>NC_057344.1:55490571-56123525 GCF_016509475.1 Prionailurus bengalensis
TCTGTGGCCTGGGAACCTGGGCATAGCTTAGGTGGAGCCTCTGCTTCAGGGTCTTTTACAGGCTGCAAGGTGTAGGCCAGGACTGGGGTCTTATCTGAAGGCTTGACTGGGGAAGGATTTGCTGCAAAGTGCACGTGGTTGTTCACAGGATTCACCTCTTTGCGGGTTGCTGGACTGGGGACCTCAATTTCCAGCTGGGTGTGGGCTTAAAATGCCCTTGTGACATGGACCTCTCCAATGTGGCAGCTTGCTTCATCAACACACGTAAGCCAAAGAGGCTATAGAGAAAGTCTGCTAGCAAGTTGAAAGTTTCAGTTTTGTGTAACTTGATCATAGAAGTGACATCCATCAACTTTGCTGCATTTCATTGGTTAGAAGCGACTCATAGGTCCTACCTACACTCAAGGGGCAGCGATTACACAAAGGTGTGAATACTGGGAAGTGGAGATCATTGGAGACGATCTTGGAGTCTGCCTGCCATAGGAGCTAACATGGAAATGATAGAGATTGTAATTATAGCAAAACTCAACAGTGCTGACTATGAACCGTGAACTTCTCTAGGCATTTACATTTGTTATTTATTAATCCTCCCAGCAATCCTATGAAGTAGAAGTTATTATTATCCCTGTTTTAGTAATGAGGACACTGGGAGCATAGAGAACTTAAGTGATTTGACTAAGGTTACACAGCTAGTAAGTTGTAGAGCTGGGGTTTGAATCTTGACATTTTTTAAAAAGTTTATTTATTTATTTTTGAAAAGGAAAGCGAGTGCAAGTGGGGAAGGAGCAGAGAGAGAGGGATAGAGAGAATCTCAAGCAGGCTCTGTGCTGTCAGTGCAGAGCCTGATGTGGGGCTCGAACTCACGAACCATGAGATCATAACCTGAGCTGAAACCAAGAGTTAGATGCTTAATCAACAGCCACTCAGGCATCTCTGAACCTTGATGTGTTAATTCCAGAATCCTTATTCTTAACCACTATACAACACTGTATATACTCTATAGCCCTATACTATGAAAATGATAGTGATTTATTGAGAAATTTCTTATTTCTATATTTAAAGGAGTTGCCTGCTATTAGAAACATTACATGAAATTAAAATGTTCTAAGTAAGTGAGGTAATGTGTGTACTGTTACATAGTAGATGCTCAGTATGTGTTAGTTTCCTTCTCTTGATTCCGTAACCAAGATGGGCACAGCAGAATTAGGGTAGCATTCCATGAAGCAGACTTTGAATGGTATTCTATTATGGCAGCTCTAACAGACTAATACAGATTCCTATCCAGTTAATCTCTCCATCGCCTACAGCCCTGTCCTCATTGCCCAATTGTTTCTAGTGGGTGAGCTCCCGCAGACATGGCTAAGTTGGGAGCAAGTGAGCTGTGTAGCCCTGCCCCCTGGGCACAGGCATTTATCCCAGCAGTTCACACTTGATCCCCGTTTGTCCAGTGGACTCGCTCTTGTGGGAATTTAGAGCAGGGACTCAAAAACTCTAGTTAGTTTGATGTGATGTATAACAGAGAAAATACTGAAGCCTAGGCTATGGTGACCTTAAGCATGCTGACCTAGAGAAAATAGGTCTTTGGGGAGAAAGAAGAGAATAAAGCAGATGTACAGAGAGAGGACATAAGAATCCAAGAGAGTGGCCTCAGAGAAATAGAAGGAGTGGCCTTACTATGGACTTTCTGGTTCTGACTTGCAGTCTGTTGAGAGGTCCTATTCAAGCTTTGCACTTGGTTTCTATGAAATATCTCTGATTCTTTATCACAATTCCTCTTTATTTCAGCTGTCTCCAGGCAGCCTCTGTTTCATGAACCCTAAGAAGTTCTTAATAAGACATATGGAAACATGTCTAATTAAGGCCTAAAGCATGAATTAAGTATAAATCCCATAAAAAACAGAAGGTTAATTCATGAATTTGCTAATCATTCTCCCTTGCTGTGGAAATAATGTGAATTTTATTCTTAACTCCATGGCAGTTATAGGTCTCTATTTTGTCCAGTTATTTTGATTTCTTGTTCATATTCTTCATATACATTATAAGTTTTTCTAAGGTAGGGCCTGTCTATGATTTATAGCAAGAATAGGGAGAATATATTCTATTTATTCATATGTTATTGAGTATATACTTTGGAGAGCTTTTGGACTTAATCTTGGTCAAACAAATTTGAATTAGACCTTATTTCTATCTTAAGTATTTCATGTTAACTGGTAGAGACAGACACAAGGCACCCAGGTTTGGCCATGCAGACTGTTCGCTATGTAACTCCGGGGGTCACATTCGAGATTACTATGACTAGTGATTCCTGGGGTGTGCAGCACATAGCATTCATTACCAAATATGGATCTCTGAAACAGCTAAGCATAAGGCTATGTGATCCCTGCTATAAAATGTATGAACAAGTCAAGTGAGGCATAATTAATTCTGCCTGAGAGGGGGAAAAAGGAAAGGAGGCTACATGGAGGGTGAGACATTTGACGCCTGCATGAGAATTTTCCACGCAGCATAAACAGAAGACAAGTACATTCCTAGTATGGAGAGTAACAAGAGTAAAGAGAGTGGGATCAAAAACAGTGCATGAAGGGAATGGTGGAGGAAGGACCTCCAAAACCTACTTGTTCTTAAAAGCAGTAAGAACACTGGCAAAAACCGTCGAAATCAACTTTTTCAGAACTCTTGAAATTAACTAAAGGCTTGAAGCAACAAAAGGAATGTTTATTCAAGAAAAGTGGCAAGATCTAAAAAGCAAACAATACAGACAAATCACAAAAAGCTAGCAAGCCTGGTGACAAATTTTAACTTGTCCTAATCCCGTTCCTCTCTCCAAGGCTGTAGCCTCGAAAACCAATAGCTTCGTAACAGGAAAGTGTCCCTGACTGAGTCCATATATTGGACTTAGAAAACAAACACTTTAAATCACCTGTTATAAATATGTTTGTGGAACACCCCTCATTTAGGATAATACAAATTATTATTAAAAACAAAATAGAGTTCTGTGGTCACATACATTGAGAAAATTATGAGTTAAAAAACTGATTGCAGGACATATCAGTACCTTTCCTGTACTAATATACATTATGATTATCCAACAGTGCAATCTTATAGGCATTTTCCGAACTCCTTTGACTACAGAAACAAAATGTCAGAAAATATTTACTCATAGCTTAAGGGAACAGTAATGATTCTTTACACATAGTTTGGGGAATATATCACTATAATCTCCATATTAGGGTAATTACTAAGGTAGGAACATGGTCTTACCTAACTTGCATGCTGCCTGCTACAATGTCCCTTGCACCTTACATGCTCTGTGATTGTCAACTGAAGGAATAAATATAAGAAGAAAAGCTAGAGAGGGGAAAAACAAGTTAGAGGAACAGCGACAGCGACAAAGCAGGATAAAGATTCCTGCCCCCCGCCTTGGTTCTCCGTACCCATTCTGGTTGTCTCCACATCCCCACACCTGTACTGTTTGCTACCTCCTTCCCACCTCAAGACCCAAACTGATTTTATCCTAATGCAGGCTTCACAAAAGCACTTTGAATTTCATCATTGCCCTTCACTATTTCCTATCTTTTTTTGCTGGTTCCTAAGCTAAGTCCAGATGAACTTGAAGGTCCAGTTTAGCTCTCAGGTAGGATCTGAGACACCGACGTCTCAGTTCAGGTTTCCAGGACTTTGCCAAGCCCAACTCCGAGGATGCCCGTTTCCTACCACTTCTCTTCTCCCTGTGGCATATCAGATAAAGCGGAATTCTAGCGATTGGGCAACCCGAGGGGTAACACAGAAAAACCTGTCTCAGCCTCATTTGAATAGATATTTCAAACATAGTTCCCTGAATTATCCTGGTATGGATACTCTCTCTTACAAACACTTGCATGCCCAAGTTAAGTGTCTTTGCTACGTTCAGTGACTTACCTCTCCCCTCCATCCCTCTCCCCTTCTCCACTCTCCCATGCAGCAGAGGGTTAAACTAAATATCAGAACAAGGGAGGGAGCATTTTATTTTAGCATGGTTAGTGTGGGTATGATGAGACTCGGTAATGGAAGATATCCTAACTAGATGAGGGTTGAGCAACCCCAGTCCCAGAAACAATGAAATATCACGTGCTGAACAAACCACCATGTATTTCACTGATGAGAGGAGAGAGCTGAGGTCTTAAAGAAAGGAGCTAATACTTAAGGAACTAATACTGAAAAAGAAAAACTAAAGCATGAGTGTGCAGGAGTGGTGCATCGTATGTAAATGTGGAAACTTACTAAGAGTTCTGTAGAGCTCTATGATGAATGTGCATTTAAGCAACAATAGTCAATTTTCCAGGAAACATCGTTATAGCATATTTTGATGTGGACCTTTTGAATGAAGCAATCAAAAATGTTTGTTCTGATAATGAACAATAAGACTGTAGCTTTAAAAAATGAGCAATTGAGAGGGGGCGGCTTGACCAAAAATGAAGACGGTAAAGAGAATTCCAACTGTTTGTTTTCACTGCCAGAGTATCTGGGACATCTTAAGAGCCCTGTCAGGAGAGCTATTCTACATCTAATTCAAGTTCCCCACAAGTGTCTCCTATTTCTTCGGGTATTTGGGAGAAACATTGAAGGTCCAGATAGTCTCTGGAGTAAGGTCATTGTAGAAGAGTTAAAAGGGGGTCACTTCTACAAGGGCAAGAAGCCCTTTCTTATATTAGTCAGTGGCAGCTGTTGGCTCTTATTTGTCCTTCTGAGAAATGGGGCAAAACTGATAAACTTTAGGGGCTGAATATGTATACCTCATAGAAAAACAAAGCATATAGAGCATCTCAAATCTCAGAGCTAAGAAAAGTTCCAAAATTATTGACACAATAGTCACAACCCAGCAAAGAGAGAGTTGGGCAAGCACTGGGCAAGAAAGGGTGGGGACAAAATATAAAATAAACCACATCTGGTGAAAGATGACAGGAAAGCTGAAGAAATATATGAATATAGACATATACAAATGCAATTTATGTTTATGTGTGTAAACATCAAATTTGACAGCTATTTATTGAAAATGAATTCAGTAAGAGATGTATCACATCTGAGGGATGTAACGATACCAATATCCATCATGGCTGAGTTTAAAATTATGAGTTACTGAGGCTGTCTCTTTATATCTGCATAGGATTTTGCACTTTAAGGACTTACATTTGATTATCGTTCAAATATTTGCATTTCTTTTCCCAACCCCAAATGAAACAACACAATTTACATTTTATTTCTGATAGGTCTACAACCGTGAAGGGTGTAAGATTTTACTCTTCTCAAAAGATACTAAGTTAGCCTGCCCCAGCTTTAGGTATCTACTGACAGAAGAATACAAGAATCCTGGGTCAGAGAAACAATTTGTTACTCACAGCAAGAACAGCATTCAGAGCAGCATTGAGGGTATGGATTCTCACTCCCTAATCCCCACGTGGTGATGTGATGAGGGCCTGAGTTTACCTGTGCATTCAGTGAGAGCTTATCACAGGAGAGGAGTCCCAAGACTGGGACCCTCTGAGCTAACTGGGGCATCTCCTCATTCTCCCCTCTGGAGAAAGAGAAATGCCTCATTCTCTGGAATGTCAGCAAATGTCTCTGCATGGGAAAGAAGAGGCCTTTATCTTTACTACCTTGGAATATCTCTGGTGAGATACATCTCTAAATCTCTCTAGAGGATTATACTGTCTCTAGCTTCCAGGCTGCTTGAGGCTGCTTGTTCTTCAAACTTGTCCTTAACTCAGAAGGCTTAGGCTGTGCAGAAATGCAAGAAATCCATGGAAAATTGCCTCCCAATTTATATTTTTCAAAATTTTAATTTTTTCCTTTTTAATAAAGTCATAGTTTTCTTAACTTCTTTTATGTTTTATCATTTTTGACAAATTCTCCTCTTTTCATACTTATAGGCTTTAATATTTCTATTATACAGGAAAGTCTTTACCTCAAAACTGATTCTTTTGTGACTTCTTCTTTGATTTCATTATTTATTCAATAGTAAACATGATATAGATTAGACATGATATCATAGAAAACTCAACCAGTATAAAAACATATAAAATTTCATTTAAAATCCCATGATTCAATTATACCTGGGTACATAAATCCACATTCGGAGATAGAGTATTTTATGTTAATGAGGTCATTAACATGCAGTTGGGAAATCTTTCATTATGTCATTGATTTCTTTCAATGTTAATTAACAAAGAACTGTAGCATGTTTTTTTAAAATTATTTTGTTTTATTTATTTTTAAAATTTACAGCCAAGTTAGTTAGCATGTAGTGCAACAATGATTTCAGGAGTAGATTCCTTAATGCCCCTTACCCATTTAGCCCATCCCCCCTCCCACAACCCTTCTACTAACCCTCTGTTTGTTCTCCATATTTAAGAGTCTCTTATGTTTTGTACCCCCCCCCTTGTTTTTATATTATTTTTTGTTTCCCTTCCCTTAGGTTCATCTGTTTAGTCTCTTAAAGTCCTCGTATGAGTGAGGTCATATGACATTTGTCTTTCACTGACTGACTAATTTCATTTAGCATGATACCCTTCAGTTCCATCCACGTTGTTGCAAATGGCAAGATTTCATTCTTTTTGATTGCTGAGTAATGCTCTATTGTATATATATACCACATCTTCTTTATCCATTCATCCATCAATGGACATTTGGGCTCTTTCCATACTTCGGCTATTGTTGATAGTGCTGCTATAAACATTGGGGTGCATGTGCCCCTTTGAAACAGCATACCCGTATCCCTTGGATAGATACCTAATAGTGCAATTGCTAGGTCATAGGGTAGTGCAATTTTTATTTTTTTGAGGAACCTCCATACTGTTTTCCAGAGTGGCTGCACTAGTTTGCATTCCCACCAGCAGTGCAAAAGAGATCCTTTTTCTCCGTATCCTTGTCAACATCTGTTGTTGCCTGAGTTGTTAATGTTTGCCATTTTGACAGGTATAAGGTGGTATCTCATTGTGGTTTTGATTTGTATTTCCCTGATGATGAGTGATGTTGAGCATTTTTTCACGTGTCAGTTGGCCATCTGGGTGTCTTTTTTGGAGAAGTGTCTATTCATGTCTTTTGCCCATTTCTTCACTGGATGATTTGTTTTTTGGGTGTTGAGTTTGAGAAGTTCTTTATAGATTTTGGATACTAACCCTTTATCTGATATGTCGTTTGCAAATATCTTCTCCCATTCTGTTGGTTGCCTTTTAGTTTTGCTGATGGTTTCCTTCACTGTGCAGAAGCTTTTTATTTCGATGAGGTCCCAGTAGTTCATTTTTGCTTTTGTTTCCCTTGCTTCCAGAGATGTGTTGAGTAAGAAGTTGCTGCGGGCAAGATCAAAGAGGTTTTTGCCTGCTTTCTCCTCGAGGATTTTGATGGCTTCCTCTCTTACATTTAGGTCTTTCATCCATTTTGAGTTTATTTTTGTGTATGGTGTAAGAAAGTGGTCCAGGTTCATTCTTCTGCATGTCGCTGTCCAGTTTTCCCAGCACCACTTGCTGAAGAGACTGTCTTTATTCCATTGGCAATTCTTTCCTGCTTTGTCAAAGATTCATTGGCCATACGTTTGTGGGCCCATTTCTGGGTTCTCTATTCTGTCCATTGATCTGAGTGTTTATTCTTGTGCCAGTACCATACTGTATTGATGATTACAGCTTTGTAGTATAGCTTGAAGTCCAGGATTGTGATGCCTCCGGCTTTGGTTTTCTTTTTCTAGATTGCTTTGGCTATTCGGGGTCTTTTCTGGTTCCATAAAAATGTTAAGATTATTTGTTCTAGCTCTGTGAAGAATGCTGGTGTTATTTTGATAGGGATTGCATTGAATATGCAGATTGTTTTGGGTAGCACCAACATTTTAACAATATTTGTTCTTCCTATCCAGGAGCATGGAATATTTTTCCATTTTGTGGTGTCTTCTTCAGTTTCTTTCATAAGCTTTCTATAGCTTTCAGTGTATAGATTTTTCACCTCTTTGGTTAGGTTTATTCCTAGATATTTTATGGTTTTTAGTGCAATTATAAATGGGATCAATTCCTTGATTTCTCTTTCTGTTGCTTCCTTGTTGGTGTGTAAGAATGCAACCGATTTCTATGCATTGATTTTATATCTTGCCACGTTGCTGAATTCATGGATCAGTTCTAGCAGTTTTTTTGTGGAATCTTTTGGGTTTTCCATATAGAGTATCATGTCATCTGTGAAGAGTGAAAGTTTGACCTCCTCCTGGCCGATTTGGATGCCTTTTATTTCTTTGTGTTTGTTGTCTGATGGCTGAGGATAAGACTTCCAATACTATGTTGAATAACGGTGGCAAGAGTGGACATCCCTGTCTTTTCCTGACCTTAGGGGGAAAGCTCTCATATTTTCCCCATTGAGGATGATATTCGGGTTTAGTCTTTCATATATGGCTTTTATGATCTCGAGGTATGATCCTTCTATCCCTACTTTCTTAAGGTTTTTTTTAATCAAGAAAAATGCTGCATTTTGTCAAATGCTTTCTCTGCATCTATTGAGAGTATCATGTGGTTCTTGTCCTTTCTTTTATTGTTGTGATGAATCACATTTATTGTTTTGCAGATATTAAACCAGCCCTGCATCCCAGCCATAAATCTCAGTTGGTCGTGGTAAATATTTTTTTACATGTATTGTTGGATCTGGTTGGCTAATTTCTTGTTGAGGATTTTTACATCTGTGTTCATCAGGGGAATTGGTCTATAATTCTCCTTTTTAGTGGGGTCTCTGTCTGGTTTTGGAATCAAGGTAATGCTGGCTTCATAGAAAGAGTTTGGAAGTTTTCTTTCCATTTCTATTTTTTGGAACAGCTTCAAGAGAGTAGGCATTAACTCTTCCTTAAATGTTTGGCAGAATTCCCCTGGAAAGTCATCTGGCCCTGGACTCTTGTTTTTTGGGGGATTTTTGATTACTAATTTGATTTCTTCATTGGTTATGGGTCTGTTCAAATTTTCTATTTCTTCCTGTTTCAGTTTTGGTAGTGTATATGTTTCTAGGAATTTGTCCATTTCTTCCAGATTGCCCATTTTATTGGTGTATAATTGCTCATAATATTCTCTTATTATTGTTTTTATTTCTGGTGTGTTGGTTGTGATCTCTCCTCTTTCATTCTTGATTTTATTTATTTGGGCCCTTTCCTTCTTCTTTTTGATCAAACTGGCTAGTGGTTTATCAATTTTGTTAATTCTTTCAAAGAACCAGCTTCTGGTTTCATTGATCTTTTCTACTGTTGTTTTTTTTTTTTGGTTTCCATAGCATTGATTACCACTCTAATCTTTATTATTTCCTGTCTTCTGCTAGTTTTGGGTTTTATTTGCTGTTCTTTTTCCAGCTCTTTAAAGTGTAAGGTTAGGTTGTGTATCTGAGACCTTTCTTCCTTCTATAGGAAGGACTGGATTGCTATACATTTCCCTGTTATGACCCTCTTGCTGCATCCCAGAAGTTTTGGGCTATGGTGTTATCATTTTCATTGGCTCCATGTACTTTTTAATTTCCTCTTTAACTTCTTGGTTAGCCCACTCATTCTTCAGTAGAATGGTCTTTAGTCTCCAAGTATTTGCTATCTTTCCAAATTTTTTCTTGTGGTTGATTTCGAGTTTCATAGTGTTGTGGTCTGAAAATGTGCACAGTATGATCTCGATCTTCTATACTTACTTAGGGCTGATTTTTGTTCCAGTATACGGTCTATTGTGGACAACGTTTCATGTGCACTGGAGAAGAATGTATATTCTGCTGCTTTAGGGGATGAAATGTTCTGAATACATCTGTTAAGTCCATCTGGTCCAGCGTGTCATTCAAAGCCATTGTTTCCTTGTTGATTTTCTGTTTAGATGATCTGTCCATTGCTGTAAGTATGGTGTTGAAGTCCCCTACTTTTATGGTATTATTATCAATGAGTTTCTTTATGTTTGTGATTAATTGATTTATATATTTGGGTGCTTTCACATTTGGAGCATAAATGTTTACAATTGTTAGGTCTTCTTGGTGGATATACCCTTTAATCATGATATAATGCCCTTCTTCATCTCTTGTTACAGTCTTTATTTTAAAGTCTAGATTGTCTGATATAAGTATGGCTACTCTGGCTTTTTTTTTGTCGACCATTAGCATGAGAGATGGTTCTCCATCCCCTTACTTTCAATCTGAAGGTGTCTTTAGGTCTACATGCTCTTGTAAACAGCATGTAGATGGATCTTGTTTTCTTATTCATTCTGTTACCCTATGTCTTTTGATTGGAGCACTTAGTCCATTGACATTTAGAGTGAGTACTGAAAGATACGAGTTTATTGCCATTATGTTTCTTGTAGAGTTGGAGTTTCTGGTGGTGTTCTCTGGTCCTTTGTAGTCTTTGTTGCTTTTGATCTTTTTTGTGTTTCGTTTTGTTTTCGTTTTTTCTCCCTTCAGAGAGTCCCCCTTAAAATTTCTTGCAGGGCTGGTTTAGTGGTCATGAACTCCTTTAATTTTTGTTTCTCTGGGAAACTTTTAATTTCTTCTTCTATTTTGAATGACAGCCTTGCTGGATAAAGAATTCTTGGCTGCATATTTTTCTGATTCAGCACATTGAATATATACTGCCACTGTTTTCTGGCCTGCTAAGTTTCTGTGGATAGGTCTGCTGTAAACCTGATATGTCTTCCTTTGTAAGTTAAGGACTTTTTTCCCCTTGCTTCTTTCATGATTCTTTCCTTGCCTGAATATTTTGTGAATTTGAATATGATATGTCTTGTTGATGGTCGGTTTTTGTTGAATCTTATGGGAGTCCTCTGTGTTTCCTGGATTTTGATGTCTGTGTCTTTCCCAGGTTAGGAAAGTTTTCTGCTATGATTTGTTCGCATAACCCTTCCTCCCCTTTTTCTCTCTCTTCATCTTCTGGGACCCCTATGATTCTGATGTTACTTTTTAATGAGTCACTGATTTCTCTAATTCTTAAAACATGCTCTTTTGCCTTAATCTCCCTCTTTTTTCTGCTTCATTATTCTCCATAACGTTGTCCTCTGTATTGTTGATTCTCTGTTCTGCCTCATGCATCCTTGCCCGCCGCGGCATCCATTTGTGATTGCAGCTCAGTTATAGCATTTTTTATTTCATCCTGACTAGCTTTTACTTCTTTTGTCTCTGCAGAGAGGGATTGTAATCTACTTTTGACCCCAGCTACTATTCTTATTATAGTGATTCTAGATTCTGGTTCAGACATCTGTGTTGATTAAGTCCTTGGCTGTTGTTTCTTCCTGTTCTTTCTTTTGGGGTGAATTCCTTCATTTTGTCATTTTGAAGGAAGAAAAGGAATTGATAATGGAAAAAATTAAAATTAAAAAATTAAAAACAACACACACACACACAAAATCAAATAAATGATGCTAGATTGTAGGTGTGTTTTGGTCTGATTATTGAAAGGAGCTTGATAGATTAAAGAAAAAAAGGGAAAAAAGTTTGAAAATTTGAGAAAATGAATACAATGAAATAGAATAAAATGAAATGATGGAAGTAAAATAGAATTTGAAACATTTGCAAAAAAATAAAAAATATAGTAGAAAAAATATTTTTAATAAGAGTAATTTTTTTTCTTTCTGTATTCAAGAAAAAGAAAAGAAATGAAAAGGAAAATAAAGAAAAAAAAGAAAATTGAATAGATGAACCAGCGGACAGATTGAAATACAATTGAAATTACATTGATTTCCCCTAGAAGTCAAATTAGGAAGCACTTTATAGTCTGTAAACCAAACAGGTGGAGAGATTTGTGGTGTTCCTGAAGAGTGAGGTTGGCCAAATTGGGTAGGGTTAATGTAATGGCTCCATTCTCCACTAGATAGCACTGCTTAGCTTACTGGGGTGGATTGTTGTGGTGCTCGTAGGTGTGTATGTGCACGTGAGGCAGGGGTGAAATGGCATCACCCAGTTACTCAGTCTCTAGTATGGGAACTCTGTGCACTCCCTGACCAGCAATCATGCACCTGTCCTTTGTCTCCAGCTTCTATCCACTCCCCACTTCTATACTGTTACCAAGCTGTCAGGTTGCCAGGAAGCACCTCTCTCCTGAGTTTTGTCTCAGATGCAGCTGTTTTTCCTGGCCCCTTACTTCTGAGGGACTACAGCTTTGACTCACTCAGATCCTCTGGGGTGGTCTCACTGAGCAATGGCCAGGTGCTGGCTACACCCAGGAACATTCGTGGGACCCTGTTGCTGCTGCTGCTGCTGCTGCTGCTGCCCAGAGACTGCGGCTGAGCATCAGCCCGCCCCAGAAAAAGTTCACACAAGCATGTAGCAGCAGTATTTCAGGGATTATGGAAAATCACAACACACATCTGGCACCAGGCTTCACCCTTAACGACATTGTTCCAGCACCAATGAATGTGGTTGTTTTCTGGGTCTGCTGGGACCAGGTGGCTGCAGAGCCTCTACCAAATGTCCTTCCAGCAGTGGAACCGCTTCTTCCCATGTGGCCCGAAAACCTCCTGGACCCCACTTGGCTCCTGGGGATTCGCCCTTCCCACCAGAGCACCGCCAGGTATGGAGCTGCAGAGTTTCAGACTCTGCACTCCCTCTGTTGATAGAGTCTTAATGGAACTTAAACCCTCTCCTTTCTCTTTCTCCCTTTTTAGTTCAGTCCCTGTGGCTGTTTCCACTTTTCCACTTTCTCTGCAGCTGCTTTTGGGGGGAGTGCTTTTCCCGAATTCTTCCCCCCATCTCCGTCCTCTCTCTGCAAGCAAAAACAGCTCTCTGCCCTCTGCGGCTTCTCTCTCCCCCAGTTCACCTTCATGACCGTGTACCTGCTGAGTTCTGTGGTTCAGGTTGTGCAGATTGTTGTGTTAATTCCTCAAATCAGTTTTCTAGGTGTGCAGGATGGTTTAATGTTGATCTGGCTGTATTTCATGAACATGAGATGCAAAAAAAACTTCCATGCAGTTCTGCCATCTTGGCTCCTCTCTGTAGCATGCTTTTAATGTTCTAATTTAATTTGCCATTTATACAACACACATTTTTAATGGTAGAAAACAACCATGGAAGAGGAAAGTGGCCCCAGAAATTGCTTCTCCAGTTTAAAACTGTTTTCTAATTATTTATTATCCCACCTGTTCTTTATGAGTGTCTTCAAACCAAACCTCTTCTATAAAACCTAGTATTTCCCTCAGGCCAACATAGTATATCCTTTCTCTTTGTAGGGTTTAAGAATAATCTAAAACTAAGGATTGTAAATTATGGGTTTAACATATATTAACATATAATGTGGACCACCTCCCCCACAACTTGCTTATTTATTTCTCTTAAGTCACTAGCTGCTATGCTTCACCTCTTTAAGGCACAACATCGTGCCTTGTTTATCATCTTTCTACCATACTCACCAGGCTCTACAATGCGATTCATAAAAGAAATATATCAACAGTGTTAATGGCCTCAAGTGCTAATTGCTTTTCTTCTCTCTGTTTAACACTTTATTTGTAATGTAGTTGTTTCTTTAAACTGTTGACTTTTCTTGCATATGTCATTAAAAACCAAAGTTTTCTCTGATAATCCTTGAAATTTTAAAGAAAAAAGCAATGAAGTTATGAACACAGGAATTCTTCCCCTCCTTAGCATCTTATACTGCTCGTTATAGATTAAATGTTTGTCTTCTCCCAGATTTCATGTGTTGAAAACCTAATCCCAAATGTGATAGTATTTTGAGGTGGAGTCTTTGTGAGGTAATTAGGTCATAGGGGTGATGCCCCTGTGAAAGGATTAGTGCCCTTATAAAGAGGCCCAAGAGCTCCCTTACCTCTTCTACTGTGTGAGGTTACACCAAGAAGACACCATTGAAGAAGCTGGCCCTCACCAGACACCAATTCTGTGGTTCCTTGGACTTTCTAGTCTCCAGAATGATGAAAAATAAGTTTCTGTTGTCTGTAGCTACCCAGTTTGTGATGTTTTGTTACAGTACTATAATGAACTAAGGACACCAATCATTTTTTTAGGTTTCATATGAGTTCATTCCAATAAACAAATGAGTTTATATTCATATATGCCTTTTCATATAACTGAATCACTTTCCTTCACAAGATGGCTTCCCAGGGAAGCAGACTCTGAGGGGGGGTTTAGTGGGCACAATATTAATTAAGGAATGCTGTTTAGTATCAGCACATAAGAAAGGGAAAGGAGGAAGCAAAATAAGGTGGATGGAGAAGTGCAGCTGGGATGCAGACCCAATGGCAGCCCCTGCCTGGGGGAACTCTGGAGCCAGAATAGCTCCTCAGAGTTGTCCAGAGTCAATGTGGCCATTCTACCCCTGCACTGAACCACCATTGGATACAGACCCATCCAATGTCCTGGGAAGGGGTGTGACCTCGAGTAAGGCTCACTTTCCAGCTGAGGCAATCCTTGAAGGAGCTGCCATCTGCAGGCCCACAGTGCTCCCAGGAGCTGAGGTACCTTCACTAGTTGTGGGGGCTCTTGGAAGGGTGCCATACAATCCACTGCAGAGCCATTGGAATCTGTCTTTTCTAAATCTTGCTCTGGAAACAATTCTATGCAGTGCTCCTTTTAAAGATCTTCTTTTTTCTTTTCTTCTGGACAAACTTAATCTATTTCTAGTTCCTAAGCCTAGTATCACCCTTTATTCTCTTCTTGCATACTTAAAATATCTGTAGGTAATGTCTTTAATCTTGCTCGATTGCTTTTCTTCTCTTATCAGTCTTCACTCTGTTGACAGAATTGTCTCCTAGATATTGTCTTTTAATATTTTACTCGAGTATTTTACCTTTGCTTTTTCAAGCTTGTACTTGATGAATATCCTAGCTTTTGGGAATATTTACTTTGCTCTTTAAAATCTTTGCCTTTGTGCTTTCTGTTGAGAGTTTTCTATATATCATATCTTAATAGGTTCCCCTGTTTTCTGACACATTGAAAGGACAGATCCTCACTCCCTTAGATCATTTCTCTTACACTTTCAATTTCCTTCTGACAGGAATTTTTTGGTTTTTCATTGATGAAACTCCCATTTCAAGAAGTTTAATAAATAAACGAAATAGAAGTCCCTTTCTGAATGTATTCTGAACTTCAGACAAGTATGAGCCCCACTCATAGGAGGAGCTGTAAGAACTGTATCTGCATTAAATGAGGTAAAGGCAATTTGCCTTATGCCCTGGGGAGAGGGATAAAAAGAGTGGAGGGGACAGCAAGGTTCATGTCTTTGATTTGATACAGAATTTCACCCATGAATGGGTCTTACAGAGAGCGGTTCTCCAAAGGGAAGCGGAGAGAGCTGCAATCACAAGGGGGCCACTGCAATATGGGGGTGCGGGTGGCCCTGCTCTGGGGCCAATGTGACAAATGTGACCAAGCGGGGAGCAGAGCCTCTTCTTCAGAGAACTCACTCTAGCTCGCAGAGGAATGCGGAAACACAGGGTTGATTTGGCAGCTTGAAGATTTGCCAGACATCAGGAAGCGGTAACCTTAGCATGGGAGCCTGGTGGTGAATTGGCCTAAAGGACTCGTCATAGCACAAAGGTTAATATGTGATTTTAAGTCATTCACTGTGTGCTTCTAATATGTTCCACCATTCTCCCCTCCAATGACTTTTAGATCTTTAGTAACATCCATTACCCTCATGGATACTTAGTGAGTGGGGCTCTTATTTATTTTATTTTGGTGAACATCAAGGAGATAAGGCATGTATTGTGGTTCTGGGTCATTGCAGTGCAGGATGGAGAATGCACCAGAGCAGAAGCCATAAACCAGAGTTGGCCTTGACCATATGAGCCCCCAGGGAGATGACTAATGTATTGGGGAAACTTTGAATATCTGATGGGCATGAATAGGGGTCCAATATGATTACACTTAAATTTCAAAGAGCAGGGAACCCTAGGGGACATGTGGGTTACATGGACATCTCACTGCTGCTTAGCATTTTGCTGGCAACCCTGTTGACCACCGTTATGGGTTGAATTGTGTCCTCCTAAAAATCACATGCTGAAGTTCTAACCCCCAGTACCTCAGAATGTTTCTTTATTTGCAAATAGAGTCATTGCAGATGAAATTGGTTAAGTTAGGATGAGGTCATCCTGTAGTAGGTGGTTCCCTAATTCAATATGACTGGTCCTTATAAAAGGGGAAAGTTTGGACACAGATGGACAAACTGAAATGATTTCAGGTGACGAGACAAAGAGTCTCTAGTCAAGGAGAGAGGCTGGGAACAGATCCTTCCCTCACAGCTCTCAGAAGGAACCAACCTTATCCACACCTGGATCTCAGCCTCCCAGCCTTCAAACTGTAAGACAACACATTTCAAGTCACTCAGTTTGTGGTACTTTATTACAACAACCCCAGCAAACTAATACAGCCAATGAGATGAGCCTTGACGCCAGTCACCTCATGCTTCATCTTTTCATAGTTGGTGTTATTATTTTTATGTATTTTATTTTATATTTTTAAAGTGCTTATTTATTTATTTTGAGAGAAACAGTGTGAGTGGGGGAAGGGCAGAGACAGAAAGAGAGAGAGAGAGAGAGAGAGAGAGAATGAATCCCAAGCTGACTGAGCCACCCAGGTGCCCTGGTGTTATAATATTAAAAAAATGTATCGAGTTTTGTGGTCATTTCATACCACATATCTTCACATATGTGCTATTTGTTTTAATATATTTTTTTTACATTTATTTATTTTTGAGAGACTGAGAGAGACAGAATATGAGCACATGAGGCACAGAGAGAGAGAGAGAGAGAGAGAAGGAGGGAGACACAGAATCCAAAGCAGGCTCCGGCTCCAAGCTGTCAACACAGAGCCTGAGGCAGGGCTTGAACCCACGAACCATGAGATCATGACCTGAGCCAAAGTCAGATGCTTAACCAACTGAGCTACCCAATCGCCCCTGTGCCATTGGTTTTAAATCTCCCTACTTGAAGTTTTGCTTTTTCTATGATTGTATGACATTGTTACAACTCCTAGATTTTCTATGAATTCCCCCCTTTTCTTTCCACTTTGACTCCTCAGGTGCTATATTTTCATAAAATGAAGTATCTCCTATTCTTATTTCTACTCTGTAATTTACACTCTTTGGCATTGCTCTCTCCTTTGGAGGAGTTCCATCCACTGCAGATCTAGAATTCTTAATTTCTTTGTTTTTTTCCTACAATTTCTCTGAATGTCCTCACCTCATGTCATTCCTCTTCAAGCAGTTGCAAAGCTATTTCTTTTGAAACAAATATGTCTTTCATTACTTTTCTTTGGTAAATATAGTGCTTGTTCATCTTTACCTATTTTGTTACTTTTCACCCTTTTACAAACTAAAGTCCATTTTTAAAAAATCTATCTATCTATCTATCTATCTATCTATTATTTGAGAGAGAGAGAGTCAGGGAGAGAGAATCTTAAGCAGGCTCCATATTCAGCGTGGAGCTCAATGTGAGGCTACATCCCACAACCCCGCGATCATGACCGGAGCTGAAATCAAGAGTCAGATGCTCACCCGGCTGAGTCACCCAGGAGCCTTGTGAAATCCACTTAAAAAAATTGTAAATAATCTATATCTCTTCTGGAAATCCCTTCTTCAGGTTTTTTTTTTTTTTTGGAGCCTTTTAATTTTCATTCTTACCCTTGAAAATAACGAAGGTAACATAGTTATGCCTGAGTTCCTTCATTTCTCTTCCCCTTTGCCTTTGTAATGATAAATTCTTCAGCATTTAGATGCTTTCTTTGTGATCAAAGTTTCTCACGAAATTTTCTTGCACTATCTCCCCCAATGAACCTAGTGAAAACAAACTGGCAAAAACCAGTAAAACCACATATTTTGGGGGACAATCTCACAAGTGCTTCAATTTTTCACTTGTCATTGAGTAGTGTAGGCTTAATGCCAACACAGACTGTCAGAGAGGTCACATTGATGAGCCATAAATGCCACATAGTGAAAACAAAATGTTTGAAGTTTATTTATTTTTTCAGTATGATGCAACAACATTTAAAAAATATTGTTAATTTCATTGCCTTAATATTAACCTCAAGAGAAGCTAATGATGACCTTTTATTTTTTATTTTTATTTTTTATTTTATTTTATTTTATTTTTTTTAATTTTTTTTTTCAACGTTTATTTATTTTTGGGACAGAGAGAGACAGAGCTTGAACGGGGGAGGGGCAGAGAGAGAGGGAGACACAGAATCGGAAACAGGCTCCAGGCTCTGAGCCATCAGCCCAGAGCCCGACGCGGGGCTCGAACTCCCGGACCGTGAGATCGTGACCTGGCTGAAGTCGGACGCTTAACCGACTGCGCCACCCAGGCGCCCCTAATGATGACCTTTTATTGTTAGTTTTTTTCTTATCTTGAAGAATATTGAAACCACACTAGGAAGAATAGTTTAAAAACTTATATTTTGAGCCTACCTTTTATTTTAATGATCTTAAACTTTTATGAAAACATTGGAAGCATTTCAGTAAAAAACCAAAAACATTAGGATGCTATTAATAATTTAGAGTCTCAAGTTCATGTGGGAATGTTAATCCCACTTACCAAAGAAGAGTTCATTATGACTCATTATGATTAAGACCTTGTAACTGTGGAGATTCGGAAGTGTGAAAGTATGCTATTACAGACATATTGAGCATCAAATCCAAATATACCAGCTGAATAGATTGTGATTATGAGTCTCTGATGAGTTTTCCTTGAAGGTTTTACTTTAAAAGTTAAACTCTGATCTAGACTTTCAAAAAAGTGGAATGCTATTCAAGTTTGCTGCTTCTGAGATTATCTTGCTAGGTCTATAATGGCTGCTTCAACGATCTTAGAGTTGAACTAGTTAAACAAAAACTGAATCTTTCAAACAGTTAATAGT
The DNA here is from genome assembly GCF_016509475.1 of Prionailurus bengalensis. NCBI lineage: Eukaryota > Metazoa > Chordata > Mammalia > Carnivora > Felidae > Prionailurus > Prionailurus bengalensis. The sequence goes on from NC_057344.1 coordinate 55,509,376, forward strand.
GTTACATTTTGAAAGAAATGATTACATCATTTCAGAGGCTTTGACAGGCAGAAATTATAAAATTAGAAGAATGAGGGAAGATGGCCCAGAGAGGTAGATGCTAAGACTCTGGGGTTGCCTTGGGGATGGGTTGCTTTGGGGAAGAAAAGGAGGTTGCTCATTTTTCATACCCCATGTGCCTCTGGGATTAGGGATAGGGTTGCTGTCCTCCTTACTATTTCTGTATAACTGCCACAGTTTTGTTGAATATCATGTTTCATTGAGGCACATTCCTTTTGGCTCCACTAGCCTCTCTTCCTTTTCATTATCATGAGCTCTTCATTGCTCTTACTCATTTATTAATGAGTTTTGTATCGGTCGCATGGTGATCATCTCACCCCAATCCCTGCTATGATATATAAACACATGACCCACTCCACACTTTGGCCCCTCTTTTCTTGACTTTTTCTCTCCAATGACTTTCTCCTTTACATCACCTCTATCCACTCCATGAGTCACATCCTGGAGCTTAAAACACCCAATACTTAAAATTCTAACTCACAAATCTGACATTCACTCTCTGATTAAAGCCAGACTTTTTGTTCAATTACTTGTATTATCATCATCTTTCAAACTCATGTGGGCATAGGCTCTATTAACAGTTCTGACTTCTTTCTGCTTATTAGCCTATTTTATCCTTGCTTTCTTCCATGTCTAATTTAGATTTGATGAGCTATCATTTCAATGCATGTCTTTCTGAGTTCTTGTTGAAGAACTGTTGGAGAAAATTGTATAGTGGGGCAGATATTCACCACCACAAATTCATGATTAGATAACTTCAGTTGTCTTTCAAATGTTTTCTGAAAATCAATCAATACTACTCTGATTAACTTGCCTACCCATTCCCTGCAATGTCTATTTCAGACCACTACCCTTCTCAAACCTTCAATTCATTAATCCTTCTCTTTTCTCTTGTTCTGGATATAACTTTGCTCTTTACTTTACAAAGAAAATAGAAACCATCAGAGGGAATGTTCTCAACTCCCTCTCCCTATCCTTTTCTTTAAGTTTAGTCCTTACACATGTGCTCAGGATCCCATCTTCTGCTGATTTAGAAAAGCTATGTCTTCCATAATCCAATCTCCCTTTTGTACCATCAACTTTTCCTTTTCTCAATGGACCCCTCTGTTCAGCACTGAGGTATGTTCAAGTCTCATCCATCTATGTTTTTTATGGACCTAGCCAGTTCCAATTTTGTCTTCACTACTCATCTTCCATTTATAGCCAACCTCTTGAAAGACTTGTTGTCTACACTTACTGTATTTATCCACTCCTTTACCCCTTAATCAATACACTCTGAAGTACTTTCTGCTCTTTTGTAGAGATGATCCTTTTTATCATCAGAAGTTACCTTCATGTCACCAATCCAGCAGGCATTTTTTTAGTCCTCTGTGAATCCTTGGCCTTTGGGAAGCCACTTTTCTGATTTTCTTCTCTCTCTCTCTTCTTTGTCTCCTTTGCCTGTCCATTTTCCTCCCCAAAGCATCACTCTACATCCTGTCTCTGGACAATCTTATCCATTCTTATATTTTCACCATCAACATTCCAGTTCAATATCTTTATCCCATAACTCTTACCTGTGGGATAACCATGCAACTTCCCGACAATATATACACCTGATATCCTCAGAACACCTCAGATTCAGCCTTTCTAAGATAAACTCATTGTTTCTCCCACCACCAACCCACCAAACTTATTTGTACTAGGGTTTGCTCTCTCTGTGAATGCCATCATTACCCATCTATTTGTGGAAAGAAGCTCAAAATGAAAAATTCCTCCCTGACACCGCCATCTCCTTTGTCATCTATAATCCAATCTGTGATTAAGTCCTGTTAATTTCATCTATTTTCTTCCATCTCTACCACCACCATCCTAAGTCTAGCTATCATCAGCTCTCTCCTAAGCTATTAATTATAGCCCCTGATCATTTCCTTACTACTACTTTTGCTCATCTGGAATCTCTAAGTTGTAGAAAATGCTGTAAAGTTGTAAAAACATACATCTGTTGTTATTACTTTCTTGCTAAATATCCTTCAGTGGGTCTCTGTTGCTTTAAGAAAAAAGATCAAAATCATTATCGTGTTCTTTAAAGCCCTTTAGCCTCTGGCATCTCTTCAGCTTCATCTCTACCACTTGCCCACTTAGGTCATCTGTTCCAGCCACAGTGACTTTCTTCATCTCCTCATATGCATCATAATGATCTACCCCAGGGCCTTTGCATGCATATTTCTTATTCCTTGGATAGTCTTTCCATATCCTCATTCTAGCCTCCTTTACCAATAACTGGTGTTTGTGGAAAATCTCAGAACAACCCTTTTATAAACCTGAGGGCCTCCATTCTCTGCTATGAAAATTGTTTTTTTCTTATGGAAAATAGATGGAGCCAAAAGTATCTATTGTTTATTATTCTAAGCAAGTTTTACCAAGGTCTGTGATTCCCTTCCCCAGAAGAGCAAATGTAATATCTGCAGAATGTCTTGCTCAAAGACATTCTTTTGCTTATGTTTATGCTTTGTTTAGAGATTATACTTGCTTCCTTTTTTATATTATTAGAAAAGTGGGAGAAATTTGTTCCTTGGAATTCTGGGCGAGGTAAGAGAATAAAGATTGATTTTCACTTAAGGCCAGCAATTTCAATTTTTTTTGGGGGGGGGTTCTTTTTTAAAAAATTATTTATTCAAATCAAGCTAGTTAACATATAATGTAGTATTGGTTTCAGGAACACAACCCAGTGATTCATCACTTACATATAACACCCAGTGCTCATCCCAACAAGTGCCCTCCTTAATGCCCATCACCCATTTAGCCCATCCCCCACTTCCCTTCCAACAACCCTGTTTGTTCTGTACTTAAGAGTCTCTTATGATTTCCCCCCCGCTTTGTTTTTATCTTATTTTTCCTGCCCTTCCCCTATGTTCATCTGGTGTGTTTCTTTTTTTTTTTTTTAATTTTTTACTGTTTATTTATTTTTGAGAGATAGACAGAGACAGAGACAGAGACAGAGACAGAGTGGGGAAGGGACAGAGAGGGAGATACAGAATCTGAAGCAGGCTCCAGTCTCTGAGCTGTCAGCACAGAGCCAGGTGCGGGGCTTGAGATCAGGAACCGTGAGATCATGACCTGAGCTGAGGTTGGATGCTTAGCCAACTGAGCCACCCAGGCACCCCTGTTGTGTTTCTTTTTTTTTTTTTTTTTTAATTTTTAAATGTTTATTCAGTTTTGAGAGACAGAGAGAGACAGAGTGTGAGCTGGGGAGGGCGGAGAGGGAGGGATCTGAAGCAGGCTCCAGGCTCTGAGCTGTCAACACAGAGCCTGATGCGGGGCCCGAACCCACAAACCATGGGTTTTGGCTCATGACCTGAGTCAAAGTTGGACACTTAACCAACTGAGCTACCCAGGTGCCCCATCTGTTGTTGCTTACTGGCAATTCCAATTCTTAGAGAAGGTCATAAAGAGAATAAAAATGCCTCTCCTGTTCCTCCCTTGTACAGTAGCCCAGCAGTGCTGCAGAGGTACAGGCATTTGCCGTGATCTCCAGAACCTTAAAGATGTTGGAAGAATTCCTCCATGAGACAGAGAGCTGGAAGCACTGATGGTAATATCATTAATATCATTTTCATTTGAGAGGCTGTAAAGGGACAGTAAAACCTTTTTGACTGGCCTTTCTCTCAGGGCCTTGATACTTACGTCATGTTATGTTAAAAACAAAAACCAAATTCATGCCTAAATTGGCAGGTCTTAAAAACACGTGTGCTCGTCCTTTGGCTCTGAGGTCCAATGTCACTTCTTGGAGCAAACCTTTCCTGAATGCACAGTTGAGGTCACGTCCTTCATTGTGTGCTCCCGCAGCTCCTGGTGGTTTTACTGCATAACAGCCATTCCATCTGTAGTCATGATATGGTCAGATTATTTGATTGGCGTCTGGCTTCTCCATCAGAATGTTAACTCCAAGAGAACAGGAAACACATCTGCATGGCTCATCATTTTACTTCCTGAGGTCTGCACAGTGTTGGGTTGTGCTGGCTGTTTGACAAATATTGGTGGAATGAATGAACAGATGAAAGAATGAATGTAAGCGTGGAAAAAGTCTTTTGTTTATTATTTATCTGTCCAGTTAGTAGTCTCAGAAATACAGAATCATAATCTGAAAATCCAGGGCACCTGGGTGGCTCGGTCAGTGGGGCCTCCAACTCTTGATTTGGGTTCAGGTCATGATCCCAGGGTCGTGGGATCGAGTCCCGTGTCAGGCTCCATGCTCAGAGTGGAACCTGTTTGAGATTCTCTCCCTCTCTCCCTCCCTCCCTCTGCTCCCCTCCCCTGCTCCCTCTCTCTCTAATAAATAAATAAATAAATAATCTGAAAATCCTATTATAATTTATATTTAAACATTTTTTATTCAAATTTTGGAGGAAATTTCCCAAAGAGAGAAAATAGCATTAAGATAGAGACAATTTCTTTGTGGATAGAAACCATATCATTATTAAAAGGTGCTCTTCCTGCTTGCTTTCCTCTCTGTGGTATCTGTGAGGAGTGCAGAGCTCTGTGTGTATGAGAGTGTGTGTGTGTGTGTTTCAGGCAGTCCTTCCCAGGTCCATTTGCAATATGGCCTGGGCTTGGTGGCAATGGTCACTGTTTGCAAAACCTGCTGCTCTCTGTTTGTTTTTCTTCTCTCTCTCTCTCTCTCCCTCCTTGTGACACACATCTCGTGTATTCGCAATGACTCGCTTTCTCCTCTCCTAGGTGCCGCCACTCTTCCCAGCAGGTCACGGTTATTGCCACATGGCTTGATTTTGTGCTGTACTGTTCCTTCTATGGATCTTGTTCTGTCTCCGCTCTTTGCATGACAAATGCCTGCTCGGCTGGCTTCCCCTGACAAGGCAGTCTGCCTTAAGCATGACAGCAGGACTTTCTGAACAAGCTGCATTCCAGACTGATGCTGAAGATCCTTGTCCTTCCATCTGCTTTAGGGAAGAAAAGTGCACATTTAAACCTGACCTTGAATTCCTAAGTGTCAGTCAGGGAGTACACAAAATGACTAGGTATTTTGCAGCATGTTCACTCTCCCACTAACACCACTCAGTGCTCTCTAACAGGCAGTTTATGTAACAAGCTTCTACATCATCCCGTCCAGCTTGGCACCTCTACCCCCATTAATCCTGCAGCCAGCACCCACCTGCATGGTGAAGAATTCACTTTGGCTAGTTTTTAACTGCTCCTCCCTCCCCCCCCCCCCGCCCTTCTTTCCCGTTTCTGCCCATTATTTCTGGCTTCTTTCCTTGTTAAAAAATCTCTTTCGGCCCCTGGACTCCACATACCTGATTTTGTTATTCTTGCTCTAACAACTTGCATTCCCTCTTCTGGAGATTCTCTTTTTCTTTGACTTCTGCTGCTTTCATCGACGATGGGTAAATTAATTTCCTCAGTGACCAGTTTGGCTGCCAGAACCTCACTTTCTAACGTAGACTCCACTGACTGCTGCCCCCACTGGGTGCCACCCAGTCCTATCAACCAGGAAGATCCGGATGACTACTGGGCCAAGTTAGTTTTATTTTTCTTCCAAGAAATTTGAAATGAGGCGGAACAACAGCTTCCTGGGTGTTGACATAGCTGGGGATGAGCGGGTTTTGTGTATGAGTAAATTTGGGATGTTCATTGTAGAATGAAAGACAATGATCTGTCATTTTATCTTAAATTTTTTAAGAACATTTATTTATTTTTGAGAGACAGAGACAGAGCACGAGTGGGGGAGGGGCAGAGAGCGAGGGAGACCCAGAATCCGAAGCAGGCCCCCCGGGCTCCCAGCTGTCAGAGCCCAGTGCGGGGGAGGGGGCCTTGAACCCACAAGCAGCGAGGTCATGACCTGAGCTGAAGTCGGACGCCCATCCGCCTGAGCCACCCAGGTACCCCTGTCATTTTAGTTTTAGAACAAGAAGTCCAATCTTTCAAATCTGAATATGTATATTCCAACATTTACATAAAAATGTTAATTTTTAGGAAGACATTTTGTTTGCTATTGAAGTAGATAGGTGACATTATGTTTAAATTACTTGCTGTGGTTGTTTAAACATTTGTCTGACCACAGAGATGATGAAGGTTCCAGTGTAACCTCACCTCTGGCCTATTGCTGCTGCGGACCTGGGGGTAATCTTTGAGTCTCTTCCCCTACACCTATTCCCTTTATTTCAGTTCTTGATATAACCTTCTCTCCACTTTCCTCTCAGGTTACCATTGCCATCATCTTCAGGGAATCTCAAAGTCAAGATTTGTACAAGAACTCCCTGTTACAAACAGATTCTGTACTTGAATAGAGGCTATTTTGTTACCTCGTGATATGTGAGATGTTTTCAAATTGTTCTGGAATGCCTTAATTCTTACCATTCTGCTTTGATAAGTCATCAGCCTTAAGCTGCCCACTATTTGAGTCAAGACATTGGTCTCGTGAATCTTTTGTCGAATTGCTCCATTGCAGCTCGGTAGGAACCCAGGTGCCATTTTTCTTTTTCTGCCGTAGAATTTTCCATTGTCACATAAAATTAAGCAAGCACCCATTAAAAATATCCACCACATAGCTTTTTGATTTTACTCTGAACTACCATTTTCAAATGCATGGGGACATATGTTTCACAAAATCACAGATTACGATTAATCCCCTCTGCTTTAAATTCAGGGGCAGCTTAGTTGAGAAAAGCAGGATGAAGGCTGTCCGGAAGTCTTCGTCTATGGTTCTCCAGATGTAATTAACATTCACCTCTACTTGCCAATATCCTTTAGATTGTGTAAGCTGTTAGCACTTGGGGGCATTTCGTTTGCATTCCATGAGGCTACAGTTATAGAAAAACTGCAAAATTTTTACTCTTTAATCAATTCTGCACAATTTAGACTCCTCTGGAGAATTAATTAAATATTCAGTTATTTTAAAACTCCATCGTTGAAGGCGAATTGTGATTAAATAACACTTTGGCTATAAGAGACACTCCAAAATTTCGGTCTAGAATATATCATGTAGGAGGAGGTGTAACCAGCAGTCTCTCACCTTCGGGTTTCTGAGTTTCTCCAGATGTCTCTTGTGCTCATTTTTTTCCACGGTAATTATGTGAGTGCTTGAGAAATGATGATCTGGTAGTGAAAATCTAGAGATGCGGTCAGCATGGCTACATCATCAGAGCGTGGAGACTTTACAGATGCTACTTCCAATCTGAGCCTTCGAGATGTTGCACCATGACCTCTGCTGATGGCTTTCTTTCTCAGTGCCACAGGTTGGATCTGCTACGTGTATACAGTTGGATAAAGGGTAGTGATCTGTGAGAAGAGATAGAACCCTGGTACCTACTGGGTTAGACTAGTGAATTTTTCTACAGAAAGAATCTATGTAAAAAGTATTTGTATACAGAAATGCTTAGAACATTCTCATCTCATTTGATATACATAGATCTGTATTATTTTTCCCAGGTAATTCATTAGAGAGGTGTGCGTGTGTGTGTGTGTGTGTGTGTGTGTGTGTGTGTGTCTATGCATTAATTTGGTTTCAAATGTATAACTTCAATGCTAATAAGTTGCTAAGTATGTACCCATTAATGTACTTATTGAATTTTCTTATTTAAGTATGTAGACTTTAGAAAAACCTGTAGTTGATTTCATTTGCTTGCCCACACATATTGGCTCCTACTTAAAAATGTGCTTTGGCAACAGTAATGACTTGGATTTTAGGTTTTTTTTAATTCTGTCAGATTCTGGACTAACTGCTTTAAATACTCATCCCATTTTATCCTTAAAGCTTCTAAAACCCATTTTACAACTGAGCAAACACTTCTGGCCTCATGAGGGTTCCCTATGACTACTGAAATGAGGAAGAAGTGTTTTGAGCTTGACTTTGTGTTCTGCACCCCCGGCTGGCCCGAGTCAGGAGTAGATGGAGTACTGTGCAGTTACAGCCCATGCAGCCTGGCCTGGGGAAGCCATGAAAGTCAGTCCTTCTGTGTGGAAAACTCTGAGCAGCACCTGTTTGTTGTCTTTTTAATGTTCATTTATTTTTGAGGGAGAGAGAGAGAGAGTAGGGAAGGGGCAGAGAGAGAGGGGGGGACAGAGGCCCCTAAGTGGGCTCTGTGCTGACAGCAGAGAGCCTGATGTGGGGCTTGAACTCACAAACCGTGAGATCATGACGTGACCTGAAGTCTGACACTTAACCGACTGAGCCACCCAGGCACCCCGAGCTATCTTTTCAGTCTGGAAAGGAAAATGGCCTGATGTAAAGTTTTACCCATGTCATGATCAATGGAAAATAGTTTGGCGAATGACTGGGTTCCTGATGGTTATGAATTTACCGAAGACCTTAGACATAGTATCTCACACGACTTGGCTCTAAGGACTCACTTTATAGTTTATTAACAAAGACAATGGATTCATACTCAGTTATTTGTTTCTATCATCTGGAAGCCGTGGCTTTATGGAAAAACCCTTTGAGGGTTTATTGTGTCAACTGGCCCATACCTCTTGCACATGCTCCATGCAAGCTTTTAACTATATGCTCTTGGACCAATTTACGGTGCTTTCCCCAGTTATAGTACATGGGCCTTGGCACCAAGGAATATAAATAATTACACCTAATGACCAATTCAAAATGTTTGCTACTACTCATGTGACCCTGGGTCCCATTGGTGAGAGTATTTTAAAAAAAATTTTTTTTTAATGTTTTTACTTATTTTTGAGAGAGAGAGAGAGAGAGAGACAGCACATGAGGAGGGGAGGGGCAGAGACAGAGGGAGACACAGAATCCTAAGCAGGCTCGAGGCTCTGAGCCATCAGCACAGAGCCGGACGCGGGACTCGAATTCACGAACTGCGAGATCATGACCTGAGCTGAAGTCAGATGCTTAACTGACTGAGCCACCCAGGCACCCCAAGATGCAGAGGTGTTTTGCAATTCACTTCATGCTGGCTAAGCACAGAGAGGATGGAGGGTAGCATCCAGCATCCACTGGCAGCAGAGTCTAGCCCTGTGTGGTAGCAATTCATGTAGTCACACCCGAATGAGGCAATTTCTGTGGCACAACCTTGCCCATAGCTTGGAGCTACTCACCTCTCTTAATTTCCATCAATTTCCTCCACCTGGTTCTTTTGTCGAATCTCTGAACTAATAACCTTGCAGTAGATTTCTTTTCTGCTTATGCTTTCCCATGTAATTCTTGCAACCAAGAACACTGGCTGCTAGAGGTGTATGTTCTGATCCCATCTTCAGCGGAGAATTTGGGTCATTGAAAAGTTATATTGGGGCCCCTGGGTGGCTCAGGTGGTTAAGCGTCCACCTTCGGCTCAGGTCGTGATCTCGTGGCTCGTGAGTTTGAGCCCCATGTCAGGCTCTGTGCTGACAACTCAGAGCCTGAAGCCTGCTTTGGATTCTGTGTCTCCTTCTCTCTCTGCTCCTCCCCCGCTTACGCTCTGTCTGTCTGTCTCTCAAGGATAAATAAACATTAACAATTTTTTTTAAAAAATAGAACATGTTACAGAGACTACCTTCCTAAAGTTTTTAGACACTTCTTAGCTTAAGAACACAAAGAATTCATGTGATAGGCTGTCACCAGCCATTGAGGCTACTGCTAGGAAAGGTCAAGTCGTGCTGATGAAAGTAGAGAAGAAGGCTGTGCCCTTGCTTTCAACATATAAGCACGGCGGTAGTTGTTAATAGTATAGGTCTATCACTGTCCTTCTGAAGAGTCTGGAAAGGTGGTGCTTCCTATTGCTTTTCTGCTGGCCAATGACCTGCCCCTTCTCCACGCATTCTGCTCTTACCTCACTTCCTTTCAAACCAGCTCCCTGTGTTGTCCCATCACAGATTTTTCCTTCTCTGAGAGGAATTTTAGACAATGATTTCCTCCAAAAAATAGAATCTTACTCTTTTATGAAGGGCTTTTCTGACCCAAAGGACAGCAAAAATGCTCATCTGGTTCTTGGTGAAGCCTGACCTTTGAAAGCTTCCTGAGAAGATGCCTCATGGTTACCCCTGGGGAGATGTTTCACTCTCTAGCAGCTTTTTTTCATCACACGCATTAAGTAAAAATTTCTCTGTCCTTAATTTCACCTCAATTTATTCCTCCTCTTCAGCTCAGTAACGACTCTGACTGTTGTTTACACTCTGTGGACAATTTCCAATGGCAATCACGTCTTCTTTGGGTCACTACTCAGCAGAGCTGGGCATTTTAGAGATCCTTTACTCATTCCTTTTTGTATGTCACTCCCTTTGCCCTCTCAGTCAGGTTTGTGCCCTTTCTTAACTTCCTTCAGTTTTAGCCCAATTGGATATATGATTAGCATATAGATTTTCCCTGCTGCTGGCAAGGATTTTGCAAGTGGTTGCAAAAAGAAGCTATAAGCTTTTCAGAAGACCCGAGTTCTAACCCACCAAACTCCACAACTGCACGGACCAATATCCTTCTTCAAATTCCCCTTTCTACCAAGTTTGCTGCTGATAACGGGAAGTTAATTGTAGGGATTTGATACAGAATTCAGATGGAGTTTGTATTTTGTACAGCTCTTTCCCTTAGGCCATGAATCTCAAATGATAAAGTAGAATCAAAGATTTCAGTTATCTTATTGTGCTCAACTTCAGGCAACGTCACTTATCTTGAAATTGATCGTTGAAGTCGTTAATTTTATCTGCAGTGGCTTATCGCTCTTTTAATAACCACCACTCTTTCGTAACAGGTGTCTCTCTTGCCAGGGATAGCTTCTGTGATCCAGAAACTCCAATCTCCTCCAGGATCTAATGTTAATTTTTGCAGCTGTCTTGTTATCCAGCATTGTCCTTTGTTTTGCTTTAAGGCAACCACACAGGCATACTTATCAAAACTGCACAGTTTAACTGCCTATAAAGATTGCACCTAAGCTATCTACTTAGTGGACTGGTGAAAACTGGCAACTGAGAGGACAGTCTTCCCTTTCCCATGGCAGTACAGCTGGAGCATTTCCTCCCACGTTCGAAAATATCAGTGAGCTATTTAATATGCTTATACTAGATCTCTCTCTCTTTTTTTTAAGTTTATTTGTTTATTTTGAGAGAGAGAGAGAACAAATGGGGGAGGGGCAGAGAGAGAAGGAGAAACAGAATCCCAAGCAGGCTCCGTGCTGTCAGCGCAGAACCTGATGCGGGGGCTCCAACTCAGGAACAGTGAGATCATGACCTGACCAGAAATCAAGAGTCGGCTGCTTAACTGACTGGGCCACCCAGGTGGCCCTTATATATATCTCTTTTAAGAAAACTTTGAAGCCAGTGAATGAAATATAGAAGTCTGCTTAATGTTGGTAGAGCAATGGCCACCTAGTTCGTTAACATTTGGTAATTAAGAGTTTGGATTGGCTTTATCATAAGTGTTTGCCTGAGTAGATTAAACTTTATTCTTCACTGGTTTGCTTTTTTATTGCCATTTTGGAACAGGGTGAAGGCCTCATATTTTAATAGGCTGTACGCTGTTTTCTCAGGACCATAAGTGGAAAGGCACTTATGCTGCCTCTATCCGTCTAATCTTAGAGACCAGAGGCCCTGAGACACATGAGTGAAAGGCTGGTGACTGAATTTATGAGGCATCTGCTCTCCGTCTTTGTGCTGTTGGCACGACAATGGAGAACCTTCACATGCCCGGTGTTTCCCCACAGTCAGAATCAGGGTTACCTTCAAGTGTCAGGATGAACTGTGCCTATGCCCTTCTCTCGTGCTGTTGGAAAGCATACCAGAGATGTGAAGGAGAATGGTATTCTTTTAGAAAAAAATTCAAATTCCTTTAACTCAATAAAAAATTTAGAAACGTTGGAGTTTTACATGTTAGTAATAAATTAATTGTGACAAGATACATGAGCAGACCAAAGAAGGAATTGAGCACTGCTCCCTTTCCCATGCTCCCTGTCAGGACTTCGAGGGCGGAACAGCAACGTTCTATCAGCTCGTTGGGCCAGAGGGCAATATTTAGGAGAAGGAAGGAGAGAGGTTTTCTATTCCCAAGGATGTGTAGTTCCTGGTTTCCTTCCTTTATTGAGAATAACCAGCTATTTTTATTTCATAAAATTTAGTCTTCCAAAGTATTCAATAACTTCTTTCCTTTTCTTTTTATCTTATTTTTTGAGAAATCTCCAGTCATCTAAAAACAATAGTAAAGGAGAGTAAGATTACTATTAAGGCTGTTTTCCTTTAAACATTACATCTGGCTATGCTTTTGTAATTCGACAAGCAGATTTTCAGCCTGCTGGCAAGGTTTAGAGAGTATCTGAAGAGCCTCTCTGTGAATTCGATTATGTAAACAGCTTCATACGAGAAAGCTTTGCCATGAAGCGATATTATAGGTTTCTGAGAGCTTGTATGATTAGTGTCTACCCTTCAGTCACTCAATAAATGTTTGTTGAATGAATGAATCAATAGCCAATAGCATTAACGCATTGCCAAACACTTGTAATATCTGAGTGCTGTATAATTCATTAGCATTAAAAAAATTTTTTTTTACTGTTTATTTTTGAGAGAGAGGGAGACAGAGCGTGAGCGGGGGAGGGGCAGAGAGAGAGAGGGAGACACAGAATCTGAGGCAGGCTCCCGGCTCTGAGCTGTCAGCACAGAGCCCAATGCAGGACTTGAACTCACGAGTGGTGAAATCATGACCTGAGCCAAAGTCAGATGCTCAACCGACTGAGCCACCCAGGCACCCCCGTTATCATTTTTGCATAGTGTGTAGATGAAGTTACTTTGTTTACTCTAACACTGCCAATGATATTCTTTTTTTTTCAATATAATGAAGTTTACTGTCAAATTGGTTTCCATACAACACCCAGTGCTCATCCCAAAAGGTGCCCTCCTCAATACCCATCACCCACCCTCCCCTCCCTCCCACCCCCCATCAACCCTCAGTTTGTTCTCAGTTTTTAAGAGTCTCTTATGCTTTGGCTCTCTCCCACTCTAACCTCTTTTTTTTTTTTTTTTCCTTCCCCTCCCCCATGGGTTTCTGTTAAGTTTCTCAGGATCCACATAAGAGTGAAAACATATGGTATCTGTCTTTCTCTGTATGGCTTATTTCACTTAGCATCACACTCTCCAGTTCCATCCACGTTGCTACAAAGGGCCATATTTCGTTCTTTCTCATTGCCCTGTAGTACTCCATTGTGTATATAAACCACAATTTCTTTATCCATTCATCAGTTGATGGACATTTAGGCTCTTTCCATAATTTGGCTATTGTTGAGAGTGCTGCTATAAACATTGGGGTACAAGTGCCCCTATGCATCAGTACTCCTGGATCCCTTGGGTAAATTCCTAGCAGTGCTATTGCTGGGTCATAGGGTAGGTCTATTTTTAATTTTCTGTGCCAATGATATTCTTATCCCAACCCTCTAAAGGAGGGAAAAAATATGTTCCATGTTCTCCAGATTATATTCTTACACTTTAACATGGATTCCTTTTTTGCTTTCTTGTTATTATAAAATCACATAACTTTCCATTTGCAAGGGATGTTAGAATAGAATTTAGGAATGAATGTTCTAAATTATAGATATTGGGCTATTTACCCATGGTAATGTGGCTGATTAGCAAAGTTTAACTTCTATGAAATTAGAGTTGGTGACCTCAGGAACTGGAAACAAAAAGAAAATCAAAAACAAAACAACTCTGCTATATGTACGGTAAGCATTGTTTCTCTTGTGGTGACTTAGAAGAACAAGCACAGCTGGTCAAATCCAATGTGCCTCGAAGAAGTTTAAGAATAGTAATTCAGGGTGCCTGGGTGGCTCAGTCAGTCTGACTTTGGCTCAGGTCATGATCTCCCGGTCTGTGGGTTTCAAGCCCCACGTCGGGCTCTGTGCTGACAGCTCGGAGCCTGGAGCCTGCTTCTGATTCTGTGTCTCCCTCTCTCTCTGCCCCTCCCCTGCTCATGCTCTGTCTCTCTCTGTCTCACAATAATAAGTAAACATTAAAAAATAAAAAAAACAAAAAGAGAATATTAATTCACATCAGGTCAAAAATAGTACCTATTAGAAAAGCAATTACTGCTTCCATTGCTTTTATTTTCCATTTGTGTGATTCGGCAGTATAAGCTAAATGAGGTAAAGTTCGGAGGTCAAGAACAGTTGGCAAACCTTTGGTTACTTCTGACGCCTTTTTCTGTTGTTACCGGTCGATGTTTGCCGTAGACTGACCTCCTTTCTCAGTTTCATGCATTTCTTCTTGCCCAATTAGTTTTAGAAATCAATGTCACTACTCTGAAAAGCTTTCAAATCACAGATTCCTGCTTACAAACAAATAAATGTGAATTCATTGGGTAGACTTCCTTACGTGGCTTCTCCTGTTTCTTCCCCTCCCTCAGCACCTGGTGCCCCCAGGCTCTCTTGGAAAGGGTTAGTGCTCTTACCATTAACAGCCAAGAGGCCAAAAACTGTAACACAACGGGACCCTCTGCCTTAGCTTCACTGAGGTGTCAGTCATTAAAATGAGTATCTCTATCAAGGGACTCAATATAACATATCTGTATTTGCCTTTTCCATCAATAAATAGAAACTCCGTATGTAATTTGTATACTTAACAGCTTGTGTTGGATCTTTTTTTTTCTTGTTCTCAGATTCCTTTCTCTACTGACGATCTCCAGCACATATCATTGTCGTGTATACTTAGAAAGGGGAGAAAGCATCAGCATGAGATGGAAAAGAGAAGGGTAGCCTTTCTGATTTGTGCTTCTTCCAATGGAGGGATCTGCTCATGGGAGAGTTTAAGCGGTACAGAGTTGTTAGAGATTCACCGCAGAGGATTTGTGCTCTTCTCTGGAGACATTTTATTTATTTATTTTTTCCTGTTCACTGCCTAATGGGGTATATTTTCATTGTGTCTTTTTTTTTTTTTCCCAGGAGAAGCAATGATCAAATTACTCACTACATCAATCAAAATAATTTAGTTAAGGTATATTTCTCATGCTTTAGAATGTGGGCTTCCATTTATATTACTTTTCTCCCTCTCTCAATCTGTCTCTCTTGTTCTGTCTCCTTTTCTTTCTGTGTTCTCCATTTTCAAGGGTGAGTTATGGGAAATATTGAGAGTAGTACAAGAAAGTGGGCATTATTCCTGCCATCCATCTGTCCATCATCCGTCCATCCATCCATTCAACAGAATTTTTAAGCATCTAATATACACATATTTTATTTTATTTTATTTTATTTTATTTTATTTTATTTTATTTTAAGTTTATTTATTTATTTTGAGAGAGGGAGAGAGTGGGGAGGAGCGAATAGAGGAAGAAATAGGATCCCAAGCAGGTTCCACCCTGTCAGAGCAGAGCCCAACACGGTTCTAACTTAGGAATCATGAATTCATGACCTGAGCAGAAATCAAGAGTTGGGCACTTAACCAACTGAGCCACCCAGGTGCCCCGATACATATTTTAGATAAACTGATTTCTATCCACACAGGTCAATTGCCAGAGTAGCATTTAGGAGACTTACATTTGTTTTTGTTTTGTTTGTTTGTTTTGGTCAGTTTGGTTTATAAAGCAAATGATATATTGTCTTCTTATTTTTGTAAGGGCTACAGAAGGCTTGTTAGGAACAAACCCTGTGGAAAATAGCTTCATTTCACAGTAGCCTTTCCCCAGTTTCTTTTGTCTTGGGATGCAGTGAAATTGAACAAACACAGCTCATCACACATTCTGAAGATGGGGCACATTTATCAGGCATTATCACCACATATTGATAGAGGAATTACCCATGTTGAAATGCAAAACCAAGGAAGTAAATTAGCAATAAAAACCTAATGTCTTCTTTACTATTTTGTTTTATTGCTACATTCTCTGACAGCAGCCTTGTTCCCAACTCCTTATTCATCAAGTAAAACACAATGCTATTGGCAATCTACATAAAGGAAACTACAAAATAGCGATTTTAATGTTGTGGGATGCATTTAATAATTCAATTCTTTTATAAGTTTTACTTTCATTTTTCTTTTATTTTTAATTAAATATATACAACTGCATATCAAAACAGAGAACACTATCTTTCCTTTTCAAATCACTTTCTTTATGAGATTTTTTTCCCTCTAAATTAATCTGGTTATTATGATGTTATTTGGATTCCCTGATTTGATGAATAAAGATTTTAAGGCCATTTTCCAGCATTGAATAGCCTAGATATCACAATCTAGCTATAATAGAATCTGAACATTTTTACTCTAGATAAATCTTCATGTTCAAATTTAAAAATAGCAAAATAGAACTGCTTAATCTACATGATTTCAAAGAATTCCCCAATAAAGAGAATCTAAGTACTCAAATCCAAATCCACTTTGTGAGCCCTGAAGGGGAACAGGATATGCCACCCCAAAATATGCTACTTTGGCATAAGAATGATTTTGAACCAAGTCATTTCAGAATTAAAATCCTTATCTGCCTAAAAGCAGAGACTCTCAAAAGAACTCAAAAGACCTCAACTCTCATAAACCCCCCACCTCCGGGAAAAGTTCTAGTCTTTTCTTGCAGACAAGAAGTTGGCACCACACTCAAATAGACATGGTTACAAACTATCATGTCCCTCATCTATTCTCCTAGGGACCTATTCATAGTTCCAAAAAAGTCACTTGCTTTTCCATAAGTATTTTTTGTCCCTGACTCCCCTTCAGAGAAGAAATTTACTCTCCCAGAAGTTACCCTCTGCCTGTCTCCATCTCCCATGCAGATAGTATATAAGCCACATTCTAACTGCCTCTTTGAGTCACATTTTTTAGTGAACTCTGCATAAATACATAATCATACCTGTTTTTTCCTTACTCATCGTTTTTCAGTTTAATTCACAGGTTCCCAGAACTGCACCTTAGAGGGTAGAGGAAAATTTTTTTTCCCGCTCCAACAACTCCTACATGTTGGCTATGTGCGTTCTGTTTTAAGATTTCATCTCATCCATAAATCTTTTGTTAGTGTCTTAAGAAGAGGATCACCACATGTCCTAGTTTTCCCAGTCCTGGTTTTCATGTTTTTCCTCCATAACTATCAATAATATCTCATTTCACTTTTGAAAATTATCTGGTTTGTACAATAACATAGTCATCCTACCTAAGAATCGCTTTGTTAAATTGCAAGCTGCTAGAGGACAGACTATTATTAAATATTAACCTGTTTCATTCACATTTTGCCTGCAAGTTACATGGTGATTTCTTACTCATTTTCCTACTTCATCATTACCACAAAGAAGAAGACGTAGACGATTTAAAGATTCACCTAGTTCCAAATGGGAGAGAAAGGGCCACAGCTTGGGCAAGAACAGAAGTTTTGGACAACTAACTGGGCATTTTTTCCCTAGCTATTTGTAACTTTTGTTCTCATGTGAAGCCTTGCTTTTGCTGGTACTCAACGAGCATTTATTGAATTAAATCTAGAGAGAGTATGAAGTCCTCTGAGAAAGAGTCCAACCCACTGACATCGCCTGAAACATTTTTTCTTAGTTTGGGAAAAGAGAAACCTAAAATATGATGTGAAGGAAAATAGGGGACTTTGCTGTTCTAACATTTCTCTTGACCTCAACAAGAAAGATGTTCTGACTTCCTCAAGTCACCAAAGGAATTGCACAGACCCGATGTTTTAACTTCATTTTTGGAGGAAGTTTACTCAGGATTGATCGAAATAGGGGAGAATTTAAAAAGAAAGGAACAGAGAAGAATAACTTCTCAGAGCCTTGCTAATATCTTTGCATCTCGGGCCAGTGGCTCAGTTCTGGTAGCAGATAGCAAGCACAAAGTGTGCAGATATTCATCAACATCTCTAGAAGCTGCCACCAAAGCCCCCTCTCATTTTTTCCTGTAGCCTTTCTCCCTGGCCATTTTAAACCATCACTGCCTGGACCCCACAGGCAGTTTTCTCAGCCGACTGATGTCTGAGGAATGTAGAAACAAGGTCATAAGCTCTCCCCCAGTTAAGGCTTTCCTGTCATTCACAGTAAAAGAGCCTCCACTCCATGTCCTTTCTCAAGCAGAGGCATTTATTATCCAGATGAATTGCCTTAGAGATTGTTTTATTTTAAACAGTTCAGTGGCTCTGCATAGTTATTTAATACTTGTTTGAGCTCCCATTCTTTATAAATCCTTGTCTTCCGACTGAAAGCGGTTGTAGAGAATGTGTGTGCGCCTGTATGTGTCTGACCCTCACCATTTGCTAGTAGGTAGATATTAATGAGAAGTGGCTCCTTGCTTCCAGGGCAGCATTTCTTTTGTGAGATTATTTCTTTGACATCTCAGTCACTCTGACACTTCCCTGCTGCTTCCTCCAGGACATTAAAAAAAATTATCTTTAGGAAAAATAAAGCATGTCTGTTTCTCTCTCTTAAACCTCGCCCCCCTGCCACTTCCCCACCTCCTTTCATCCCTCCCTTACTAGGACAGGGGAGCACTGGTTACAACTTCAGTTTCCTTGGTTCTCACTGGCTCTAAAAAGGATGGAAAGTCCTGAGGGTAGATATTTATTTTTTTGATTGGAGATGCACTGTCTAGATTTTGGCTCTAAAAGAAGTTTTTGCATCTAATGCCTTTTTATTCCTCCAAAAAGTCTGAATACATGCGGCTTGAATTTCTGGCACATGACTACATTATAGATTCTGCAACAGTTTGCTGGGCGATAGAAATTTGAATAGCAAATATCAGTAAAGCAAACCACCTTTTCCCATAGGCTGTTTCCTGCACCTGTTGAATACGCGTGTGTGTGCACACACCCACAGAAAAACATTTGGGGGGAAAAAGTAATTTGGAAGATTTTCTCTGGTTGCCATTAGGGACTAAAATTTAAATAAACTGAAAAGAAAAGAAAAAAAGGAAATAAATGCTCTCTGTTAACTTTTATTTTTGCAGACAGAGGACGAGGGAGAAATAACCTTTGAAAAAGAACTTAGTATTTACTTTCTTAAATTTTTTTTTCAACGTTTTAAAATTTATTTTTGGGAGAGAGAGACAGAGCATGAACGGGGGAGGGGCAGAGAGAGAGAGGGAGACACAGAATCGGGGAAACAGGGAGGAAAAAGTAATTTGGAAGATTTTCTCTGGTTGCCATTAGGGACTAAAATTTAAATAAACTGAAAAGAAAAGAAAAAAAAGAAATAAACGCTCTCTGTTAGCTTTTATTTTTGCAGACAGAGGACGAGGGAGAAATAACCTTTGAAAAAGAACTTAGTATTTACTTTCTTAAATTTTTTTTTCAACGTTTTTTATTTATTTTTGGGACAGGGAGAGACAGAGCATGAACGGGGGAGGGGCAGAGAGAGAGGGAGACACAGAATCGGAAACAGGCTCCAGGCTCTGAGCCATCAGCCCAGAGCCTGACGCGGGGCTCGAACTCATGGACCGCGAGATCGTGACCTGGCTGAAGTCGGACGCTTAACCGACTGCGCCACCCAGGCGCCCCTAGTATTTACTTTCAATGAAAAGAAGGTTAAAAATCCAAGAGAACTGCAGTTCCAACATGGCAGAAGGACTAAGATTTTCTTTACCTTTTGCCACTATTTCTAATGAAGTTACTGTGCTGAATTGAACACAGTGAGACACTCTTGCACTTAAAAGAGTTTTAATTAAACTTGCAGCATTTTTCAAAGATGAAAGGAACCATAGTTCAGTCATACCTGCACAATGGTTTTGAAATGAGCTTGGCCAGGTATTTGCTACCAAAAAGTAAGGTTTCTTTTCATCAGACAGAACTGGAGAAAAAGCATGGTCTAGGCCAGGCAGGCTGATATGCTGAAAAACAATGTCGAATAAATTATTTAACCTCACTATGCCATCTTTTGCTTTTCAGTACTATTCTAGAGTAGCATGAAGTTTACTAGCAGCTCAGAGGAAGGAACAAGACCAGTTAAATTGTTAATGTGATGCTCAATACCAGGCACTTAATGGTAGGGGTCTTGACCTAGTCATTACACTTGGAGAAATGTAAGTGATTAAAAAGATATTTACTATGATAACATAATACTGCCTGTTCTTAGTCTTCCAGTTCTAGAATCCTGATTTAAAGAACTTTAAACAAGCTGTAAATATTTATTGAACTGAGTTACACTCATTTGGATTTTGAGTGAGTTGATTTTATCATTTCTGATGGCTTTTGAATATAATCATGGTTTCTAAATAACGTTCAGTAGTAACACAACTATCTTTAAAAAGGTATTTTATTTTATTATTTTTAAATTTTTTTAACGTTTATTTATTTTTGAGACAGAGAGAGACAGAGCATGAGCGGGGGAGGGGCAGAGAGAGAGGGAGACACAGAATCCGAAGCAGGCTCCAGGCGCTGAGCCATCAGCCCAGAGCCTGACTCCGGGCTCGAACTCACGGACCTCGAGATCGTGACCTGAGCTGAAGTCGGACGCTTAACCGGCTGAACCAACCAGGTACCCCGGATATGTTCAGCTCAGTCTAAGTTTAGCTGTGGTTCCCAGCTGGCCATTCTCTCAGGCATCTGTAGCCCATGTATGTGAGCAAGACAACCGTGTCAGGGAATTAACTTGGATTTACCAGTGGTAAGACATTAAGAGCTAGGGCACAAAGCAATTCATTTTCTTTTCGATTGTAGACTTATCTGTTTCTAGCAGCCTTATCCAGAAATTCTGATTTAGCATCCCCAGAAGAGAAAGTGCCACAGAGGAAACTCACATCAGTGCATTCAGAATCTCAAATGGCTAAGAGATGTACCTGGGCAGAACTTTTCAAAAGTCAGAGTATTGAAAGAAGGTCAGTTTGGAGGCTCACTGCAAAAGAAATGCAAACTCTTTGCTTGGTGGCTGTCCCCTTCCCCCACACTCCAGGGCTGAGGTTAATAATCACCTTAATAATCACAAAGTGCAAGTATTTGCTTTAGGATGTTCTTCCAGAGATATGCAAATAGCTTTAGTTGATCACTTCTTCAAAGCACCCTGGAAATCTCATTAAGAGGAACTAATCCTAAATTCAGTTTGGTGTTCTTACTGTAATAAGTTTGTGGAAAAACCAACAAAAACACATGGGTATGGAGATGAGCAACCATAACTAAGGGGTTAAAAATGGAGGCCCCCAAGGAATGACTGTTCACAGTTTTTTGGAAGTATCTCCATATATCTCATATTTGGCTTTGCTGTGGACCAATGGCCCTATAGTGAGGTGTGAATTTCCGTGGAGAGTGGAAGGAGCTGAGGCCTAAGCATCAGAAAGCCTGGCTTCCAGTCCTGGCTCTTCCAGGCTCTTAATCACAAATATGGAGAGTGGCACCTATCAACTGTTGACCTTGATCTGGCAAGCCCCTTGACTCTGAGTCCTTCGGTTTCTTCGTAAGGATAGTATTATTATCTACCCCTGAGATAGGGAGGAATGAAATAAATGTAGTATCATTTTGAAAAACAAAAGCAATAACGTGAATAGAATCTATCTATCCAACTACCTACTTACCTACCTACCTAATCTATTTCCATCCTGTACCACAAACAAGAGAATTAAGAATATGGCTGTGATGGGGATCTACTGTTTTTAGCTTGGAAAAGTAGAAAATGACTTAGTTGATTTCAAATAGATTTTTAATTAAGTTATAATTGTCTTAAGGCAACAAAAAGATTTAGGTAGGTGGGTATAAGAATCGTTAATTTAAAAGCTTTCGTGGAGCAACTTGTAAGAACCTATTGCACACGAATGCAACAAGCGATCCAAAAATAGAACTGGTTTTTGTTATGTGCTGTCTGAAGAGAAAGGGTGAGGCTAGCTGGTGTCTTGCAGACATAAAAGCATTACTAAATATGGGACATTTTAACTTTCCTTGGAGGAGCCATCAAGTAAACAGGCAGGTGGACGGTAGACAGAGTGACCATCTGATTTGCTATCCACACCAGCCTTTACTTTTTTTTTTTTTCTAAACATTTATTTATTTTTGAGACACAGAGAGAGAGAGCATGAACAGGGGAGGGTCAGAGAAAAAGGGAGACACAGAATCCGAAACAGGCTCCAGGCTCTGAGCTGCCAGCACAGAGCCAGAGGTGGGGCTCGAACCCACGGACCGCGAGATCATGACCTGAGCTCAAGTCGGACGCTTAACCGACTGAGCCACCCAGGCGCCCCCAGTCTTTACTTTTAATAACCACATGCGAAGTAACCGCTTGAGCTAAAGCCGACCCTAACCAGCCTTTCCTTTTAAGAGTAAAACGGGACACAGGACAGCAGGCATAAACCAGGACCGTCCTGGTAAATCAAGACCCATGTCGCTTAGTTACAGACACCCCTCCCCCCAAGGTGAGTAATGTCAGAATAAAATCATTAACAGCAAGGTTCTGAAATGTAGCCAGACTTCTGTGCTGAGGTCGGTTGCATCACGGTGGGACTGAAGCAAAGTGGAAGAGGGGCAGATCTCGGAAGCCCCGGGAGGCTATTGTGTGGTGAGCAGAAGGGGGCAACTTCAGGCGAGAGGGACAGGAGAAAGGCTCCCAGGCTTCTCTGAAGCGAAGTATCAAACACGTGCCTGAGCGGTTGTCTGCTGAGAAGTCACTGTACCAGACACGCCAGCCTGGTGTGTCAAACGGAGAGATGAGGGACTGTGAACAAAAGCTGCGGGCCAGTGAATGTCAAGTCTACCAAATAGAGTTGCAAACAGCTCCTGGGTCTGCAAGCAAAGGCTACAGACATAAATCAAAGAGCAATCTTCCAGCGTCAGCAGCGTGGGAAGGACTGGCTGCTCGTCACGCTTCAGTGTCCTCCTCCAGGGTCTCGCCCGTAGAGAGTAATTACAGTTAGTGGTGTGGTCTGAGAGTTACGATGGCCAGGGTAGACCTTGTGGATGAGGCGAAAGGACAGGACGATGCACCCCCATGTTAGAGACACGATTTACCTCTCCCCATTGGTATTCATTCTCACAGTCGTGGAGAACCACTTAAAAATAGTTTCCCTTTGAGGTCTTCCTTCTCAGGATTTAGATAACATGCCTTGCTTATTTCCTCATCTCCAGCACCTGTTTATGAAAGTGTATTGCAGCCTTATATTTCTGCCGGGGAAGAAGCCTAAAGAGATTTGACTCCAGGGGTTCCCAGGGAGAAAATGTTCACAGTCATCGCATATCATTCGGATGGCTCTAAATTCTAAATGATGTAATCAGGAAGCATTTGAAGGCGTCCGGCGGGGAGGGCGAGGGGTTGTCCACTTCCGGGAAAGATTCTTCAACATTTAGCAAGCGAAGTCAAAAGCAGGAGCTCGCCAGCAGCTCTGTTCTGGTCTTCAGATGTGTGAAGTCCTGGGCCGGGAAGGTCACCCAGTGGTGAGTATGGCCTTCCTCCCATGGCTAGACAGTCGGCTTCATAACTCGAGTGCCATTGGCTCTTTTGATGTATCTGACACAGACTTTAGGGTGCCAATTCCAATAAAGGGTTCTTTTTTTGCAATTTCCTTAGTTATGAAAGAATTGTAAAGCTTTCCATGTGAGGGCAAGAATCACAAAGTAGATATTTATATGCGCTTTACTTGCTTTTTGGCTTTAAAAACAACAACAACAACAACAACGTATAATTGCCCCTAAAAGAAATGGTGTCTAAATATTGGTACTGGTTTTACGTTTTGCAAGAACACGACCTGAATGGGCCTCACCCTCTCTTTCATGGATGGTAAATCCAGTGTGTTAGTATATTATGCATCGGTTTATAAAATTCTGTATCACCAATTCACAAAAGAATCCTGGAAGTTGCATTATTCACTGAGCCTTCTGATATAATGACTACATTTAAAGAGTTGTGTGATCGTATTAATATTTTTAACTAAATAGCAGTAGGCATAGAAGCCAATACATTGTTATTACCATGCTATTAATTCAGCCTTGGAACAAAGAAGAAATCCCAGCATTAGTTCACAATTGCCTTTCAGCATAGCTTTCCTCAGTAAATACATAAGGGTTTAAAAAAATCAACTACTTTTGGGAAGCCTGGGTGGCTCAGTTCGTTAAGTATCCGACGTCGGCTCAGGTCATGATCTCACAGGTCGTGAGTTTGAGCCCTGTGTCGGGCTCTATGATGACAGCTCGGAGCCTAGAGCCTGCTTCAGATTCTCTGTCTCCCCCTCTCTCTCTGCCCCTCCCCTGCTAGTGCTCTGTCTGTCTCAAAAATAAAACATTAAAAACATTTTTTTTTTAATTAACTATTTTCTAAGTTCCGGCAAAGCCATTTATTATGGAGAAGGAGCGATTTCTGAGGCCAGATTAACCTCATGATATTTTCCTTCTCATTCTGATACAAAAGTAAATCAGTACTCTACTGTTTCAATTTCTAAATCATGCTATTTCCAGGAAAGAGAATCTTCTTGATTACTGTTCAATCCCCTTTGCCAAATAATTATACAAACGTATGTAATTTTCTATTTTTCACAAGAGTAATGGTGGTATTTTAAGGAAGTGGAGTTCCAGTCTTTGGTGGTACTGAGAATGCCTCCTTCACTGTGCTTGTTGGCAGTGTTCTGCCCTTCTGCTAAGACGTAGATTCTCTGGGCTTCATTTTACTCTGTTTGGATGTTCCCCATTTGCACACACTTAATTGCTTGGCAATTTGAAGTTTTAATTTTGGCTTTAGTGTCTTAGGCTTCCCTTGAAATTTTTTTGTTTTAATTTTTTATATTACATCCTTTTACTCAGAGGGAAGATTAGATGCAAGAGACAACAAGCCCCTCTAGGATCAGGAACCCAATCTTTGTTGATTCTGGGTGTTATACTAAAACGATGCAGTATTCAGGCTTCCTCAGAAAACGGTGCCAAACATGTCATGGCTAGCTTCCCATGATTAGAGCATCCCAACATATTGTAGATCTGGGCTTTCCAGGGTGCAGAACCCAGGGGTGGCTCTTTGGTAAAACTGTAAATAGCAGTCAAGTGTTTAATGACATAATGTGAATTTTTATAGGTTCATCTAATTCTACAACCAGATTGCTTTCCGAACACTTGAGACAAATCTTCACTCACTCTCTGGAATTGTTCAACACGCACAGGTTAATTTCTCCCTATTGATTTTCTCTATT
This sequence comes from Prionailurus bengalensis, assembly GCF_016509475.1. Lineage (NCBI taxonomy): Eukaryota > Metazoa > Chordata > Mammalia > Carnivora > Felidae > Prionailurus > Prionailurus bengalensis. Next base: position 55,534,393 of record NC_057344.1, read on the forward strand.
CTGCATCTTGAATGCTTCGAGATCTCTTGACCTACCCCCAAAATTTCTGCGACTGTCATTTTGAAAAGAATAGCTCTCCAAAAGAATGCTTGAAAGACCCATGAAGATGACAAAATAACTCTTCCCCAGCTATCAGCAGGGCAATTTAACTGGACATTTTGATTCGATTTCAAGGAGGGAACAAAATCATGAACATTTAGAAGATATTTCATATATTCAACGTTCTGGACGTGAGCGCTACTCTCATAAGCATCCCCAGGGAGGCATAATATTCTCATCTCATGACTGAAAATTTCAAGTTATGTGAGAATAATACAGAGTCATAACCAGAAACACCTTGGGTAACAGAAGGGGGGCAACACAGCACAGGAGGGAAGGCACTGGTCAGAAGAGCCATCTGCCAGCCAGGAATTAAGACTCCCCTCTTTGGCCTTTTGTTATTCATCTGGAAAAAACAAAGCAGGCTGGAGTCGAAGAGTCTTCCCAGTTCTCAAATTCAACGCTTCTATATCCAAGACATTATAGACATTTTTATTAACAGAAAAACTAAAAGGGAACAACAAAAGCAAAATAAAAACACTTTCTACCTGGAAAAACTTGAGAAATGTATAATCAACATGACTCTTTCATCTAGAGATGCATCTTGATCCTTGTAATTTCTTCCCCCCCTTGTAATTATTGAAAAGTAAAAAAATAAAAAAAAGTAAAAAAGTAAAACTTTTAAGGATTAAATGTTCCAATTAGTTTTGTAATCATTCCTCTCTTCACCCCTAAAGTATTGCCCCATTAACAGAAAATGGTGTCAGAAGCACTTTATTGATGGAAATTCCTTCTGTGAGCTTCCAAGGGAAACAAAAAAACATCATCAATATCACCAACAAAAAACAAACAAGTTAACAAAAACTCCCGAAACAAAACAAATAAAACCACTTCTGTGTCCCCGGCACTGACCACACAGAATTAAAGTGAACCAAGCCATTTTCGCACATCACTTGGAGTGTAGATTTATTTGGATTTAAGAATCTCCGCAACAAATTACATCAACCTCACTCCATTTCCTTCCTTAATAAAAATTATGACTGGACAAACATCGGACTTTTAAAAGTCTAAAAGTAATAGAAAAGTAAAAATAGATTTCCTAGGGAAATCCCTCTCCTCAACCTTGCATGGTTTTGCTGCTTCTGTGAAATCTTTCTCTTTGGAGTAACTTGGTAGCATAGATTTTGTTTTGTTTTGTTTTGAAACAGGATTTATACAAGGGCACTGAATTAGAACTTCAGCAGATTTGTGGAGCGTGAGCTTTTACGAACAATAAGTTACCTCTGCTCTAAAAAGGAAAATGGCAAATGTAAATGAAAGAACGGGAACATTGGAAGTTCGTTTCATTATGTAATTTACGTCTTCCATTAGATAGTGCACCCTCGTTTAAAAATAAAACAAGAGAACAGAATGGTATGAGCACTCGAAAATCATCTGCAGCACTTTGAAGGGTTAAACCTGCTTAACCCATTCTTAGTCAGAGAATGGCACCAAAGAGTACAGCTCACCCCTTAAGCGTGGCTTGTTCTAAACCTGCGGTATCCTCAGCTTTTCAGAGCAGTCATGCACTCTATTTCCGCCCCCCTCCCACCCAGTTAATAGGATCCATTCATAGCTACTCACTACTGCAGGATTTGACCTGAGAAATGCTAGGATTTATTAACTCAGCAGTTGTTTTGAAAAGTCCTTAAGTAATCTTTGCCCTTGTCCAGCAAGGGCACTGCTAGTCTCGAGTTCTCAGATGCAGCTGGTGAGGTTCTCGGCCAAGTTCTTCAGATGCAGGAATTTCTGCAGGACAACCTACTTTGACATGGCATTTACAAATCTTTAAACCAGGCTTCCTGGATCTAGGAAATGTTATTCCTGACTCCTTCGACCCAGATGCTGGCTAAAATTTAGTTTTTATAATCTGTAGGTAATCACTCGTTCTTTCCTCCTTCCTTCTTCCTAGGAGCTGGCATGGTGGTTAAATTTTTCTAAAACAGTCATATTAAGATGTTCAAAAACCCACTGCTGAGTCTCAGATAGAGGGTCACATCTGGCCATGAAAATCTTCTTCTCTGCGGGGTTGCAGTCCACACAGCTGTTGCTCACAGGATGGAATAATGTTCTGTCCTGGAGGGGTCAGAAAGAAAAGAAAGGACTGACATGATATACGGTGAATGACTGGAGTCCAAAATACAGGAAGTAAACATATCCGGGTTTACATTTCAGTATATACCCAGAGTGTGAAAAATAGGCCATCTCCCAAATTAAACAATAACAGGTTGGAGAGCTGCATGGAAAACAGTTTCCCAGGGCCCATTGGCAGTACGTTGGGACTCCAAGGAGGTTCAATCAGAAACAGAGAATTCGTTCCTTGACTGATTCCTTTAAAAAGTGATCCATCCATTTTCTACTCTATAGTAAGTGCTCTGCTACATGCTTGGGTTTTAAAGATGCTAAGTATATGAGGTTGCTTGTCGAGGAGCTAATAATCTAGCTATTTGGGGAGAGGCACACAGACAAAAATGGTAATTTAGTCCATAGCAAACAACAACAGTAGCGCGCGCGCACACACACACACACACACACACACGGCCAGGAGAGTCATAGTCTTCCCTCCCTTTGTATTGAGCCTCTAATGGGAAAGAGAAATTTGAAAGAAACAGGCGCCAAACAAGCTAGGTGCTCTGTTGCCCTCTTCAGAAGATATGGGGACGGAGATACCTGATGCGCAGGCAGAATCTCAATGTACAAACTCAAATTTATTAGCTCCGGAGCTTAGTACCTTCAACCCCTCTTTCTGCCATCACAGCTCTTCCTGTGATGCAATTCTCATTGCTTTCTGTAAAAGGGAAGAGGCAGCCTTCACTTCTTTTTTACAAAGTTGCTAAGTACATGATAAAGATAACAGCTCTGTGAGAGACAGTTACCATCAGGATGCAAAGTTTAAGTGGTGAACAAGCCCACTATCTGAACAGGCTCTACTAACACACAGGTCTTTTTTTTTTTTTTTTTTAAGTAATCTCTATGGCCAGTGTGGGATTCAAACTCATGACCCCGAGATCAAGAGTCACATGCTCTTCAAAGTGAGCCAACCAGGAGCCCCAACACACACCTCTTTTCATTGTTCAAGTAGGGACAAGGAAGTTAAAGCAAAGAGAAAAAAGATCTTTCCTTAACCACTAATAAAACTTTTTGTCTCTTACAGTGTCTATGGGAAAAAAAAGCCAAGAACATGTAAAAGCATCCTCAAATCACTGCTTAAATGTCAGGATCAAATGCTGTTTTTTTTAGGAAATGTCCAGGGGTTCTGATTATTTTCTTTAGCTGAGGAATATTGGACTCCCAATGCGTTTAGAGTTAAAGAGTTTCTCAGGCAACCTGTGTCAATATTCCCAGGTTGCTTCTGGATGTTGAGACTCCATTAACCAATATTTAATGTCCTTTTAGGATCCGGATGTTTGCACAGTTAGGCGCTGTGTGAAGGGAGAATAAGGAAGGAGAAAGGCAGTGCCTGCAATTTAGTGCTTGTTTCTATTTAGTGCAAGCAAAGAGCTCTGCCTAATACAAAGCCTCACCTTTCTGTTTTCTTAAGTTTCCTGGGTTTATTCGTGGATTTTACTTTCCTTCCACAAAAGAGGGCTCCTGAGGCGTCCTCCATTTTCTTCACCTGAGGCTTTGCTAATGCGACTGCTGTTTGACAAGGAGGGGAAACTCTGAGGAACTCTGTCCTACTCTGGGTGGAGGGGGCAGATTCTAGTGGGGAGGCGGCCCTGTGGCTCACCCCACGCATCCTTCTCTCTTGGGGTGAAGCTTATGATTAGAGACCCCTTCTCTCAGCTGCGGTGCGCCCTTCCCTCTTGCTTCCCAGCATCTCTCACACTCAGTCTCCTGCCCCCTTCTACCAGTTTTTAGCTACATGGGCCTAATGAAAAACTGAAATCAGGTTTTGAAAGAGCCTTCTTAAGCTGTTAAGTTCCTGAACATTCTTTTTTTTTTTTTAATTTTTTTTTTTTTTAACGTTTATTTATTTTTGAGACAGAGAGAGACAGAGCATGAACGGGGGATGGGCAGAGAGAGAGGGAGACACAGAATCTGAAACAGGCTCCAGGCTCCGAGCTGTCAGCACAGAGCCCGACGCGGGGCTTGAACTCACAGACGTGAAATCATGACCTGGGCCGAAGTCGGACGCTCAACCTACTGAGCCACCCAGGCGCCCCAAGTTCGTGAACATTCTATGTGACCTACTAAATTCTAATTCATTCTGTTCCCCGTACATGTACTTCTTTCTTCTCCTTACTTATCTGTGTTTCCTTCTATTGTTCCCTTTGTCAATAGCTCAAGTGGGGACCTTTATATGCTCACAGTTTCTCCCCCAAAGCACATATTTCTATGAAAGCTAAAAAAAATGAGAAAAGAAAGGAGTAGAATGCGTTCCTATTCTCTTTCCTTTGCCAGCTTGTGTAGTCAGTCCGGATGCAAAAGCCAATCCTGATTTTCTAAACGGTATTTGCTGAGCTATAAGGTGATCGTATTTCTCCCAATCTCAAATTGGAACACATTCTCTGACAGATACAGGTATATGCATGAGGACGATCAGACAGGATATGCAAATTCAGCACCACCCTGAAAATCTGTTATTGTACTTCATGTTCAAATAAAAGTTGAAAAGTTGAATTCCCTAAATCCATCTATGGCTGAGAAGCTTCAGCAGCGAAATGAGAGGGTAGATAAGATTAATCTGTAAGGCCTCTCCTGGCCATAAAATGGAATGAACATTTTATTCCAAAGTTCACTGGCGACAGAGACAAACGCTGGGGCAGCAAAGTAGAAACTATCAACAATACTGAGTTGATTGATAGATTGATCATTCTCTGGTTATAGACTGAGCTCTGTTCACCCTTGTCTTTGGAGTATCTGAGAGGTCCTAGAGGTGAGGCTTCTGGAAGCCCTGCCAGCCTCTCCAGAGCCTGCTTCTTCCACTATTGACCTTGGGGGCTGTGTACATTGCCATGTTTCTACATCCTCCCGAGCTTTTGGATTATGAAATGTCTCTGCTGATGGTTTTCTTGGCTGGAATTAAGTCAGTGGAATGAGTAATCGTTCGTCAATATGGTCTCTTGTTCTATGACAGCCCTTTGCACCCCTACCCTTCATCTCATGATAGGAGATGGTCGTAACAGAATTGAATACAATGTCTTTTCTTTGGAATAGACTTCTGAATGCTTTGGCAAGTCTGCTGTTCCAAAACCCCCTTAACGGGTGCTTTTAACCGGACTGCTCATTGTTCAGTCCTGACCGGGAAGCACAGCATATGTTCTGGCTGTTCAAAGTGCAATACAGCAAACTATGTCTCTGGTACCTCTCCCACCTTCCCTGCCCGCTGCCTCCCTTGTTTTTCCTGGGTTCCTTTTATATCTTTTCAAAAAATGTTTATTTGTATTTATTTGTGAGAGAGAGAGAGAGGGAGGGAGGGAGGGAGACAGAGAATCGCAAGCAGGCTTTATATTGTCTGTGCCAGAGCCTGATGTGGGGCTTGAACCCATGTCTCTGGTACCTCTCCCACCTTCCCTGCCCGCTGCCTCCCTTGTTTTTCCTGGGTTCCTTTTATATCTTTTCAAAAAATGTTTATTTGTATTTATTTGTGAGAGAGAGAGAGAGGGAGGGAGGGAGGGAGACAGAGAATCGCAAGCAGGCTTTATATTGTCTGTGCCAGAGCCTGATGTGGGGCTTGAACCCACAAACCATGAGATAGTGACCTGAGCTGAGATCAAGAGCTGGATGCTTAACCGACTAAGCCACTCAGGTGCCCCTCCTATTTTGTTTTTGCCTAGGAAAATTAGAGACCCTTGAGCAGGCAATGAAAAAGTTCACATCCAGGGTTATGGAACTGCCCTTCAGAATCAAATCGGGTCGGACTAAATATCCAGTTCTGGCCATTCAGCTCATGCTGTGAAAGGTGCAAGTGGGCCTTTTCAGGTAGCTCATTGAAAGGGACACCTCTCCAGAGCGGGCCTGTGATCTGATTGGCATCTGTGTGACACTCGTAGGCCAGCATTAAATTTGATTAGATGTCACGCTTCGACAGGGTTGGAACTTTGAAAGAATGAGTACGTTGTAGAAAGCATTGCATGTTGTGTTCGAGGTGGGAAAAGAACAAAACACCAGAGATGCAAAGACAATAAAAGAAGTGTGTGAGTTCACAGTGTTTGGAAAGATGATTCTGAGAATAAAACTCCCACATAGTAGAAGGCAACCTAGTACTGGCTATAGGGCTGGGATTTTGCTCTGCAGGGAATTTGGATCAAATTCCAGGCAGGCCACGTACTTGTGTGACCTTGGACAGTATTTAATTCTCACAACCCCAGGTTCCTCATCTGTAAAATGTAGATAATACTATATCCTTTGCAAGTTCGTTGTAAGGATAAAACGAGTTAATATATGTAAAATTGCTCGCACAATGTCCTAAATATAATACGCGATTCTACTCCGCATCTTCCCTTAATTTATTTTTAGCCAGGGAGCATCCCCAATTCTAAAAATCAGAATGTACAAACCATCTGGCCCAAGACCAGCTATTCAAGAACAAATTGCATTTTCTGAAATCCTGGCAAAGTAGAATTTGCAAAAATCAGCACCTTCCCCAACCAGTTATCCGAATTGTTATACCAGCACCTTCCAATTTAAACAAAAGGACTTATGGGGGTGCCTGGGTGGCTCGGTTGGTTAAGTGTCCGACTTCAGCTCGGGTCATGATCTCCCTGTCCTTGAGTTCGAACTCCCTGTCAGGCTCTGTGCTGACAGCCTGCTTCAGATTCTGTATCTTCCTCTCTCTCTGCCCCTCCTCCTCCACTTGTGCTCTGTCTCTCCCTCTCTCAAAAATAAATAAACATAAAAAAATGTAAAAAAAAAGGATTTATGGAACAAAGGTTTTACGTCCAAAAGGATTCATGGAACATGGCTCTGGAATGAGCCCTTCTTTGTAACTATGATCAGAGTTTGTATATGATTCATATGTTTCAGCCCTTTGTCTGAAATACAACACTGTTCAGGACAGCTTTCAAGAAGTATTTATTAAATATCTTTTGTTTTCTGGTATGTATTAGGAGATAGGCTTAGAAAGATAATCTCAGATGTATGTCCTGACCTAAGAAGTGGGGGAGACCGACAGGTAAACAAGAAATGTACGAAGTAAGAAAGTACCAGAGAGATTGCAGATGAGGGAGAGTAAGACGTATTAGGGTATTTCAGATGTAGAGAAGAACTTGAGAACAGAGATGTGATAGCATGCGCATTTATGCATTCAATTTATTCAACAAAAATTTATTTGGGACCTACTATTATCAGGCACTATTTCAGGTGTCTAAGATGTATCAATGAACTTAGCAAGACAAAAATCCCTGCCCTCTGGGATCTTACATGCTAGAGGCAGGGTGGAGGTGAGTCACTGGGGGCACAGGCAATAAAGAATGAGTGTAACAGGTAAAACATACAGTCAGTGTGCAGACTGAAATAGGGCAGCAAAAGGACACGTCATCAAGAAGGTGACCTTCGTGTAATCTTGCAGAAGGTGAAGGAATTAGCCGTGCCAATATCTGGGGGAAGAGAGTTCCAGACAGAGAGAATAGTCAGTGGAAAGGTGCTAAGCAGGATTGCACCGTGGTGGGTTAGAGGAGCTGCGAGGGGGTGGGAGGAGCTGGGGGGGGGGGGCAGGGAGTAGGACGAGATGAGATCAGAGGTAATGAAGAGCTAGATTATGTGCTGGGGACCAGCGAGTGATTTGGTGAATTCCAGATGATTATATCCAAGAGATATCATGCAGAGACTGGGGTGCATTGCTAAGGCTTGATTTTTCATGCAAGTGTTTGCGGGGGGAGGGGTGTATTAAACCCATTGGAAGATTTAATACAGTGAGCCACAGGATCCATATTTTGGGTAGTAACAGAGAAGAGGGTGGAGTTGGGGTAGGGTGACGCTGGACTCTGGATGAGAGAATAGTCAGAGGCTACTGCAGTCATCCAGATTTAAGCCGGCAAAAGCAAAACCCAAAGCAACAGGGGTGAGTTGGAAGAGATGATCTATTTGAGAAGTAAATGTCTAGAACATTCTGATTAGTGGACTGTGGGCATTGAAATGGGGGAAGAAGTGGATGACTGGAGGAAAAGCAATGCTGAGGCAAGAAATGTCGAAAAAGGAACAGGATCACCTGGGGGGAGAGGGGATAGTGATTTCGGTTTTAGGTATAACAAGTCGGAGGCAGCTATGAAGCATCCAGGTTCAGGCGTCCAATAAGCAGGTGGCTATCGACTGGACCTGAGGACTTTTCTGTGCACAGTGGGAAAAACTGAGTTGATTCCTTCTACTGACTATTCATTTCTGGGTGACATACATTGAAAGAGAATGCTTTTGCAAGACAGAGCTCTTTCTCTCCGATGCCTTTGGTGTCTCATATGGATGTGGCTAGTTTTTAATCATAGTTTTATCCCTGACAATAATCTTTGATGGTCACTCGTCAGTGAGTTAGGTTTTCCATCTACAAAGTGAATGGCGTGGAGGGGAGAGCAGAATGAGATACGAGATAAAAATATCTGCCTTCCCACCTCTTAGCGTGGTGGAGAGGAACAAGGTTGATAGATGAATGTCCTTTGTGTTCTGGAAGAAAGACAAATTAGGCAGCGTTTTCCTGCCTATTTTTACTGTTGGCCTCTGGGAGAAGGCAAATAATGCGTTGATAGGCATAACAGGGACAAAGCAGTCTTATTGTCTATCCTTTTCCATTTTTTTCTTTGACAGTTAGAATTCCTCACAGGATGAGGAAATTGGGCTTCTTGCATCAGTGGCTAATTTGGTCAATCAGAAATAATGCTTCTTTTTTTTTTAATTTTTTTTTCAACGTTTATTTATTTTTGGGACAGAGAGAGACAGAGCATGAACGGGGGAGGGGCAGAGAGAGAGGGAGACACAGAACCAGAAACAGGCTCCAGGCTCCGAGCCATCAGCCCAGAGCCTGACGCGGGGCTCGAACTCCCGGACCTCGAGATCGTGACCTGGCTGAAGTCGGACGCTTAACCGACTGCGCCACCCAGGCGCCCCAATAATGCTTCTTAATGTCCTGACCGAGCCCCTTGGTGTGTGCACGGAGATGTCACCAGCTACAGCAAACCTTCCACCCCTACTCTTTGCTCTTCTCACTGGATTTTCCGGGCTATAGGCAAGTGATATACATGAGCGTACCCTCAATTCTCCAGAGGAGCCAGAATTATTAAAAAAAAAAAAATCTAATCTGATTTGTTAGATAACTGCTCTTCAAACCAATCAAAGCCTTCCTGGTCTCTTAGTTAAATTCTTAGCATGGCCGACAGGGTCTCGTATAGTCCTGTCCAGGCCAGATGGCTGGTTCTATAGGTCATCATTTTTCCTCACGTTCACACCTTTCAACTGGCTTCTCTCTGTTTTCCCAAGAAAACCAAGATCTTGCCTCCCTCAGGGCCTTTGCATCAGCTGATACTATATCCAGGGTCTTTTTCTCTGCCACTTCCTTCACTTGCCAAATTCCTACTCATCTTTTAGGTCTCCATTTAAACGTTAGTTTGTAAGAGCAGGTTTGCCTACTTCTCTGACCTGGGTAGAGCCCCATGTTTTGTGTTCTCATATTATCCTGTAACTTAATTAATTCATTTATTTTTGTCTGCCTCCCCACTAGACTGAAAGCTCCAAGAGTAGGGAAAACCCATCTGCTCCATATCTTGTTTCCATCTGTCCACAGCTCTTCATCTCCCCTCGGTAAACCTGGGAATCATATGAACACAACAATAGCTGATTTTTATTGAGTATGAATCTATGTATCTGGCAGTGTTACGTATTCTACATAGGCTTTCTCATTTTATCTACCTTAACCACATAAGCAATAAGAAATAGCGAATGTTGGGGCGCCTGGGTGGCGCAGTCGGTTAAGCTTCAGCCAGGTCACGATCTCGCGGTCCGTGAGTTCGAGACCTGCGTCAGGCTCTGGGCTGATGGCTCAGAGCCTGGAGCCTGTTTCCGATTCTGTGTCTCCCTCTCTCTCTGCCCCTCCCCCGTTCATGCTCTGTCTCTCTCTCTCCCAAAAAATAAATAAACGTTGAAAAAAAAAATTTAAGAAATAGCGAATGTGGACAAACAGGAAGCTGGGCTCATTTTTTATTTATTCAACAAATACTAATTAAGCACCAACTATATGCCAGCCAGTGTTTTAGGTACTATATGAAAGAAAGCAGAGAAACATCTCTGCTCTCATGGGATTTACATTCTAATATCTAGCCAGAGCTAAATAAATACAATGGTACAAAACTCTATAATATAGAAATGCAACTAATTAGCCCATTTCTCCCATATGTTAACTTGCTTGGAGAGCTAAGATCAAATCAGAGGTACTTTGTTGAACACATGGTTTGTCATAGTGAACACTAATTGAACTCCTAAATGCCATGCCCTAGGTACATTTAAATTTTATTTAATCATTACAACAGGCCTTTAAGATAGATATGATTATTATCCCCATTTTTATAGATGAGGAAACAAAAATGAATAGTAAGGAAGTTTCCCAAGATCCCAGAGCCGGGACCCACCCTGGAGGCAGAACCCAAGTCTTCAATCCCACAGGACCTAGAGCCTCTGCTCTGGATCTCTAAGCTATGTTTCATCGCCCTTCTTGGCTGAGCCAACCAGCAATCCTCCACCTCTGCTCATGAGCAAATGTTATTTAAATACTGACTGAAATGTTTACAGTTCTTATTACCTAGATTCTTTTCTGTTAGTCCAAATGTTGGCAGGCATTTAATTCAGGAAGGCTTTATCCTTATGTTAGAGCCTGGGATAGTCTGCAATGGAGCCTCTCTTGTTCTGAGTGATGAGAGAGAACGGCAGTTAAGTTCGTTAGGTAAAATGCTAACCGGTAGGGATATTGCCAAGTTACCTAGAAATGGCAAAAGATAAAAGGTCATGCCAACCAGGTGCGACATACAAATAAAAACAAGAGTGGAAGATAACACTATCGAAAAGGCAGTTTTATTGCTGTGCTGAATGTATTTCCCTCCTGGGAGTTAACCTCCAGCTTGGTTGAATCCTTAATTTGAATCAAAGATCATAACTTCTTAGGGTGTAGTGACTTAAGTCTCCTATTAGAAATGGGGGTATGATGGAGATAGTGGGCATGTTGCTTTCAGCAAGGCATTTGAAAATCTCCTCTTTGTTTTCTTTTGGGCAAGCTGGAGAAATATGGGCTAGAAGAAATAACTATTAGGTAAATCTGTATCGGTTTGAATAACTTCATCCAAATGATGCTCATTAATGGATCAATGCCACCTCTATCTTACTATAGAAGGCTCAGTTCTTGGCCTTGGGTGTTGGGACCCACAACTCAGATGAGGGCATGAATGCGTGCAGATCTGATTCATGGATGGAATAAAACTCGTTTGACGGCTAATAAGTTAGATAGAAAAATCAAAATCCAGGTTGAGGTAAATCTGGTGAGATTGAATTTCGTAGAAATAAATGTATGGCTACACAAGTACAAAAAGACACATTATACAGGTATAAGAGTGTAGAGATGTATCTCTGAGAAAAATGAGAAAAAGACGTGAGTTTTTATACTGAAAATTTATTAAAAAGCTAAATATGTCAAGTTAAGGTAGAAAATCAATACACTAAACCTAAACTGACAAAAATATATTGCTCATAACAAAAGGGAGCTGGAGGCTTATAACAAAGCACAAGAAACAGATTGCATTTTCTTTGGTCGGGACACACCTAGACCATTGTGTTCTGATCTGCGTATCATGATATTTTCTAGAACTATTTGGAGTATGTTAGGAGTGAGTTGAGGAAGATCCAGGAAGTTGAAGTAGATCCAAATTAAGTCATATGAAAAGTCGTGGCAGGAAATTGGCCTATTGAATCAGAAGTAAAGAGTAAAGATCAGGCAAGCATTGTTCAAATATTTGGGATCTGTATTCAGTGAAATGGATTAAATTTAATTGGTGTGCTTTCAAAGGCCAGGGAAGAACTTTTTAATTTTTTAAAAATGTTTATTTACTTTTGAGAGAGAGAGAGGGAGCAAGTGGGGCTGGGGAAGAGAGAGAGGGAGACACAGAATCCGAAGCAGGCTCTAGGCTCTGAGCTGTCAGCACAGAGCCCCACGTGGGGCTTGAACTCCTGAGCTGTAAGATCATGACCTGAGCTGAAGTTGATGGCTTAACTGACTGAGCCACTCAGGCAGCCTTGAGGGAAGAACTTTTCAATACTTGGGACTGTCTAGAAATGAATGAGCTGAACTGGGAGTGTGTGACTGCCTGAGTACGACCACAAAGTCCAGGATTTTGTAGTGGGGCTTCATATATCATAACCAAAGTTGAATTGCATGCCTTTTAATTAAACTCTTCGTATATACTTTTCTCATTTTTGGTCCTAAATCAATACCTAACCAGAATGCTTTAAAAATAAGAACCTTGTGGCCTTCCATCTGGCATCTTTGTGGACCAGCAGGATTTCATGAGCTGAGAGGCCAAAGCCCTGGCATATATCACAAGTTACAATAAATAGTCACATGTAGGCACATGCCAAGACTTCCACCCACTCACTTTGTAAACTAATGTGACTGTTGCAATGTTATCAATGTAGCCGGAAAGGAAACTTCTTATCTGTGCTTCCTGTTTGATGTTATTTTTAAGTCCTTTCTAATAGGCAGTTAAACTATGAGAACACCCCAGGGAGTAATGAAGAATAGAAATTTAAACCTTTCACTTTTAGTCTTTGGGGAGGCTGTGTGTGTGGTCGTGAGACAAAGAGATGTGCTAAGGATTTGTGTCTTGTGTTTTTTCTTTTTAGTTGGAAGTATAGTTGACACAACGTTACACTGGTTTCAGGTTACAACATAGTGATTCAACGACTCTGTACCTCACGCGGTGCTCACGGCAAATGTAGCTGCCATCTGTCACCACACAACGTTATTACAATACCATTGACGATATTCCTATGCTGTAGCTTTAATCTCTATGACTTACTCGTTCCATAACTGGAAGCCTCTACCTTTCACTTCCCTTCATTCTTTTTGTCCAACTCCCCAACCCTCTCCCCTCTGGCAAACATCAGTTTGTTCTCTGTACTTATGGGCCTGTTTCTGCTTTTTGTTTGTTTGTTCGTTTGTTTTTTAGATTCTACATACAAGTGAAATCGTATGATATCTGTCTTTCACTGACTGACTTATTTCACTTAGCATTATACCCTCCAAGTCCATCCATATTGTTGCAAATGACAAGATCTCATCCTTTTTTATAGCTGAATAATATTCCATTACACACATACATATATATCTCAATGTATATTATGAATGATATATATATATATATATCAATGTGTATATATGTGTGTGTGTGTATATATATATATACATATGTGTGTGTGTATATATATACATATATATGTGTGTGTGTGTATATATATGTGTGTGTGTGTGTGTGTGTATACACATATATATGTGTGTGTGTGTATATACATATATATGTGTGTGTGTATATATATATACATACATATGTGTGTGTGTGTATATATATACATATATATGTGTGTGTGTGTGTATATACACATATATATGTGTGTGTGTGTGTGTGTGTGTATATATATATATATATATATATATATATATATAGTAGGCATTTTCTTTATCCATTCACCTATTAATGGACATTTGGGTTGATTCCATGAATATTTGTTACATTTTATTCATCACAACTTGGGGTTCATGAAGAAGATCATTTCAATAACTGAACCCAGTGTTTCTTTAATCCATTTAAAAATGCTTATTTAACAACTTCTATATATTAGATATTAAGCAGGCCAAACAGAAATAAAAGAAAAGTTCCTGCCCTCAGGTAGTTAACATCTATAAAGGAAGACTAACTATGCAGAATACAGGTACAAAAAAACAAAATGATATAGGAATACAAATAAGGGGGCAAGTTCCAACTAAAGCAGGAGGGACAGACAGGGTAAAGAAAATAGGTAAACATTGGAGCTTGATAAGGGATTCTCCATCTGGCTGCCCATAAGAATGTTTTAGGAGCCTTCAAAAAATACCAATACCCAGGCCTCCCCTTCTAGAGAGCCTCAGTCAGGCTTACCTTATGCCAGTAGCACACTGCCTTAAGGGTACTTTTACAGTGTCCTGGAACCTGGCGCTTTCATAATGTTTGATATTTTTTCTTTTCCTTGGTCAACATTTTCTTGGCTATTCTTGGCCTTTTCATTTCCATATAAATTTCAGAATCAGTTTATCAATTCAGACAAATGAGCCTGCTGGGATTTGGATTGGTTTTGCATTAAATGCATATACCTTTTTGAGAACTGTTATCTTCACAATATTGATTCTTATCCTTAAACATGATCCCTCTATATAGCTTTAAATTCCTCTTAGTGATGTTTGGTAGCTCTCTGTGTAAAGATCTTTCACATCTGTTGTGAGATTTGTTTTTGTTCATGTGATGCTTTTCATGGTGATCAAATGAAATTGTTTTTGAATTTCATTATTTATTTATTTTGTTGTTGTTGCTGGCATATAGACATTTGCTTTTCTTTTTTTTAAATTTTAATGTTTATTTATTTTTTGAGAGACAGAGGCAGAGCATGAGCAGGGTAGGGGCAGAGAGAGGGGCAGACACAGAATACAAAGCAGGCTTCAGGCTCTGAGCTGTCAGCACGGAGCCTGATGTGGGGCTCAAACTCACAAGCTGTGAGATCACGATCTGTGCCAAAGTCAGACGCTTAACCGACTGAGCCACCCAGGTGCCCCGACATTTGCTTTTCTTATATTTACCTTGTATCCGAGACTATGCTAAAGGTATTTATAAATTTTAATAATTTAGATGTATAATCTTTTGGATTTTCTGTATATCCAACTATGTCATCTGTGAATTGACTGTTTTATTTGTTCCTTTCCAATTCTCGTATGTTGCAATTTCTTTATCTTGCTTGATTATTCTGGATAGGTCATCCTGTACAATGTAAAACAGAAGTGATGATAGCAGACATTGTATTTTATTCCCAGTCTCTGGAGGAAAGCTTTAACATCTCACCACTAAGAGTGAATGGCTGTTGTGGGTTTTTGGAGATACATCTCTTATTTGATTAAGTTAGCTTATTTCCATTAGGTTACTTTTTATATGGCTAAGACTAGTCTTAGATGGTAAAAGCTTGAGGATTCATAGATAGACCCACGTATATAAGGTCCCTTGACTTTGACAAAAAGTGATATTTACATGTAGTGGGAAAGGAAATGGTCTTTTTAATAAATGATGATTGATCAGTTTGATATAAATATGAAAAAGGAATCGATCCCATATTACACTGTACACATAAAAATATTTCAGGGAATTATATACCAAAAAGTAGAAGATTAAACAATAAATCTTCCAAAGATGACCTAGAAGCTATCTTCATGACTTTGGTGTGGGAAAATATTTCCTAAAGAAGACACAAAAAACACTAATGATAAAGAATAGCTCTTTATCAAGATATTCCATGAGAAAGAAAAGGCAAGACATCAACTGGAATAAGATATTTACAATATGTATATCCAACAAAACACTTGTATCTAGATATATTTTAAATGTCCTCCCAAACATTTATACGAAAGAGTCAAACAATCCATTTTAAAAAACGGTCAAAGACTTAACAGGTCCTTCACAAAGAAGATACCCAAAACAGCTAACAAGCATGTGATATCACTCTACAACCACAGAATGAAAAAAGGGAAAGAAAAAGAAACAATGCCAAGTGTTGACCAAAATGTGGAGGAACTGGATTCTCATGTAGTGTCTGCACCCTGCCCATAGCTCTTCAGGTCTCACCAACTCAGTATAGGTCCACCCAACTCCCAATGCTGGGCCACCGTATCTCACTCCCTAAAGGCTGTTTCTGGCCACAGGAACAGTTCTGTCCATAAGAGGAACTGCTGAGAGATGTCTGAGAATAAACTCCCCTCCCCTTAGGAATAATATTAACCAAAGATTAAGTGAGTTTATTTGCTCTCTGATACATGCCCTATACCGTCTCCAGAGATTTTTGGTAGGATTGAGTTCTAATTGCTCACAGTGGTACCTGCTTGATAATTCACCCTTTATTGACTCCCACCCCCTCCCTGTCCACTTACCTCCTTCCTACCAAGATTTTGGGGGACCATCTCCCAAATAAAACACTCTCAAATTCTCACATCAGGTATACATCTAGGGAAACCCAAATTAAGTACATATTATATGCCAATAAAAATGTGTATTTATAAAGGAACAAGGGAAATAGCTCTTAATTTTTTGAGGGGCGGAAGCAACAGTTAATATTGCTTAAGATAGGTTACTGTAGTGATGTGGTATATCAATGTGGTATTTTTTCAATGTAAAAAGTGCATCTGGGGGCACCTGAGTGGCGCAGTCGGTTAAGCGTCCGACTTCAGCCAGGTCACGATCTCGCGGTCCGGGAGTTCGAGCCCCGCGTCGGGCTCTGGGCCGATGGCTCAGAGCCTGGAGCCTGTTTCCGATTCTGTGTCTCCCTCTCTCTCTGCCCCTCCCCCGTTCATGCTCTGTCTCTCTCTGTCCCAAAAATAAATAAACGTTGAAAAAAAAAAAAGTGCATCTGTCACCCACATGGGTGTAAATTTGATGATGTGGTCAGAAACTGCTAATTTTTGCATGTTAAGTTTAATTCACTTAATTATTATCCCTATGATGTTGATAAGGAAGTTGAAAATCATAGATGCAAAATAACTTATTCAAGATCACATTACAGTTTGGGATGTGTTAGGCATCATAGGCAATCATTATGTTGACCAGATCGTGAAGGGTCAGGATAAGAACTGCAAAAAGGCACTTTATCTTTTACTTCGTGTGAAACCAAGTACAATGACCAGATTTTGTATAAACTCTCTCTGACTTCACGATGGAAGCTGGGTCAGAGAGGGAAGGGATAGGCAGGATGACCTTTGAGGTAGCTCTTAACAGTAATCCAGGGGTCAGATAAGAAGGGCTGCAATTAGGTCAGGGGCTATAGGCATGGCCGAGAGGACAGATTTTAGAGATATTGGCCAAGGAGGGGGTTGACAAGTCTTAGTGACTAATTAGATTTAGGGGTTGAAGAAGAGGGAAGAGAGTTTTTTATTTTGGATATTTGCTGATAATTTAAATATTTTTACTGAGGTCATTTCAACAAGTCATTGTTTTTGTAAGAGGGGTCCCCCTGGTGGTAAAAGAAAAACCAAGAATGAGATTCTTTCCCCGTGGTACTTGCTATTGTGGGACACGCTTGTATAAGGGAACCTAGTTACGAGACAATAAAATAGGGATCCTTACCCCCTTTTTTGTGGTAGCAATGACTCACACATAAGAATAACTGAAAGCTGGGGGCGGTGGGGGCAATGGATATAGGTGGTCAAAAGTACAAACTTCCAGTTATAAGATGAGTAAGTTCTAGGGACGTAATGCATAGCATGGTGACTATAGTTAACAATACAGTGTTGTATATTGAAAGTTGTTAAGAGAGCAGAGCTTAAAAGTTTTCATCACAGAAAAAATCGTAACCCTGTAAGGTGATAGATGTGTTAACTAAACTGATAGTGGTGGTCTCCTTGCAATATATGCATATATCAAATTATTGCTTTCTACACCTTAAATGCATACAATGTTATGTGACAATTATATTTCAATAAAGCTGGGACACAACCCAAAAGTCTTCCTGAAAAAAAAATTACAACAACTGGGAGCCAACGGCTGCCGATGGGTCAGAAAGTGGGACCTGACAACAACCTTCACCCACTCAAGCAAAGTAGCATCTGGTCACCTTCCTTTTCTAAGAAATTGTCACGTAGCTGGAGGAAAGGTTGGCTGCTATCAGTGGTGCTGAATCCAGTAGGCATTGGAACTCTCCCAGGGAACACTGATCCGATTTAAGAGCATGGCAGGGGAATAAGTAAAGACTATTTATTATTAAATTTTTTAAAATATTTATTTACTTTTTGAGAGAGAGAGAGAGAGAGAGAGAGAGAACATGAGTGGCAGAGGGGCAGAGAGAGAGGGAGACAAAGAATCAGAAGCAGGCTCCAGGCTCTGGGCTGTCAGCACAGAGCCCGACACGGGGATCAAACTCATGGACCCGTGAGGTCGTGACCTGAGTCGAAGTCGGAGGCTCAACCGACTGAGCCACCAGGGGCCCCAAAGCTAATGACTTGAAAGCCAGATGCACCTGAATCTGAATGTTGGCTCCAGCACAAATATGCTGGTATTGGTTTCCTTCTCCGTGAATTATACATAATAGAATCTAGGTCGTTGCGAGGTTTGAGGGAATGTGGGTAAAGCACTAGCTCAGTGCCTCCTTAACAGTTGGAGATGATGATGATGATTACCTTAGGAGCTTAGGAGATGGCCCACTGCGGTCCTTTAGGCAATTAGTAGAGTCTTAGGGATCTTGTTTATGCATGAATATGCTAATAAAAGGAGGGAGCTCCAAAGCTGACTCAAAAGATGCTAAATTATCTGGAAGCTCCCAGGGCCAGGTAGCGCATCCAAATAAACAAGGTAACACCCCGGAGACACTTCTCTCTTTGTGCTTTCTCTCTTTATGCCTTGGGAATAATCCATGGGATAAACAAGAAGCACTTTCAAAAACAGGTGCATCTGAATAAGCCTGAGTCATCGACCAAGATGAGATATTTCAGAAACTTTCCATTTTGAGCCTTTGGCTTGTTCCTGATTATGTATAAATACCTTGCTTGTTATATAAATACACAGCGCATATAACCTTTTGCTAAGTAATGCAAGGCCAACAGCTACAAAAGCAACTGAGAAAAGGAGCCACAGCACAAGTGCATCCTGTAGCCGCTCCTTTTCACAAGTCCCTTAGGGTCCTGGAAGGTTTACAATGTTAAAGCTCTAAGAGTTACTTCTTGAAATCACCACAGCCATTTTTTTTTTCCTCTCCAGGAGCTCTGTGTGCATGTGTATTAGTTTGTTTTATCCATCTGTAAGCTTTTGTAAGCTCCCTAATGAGAACAACTATATTTTCTTGGCTTAATTGCACATTATTGAATGTTCTGTCTCTCATGCTATAAATGTACAATAACGAGAAATGGTCTGTTCATTAGGGAAAGCCAGCAAACTAGGGAAATGGTGACTCAGGTAGATTATCGATGTGCCCAGAAAGTAACTTCTTAAAGGCCAGAATATAACCATAAAAACAAAACAACTTGATTACTGCACCACCCGTAGCTTGTACCATATTGAATAACAAAGAGGGGTTGGCAAGATTAATCATCTGTGATGCATTTTGTAAAGGAAACAGAAGGATACAACTGATGTGTTGTATTCTTCTGGACACATAGCCACAGCCTGCCAGATGCTATGGCGAGTGGTGCTGTGCAGAATATACTTGTACAAATAGGTCTGCCTTTGAATATAATTTTAGGTGTCCACCGCTAAGAGGGGGAAACCAGAAATCAAGTGAGGGAACAAATATCAAAACCAGTGATCCCCCATATTGATTCTCGGCAGATTCTTCCCTTTAGCTTTCTTGTATCCCTTAGGATACTGTTTACCTCCCCAAAGGAGAGCCAAAGCTCATGATTAAAGTGGTGGGGGTGGCATTTTCTGTATACTTTAGAGTAAGCCCGAATTATGCTAGGGTGTGAAAAGGCAAACACAGGGTGTCATCTTTCTGGCTGGGAAGGTCCCCGGCAGTTCTACGAACTTGAAGGGTACAATGGAGCTTATAGAGTATTTGCTAATTGACAACCAAGTCCTGCCTTAAAAACCAAAGGAGTTGGAAAAATAATTTGTATAGTACCCTAAAAAGTTATCAAGAGACACCTTAATGAAAATATTTTAAAATACAAATTTAATTGCTCTTTATCAACTCAATAAAATGTGATTTTTATATTTGCTTTTGAACTATTTTTTCTGTCATTAAATGTTAACTTTATAATTCTTTAAACTTTCTTTTAAGCTTATTTATTTATTTTGCGTGAGCGAGAGAGAGCACGGGAAGGGAGAAAGAGAGGGAGAGAGAGAATCCCAAGCAGGCTCCACATGTCAGTGCAGAGCCAATGCGGGGCTCGATCACACGAACAGTGAGATCATGACCTGAGATGAAATCAAGATTCGGGTGCTTGACCTGAGCTGCCCAGGTGGCCCAGTTCTTTAAACCTTAAAGTCTCCCAATTAAATTCTCCTTTGTCACACTTGGAGAGGATTTTGGCCAAATTACAAATGGGTCAGTTTCTGTAGAAAGGTTGCAACAATTGCCTCCCCATGAGTGTGGATTGTTATAACTTCGTCTTAACCCAGACAGCTCCCAAGCAAATGGGATTAAGATATATAATAAATGGATGTTAATGTGTGCGTGTGTGCGGGCGAGCGACTTGAGGTTCTTAAAAATTACACATGTGTCCATTTGTTTATTGGGTACGTGGTCCCTCCATCCGGGAGTTGTCCGGGTTAAGACAAGTCCCTTCACTTGAGCGTGTTGTGGCCCCAAACCATTTTTCAGACATAACTGGTTGTGATGGGTGCACACATAGCAAGCAAAGCCAAAAGCAATGCCCCTTCCAGCATGCTTTATCTTTAATCTTTGCTGGTGATCTCCAAATGCCTGAGCCAAATGTGTATACTTTAAAAAAAACGTTTTATTTATTTTTGAGAGAGAGCATGAGAGCAGGGGAGGGGCACAGAGAGAGGGGGCAGAAGACCCAAAGTGGGCTCTGTGCTGAGAGCAGTGAACTCCCTGTGGAGTTTGAACTCCCTGTGGAGTTCGAACCGTGAGATCATGACCTGAGCGGAAGTCTGAGGCTCAATCGACTGAGCCACCCAGGCGCCCCGCCAAACGTGCACGCTTGTGTCCAGGTAACAATTTAAATAAAAACAGTGTGTTAACCAGCCAACAGACTTTGAGTGAGAAACCTTAAGCCCAGCAGTTTGAGGATGCCTGCGGGGAACTGATTCTTACCTTTCTGTATCCCCAGAGCTGGTTCCCCTTCATGCCGTGACAGTCATAGAGAGTGACCGGGCTGTTGTGCGAGATTGCATCGAAGCAGAATTTTCGGGTGTGAAGTGGCTCCCCAGGTCGGATATCTTCTCTCCATCCCAAAGTAAAGAGCTAGCAAAACAACCACAGCAGAAGAGCGACAGTGAGTTTAGTTCGGAGAGTCTGGAGAGCAAGGGAGGTCTTTTTGCAACCTGGCACTTCTGCTTTGTGAGTTACCAGCAAAGAACTCCATCTAGCCTTACTAGAGGTGCTGAAAAAGGCATGTATCATAAAGCTCTCTAGCAGCAACGGTGGCGCCTTTGGCCTGGGCTGCCAAAAAGTACGAATGAGGATTTCCCAACGAGGAACCAGGAAAAACGACAGAGGCATGGCATGGGAAGAAAGAGAGAGTGAGAGCAGGAGAGAGGGAGGGAGAGACAGAAGAACAGGGAGGGGAGCGGCAGGGGGAAGATGGAAGGGGAGGGGTGGGAGGGGAAGACGCTCTTTACATTCTTCATTTAGTGGATCAAATGCTGCACAGTTAGCCCAAATAAGCAGATTGACTGCAAAAAGACGGGGAGCCGAGCTGAGCTGGACTGATGCCAGCAGTTTGAAAAATTTGATTTAAATGGAAGCTAAGCTTAATGAAGCAAAGAATAGGCAGATTAATTTTCTGGAGTTGGTAAGAGTAATTCAGCAGGGCAACGTAGAAAGTTTTGGACTGTAACGCACGGTAAGAGATCAAGTTTACACACACACGGATTCCTCCTCCCCAAGTGAAAACAGAAGCTTCACAAAAGGATTGTTGTCCTTACTGCATTTAATGGACTCTGATAGTTCCAACCAATCTTTTCCTATTTTAGTCTATTCTATCCTGTCCTTCCCATTGTATTATTTAAAAGAATGCTACTTGGGGTGCCTGGGTGGGTCAGTTGGTTGAGCGTCCCACTTTGGCTCAGGTCATGATCTCACGGTTTGTGAGTTCGAGCCCCGCGCTGGGCTCTGTGCTGACAGCTCAGAGTCTGGAGCCTGTTTCAGATTCTGTGTCTCCCTCTCTCTCTGCCCCTCCCAGCTCATGCTCTGTCTCTCTCTCTCTCTCAAAAGTAAATAAACATTAAAAAAAATGCTACTTAGGAGGCACTAAGCACTAAGTGAACTTTACAATATATTTAATTAAGAAAAAACACTTCTATAAGGGAAATGGTCAACCACTTAAGGAGTTCAGGAGGAGAAATCCTCAAGTAAGCGGGGAAATGGACTACACTTTCTTCCAATTCTAAGATTTCAGTGAGGTTATGTAATTCTTACAACGGGACTTAAGGTGGCCTTTGTGAAGCCAAGCTGTGAATGGCAAGATAAAGAACTGTCAGAGGGGCCCTGCTGATACAACAGTGAGCGCAATGCTGAACTGTGTGTAGATAATACACTTGGCATGTACACTTGACCAGGCCCTCGGAATATTCCAGTTTTTAGGTCCTACCCGGGTAAGAAAATGTAGAGAATCTGGCAAAATACCAGGGATGGCTAACAAAAACAGTGAAGTGATAGGGAAACTGCAGAAGACTTGAAAAAAAAAATGGGTTAAGAAAATCAGAAAGAAATGCTCTAAATCGAACATCTGAAAGTTGATTGCCTGCGTAACGGTGAGTGACTGTATTCTGTTTTCCTGGAAGACGGGACAAAAGAGAATGCTTTAAATAGAAGGACAAGGGTCTTAGGTTAGGCATTTGAAATAGGTTCATGAAGAGAAATTGTGCGGTCTCTTTTCCTACAGTCCTTGTGCCTTCTCTCATTGCTCAGCTCAATACATTGATGACTCGCCAATACATTGATAACTTATCATCTGTAATATGTCCCACTCTGTGTACAATTTCCCATCTGTACATCCCATGGACATCTCACATTCAAAATATCTTAAATTCAAGTTGATTTTCTGTCGTTCTAAACCTGTTCCTACTCCTTTATTTTGTTTTAACTGGTAGTCATAGCACTCGCTTGCCAAGCTGGGAGTCTTTCATTTTTAGGTCCTTTGTCTCCCTTACCTTCACTGCTTAATCCATTAGCAAGTGTTACCATTCTTGTCTCCTGAATATTGCTGGAAGGAGTCCCTTCTTCTCTCTATCTCCACTATCTTTGCTCTCAGTATTTCTTGTCTGGACTACTGAAATGACTTCCCAACTGGTTTCTGTCCCACCTTCCTTTTTTGGTTCCTTCCTAACTCTTTGACCATATTACCTCTCAACCTGAAATCTAACCATGTTTTCCCATAACCCTTAGAGAATATAGTTCAAACTCTTTAACGTATAAAGAAATTTCCACCATCCTGCCTTTGCCATTTTTTTTTTTCCCAGCTGCATTCCTTTCCCTTTAGTTCAGGTTCCAGCTACAACAACTCATTTGAGGGGCGCCTGTGGCGCAGTCGGTTAAGCGTCCGACTTCAGCCAGGTCACGATCTCGCAGTCCGTGAGTTCGAGCCCCGCGTTGGGCTCTGGGCTGATGGCTCGGAGCCTGGAGCCTGTTTCTGATTCTGTGTCTCCCTTTCTCTCTGCCCCTCCCCCGTTCATGCTCTGTCTCTCTCTGTCCCAAAAATAAATAAAAACGTTGAAAAAAAATTAAAAAAAAACAACTCATTTGGAAGATTGCTAAGAGAGTAGATCTGAACGGTTCTCACCACCAGAAAAACAAATTCTGTAACTATGTATGGTGGTATGTGTTAACGAGACTAACTGTAGTGATCATCTCACAATACATACGAATATCAAATCTTTACGTTATACAACTGAAGCTAATATAAAGTTGTATGACAATTATATCTCAATTCAAAAACATTAGTAGTTCTTGGCACTAATCAGGCTCTTTACTCCCTTCTGTGACTTTGTTCATGAGAGTCCCTCCGGTTGGAAGGCCAACATTCACCAGCCAACCTAGTTCATAGTCATCAGTTCTTTAAGATTAGTTTAGGTGCCCACCCAACCAAGAAGCCTTCCTCTTTGAACCCCCTGACTCCTTCTCATCCTTTACCTTATTCGTCATGATTGCCCATTTATGTGTCTGTACCCTCACTAGACAGTGAGATCCTTAATGGTAGGATTGATCTTTTTTATCTTTACGTTTCTAGCATGCAGAACAATTCAGAACATATAATAAACGTCCAATAAAATTTCTATTGAATGAATGAAAACTTGCGTCCATTCTACTAACAGAAACTACACTGGGATAACTGACAAGATAAAGCAGTTGGTCTTGTTAGTTCTCTAAATAAATTTGGGCTGTTTGTGTCTAATTAGAATAGTATCAATAATAATATTATTTTTTGAACTTTCATCTTCGATGATTCTTGGCTTAGTTACCTATTCCTGAAACAGAAATTTCCTGTCCTATAAACCTGTCATTGGCACTGATTAGGTCTTAAATTCATTTAAATATCACACTTTCTTGGTACTATAAACAGTCAAACCCATGCTTTTTTCCATTTCCCTCTGTGCCTTTCCTTCTCTTTTTGGTTTCCATATACGTAGAAGGCCAGAGTTGAAAGGGGCTGTTATTATTACCTAGCACAGTTCCTCATTACACAGTTGAGGGAAAAAAAAAAAAAAATATATATATATATATATATATATATATTACTTCTTGCTTTCTTTTTATTTTTCTTATTGTTTTTATTAGCTGGATCTTATTCATCTATTGTCTGAATTATATCCCAGGGCTCCTTAGGTGACTTTTTTTCTTGTTTCTAAGTTTGTCATTATAGTGCGATAATCATTCCCAGATTTGTAGATTGATTGTTGGCTGGTAGTTTTCAGAGTGTTTTATGTTGTATCATCACCACCACCATCATCATCATCATCGTGAGTATGTGGTGATTGCTTTCCTGCGTCCCAAGTGACATATTTCCAGATTATATCAACTGCTTTATTCTTCTGCAACTCTCATTAGCTAAAAATTTTTCTCTCTTGTGTCTTTGAAATGCTTTCTCTTGTCATTTATCTTATCCTAATGGCCATGTCAAACCAATCAGGCATGGAGCCTTTCATTCATTAGGCACACTTCCTTGTGTGCGATTTTGTCAAACCGGGAGCAAGCAGACATTATGAAAGTTATTTTCATTGTTTGCATTTTATGATGTTATTGTGGCATTTATAGTTTGTCTCTTACCTTTGGGCTGTTTATTACTGATGGAAATATTTAGGTTTCATTCAGGTTTCCTGTACAATAACTCTTGATTGTTTTCTTTTCTTTTTCTAAGAACTCTTCTCTGTATTATTTATTTGATATTTGATTTAAATCTTTTTTTTAAATATGAAATTTATTGCCACATGGGTTTCCATACAACACCCAGTGCTCATCCCAAAAGGTGCCCTCCTCAATACCCCTCACCCACCCTCCCCTCCCTCCCACCCCCCATCAACCCTCAGTTTGTTCTCAGTTTTTAAGAGTCTCTTAGGGTTTGACTCCCTCCCTCTCTAACCTCTTTTTTTTTCTCCCCTTCCCCTCCCCCATGGGTTTCTGTTAAGTTCCTCAGGATCCACATACTCTTGATTGTTTTCAATCCCAAATCCCTCAATTTTAGAGTCAGTTGATGTTCACCTCTCCACTTGTTTCTTTTAGGTGATACTTTTAAATATAGATCCAGAATGATACATAATGAATACTTCTTTGCTTTAATATCAATGCGGTGTATATAATGTTGCCTGGGTTTGTGCTGTATCATATGAATAAGCTTCGCTAGACTTAGTCCTGCAAATACATTTATTACTTGATCTTGCTACCTGATTTAAGAAGATTGAAAACATTTTTTTCTCCGTGGGTAGTTATGTTTTATTTCCTTGTTATATGGTTGACAGAAATCCGAGATATTGCACATTCCTCCTTGCAGTTGGAGCCCACATATGCCCCGTGCTGAGAGTGAGGCTCTGTGTCCCAGAATCTGTCCTTTACCACATGCACTGACTTGCTCCCATCTCCGTCCATTGGCACATCTCCTCTCCAGGTCTTGCAGAAGGAATCTGCCTCTACAGCAGGAGGAAGGCCTGCTGTGCCACCGTGCCTCCTCCCCAGCGTGAGATCAGAGCCTGCTGCCTGTCCAAACTGTAGGCCACAGAGGGTTCTGGCTCCTCTCCCCTCCTCTCCCTTGGCCTCATTAATGGCATTTGGAGGATATTCTTTCCAGCCTTATTAGGTTCTATTTTTCTCTTTCTGTCTTGGTCCCTAAAGGAAACTGAAAGCCAGCACACAATGCTGCAGTGATCTCAAACAGCTAAATAGATGGCCCTGGAAAAATGAATCGCACAAATTGCTTCCTTCATAGAAGCCAAATTAGTCATCACCGGTGTTCTGCAACAAAAGGCATTTTCTTATACAGGTGCTTCAATAGACTTTCCACTATCTCCCACGTAATTATTTTGTTTATTCATTTGTATTTTATTTTTGCCACTTGTTAAAAACAATCATTTCAACTCTAATAAATGCCCCTTTTGTGTTCTTTGAATGCTTTTGAATTAAAAGGATACCTACAATTTTCCTGCTCTGATATACTTCTTTTTTCACCCAAGAATTTTAATCTAAATGTAGGAGAACAAGTCTTAATTCATATAAGTCATTGAGTAATACAGTGAATAAGGCTCACAGTTAATTATCGGAAAAACAAAGCAGCTTGTAATGCTTTAATCACCAAGTCAATATATGGTGATACATATTTCAAATATCATTCCTTTTTTTTTTTAAACCTCCTATCAACTTTGTTTAATCTCCTTGTAGCTCTCTTTTCAGAAATCTGTAGGGAAGAAATCTTTTTAAAGAACTGTATCAAACTGGTCTTTTTGGGCCTCTTACATAGTTGTCTGCTTGTCTAGTGCTGCCCTCTGGTGGCTATTTCTTGTATTACGTGTCATAGATTTTTCCAGTTCAGCCCGGGGGGGGGGGGGGGGGGTGGATAATAAACCAACCATTTTTAAAGCATATGCCATGTAGTTGACTTTATTTATATTTATTTTTTAGCCATCAAATAAAATCTGTGGTCCAGAGCCTATTTCCCTCTAGAACATGCCAGGGGACAGAAATATTAAACCTGATTCAGGCATTCAGGCAGGCGCACATACTTCTTAACCAGCTGGTGAGGTATGTTCCCTGGTTGGGCTGAACAGCTGTGGCAGAGAGGAAGTTAGCCTCACAGACCTAGATTTTCCCCATAACATGCTTCTGTTTCTTCTTAAAATATCCTTTCGCACTCTACACGTGGGTCTTACTGATAGGTCTGTGAAGCCTTCTCTCTGACTCCCAGGCTGAGGTAGGAATTGCTTTGTAGAGGTGACAAGCCAGCACTATTCCTCACATCCCTGGTAGCATCCCTGTGGTGCTCATAGAAAGAGGTGGAGGAAGGAGGAGGCAAGTCAGCGTTTACTGACATTACATTCCTATTCGTAAATCCCAGACCTGCAGAGCCTTCTTTAAAACCCATCTGATAAACGTCCATATCCTGGAGGATATACTTGAGTGAATGACAAATAGTATTTGGTGTTGGCAGCTGCCTTGGGCCTGAGAGAAATTTCTAATTTGGAGTTAGTAGGAAGTGAGCTGGGGGAGGAGATGTCAGAAGGTAGAAGGGAAAGCGTATTTATTCTGCCCCTACCACATGTGCAAGATGCTGTTATATCCTAGACGTGCTTTCTTCTCATTGGAACCCCGTTTGTGAGGTGAACATTATTGTCCCTATTTACAGAGGAGGAACACCAGCTTCGAAAGACTTAACCATTTCACAAGGTCACACAGGTTAGAGTGGTTGAAATCCAGGTTGGCCTGACTGCGAGGCCCACGATCCTTCCGGAACACCGCAAGGCTGTGGGTCCGAGGGAAAGGCCCAGATCAGCGGCGAGAGGGGCATTGGAGGTGCTTCGGGGGCTGACTGCCCTGGTTCCGGGCTGTGTTGTGTACATGCTGTGCGACCGCTTCCCTGAGTCGTGCTGCTCTCCCCTGTAATGCAGGCTACGGGTGCGGTAGGAAGGGACAGTGGGGTGGGGACAGGGAGGTGCCAACCTGCCACACCGGAGCAATTCTTTAAGATCCTAGGCTGGGCACAGCGTGTCTTCACTGGTTGAATATACAAGATGGACACTTGAGGAATATGCTAAAGGAGAGGGCGGGAGCCTTACTGGAAACTGTTGGTCTACTGTTTTCGGTTTTCTAAGAGAGAAATTAAGGACCCTTCTGACAACCAAAGCACAGGCGGGTTATACTCTCCTGAACTGGGGATGTATCCTTTAGTAGAGGGAGAGAGAGGAGTAGGATGGGGAAATGGTTTTAACTGTATCTACAAATTCTATTCTTTTAAAAAATTTGGCAGGAATGCCTGGGTGGCTCAGTCCGGTAAGAGTTAAGACTCCTGGGTTTGGCTTAGGTCATGATCTCACGGTTCCATGAATTTGAGCCTTGTGTTGAGCTCCACACTGACGGAACGTACTTGGGATTCTCCCTCTCCCTCTCTCTCTCTCTCCCCCTCCCATGCGCACACACAGACACACACACACACACACACACACACACTCTCTCTCTCTCTCTCTTTCAAAATAAATAAACTTAAAAAAAGATGGCAATAGCTGTAGATACTTGTTAAATCTGTGTAATGAGTGCGCCCAGATGTGCTATAATAGTTTATATTAGTTTTTCTATTAGTATATATCTATTTATATATAGTTTCCTATTTGACTTTTCATAATTAAAAATTAAAACAATAAAAAGGGGCAGACACAATTCTACCCACTCTCCTTTCTTTTTTTCAAGTGACACAGTGTGAGGAAACTCCCTCCTAAAGACCATCCGTTTTCCAAGTGGACGGGACTCACAACTCACTCAATGAACAGAAGTGCACTGAAAGGCTTTTCAGTCAAAGGCAATACCTAGTCTTGCACCAGCCCATGAAGCCCTTGTGTGGAGATGTTACTGCTTCAAAGTTACCTTCATGTATGAGATTACAAACTGCTACAACAAGAGGGGTATGTAAAGTATTCTTTTCAACATACAGCCAGAGGGGAAAATAAGATTAGGCACAGTCACGAAAGCTGACAAAATAACACAGAGTCTTTCAATAAAACCATGAAACTTAGTCGGAAGAGTTACATGACACCATACAGGCTTTTCGTGGTTTGAAGACTCTCCTTCTGGGAAAGGAAATATAAGCCTGGGGTCACAGTCAACATTTCTAGCATCCTATTATTGAAAGCACATTTGTATACATGTTCTCAATTGATTATCACAGCTTCTCTGAGCAGCGAGGGAAACAAAGAAGTGGAGTAGTTCACATAACTGCCGCACTGATTAGTGACAGAACTGGGCAGGTCCGCGTGTCCCGCCCAGAGGTCTGTTCTCACTGCATCCTTCCACGCCCGCCTCAGCCCTGCTTACACCTGTCACATACCTGTTCATGAGACCACGTCCTTTCAGAACCGTCCTTGACACAGATATCCAACCTCAGCTCGGTGCCTGTGGCTCCGTGCTTGCTGTCCACGCAGAGATTTGCGGCCACGTTTCGAATCTGCGGAAAGAAGAAAGAATGAGCACGGGTTGGTTTTTATTGTATCCCTAGCTCCTGGCAATTCTGGTATCGATTCTGTAGCTGTTTTTTTGATTACTTGATTACCAAATGATGCTTTAAGTTTATATGGAATGTGGGGAGAAAAATCAGGTTTTAAATACAACATGGCCTAATGGGCATGTAAAAGAGCATGAAATGGGGGGCGCCTGGGTGGCTCACTCAGTCAAGCATCCGACTTCAGCTCAGGTCATGATCTCACAGCTCGCGGTTTGTGAGTTCGAGCCCCGCGTCGGGCCCTGTGCTGACAGCTGGGAGCCTGGAGCCTGCTTCAGATTCTGTGTCTCCCCCTCTCTCTGCCTCTTCCCTGCTCATGCTCTGTCTCTCTCAAAAATAAACATTAAAAACAAAAACATGAGACGGTTCAAGGGCAAAACGGCAGCTGGCTGCAGCAAAGGGCTATGTAATAAAGCAGCACAGGGAGCAGCTAAGTTCACGACTTTTATAAAATGGCCATTTTTTTTCAGTGAGTTAAAAATTAAAAAAAAAATTACTTTATACATAGAGAAAATGCAAGTGTGAGGGAGGGGCAGAGAGAGAGAGAGAGAGAGAGACAGAGAGAATCTTAAGCAGCTCTAAGCTCAGCATGGAGCCCTAGGCAGGGCTTGATCCCACGACCCTGGGATCATGACCTGAGCTGAAATCAAGAGTTGGAGGCTCAACCGACTGAACCACCCAGGTGCCCCTCTTCAGACAGTTCCCAACTTGGAATTCATTGTCTTGTTGCCCCAAAGCATCTTCTACCATTTTCACCTTATCTGGGAGAAGAGCTCAAATGTGAGGAAGGTGATGTGAGTACAGCGTGTGACCGAGATGAATGAATCCCTGAGCATCGCGTGGTTTTGTGCAGGATATGGTAACCATGTTCCAGTTCGCCTGGAGGGTCTGTGCACCTGTTGTCACGTGTAGCATTTCTCCTGGATGATAAGCTATGTGTCACCCTGGAGTGTTAGTGAAACAAGAAAGATGGTGCTATTGGTAGAACCCTATCCGGGACGAAGGTTCTCTGTGTAGAGTCTGAACTTTGGAAAGTTGCAGAATGAGTGACAAAGGACACTGATAATTCCTTACAATTATTGGATTAATACCGGTAAAAGGACCACGTAGTTCAGGATGGGCCGAGAGTGGACTATGAAAAGTATCAACAGAAATAGCCACAGAGAGAGTCTGGCCACGGAAACACGCCCCTTTGTCAAGTCTGGCTGTCTGACGGTTTCACCAATTATCCTGTTGACATCAGAACCACACCCTGTAGTACAGTTGGATATTGTTCGTGGGTAGTTACTTAGGCATCAACGTTTAGATAAGCTCAATTATCTCAATCCTTTTGATGCCTTTATATAGCCCCGGATTATAATAATCCCTTAAGGTACTGTTCAGAATGGAAACAAGAACAGGATGTACTCAAGCGATAATTTTAGTCAAGACTCTTTGCCAAGAAGGAGTACGTAAGGTAGGGAGTCTCTCCGGGACAAAAGGATGGCTGAACCAGGCCTATTCCTACTGGGACAGGGGCAAGAGGCAGAGAGAGGCTGTTATGAAATCTACTGAGTGTCACGAAAGGAACAGATGATGCCTGGGTGGCATTGTTGCGGACAGAACAATTTCTTATTTCACTTCCTGTAGGAGTAGAGGTTGGTATATAATGTCATTTGGGAGGGAATCAATGTGTGGTAGATATCAATTTCCTTATTCAGGGAATTTGGCAACCGCCCAGGTTCATCTTCTGCTATTGGACCTCTCTGCTTTCAGGGTCACTGTCCCTAATGATAGAGGAATGTGAAATAATGTAGGACACAGGGCACCGGTTCTTAACCTAGTCCGGTCTGCAGACTTGTCTGAGAATCCAAAGAAACGTATGGACAATTTTACCAAAACAAACTAACAAACCTGTAAGTGGAGACATGCCAGCACTTCTGTGTTCATTTTCCTGGAACCTACAGACCCCACAGTGGAACCCCGAGTTAGGGGAAATGCTTTCCACCCCCCTCCTTGAAAACTACGCGTATCCTTCCTCTTTGTAAGGAAATCCTTAAAGACAGGGAACGAGCTTGGCTGCTGTCAAAGTGCACCTGAATCACTCTCACTTGGGCTAACTTTTCTCCACCTTCCGGAAACAAGTTCCAGGGAGGAATTTTACTAAGCCAAGCTTAAAATCAGCCTTGTGTAAAATCAATTCCTTGGTGTGTGATAGAATTTCTTTGGTGAAATAGAAACACCTGAAGGTCAAGAGTTTGCTTTTGCTATCGCTTACTGGAGCTGATCTGCGTCCAGCGTGTCCATTGTCTAAAGCTCTCTCTAACCTGAGGGCTGCCCGACAGGACTCTGGGCAAGACGGTTTTTCCGTTGTTGGACCATTTAACTCACAGACACACTCTTAGAGATCCAGCATCGGTTTGTGCCAAAGACACCTTCGGGGCACTATTGTTCCCTCTGCTGGAGAACAGAAGCTCTGAACCACATTTAGGAAAACAACAGCTGCTTATGGTTTATGGCCATTTGGCCACAGAGACAGTGTGCCCTTCTCTGTCAGCTGGCATGGCACTCATTCACTGAAGGGGCCCTGCTCTTGGAGAAGGAGGACATAGGGCAGAAAAGAATATACACAAGCCAGGGACACTGAGTGGCGAATCTGCCAGATCTGCCCGTGGGTACACACCAAGGCCCATCAGAGAGCCTCGCTTTATTTCTAAGCGCTGTGAGCTCCAAGGACTCTGGCAGGGATGGAGGAGATCATTTTCTAAACTCTTGAATTTTCTAAATTCTCACTCAAATGGCATCTGTGTAGACAACGGGATAAACTGTTTTGGGAGCCGAGTTGCAAGGTGCAAGGGCTTCATTGTCTACATCTGTGTCAATTCCAACACACAGCTGTGCCAGAGAAGAAATGGTAGGGAATACAGGGTGAGGTAGGCACCTGGGTGCAAGACCGGTATCAGGCCATCCTCACCGTCTTCTCTTTTCCTTTTCTTTTTATCTTCACCCCTTCAGCCCATGGCCACGCCCTCTCCTGTTGCTCACAAACACAACGCCGTCAAAACCATACGGAGGGCAAACGGATGGTCGCCAGAGCGGGGAGGCCTGGGGGCAGGGGCAAAATGGGCGAAGGGGAGTAGGAGATACTGGCTTCCCGTTTGGGAATGAAGAAATCATGGGGATAAGAGGCACAGCACAGGGGATATCGTCAACGATACTGTTAGAGCAATGTAACAGGACAGACCTATGCTTGTGGCGAGTATAGGAACATAGCAGAATTTGTGAACTTGTCCGATCCATAAGCTGTACACCTGAAACTAATGTAACATTGTCCGGCAACTATCCTCAAAAAAAGAATAAAACTAAACAGGTGAATAAAATTCCAATGGAACTAATTCTGTTTTCCTTATTCCAGTGAAGTTAAAAAATAAAGATAAGAAACTTTATACAAGGCTTGTGCTTTTTCAATGCGGGCTCTGTATCTGGCTGAAAATGAGGCGGTTTTCACACATCGCACACCCCCAAACTAGGACACAGAGCGCCGAATAAATCTTATGACAGAAGAGATACTTTTCATGCTTTATTCCTTTGATGTCCAGCTTCAGGGCTTGGCATCATTAAAACTGTGTCAAGAAATCCTGAGAGACACGGAACAGGATTAGAAAGTTAGGTAATGCTTGACTAGGAACGGGTGGGGAGCTGGAGGAAAATGTGGGAAAAGAGAATCATTATGTATGACAGGATTACAGGGATAATCTCCTTTTGGGCAAGGTTTAGGAAAAGGTCTGGCAGAGAGTGAAGAATGTCTTAGATATGCAAGAGAAGTCAGTGTCATCTTGAACATTTCTCCCCCCTCCCCAACACGGGAAGTTTTTAAAAAGAGGTGGAAGAGAGGGGGAGTGTGGTGTGAATGTCAACGTGGCTGGTAGGTGTGGGATTGGTAATTCTGTTCGTTGTTAAAGAGAGACTAGCCTGGGTGCCTGGGTGGCTCAGTCGGTTGAGTGTCCAATTTGGCCCAGGTCATGATCTCACGGTTTGTGGGTTTGAACCCCACATCCGTCTCTGTGATGATAGCGCGGAGCCTGCTTCAGATTCTCTGTCTCCCCCTCTCTCTCTGCCCCTCTCCTGCTTGTGCATTCTCTCTTTTTTTTTTGACAGAGAGAGAGAGACAGACAGACAGAGACAGAGACTAGCCTCAGTTTAACAAATGAGCGCACGGGTTGCTAATTCCCCCCATATCAGGGTCTTTCAAGGAAGAAGTACTGGGTTCATGATTCATTCAATACATTTTATAAAGTACCTGCTCTCCCACTCACTACACCACATACTGGGTATAGAGTGAAAAATAAAAAAAGAATCGGTTTCAGAGGGTAGGTGAAATGGGCAAAGAGGGTCAAAAGGTACGAACTTCAGGTTATAACCTAAGTTCTGGGGATGTAACGCACAGTTAAGAATACTGTGTTGTATACTTGAAAGTTGCTAAGAGTAGATCTTAAAAGTTCTCATGAGAAAAAATTTGTAACAATGTATTGTGATGGATGTTAACTAGGCTTACTATAGTGATCATCTCATAATACATATAAATATCCAAATCATTGTTGCACATCTGAAATTAATATAACGTTATATGTCAATTATCGCTCAATAAAAAACATTTGATTAAAATAATTCTGAATTTAACAACAACAACAACAACAACGACAAAATCGGTCTCCTCTCTGTGCAGTTTGAGGTCTAGTGAGGACATCAGAGTGCACATGAGGGGAAGAAAGGCTCGAGAGCCCCAATATTTCTGGCTGTGAATTTTTAATATGGCAAAAGGAATCAAGACACTTCTTCGTGGACGGCGGTTGGTTGTAGAATGCAAACCTGTGTGCCCAGCTAGAGAAAATGAAGATGGTAGGTTAGTATGGAGAGAGAACTGAGCGGAGACAGAGCAGATCCGGCTTCTGCTGTCCAGGCACAAGAGGAGTTTCCCCCACCCCACCCCTGGCCATGCATTCCTTGTATACTTCATCCACGTATAAAAAGTTAACTTTTAAGGAGTGCTTCTGAACGAAAGGTGATAGAGATTCCAAGGCAAAGAAAAAACAAAACAAAACAAAACAAAACAACAGCTTCTGCTCCCAAGGGGCCCACAACCTCAGATGGGAGACGTCACTTGGGACGTGTGTTGTTAGATTGGTAAATGCTAAGTGAGGACTGAAGAGGAAATGAAAAGACCGCTTGGGGCACTTAGTAGAACTGGTTGGTGCTATTGGAAGGGGCTCTAAGAAGACCAGTAGAATTGAATCTTGAGAGAGAAAGACAGAAGGAGCCCGGAGCCGTAGGGGTCAGAAATGAACACATGTATGGAGGTTTGGCAGAGCAAGGAAACGGCACACAATCCTGGTTCAGCATGAGGTTTGTAAAATGAGCACAATCACGTCTCAGAGGGTGTTTGTAAAGACTGAACTGATACACGCAAAGCGCTTAGCACAGGTTTGTATACTGCAAGTGGTCAGTAAATGGATACTATTTATTCACTTACTTGTTTATTTTCTCGGCTATATCAACTACTACGGTGAATGTGGTGACGCCACAATCAAATCACATTTCTGTTATACTGTGAGATGTCCCACAGGCACCTCAAATACAGAAAGACTACAGCTGAACAAGCTGCGGCCCATCGCTCCAGACCCCTGCTTTAGTCCTTTAGATCAGCGGTTAACCTTGATGTTAGAAGCAGACATTCAAGGTCTCAGCCTGGCAACTTGGGTGGCACCTTATACACCCCCATGTCTCTCCCCCCGTTAGCTCCCTATGGATCCCAGCCCTTAATACTGAGCACCCCACTCCTTTTCTCTCCTTTCCAGTCTTCCAGGCTTTCAACATCTCCTCATGTTTTTTTTTTTTAATTGCAGTGAAATATACATAAAATGAAGTTTGCCATTTTCTTAAAAAATTTTTTTATGCTTATTTATTTTTGACAGAGAGAGACAGAGCATGAACGGGGGAGGGGCAGAGAGAGAGGGAGACACAGAATCTGAAACAGGCTCCAGGCTCTGAGCTGTCAGCACAGAGCCCCACGCGGGGCTCGAACTCACAGACCGTGAGATCATGAGTTGAGCCAAAGTCGGACACTCAACGGACTGAGCCAGCCAGGGGCCCGTAAGTTTGCCATTTTTACCATTTTTAAATGTAAAACTCAATGGTACTAGGTACATTCAAAATTTTGCTGGGGCGCCTGGGTGGTTCAGTCGGTTGGGTGGCCGACTTCGGCTCAGGTCATGATCTCGCGGTCCGTGAGTTCGAGCCCCGCGTCGGGCTCTGTGCTGACAACTCAGAGCCTGGAGCCTGTTTCAGATTCTGTGTCTCCCTCTCTCTGACCCTACCCCATTCATGCTCTCTCTCTCTCTGTCTCAAAAATAAATAAACGTTAAAAAAAAATTTTTTTTTTTGCATAACTATCACTACTATCCATGTCCAAGATGTCTTTATCCCTCAAAATAGCAACTCGTAACCATTAAGCAATTACTTCCCCACTTCCCCCGCCTCTGGTAGCATCTAT
The DNA here is from genome assembly GCF_016509475.1 of Prionailurus bengalensis. Lineage (NCBI taxonomy): Eukaryota > Metazoa > Chordata > Mammalia > Carnivora > Felidae > Prionailurus > Prionailurus bengalensis. The sequence continues at coordinate 55,570,560 of NC_057344.1, forward strand.
GTTACTGACTATAAATTTGCCTAATTTAGTCACCTCGGTTAAGTGGAACCATACCATGTTTGTCCTTTTGTGTCACGCTTATTTCACTTTGCATAATGTTTTCATGGCTTATCCATATGATAGCATAGATTAGAACTTTGTTTCTTTTTAAGACTGATATTGTATGTAATATACACATTAATACACATATATATCACATTTTGCTTATCCTTTCATCCACTGAGGAAGACTGGGGTTGCTTCTACCTTTTGGCTATTGTAAAAACTGATGTTGTGACTATTGGCATACAAAGGTCTGTTTGCATACTTGTTTTCAGTTCTTTTGGGCATATGTCCAGGAGTGGAATTGCCCAGGTCATATGGTAATTCTATGTTTACCTTTCTGAGAAGCCGCCATGCTGTTTTATGTAGCGGCTGTACCGCTTGACATTCCTACAAGAATGTACGATGGTTCCAACTTCTTCACATGCTTGCCAATGCTTGCTGTTTTCTGTTTCTGATAATAGCCATGCTAGTGGGTGCAAAGTGGGATCTCATTATGTTTTGATTGCATTTCTCTAACGAATAATGATATCGCATACCTTTCCATGTGTTTATTGGGCATGTCCATGTGTTCTATGGAGAAATGTCTATTCAAGTCCTTTGCCTTTTTTGAATTGGGTTATTTGTTTTCTTGTTGAATTGTAGGAGGTTTTTTTTTTTTTCAACTTTTTTAAAATTTATTTTATTTATTTTATTTTTATTTTTGGGACAGAGAGAGACAGAGCCATGAACGGGGGAGGGGCAGAGAGAGAGGGAGACACAGAATCGGAAACAGGCTCCAGGCTCTGAGCCATCAGCCCAGAGCCCGACGCGGGGCTCGAACCCACGGACCGCGAGATCGTGACCTGGCTGAAGTCGGACGCTTAACCGACTGCGCCACCCAGGCGCCCCAAATTGTAGGAGGTTTTAAAAACGTTCTGGATATTAATATCTTATCAGATACATGGCTTGCAAATATTTTCTCCTGTTTTGTAAGGTTGCCTTTTCATTCTATTGGTAGTGTCTTTTGATGCACAAATGTTTTTATTTTTAATCAAGTTCGATTTATCTCTTTTAATCTTTGTTGCCTTTTTTTGGTGTCATATTTAAGAAACCATTGCCAAATCCAATGCCATGAAGATTTCCCCCTGTTTTATTCTGAGAGTTTTGTTACCTTGTGTTTAGGTCTGATCCACTTTGAGTTAAAATTTGTATACTATATACAATAAAGTTCCAACCTCATTCTTTTGCATGTGGATGTATCATTTGGTAGGGTTACCATAATAAAGTACTATCAACCTGGTGGCTTAAACAACATAAATTTATTTCATCACAGTTCTAGAGGCTACAATCCTGAGATCAAGGTGTTGGCAAAGTTGATTCTTTCTGAGGGCTGTGGGGGAGAATATGCTCTATGCATCTCTCCTAGCTTCTAGTTTATGGCAATCTTTGACACTGTTTGGCTTGTAGATGCATCACCCTGATTTCTGCCTTTACGTTTACATGGCATTCTCCTCCTGTACATGTCTGTGTCCAAATTTTCTATTTTTATGAGGACGCCAGTCAAACTGGATTAGAGGCCAACTCTACTCCCATGTGACCTCATCTTAACTGATTACACTGCAACAACCCTCTTTCCAAATAAGGTTATATTCTGAGATACTCAGATTAGGATTTCAATGTATGAATTTGGGGAGACGTGACCTACTAACAGTGGGTATTCAGCCTTCCCAGCATGATCTGTCCTTTTTCCACTGAGTGATATGGGTGCTCTTGTCAAAAAATCATTGACCACATAAGTGAGGTTTTATTTTTGGGTTCTGTGTTTTATTCCATTGGTCTATGTGTCTGTCCTTAGCCATGCTCACCTCCCCTTAGCTTCCTTGAGATATTATTGATACATATTTTTGTTTTAAATTTTTTTTAACGTTTATTTATTTTTGGGACAGAGAGAGACAGAGCATGAACTGGGGAGGGGCAGAGAGAGAGGGAGACACAGAATCGGAAGCAAGCTCCAGGCTCTGAGCCATCAGCCCAGAGCCTGACACGGGGCTCGAGCTCATGGACCGTGAGATCGTGACCTGAGCTGAAGTCGGACGCTTAACCAACTGAGCCACCCAGGCGCCCCTATTGATACATATTTTTAAAGTTTACTTATTTCTTTTGAGATAGAAAGAGCATGGGTGGGGCAGAGGCAAAAAGAGGGTCAGAGAAAGAATCCCAAGCAGACTCTGTGCTCTCAGTGTGGAGTCTAATGGGGGCTCACTCTCATGGACTGTGATCATGACTTGAGCTGAAACCAAGAGTCAGTAACTTAACTGAGCCACCCAGGAGCCAGGATATTTTTGGTATCATAACATGTATAAATTTATGGTATATAACATGATTTGATACACGTATATCTGCAGAATGATTGCCACATTAAGGTTAGTTAACACCTCCATTTTCTCATGTAATTACCTTTTTGTGTGTGTGTGTGTTGGGGGGGGGTGAAAACATTTAAGATCTACTCTCCTAACAACTTTCAAGTGTATAATACAGTATTGTTAATTATAGCCACTATGCTATATGTTAGATCCCTAGAACGTATTCATTTTACAGCTGGAAGTCTGTGTCTTTTGATCAATATTCCCTATTTCTCCTATACCCCATCCCCTGGCAACCACAATTCTATTTTCTATTTCTATAAGTTAAGCTTTCTTTCTTTCTTTCTTTCAAATATTTTTTTAATGTTTATTTTTGAGAGAGTGACAGAGTGCAAGTCGGGGAGGGGCAGAGAGAGCAGAGAGAGAGGGGGAAGCACGGAATCCAAAGCAGGCTCCTGGCTCGGAGCCTGACAGGGGCTTGAACCCATGGACCACGAGATCATGACCTGAGCCGAAGTCGGATGCCCAACCTACTGAGCCATCCAGGCGCTCCAAACAATTTGTTTAATTTTATTTTTAAGCTTATTTATTTATTTGGAGGGAGAGAGAGTGGGGAAGGGACACAGGAGAGAGAGAGAGAGAGAGAGAGAGAGAGAGAGAGAGAGAGAATCACTAGCAGGCTCTACACAATCAGCTCAGAGCCTGATGAGGGGCTTGAACTCATGAACCTCGAGATCATGACCAGAGCTGAAATGAAGAGTCCCACGCTTAAATGACTGAGCCACCCAGGTGCCCTGAGAATTACATAAAACTGTATATACACCTTCCCCTAATTCATTGGAAACTCAAAAAATTTTTTGAAGTGTTTTTAGAAATTAAAACAAATATACAAATAGAAAATGCTAAAACCGCTTGCATTGTCCTTGCAAGACCTTTTGCTTTTTAACGTCTGTCTCACGGCCATCACAGCAGTTTGGCTTGAATGGATCCCCTCCATCTCTAGTTACTTCACGCCAGGGGCATACAATGACTGCTGGCAGGGACCAACTACTGCCTTTCCTTGAAATTATGCCCACAGAGAATTTCTTCCTATCTTATGCACATTTTCCTCCGCTGAATTTACCATAAATGTAATTGCTTTGGCATCTTTCTCTTGCTCTGGGACTTACCAGAACTACTCATTCCAGAAGCCTGGCTTACATTATGCAAGAAAAAGCTGAGCCTGTGGCAGAAATATCACCATAGGGCCTTCAGATTTGTATGTGTTCTGCTCTAAATCGTCGATTTCTAAAACTATGTCCTGCCACTTGAAGAATTGTGAGTATTGTGTGTGAGACACATCCAGCATCAGAACAGAACTTTTGAGTTAAGTGTTATTTGCCAGAAACAATGGGATTGTCACAGACAGATGCAGAGGAAGATTTGTATAAAGAAGCCACTTTTTATTGGGCTTAAGCAACTCCTCGCTAATAGAAGGACAAAAAATTACAGTACTTACTTCATACTCAACTGAGTGCTTTTACAACAATTGTTTCCCTTCTTAATCTGCACTATGGCCACGCTGTGCATTCATTCACATTTGCAACTGAGGCTCTGGGACAGTAAGCGGTTTGTCCAAGATTATAAAACCAGTAGATGGCGGGCAGGGTCTGTACCCATGTCTCTGATTCCTAGACCCATGATCTTCATATGAAATTGTGGTAATAGTTATAATTAATGCACCAGAACAGTGCAATTTTATGTGTTAAACCTGTGGCAAATGCTTTACTGAGCTCAAAGGAATATACGGAGATTAAAGAAGGCTCTGAATCCTTGGGTTTAGAAAAGAAGTGATCCTAGTCCCAAATTGGGTTGGTGTCTGATCCAGATAGAGAGGCCCAAACGGGGTTAGAAATAAAATCACTTGGGGCACCTGGGTGGCTCAGTCGGTTAAGCGGCTGACTCTTCATTTCAACATAGGTCACGATCTCCCAGTTTGTGGGTTTGAGCCCCATGTTGGGCTCTGTGGTGACAGCGAGGGGTCTGCTTAGGGTTTTGTTCTCTCTCTCTCTGTCCCTCCCCTGCTCGTGCTTTCTCTCTCTCTCTCTCTCTCTCTCGGTCAAAATAAATAAATAAACTTAAAAGAAAAAGAAAGAAAACCACTTTAACACTCAGGAGCTTTGGTAAAGCCCTTGGCCGAGCTAAGGGATGAAGAAGTGATAATCAAGTCATTGAGGTCCACGACTGAAGGGGCATACATAGGTGGTTGCCTATGTGACTGGATTCTACGAAGGCTGTGGTGGTGTTAGAGAAGGAACCCTGGGGGGTTAAGAGAAGAAATCGTTTCCTCATCTTTGAATGAGATTCTAGACTTTGAATCTGAATTTCTTAAAACGTCCATTTTCTGAAAAGTCAGAAAGTGGCAGAATAGTGACAACTTTACTCTGACCTATACAGTTGACTAGAAAATACCTACTTTTGTGTCCAACAGCCAGTTATATATATCCTTTGTTAAGCAGACAGTATGGAACAATTGTGATCTTTTGAACCCAGAACATGTAAACTTGAATGCTTAGAAACAATGAATTGATTTTTAGGTTGGATTTCTTTCCTTAAGTTCTGGTGTTGGAATTTCATAAAGTCAAGGAAAAAAGTATTTTAGTATATATCCTCTTGCAGGTACACTGCAGGAATTGAGACACTGTCTGATGAGGGAAAGCCCAATAATGTTTGGTAGAACAGAGATTTTTGAAAACTCAGGTGATAATTATTCATGTTTTGGTATGAATCACACACACACATGTGTAATGAGATGAAACTTACATGCATGTTCTGCATGTCAGGAACATGAAAAAACACATATTTTAAAAGTTGTAAAAGGTCGGGGGGGGGGTGCCTGGCTGGCTCGGTCGGTTAATTGTCTGACTTCTGCTTAGGTCATGATCTCGTGGTTTGTGGGCTCAAGCCCCACGTCGGGATCTGTGCTGACAGCTCAGAGCCTGGAGCCTGCTTCAGATTCTGTGTCTCCCTCTCTCTCTGCCCCTCCCCTGCTCATGCTCTGTCTTTCTCTCCTTCAAAAATGAATAAACATTAAAAATTTTTTTTAAGTTGTAAGGAATAACTTAAGAGAAGAACAGATTTACTTCTGTCCTCCCTTTCTCCTTGCATAAATTAAAGGTGGACCATAGGAGAGAAAATAAGATCCAAAGGAAAATTTTATAGTAAGAGTTCAGACTATCTATAGGAAAACTTGCCAAAAGGATATCTGAAAATCAAAAAAGGCATTGTAAGTCAAGAGTTAATATGAGTTTTCCTGCATTCTTTGGAGGGAAGGAATCTACAGGAAGACATGTCCCCATAATGCTAATAATAACATTACATTGCACCTGAGTGAAGAGATTTAAAAGCAGGAAATAGCGCTCTGAAGGCAAACGCGAACCACGGGAGGAGATGGCTTGGGTGCTGGGAAGGCGCCGTGGCTCCATTTCAGCCCCAGATTGTGGGAAGAAACCCCAGAATGGACTGGAGCCAGAAAGGGTTAGACCTCATTGCTCCTGTGTTGTCACTCAGAAAATGACACGGAGCCATTTCCTCAGACTGAGCCACAGGGGGCTAGTCGAGCACCTCATCTTTTAACTAATGTCTTTCATTTCTTTCCTGGAGTGCTATTTTATGAATACAAACACTTTCCCCAATGGTTAGATTTATCTATGAATTGCCAATAAATCTAAGATTTGCTCCAGTTCCAGTATAATCATGAAAAGCCACTTTTAGTATTATCCCTAAAGCCAAGGGCATTAAAAATAAAGCAACTTCTTAGTACTTGAGAAACTATTCACACAACATAGCATCTAGATAAAATAATTCTTCCTTCCAATTCAGGTCAGATTGTTGAAATGCGGACAGGTTTAAAAGCTTGTCGAATACAGAGATGCCAAGCTCTTGTGTAAAATTTAGAACCGTTAGTTAATGAAGATCTGCAATCAAAATTATGGGTTGATTCTGAGAAGGATGTGACCCTTTGGCCCTGGACAGGATTGCAGCCAAGATCCCTGAGACACATGATAATCTATGGGCTTTTAAAGTTCTCTGGAGAAGTAGATTCTCTTGAACTCATTCTTGAGTTTTATAGTCATCCCTCTAAAGAAGGTCAGCAAATTGTCCTTATTTTCAAGTAAGATAATTCGGGGTCTGAGTTTTCTCTTATAAATTTCTCCACTGTTAAACACAGCCAGCATATTAAAAGAGGTGACTTGGGTCTTTAAGGGGAAAAAAGGTGGAAATGTCAAATTGCATTTGGAATACTAAACTGGAATGTAATATTCATAAAATATTTCATGGTATAATTACTTCCTTACAATGTTTCTCTGTGGGCCCTACATTATGAAGCCATATCATTTCCATTTTGTAGCCGACGCAACTGAGTAGTGGTAACAATATTTCCACTCTCCTTCTTACCTCCTGCTGCAATCAAACAAGTGGGGAACAAAAATAGCAAGAATTGAAGGCCCAGCCTTGAAATTCTGAGTTACACTGACCATCATTCCATCACTGTGTCCCGCAGTAAGAGAAATTCATGCAAAACGCATGAAGACTACTGATTAATATTTCCTATCCAAAAGCAAATGTACTCCCTTCAAACCAGTGACATCAGATATTCCTCCCTGGGGCACCATCTTATGTAACAGTTAGTGTAATGATCTCAAAATGCTTGGATCCCCTAGCCAGCTTTCTGAACAATAACCTTACATCTACTTTTAATCTAAGCATTTTATAAAATGTCCCTCCTCTGGAATTTCTTAACTGTCAGTGCAGTTAATCAGATTCAGTGGTGGATAATTCTGAGAATGAGCAGGCCGAGGTTCGATAAGATCGTGATATGAATGGTGGGTGTCCAGAGCCAAGAGTTACCCCTTCTTTGGGAGAGAGTGAGACTGTATTACTCCCTGAAAATAGAGCAGAACAAAAACCACAACAAAACAATGCAGAACCAAGCGCGCAGTTCTCAGAGAAACTCCACGTGAGTCTAGCTCTCGTCTAGCGAGTCTGGGTACATGCACAACCCAAACAGCCAGTCCGGGCAATTTCAAGCAAAAGTCGGGTAAGCCCCATCTCAGGGCCAGGGGACTTTGGGAGGCCAGCGAGGGCTGACTCTTCGTCTCTGGAGGGGCTTGCAGTGTTATCTCAAGCCTGTGAGGCTCTCTCGGGGAGAAGTTACACTTCCGTTGTTGCTATAACCCCAGCACCTGTCAGTTTTTAGTGTGTAATGTATTAGTCAGCTAGAGCTGCTCTAGCAAAACACCGTATACTGGGGGCATCAACAACAAATTTGTTTCTCAGTTCTGGAGGCTGGAAGTCCAAGATCAAGGTGGAGGCAGAGTTGGCTTCCTCTGAAGCCTCTCTCCTTGGCTTGCAGATAGCTGCCTTCTTCCTGTGTCCTCACATGGTCTTTTGTGTATGTGCTGGAACTCCTGGGGTCTCTTCTTATAAGAACATCAGTCCTATTGGGTTAGGACCCCATGCTTATGACCTCCTTTATCCTTAATTACCTCCTTAAAGGCTCTATGTCCTAATATATTGTTGAAGGGTTAGGGTTTCAGAATATTAATTTGGAGGGAGGGGCACAACATAATGTGAATATAATTTCAACATAATCATATGGGGAGGGTCCATAACATACAGTGCTTAAGTTGATAACTGCCTTTTGAATAAAGAAGATGGTTAACTACTTTTCTTGATAGTTTCTCTGCTGATGAATAAGAAGGGTCACGACAGCTATTTATTATTATTGTTGCAAATGATCTTAGAGTTTCACAAAGAGGCTCCCCCAAAGATTGCATGTTTCACATGATTTAAAGGAAATTTATTGCTAGAAGTTTTTGTTGGATACGTTTCATATCCACTTTCCATACTACACATATATCAGACCTAGATTTCTAGAGTCTCAAAGCCACTTGCTTTTTGCATTCATCTCTCAAATCCTTACCAAAATCCTGACTCATCTGTTTTTATTGCTGGAATTAGGTTATGGGCAAAGCTCCAGCAATGACTTTTTGAGCCACAGGTGGCCCTCCAGCTGGATGTGATACTTGTCTCGTTTATATTTTGAGCCTAGTTTAACTCTTTTGATTCAAGGCTCTCAGTGTCATTTTATGTAAGGGATTTTAAACTTTTTTTGGGGTCACAGTCTCTCTTTGAGAATCTTGCAAAAGCAATGGCCTCGGGCGCCTGGGTGTCACAGTTGGTTTAGCGGCTGACTTCCGCTCAGGTCATGATCTCGTGGTCCGTGAGTTCCAGCCCCGCGTCGGGCTCTGTGCTGACAGCTCAGAGCCTGGAGCCTGCTTCAGGTTCTGTGTCTCTCTCTCTCTCTGCCCCTTCCCTGCTCATGCTCTGTCTCTTTCTGTCTCTCAAAAATGAATAAACATTAAAAAAAATTAAAAAAAAAAAGACAAAGCAATGGGCTCTCCAGAAAATTGAACATATATACAGGCACAAAGCATCCTTGCTTTATACATCCGGTGGCCCTCAAAGCCTGCTTCACATGTTTATTGTGTATACAAATTTCTTTCCAACACCAACACAGACACACGAGAGCTTGGAACTTGCCTTTCGGGGCACCTGTGGGATACTTTCCCTGTACCCATGGCATTGGTGGATTAGACAATGGATGTAGTTTTTGCTTAAAAAAATAAACAACAACCGACAGATGCCTTATGCAAAAACATTCTCAATTATTGTCTTGTATGATTGAGTTATGTATTGCCCCCTTCATCCATATGTAATGCAAATCAGGCTTTCAATGACTGTAAAAAATAATAGCTCACCTTTTATTGAGGCCTTGCTGTGTTAGAAACTAGGCCAGGTGCTTTCTATGGATTATTTCATTTAATCATCACAACAACTTGATGAGTTGGGCACTGCTATTACTTCTATTTTGCAATAGGGAAACCAAAATATATCTGTTTCCTGTAGCTGCTGTAACAAATTACCCCAAATATGGTAACCTAAAACAATAGAAGTTTATTCTCACAGTTTTGGAGGCCAGAAGTCCACCATCAAGGTGTTGGCTGCCTGTGCTCCTTCCAGAGGCTCTAGGAAAGATTTTATTCCTTGTTTCTTCCAGCTTCTGGTAGATGCTGGCATTCTTTGGCTTGTGGCTACTCACTCCATTGTCTGCCTGTGTTCACATGGCCTTCTCCTCTTCTCTTTGAGTCCCTTCTCTGTGTGTCCATTATAAGGACACTTGTCATTGGATTTAGAGTCCACCTAGATAGGATGAGATCAGTATGATCTCATCTTAAGAATCTTAACTTAATTTCACTGCAGACTCTTTTACATTCATAGGCCCTGGGAATTAAAATGTGGACATACCTTATTATGGGCCATCATTCAACATGCTTTAATTGATAGGTTGCAATAAGTCAGTGGCAGACCTAGGATTCCAACACTTATATTAGGGCCTCAAGAAAGCCCCACACTTACTAATTGTAGACTTCAATGTCTCCTCTTGGCTAATTATCAATCAGAGGTGCAGTTATACCATGTGCTGACTAGCCACTGTCTGGCTGGTCAGGGCTGATAGCAGTCTCAGTTCTAGAAGAACTATGAAGCTGACTTACATAAAGAAAAGAAGTGAGGCCAGGACAATAGAGCCAACTATCATTTAAGGAGCAGAGTGTTGACCTCAAGTTGCCTTCCTTGCATTCTGGGGTGGGATACCCCATGGAGGCCGTGCCATGGGAACAGAAGATAGAGGGCTCAGGGGAGCCTAGGAAGCCTGATAAACTGTAGTTGGGACCTCCCTCCCACCCCAGGCAAGAGGCAGTGCTCTTGGGGAAATATTTGACTAAAATATTGTGCATGCTGAAAGAAATCAAAGAAAACATAAATAAATGGAAAGATATCCCATGTTCATAGATTGGCAAACAATATTGCTAAGATATCAATACTAATGTGACCTACAGACTCAGTGCAGTTCCTATCAAAATCTCAATGATATTTTTTGCAAAAGTGAAAAAAAATCAATCCTTAAATTAATATGAAATCTTAAGAGGTTCAAATAGTCAACACAATCTTGATAAAGAAGAACAAAGTTGGAAGACCTACACGTCCTAATTTCAAAACTTACTATTTAATGCTTCAGTAACCAAAACAGTTGGTGTTGGCATAAAGATGAACATATAGATCAGTGGAATAGAATGAAGAGCCCAGAAAAAAAACCCCCACCATATATGGTTAAATGATTCTCCGTGAAAATGAAAGTTCATTCAGTGGGGGAAAAGAATCTTTTCAACAAATGGTTTTGAGAAAACTGCATATCCACATGCAAAAAGATGAAGTTAGACCCTTCCCTTATACCATGTACAAAAATTAACTCAAAATGGATTAGAGACCTCAATGTAAAAGCTAAAACTATACAACTTTCGGAAAAAAACATAGTAGAAAAACTTTTCAGCTTTGGATTTTTCAATGATTTTTGGATATGACACCAAAAACATGGGTTAAAAAAAAAAAGAAAAAGAAATAGATAATTTAGACCTAATCAAAGTTACAAAACCTTTGGGTATCAGAAGACACTATTATCAGAGTAGAAAGTACATAATGGGAGAAAATAGTTGCAAATCATGTATCTCACAAGATGTTAATATGCAGAATACATAAAGAATTCCTAAATGCCAACAACAAAAGCTGAATAATCCAATTCGAAAATGACCCAAGAGCATATGAAATGATGTTTACCATCACTAATTATTAGGGAAACGCAAATCCAAACCACATCGAGATACTCCTTCACATCCATTAAAATTATTATAAACAAACTAGAAAACAACAAATCTTGGTAAAGATGTGGATAAATTAGAACACTTATGCATCGCTGGTGGGAATATAAAATGGTGCAGTTGCTATAGAAAACAGTATGGTGGTTTCTCAAAAAAATTAAACATGTAATTATCATATGCTCTAGCAATTCCACTTTTGGGTATATACATAAAATAATTGATAACAAAGGCTTGAATAGATATTTGCACACTCATATCATAGCAACAGTATTCACAGTAGCCAAACTGTGGAAACAACCCAAGTGTCCATTAACAGATAAATGGATAAACAAAATGTGGCATATACGTACAGTGGGATATTATTCGGCCTTAAAAAAGGGATGAAATTCTGATACATGCTGCAACATAGATGAACCTTGAAGACATTATGCTAAGTGAAATAAGCCAGCCCCTAAAGGACAAACCTTGTATGATTCTACTTACATGGGGTACCTAAATGGTCAAGTCCATTGAAATAGAAAATAGAATAGAGGTTACTAGGGGCTGTGGGGAGGGGGAATGGGGAATTGCTTAATAGGTACTGAGTTTCAGTTGGGAAAAATAACAAGTTCTGAAAACGGATGGTGGTGATGATTACACAATAATGTGCATGTACTTAATGCCACTAAACTGTACACTTAAAAGTGGTTAAAAAAGGTAAATGTGTATTTTACTATAGTAAAAAAAAATGCAGTGCCTATTTGATGCTGATGAGAGGAAGCCAAGCTGTGGGAGAGTGGCAGGTCATACAGGCAGGACCTAATTTCTTTGCTTAGCAGTGGATGTTAGAAGAAACTTGTGTTCCATAGGTTTCCGAGTGAATACAGTTTTCTCAGTATATTTAGGAATCACTATATCTCACACCAAGGAGGTATTTGACACCCATTTTACACATAAGGAAAAAGTTACAAATATATATATATATATTTGTATATTTAAATTTATATAATTATCTGTTCCTCTGTGATGGTGCATAATTATCTTAGGAGAGAGAACTGTCTGGAAATTCCCCCAAAGGACTGGAATTATTTCTGGTTACAGGGAAGATATTAAGACCAGCTGTAGATAGTTGCAAGTGGTAAGCATTTTTATTTTTATTTTTCTCTCTCTAATCCCGTTTTATTTGAGATGAACTCTCTTCCAATCCATACTAACTTCTTTAGAAACTAACCAAGATTGCTTTCTTAACCTACAACTCAAGTAGTCACAACCAAGCTTTCTAGCCGTAACACGGGGTTTTGTAACCAAGTAGGACAGCTCAAAAGTTTTGTTTTTATTTTTGTTTTTTTAAATCTTCATTTATTTATTTTTGAGAGAGAGAGAGAGAGAGAGAGATTGTGAGTGGGGAGGGGCAGAGAGAGAGGGAGAGAGAATCTCAAGCAGGCTCTGAATCGTCAGCACAGAGTCCACACAGGGCTCGAAATCATGAACGGTGAGATCATGACCTGAGCCAAAATCAAGAGTTGGAGGCTTAACCAACCGAGCCACCCAAGCGTCCCTCAAAGGGTTTTTACAATGAGAGAGAATATTCTAATAAGCTAGAAGAGGCAAAGTCTGCTTTTAAATTCATAAGCAATTTTATAATTCATTTGGAGCGGGAGAGATTGAAAGAGAGAGAGAAGCAATAAGGAGGACTTGAAAAATAGGATCCTTTTGCCTTTCTCTGCTCAGTGTAACCCCGGTATAGACAACATACATATGAACTTGAACTCTTCACCTTCTGCCCTGACCAAATTGCTCACTCAGAATGTCACGATTGAGCCTGACACTACTGAAAAAATTTCTTTTCCATAGTCAATGTTCTTGTTTTATTTAATTTTTATCTTCTATCAAGAAAAATTTCTGGGCATATGAATTCTCAGACAAGGCAAAAACAATTTTCTTCAGGACAGAAGATTTGCTCATTTTCACTTTGTCGTGAAAGTGATGTGGATACGTAACACTTTTAATTGTAATTTTTGATATAGAGTACTTTACGTTTTAATTACCAATAGCTGTAGCAGACACAGAATTATGATCTTTGGGTAATTCTGCCTTCCTTTGGCTTTGGGATGTCCAGAGCCTGTTCCAGCAATAACAACAACTCCAGGTACTGTTAGCCATTGATTTAAATGTGCAAGTTACTGCTCCGGGACTCCCGCCACCATGCTTAGGAGGACCTCCACTGCAGGACGGACAGGTGACTTCTGTTGGTTGCTTGCCACGTGCCAGACATTGAGGTAAGAACTTTACAGGAATCATTACAGTTAATCCTTAACAAACTCTATAATGTAGGGACTGTTACTCTCATTTTACTACTGAGGAAACAGAGATTATAAAACTTCCCTGATTCTAACCTATTTGGTACATGTTGGAGTTGAAATTGGAACAGAGGTGTCTGGGAATTCAGAAGAACTTAGGATGTGTACTAACCTATAAGGAACTGAGAACAGCAATCATCTCCTGTTTGCCTCCACGTTGTGCATCGTGCCTTACCTGCAGCAGAGTGGGCTCAGCTTGAGTTCGTGGAATTTAATACTTTATTGATAATCTCAAATTTTAATTTGGACATTGCTGCAATGTGGCATTTTGTATGCTTATTTTATGCACTTATACCTGGTAGCCTCTTAATATAAGGGGATGAATTGTGGATTTGCTCTTTTTGGGGGATATACAGGCTAGTCCCTGGGAGTACAGAAGAACACCGTGTTTCAATTCTGTCATGCCCTGCCATGTTGTGGTTGTGGAGATGTTGTCTCATCATCAGAAGTCATGGTGTGTGTGAAGTGTCTTTCCTTCAAAATCATGAAAGCCCCTTGTTCTCATTATAGCTCACTAGTCTTAAGCCATATAAGAGCAAAAACTATGTCTCATGCATTCACCAGTCATCCATTGTGATGAGTACAGTGCCTGGCCCATTAATATTTGCCAAGGAAAAAAAGGTGAAGAAGAACGAACACTTGACAGGTCAGATAACAGCTATGTAGGGTCACCTGAAGGAGACAGGATAAGGAGCAGAACTACAATGACCTACTCAATGGAACAGCATAAAAAAGAGAAAGATGTGTTGATTAGAAGGGGTGGTCAGTAATGGAAGGACAGAAAACAAGTGACCAGGAAATGAATGCGGTCAGTGGCCATTCGTATGCTACCCAGGGTAACCACCTATATACGGTAAAGATGCCCTGTCTCAATGGAAGTGGTGTCCTTAGGATGGAACTGGAGGTGGGAGGTTGTAACCAACAGACTTCAAGTGTTCTTATTAGCAAACCAACCCACTGGCCATGAAATATTCTCTTTGTCTCTGTTCTGATTGCTTGTTCGTCAAACAACTGTTTGACTCCTGTGTAGTCTGCTTACACGGAGACAATGTGCTGACAATATGGACTTCACATTTTTCTATCTCCCTTGACAGCGATTTATCATGCAAAATCAATAGAGAGATTCCCAATGAACATCTGGTGGATACGGAGCATTCTGAGGTCCAAGTACTGGTTTTATTCACATGTGGATTTCTGAGCTTTGTGACAGTTGTAGTTTTTTTTCATTGACAATGAATAGTGGACATTTTGGTATTGTTCTCAGCCCCTGTGCATTTTAGCTGGGGGAGAATCAGCCTCTGGGGATTTGATCATTGAAAGCACAGGAAGAGAGTAAGTTTCTGGAGCTTCAAAGAGGAGTGTCAATTTCATTCATCCAGCTTTTTCCTCAGCCTGGTGCCTCTTAAACCTTTCCACATGGATCAGGCTGACAAACAGGGGACCATGTGTCTGGGAGGTCAGCAATCTTGGATTGAAGTACATTTTCTTGAAGAACTCTTTCATTGTTTAAAAATGTTGTATATGGTGCATTCTATTCTGTAACATACTCGTTTCATTTCATTGTTATTTTCCTGTTAACTTTTAAGTAAAATGAATGCTCCTGGGAAGATACACAGTAGTTTCCTATGGCTCCAGGTGCTCCTGGGCTCATGGTTGGGTGCTCTCTCAGGGTATGCTTATGTACGTTGGAGAAGTCCTGCTTTAGACACCTGTGTACCATTTCCAGGTCAAGATATCTGTGTCTCAGGACTTTCTAGTTCTATACTCTGTGGCTATTTTAGTTCCTCTAAGTAGAATTATTTCTTTATGCCAGAAAATGAACTGATTTTTTTTGCCCCAGATTGCTACATGGCAATTTTGGTCGTGGTGACTAGCATATCCTGTGAACATGGTTTGACAGTCAGTCTTTTCCATTCTCTTTTTGGAAAAATACCAGTGTGGTGTCTATTGCGATCCAGTTAAATGACGGATAAGATTGGACTATATGTTTCATGTGCATTTGGAGGATTAAACCAATTCCAGTAAGCATTTCGAAAACATAAACTATTTCTATAAATTTCACTAATCATGATATGAGTTCAACAGTTAATTTTACTAGTGAGGAGGAAGAGAGTCCTCTAGGCAGTAACCAGTGTTCTATGAGAGAAACGAGAAAGAAGGAGAGGAAAGACAGAGAGAGGGAGGTGTTCTGGCAGACAAAAAGGTACCCTCTGCTCATATTTTACATAGCATTTTGTCTCATGTTATTCCATACTGGCTGTAAGATAGAGCTAATAAATATTCTAAGTATAAAATTTGAGTAAAATATTATATTATTGAGGTATTATGCCATTCAAACATAATAGGGCATGATGATGTGTTTCAATATAATGATTTTAGCTCTAGGGTACACATAAAATAAAAATGCTCGTGTCCAGCTATGCCTGCAACATCACCAAAATGTATGCTTTTGCTTTCTCTTCCCCTATTGTTATTATGTTCCCACATACCTTCCGAAGAAACACATTTGAAAATACTCTTTATTATGAAGATCTCTATACACCTGATCTTTGAAAACCATCAGCATTTTGGCATGCTTGTTCATCTATTCACTTCTCAATTGATTTCTTTTTTTTTGCTAGGGAATTTTAAAGGAAATTCTACATGTCCTGTCATTTCACCCCTAAGGATGTTAGTAAGCTTCTCCAGGCGAGAGGGAGAGAAAAACAGAGAGAAAATAGGAAGGCAGAGAGCTGGAGGAAGGGAGAGAGAGAGAGAGAGAGAGAGAGCGCAGGGGAGAGTGAATTTTCTCATATAGCCACAAATTAACAATAATTACTTAGGATCTAATACCTAGCCCATATTCAAATTCTTCTGATTGTCTAAAAATGTCTCTTTTCATATAGTTTATTCTACTCAGGATCCAAATCAGCTTCATTTCATTGTGTGGTTGTTAAATTCATAGAGCCTTGTGAATATCTTGTAATCTGGAATAGTTCGCCTCCCCCTGTTCTCTCCCTGCCATGTACTGATTGAAGAAATTAGGTTCTCAAATTCTAGATTTGGCTTGAGATTTGTTTAGCTGTTTCCTCCACTCCTTAAATATCCTGTCTGAAGATTTGAAGGCTTGATTAAATTCAGATTCAGTTTTATTTATTTATTTATTTTCTTTTTAAAGATCATTTCAGAGGTGGTTCTTGATTTTCTAGCTTGTGTAAAATGTCTCCACATTGCATCCTATCAGAACGCGTGTATGACTCACTTTCAATGATGTTAAGATTGATCGGTGGGTTCAGCTGGCAGTAACATGATGATTTTACTCTCCTTCATCCCTTTTTTCCTCTGATGGTTTTGCCATGCAATGATGACTGTTGTGTGAATCAGTTATTGCATTAGGGATAGCAAAATGTTGATTTTTCTAGTTCTATCTTTCTGTTTAAGTTTATTATCTGAAAATCTGTAGGAAAAGAATTGTCAGCCACTAGGACTCTTTGGATACCCTGAAATATATAAAAAAACAGAAACACATGAAATATACTTAATTATTTCCCTTTAAAATGTCAATTTTCCAGGAAATGATTTGGTGTCCTGGCAATTGTCAATGGTGACTAGTGGTTTTTATTTTGTTTCCCTTTCTCTCTTCTCTCCATCTTTTAAAGCATTATTATGATTTTATACCTTTTAAAATATTTAGTACATTTTAATTAATGGGGTCATTTGTTTTTATATTCATATTGTTGCATCTATGGTAAGTGGAACTTTTTCCTGTGTCATTGACGTGACCATATCAGCTTTTGACAGCTTCCTTACTCTCCTTGCTTTCTAGAGCAACAAGATGTACCAGTGCCTTTTCCTACATTTTCTACCTGACAACTGGAATCAGCCATTTCTTCAATTATCCTTAGTTGCATTTTTTTTGAAATTTATTGTCAAATTGGTTTCCATACAACACCCAGTGCTCATCCCAAAAGGTGCCCTCCTCAACACCCATCATCCATCCTCCCCTCCCTCCCACCCCCCGTCAACCCTCAGTTTGTTCTCAGTCTTTAAGAGTCTCTTATGCTTTGGCTCTCTCCCACTCTAACCTCATTTGTTTTTTCCTTCCCCTCCCCCATGGGTTTCTGTTAAGTTTCTCAGGATCCCCATAAGAGTGAAACCATATGGTCTCTGTCTTTCTCTGTATGGCTTATTTCACTTAGCATCACACTCTCCAGTTCCATCCACGTTGCTACAAAGGGCCACATTTCGTTCTTTCTCATTGCCACATAGTACTCCATTGTGTATATAAACTACAATTTCTTTATCCATTCCTCAGTTGATGGACATTTAGGCTCTTTCCATAATTTGGCTATTGTTGAGAGTGCTGCTATAAACATTGGAGTACAAGTTCCCCTATGCATCAGTACTCCTGTATCCCTTGGGTAAATTCCTAGCAGTGCTATTGCTGGGTCATAGGGTAGGTCTATTTTTAATTTTTTGAGGAACTTCCACACTGTTTTCCAGAGTGGCTGCACCAGTTTGCATTCCCACCAACAGTGCAAGAGGGTTCCCGTTTCTCCACATCCTCTCCAGCATCTATAGTCTCCTGATTTGTTCATTTTGGCCACTCTGACTTGTGTGAGGTGATATCTGAGTGTGGTTTTGATTTGTATTTCCCTGATGAGGAGCGACGTTGAGCATCATTTCATGTGCCTGTTGGCCATCCAGATGTTTTCTTTGAAGAAGTGTCTATTCATGTTTTCTGCCCATTTTTTCACTGGATTAATTGTTTTTTGGGTGTGGAGTTTGGTGAGCTCTTTATAGATTTTGGATACTAGCCCTTTGTCCGATATGTCATTTGCAAATATCTTTTCCCATTCCGTTGGTTGCCTTTTAGTTTTGTTGATTGTTTCCTTTGCTGTGCAGAAACTTTTTATCTTCATGAGGCGCCAGTAGTTCATTTTTGCTTTTAATTCCCTTGCCTTTGGGGATGTGTCAAGTAAGAAATTGCTACGGCTGAGGTCAGAGAGGTCTTTTCCTGCTTTCTCCTCTAGGGTTTTGATGGTTTCCTGTCTCACATTCAGGTCCTTTATCCATTTTGAGTTTATTTTTGTGAATGGTGTGAGAAAGTGGTCTAGTTTCAACCTTCTGCATGTTGCTGTCCATTTCTCCCAGCACCATTTGTTAAAGAGACTGTCTTTTTTCCATTGGATGTTCTTTCCTGCTTTGTCAAAGATTAGTTGGCCATACGTTTGTGGGTCTAGTTCTGGGATTTCTATCCTATTCCATTGGTCTATGTGTCTGTTTTTGTGCCAATATCATGCTGTCTTGATGATTACAGCTTTGGGGTAGAGGCTAAAGTCTGGGATTGTGATGCCTCTTGCTTTGGTCTTCTTCAAAATTGCTTTGGCTATTCGGGGCCTGGTTCCATATGAATTTTAGGATTTATTGTTCTAGCTTCGAGAAGAATGCTGGTGCAATTTTGATTGGGATTGCATTGAATGTGTAGATAGCTTTGGGTAGTATTGACATTATGACAATATTTATTCTTCCAATCCATGAGCACGGAATGTTTTTCTATTTCTTTATACCTTCTTCAATTTCCTTCATAAACTTTCTATAGTTTTCAGCATACAGATCTTGTACATCTTTGGTTAGATTTATCCCTAGGTATTTTATGCTTCTTGGTGCAATTGTGAATGGGATCAGTTTCTTTATTTGTCTTTCTGTTGCTTCATTATTAGTGTATAAAAATGCAACTGATTTCTGTACATTGATTTTGTATCCTGCAGCTTTGCTAAATTCATGTATCAGTTCTAGCAGACTTTTGGTGGAGTCTATCGGATTTTCCATGTATAATATCATGTCATCTGCAAAAAGTGAAAGCTTGTCTTCATCTTTGCCGATTTTGATGCCTTTGATTTCCTTTTGTTGTCTGATTGCTGATGCTAGAATTTCCAACACTATGTTAAACAACAGCGGTGAGAGTGGACATCCCTGTTGTGTTCCTGATCTCAGGGAAAAAGCTCTCAGTTTTTCCCCATTGAGGATGATGTTAGCTGTGGGCTTTTCATAAATGGCTTTTATGATGTTTAAGTATATTCCTTCTATCCTGACTTTCCTCAGGGTTTTTATTAAGAAACGGTGCTGAATTTTGTGAAAGGCCTTTTCCGCATCGATTGACAGGATCATATGGTTCTTATCTTTTCTTTTATTAATGTGATGTATCACATTGATTGATTTGCGAATGTTGAACCAGCCCTGCATCCCAGGAATGAATCCCACTTGATCATGGTGAATAATTCTTTTTATGTGCTGTTGAATTCGATTTGCTAGTATCTTATTGAGAATTTTTGCATCCATATTCATCAGGGATATTGGCCTGTAGTTCTCTTTTTTTACTGGGTCTCTGTCTGGTTTAGGAATCAAAGTAATACTGGCTTCATAGAATGAGTCTGGAAGTTTTCCTTCCCTTTCTATTTTTTGGAATAGCTTGAGAAGGATAGGTATTATCTCTGCTTTAAACGTCTGGTAGAACTCCCCTGGGAAGCCATCTGGTCCTGGACTCTTATTTGTTGGGAGATTTTTGATAACTGATTCAATTTCTTCACTGGTTATGGGTCTGTTCAAGCTTTCTATTTCCTCCTGATTGAGTTTTGGAAGCGTGTGGGTGTTTAGGAATTTGTCCATTTCTTCCAGGTTGTCCAGTTTGTTGGCATGTAAGTTTTCATAGTATTCCCTGATAATTTCTTGTATCTCTGAGGGATTGGTTGTAATAATTCCATTTTCATTCATGATTTTATCTATTTGGGTCATCTCCCTTTTCTTTTTGAGAAGCCTGGCTAGAGATTTATCAATTTTGTTTATTTTTTCAAAAAACCAACTCTTGGTTTCGTTGATCTGCTCTACAGTATTTTTTAGATTCTATATTGTTTATTTCTGCTCTGATCTTTATTATTTCTCTTCTTCTGCTGGGTTTATGCTGTCTTTGCTGTTCTGTTTCTATTTCCTTTAGGTGTGCTGTTAGATTTTGTATTTGGGATTTTTCTTGTTTCTTGAGATAGGCCTGGATTGCAATGTATTTTCCTCTCAGGACTGCCTTTGCTGCATCCTAAAGCGTTTGGATTGTTGTATTTTCATTTTCGTTTGTTTCCATATATTTTTTAATTTCTTCTCTAATTGCCTGGTTGACCCATTCATTCTTTAGTAGGATGTTCTTTAACCTCCATGCTTTTGGAGGTTTTCCAGACTTTTTCCTGTGGTTGATTTCAAGCTTCATAGCATTGTGGTCTGAAAGTGTGCATGGTATGATCTCAATTCTTGTATACTTATGAAGGGCTGTTTTGTGACCCAGTGTGTGATCTATCTTGGAGAATGTTCCATGTGCACTCGAGAAGAAAGTATATTCTGTTGCTTTGGGATGCGGAGTTCTAAATATATCTGTCAAGTCCATCTGATCCAATGTCTCATTCAGGGCCCTTGTTTCTTTATTGACCGTGTGTCTAGATGACCTATCCATTTCTGTAAGTGGAGTGTTAAAGTCCCCTGCAATTACCACATTCTTATCAATAAGGTTGCTTATGTTTGTGAGTAATTGTTTTATATATTTGGGGGCTCCTGTATTCGGCACATAGACATTTATAATTGTTAGTTCTTCTTGATGGATAGACCCTGTAATTATTATATAATGCCCTTTTTCATCTCTTGTTACAGCCTTTAATTTAAAGTCTAGTTTGTCTGATATAAGTATGGCTACTCCAGCTTTCTTTTGACTTCCGGTAGCATGTTAAATAGTTCTCCATCCCCTCACTTTCAATCTGAAGGGGTCCTCAGGTCTAAAATGAGTCTCTTGTAGACAGCACATAGATGGGTCTTGTTTTTTTTACCCACTCTGATACCCTATGTCTTTTGGTTGGCGCATTTAGTCCATTTACGTTCAGTGTTATTATAGAAAGATATGGGTTTAGAGTCATTGTGATGTCCATAGGTTTCATGCTTGTAGCGATGTCTCTGGTACTTTGTCTCACAGGATGCCCCTTAGGATCTCTTGTAGGGCTGGTTTAGTGGTGATGAATTCCTTCAGTTTTTGTTCGTTTGGGAAGACTTTTATCTCTCCTTCTGTTCTAAATGGCAGACTTGCTGGATAGAGGATTCTTGGCTGCATGTTTTTTCTGTTCATCACATTGAAGATTTCCTGCCATTCCTTTCTGGCCTGCCAAGTTTCAGTAGAGAGATTGGTCACGAGTCTTATAGGCCTCCCTTTATATGTTAGAGCACGTTTATCTCTAGCTGCTTTCAGAATTTTCTCTTTATCCTTGTATTTTGCCAGTTTCACTATGATATGTCATGCAGAAGATCGATTCAAGTTATGCCTGAAGGGAGTTCTCTGTGCCTCTTGGATTTCAATGCCTTTTTCCTTCCCCAGATAGGGAAGTTCTCAGCTATGATTTCTTCAAGTACACCTTCAACACCTTTCCCTCTCTCTTCCTCCTCTGGAATACCAATTATACTATCTCTCTTTTTCTCAGCTTTCTCTTCTTCCATAATTTCATCTTCTAGTTCACCTATTCTCTCCTCTGCCTCTTCAATCCGAGCTGTGGTCATCTCCATTTTATTTTGCCATTCATTTATAGCATTTTTTAGCTCCTCCTGACTGTTCCTTAGTCCCTTGATCTCTGTAGCAATAGATTCTCTGCTGTCCTCTATACTGTTTTCAAGCCCAGCGATTAATTTTATGACTATTATTCTAAATTCACTTTCTGTTTTATTGTTTAAATCCTTTTTGATCAGTTCATTAGCTGTTGTTATTTCCTGGAGATTCTTTTGAGGGGAATTCTTCCATTTAGTCATTTGGATAGTCCCTGGAGTGGTGCGGGACTGCAGGGCACTTCCCCTGTGCTGTCTTGAATATCTTGCTTTGGTGGGCGGGGCCACAGTCAGACTGGTGTGTGCCTTCTCTTCCCCTCTCCTAGGGGCGGGATTCACTGTGGGATGGTGTGGCCGTCTGGGCTACTTGCACACTGCCAGGCTTGTGGTGCTGGGGATCTGGTGTATTAGCTGGGGTGGATCGGCAAGGTGCACGGGGGTAGAGGGGCAGGCTCAGCTAGCTTTTCCTTCGGTGATCCGCTTGGAGAGGGGCCCTGTGGCACTGGGTGGGAGTCAGACCCACCGGAGGGACGGATCCGCAGAAGCACTGGATCCGCAGAAGCACAGCGTTGGGTGTTTGCGCGGTGCAAGCAAGTTCTCTGGCAGGAACTGGTTCCCTTTGGGATTTTGGCTGGGGGATGGGCGAGGGAGATGGCGCTGGCGAGCGCCTTTGTTCCCCGCCAAGCTGCGCTCTGTCGTCTGGGGCTCAACAACTCTCCCTCCCGTTGTCTTCTAGCCCTCCAGTTCTCCAAGCAGAGCTGTTAGCTTATAACCTTCCAGATGTCAAGTCCCGCTTGCTGTCTGAACACACTCCCTCCGGCCCCTCCGCTTTTGCAAGCCAGACTGGGGGCTCTGCTTGGCCGGCGGGACGCCCCTCTGCCCCGGCTCCCTCCCACCAGTCCGTGGAGCGTGCACCACCTCGCCGCCCTTCCTACCCTCTTCCGTGGAGCTCTTGTCTAGGCTTGGCTCCAGAGAATCCATTCTGCTAGTCTTCTCGCAATTTTCTGGGTTATTTAGGCAGGTGTGGGTGGAATCTAAGTGATGCGCAGGACGCGGTGAGCCCAGCATCCTCCTATGCCTCCATCTTCCTCCCCGAGACCAGTCTATCCTTAGTTGCATTTACTGGAGAATCTTCTACAGAGACCACAATGAGAGCTAGACATGTTCATTGAGATTGGATTGAGATTGTTTCTAGGCCTTTTCAGTGCATAGAGCTAGAGAATTTGTATTTTTAGAAAGTGAGGAGGGAAAAGTCATGAGTTCACATTGACAACTTCAATTCAAATTTGAGATTATATAGTTTTATCTTGTTGATTTTTATATTTGGATCTCTGATGCAAACGTTGTATTTATTTTTATAACATTAACAGACTTCTTAATTTGTATAGTTGAAAGGAAGGTAAATTAAAATACGTCAGAGTTAAACAGGTATACAGATTGATATCATTAATTACATGGTTTAGATTATATAGATCCTTATTAATTTTGGCTCACCTATTACAGAGTAAAGCTGTCCTATGATTGGTGTGTTTCTATCTGTTTCTCCTTGAATTTCCAGTAACTTCTACCTTATCAAATTGGTTTTTCTATAGATTGTAGTCTTTAGTATTATAATATCTTTTTGGCTTTTAACTTTTCAGCTTTCCACCCCCCTGCTCTACCTTGTTTCATATTAAAATCTCAGCTTCTGCTTACTTATTACTTGTGTTTATCTGGTATTTCTATTGTATTCTTTAATCTTTAATCGTTCTGGTCATTTTGGTTTAGGTATGTCTCAGCAGAGAGTTCAATTTGCCTTATTTTCTGGATTTTTTTTCATTCAGTATACTTTATATATTTGATCTCAGTTCTGGCATAGCGATTTATTATGTATTTATTGTCTCTACAAATTCACTATGTGATCCATTCTCTTTTCTCTTTGTAATCTTTGGTATTTAATACGGTTTGTATTTTTGTCCTACTATTTACCTTTACCCTCATATTATATATAATATCTGCTGATTTTTTTTTTAGATAACACCTAAATTTTTTCTAAGCAATACCAGTTAGTTATAATCTTTTCCCCTTTTCTTCCCTCTTTTTCAATGTATAAACATGGATGATATTCTTTCTAGTTAACGCCTTTGGCACAATCATTGAACTTACTCTGCTTTTCCATTTACTTTCTCTATTTGTTAGTTGTATTTATTTCTGCATTGGTAGAGCACATACAATTTGCATATTCTTTTATCCTTATAGCCAGTCTCTGTCAGACCTTAGGTCAGTCTGCCCTCAACATCCTTGGTTTTCTGATGCTCATTCTCCAGCATGTTTCTCAGAAAGGTTCTTGGGAAAAATCATCCCTGAGTTCTTTAATGTTTAGAACTGCTTTTTGACGGTTTCCATACTTGAAGCATAGTTTGGTTGGATATAAAATCTTTGGCTCATATTTTACATTCTGCATCATTTTCACAATGTTGTTCCATTGCTTTCTGGTACAAAATGTGCTTCAAAATTTTACTCAGTTTTTTGGGGGTTTTGTTTGTTCATTTGTTTGTTTTTGCTTGGATGCATAAAATTGTTTTTCTTCTATTAAAAAATACAATGACTTTACTAGAAATGTTTCGGTGTTGATGATTCATGAAGTTCTCATACATAACTCTTCTAATTGGTAGATTCAAATATTTTGTTTTATGAAGATTCTCTTGAGTTATAGTTTTTTAAAAATGTTTTTTAAATGTTTATTTATTACTGAGAGAGAGAGAGAGAGAGAGAGAGGCGGCTCCAGACTCTAAGCTGTCAGCACAGAGCCCGATGGGGGTGGGGCTCAAACTTACCAACAGAACCGTGACATTATGACCTGAGCTGAAATCGGATGCTTAACCAACTGAGCCACCCAGGTGCCCCTCTTGAGTTATAGTTTTATGTATTTTTTTGTCTTTTACTTTTATGGGGAGCTTTCTTTTTTGGGAATTCATGTTGAATCTCCTTTCCATCTTTGTTGTTCCAGATCTTTCATAGAGTCCTCTTCTCTCCTTCCACGTTGTTGACTTCATTCTTCTATCTTCTAGCCTCAGTTTCTCTTACTGTGTTTCCAGGGACTCTACTTGTTGCTTTGTTCCTTCCAATTTAGCTTTATTTCTGAAATCTTGGTTCTGTCTTTTCTTCTCTTTGCTTTTCATTCCTGAGTTTCCACCTCTCTTTTCACATCATCATGCTTCATATCCTAGTCATCACCTTCCCGAGCTGTTCTATTTTTGATGTGCATGGTTCTTTTAAGCGTGGATTGTTTTTAAGATTCTTTTAGCTCATTTTGAAATCTTATGTTACATTTCTCATCTTCTTTGTGGCCACATTTGTAGAATGGTTTCATTATCTATTGGAACTTTATTTGGTTTATTTTTATCTTTATCCTTGTTGTATCTCGGTAGGAGGTTTTATTGTAATCTGTTTTTATTTTCCATCTATAAATAAACTCGTTTTCTTGGCTAGTAGAGGAAAGTTCCTCTTTAGGGCTTTTTTGTCTGTTGTTACTGTGATGTATTAAAAAAACATAGCCTCTTTGTATAGTTACTTCTCTTTCTCTCAGAGCTAAGTCTGATTTACAAAAACTTCCTGCCTCTGACTCTGTGTCATCTAGAGTTCTAAGGGTTTTCCCTGCAAAGCAGTATGGTTACCTTTAAACGTGTTTGCTGTTCAGTGCTTTCTGAGGTCTATCTCCTTCTCTGGTGTTAGAAGCTTTTGTTTCCTGGGCATCTGCGGTGTTTCATGGTGGATCCAACCAACAGCAGGTTTTTCCTTTTCTCTTCTTTTCTTTTTTTCCCATGAGGGCAGGTGTGGGAAACGGGAAGGAAAAGAATGAGTGTCTGTCTTTCCAAAAGAACATTTTGGAGTGTTTCTGAAATACGTGTGGGCTTCAAAATAGTTTAAATTCCAGTGGCCCCATACTGATTTCATATGGTATTTTTGTGCTTGTCCTCAACTTGGAGCCTGTGACGATGTCTTGGAGTTTTACTGGTAATTTGTTGATTTGATTGCTTTAGTTCCTGTTCTGTAAAAGATCATCTTTTTCTGGGAGTGAATATTTGTTGATTTCTAACTGGCAGCTTCTAGAACTGTCAGTACTGCCTTTTTTCTTTATTACCTATTCCACATCTCTGACTATCCCACACAAGAACTGCTGCCGTCTGTTGCTTCGGTTACACTAACTTACATTCTGGAGTTCTTGGGGATTCCTTGTTACTAGTTTTATGTGAGATGATAGCCATGTTGTGTGTTTTTCTTCTTTGCTATCCTAAATGCTCTGTCTGGTTTTTATGATTAAACAAAACCGTGCTGCTGCTGTGTTTTTAGCATTGGAAATGGCAGTATATTTGAAAGCAAAACTATTGTAGAAAATTCAACTTTATTTCTTTTTATTTTGAAAAACCTTGTGGTTTTCCATTACTTCCGATAGAATGGCAGTATTTGAATGTTAGGATCTGGAACAAAACTGCTGCAAACTTGTAAGCAATTCTGTCAAAAAAGCATAGGTGAAGAACCTGGAAATGTGTAATTTGTTCTGGATAATTTGGGTCTGAAATAAGACTGGAAAAAAACTAATTTTTCCTTCCTGTTTTGAGGATTGAGCTAGAAAGTTAAGCTCCTTCTGAGATTTTTTTTTTTTATGTTAGTTTCTCTTCCTAATGGGACTGAAGAATAGGTCATCTTATCCAGAAATTGGCCAACCAATATCATATTGAGCAATAGGGGCTCAACAGAAAAAGTTATACACATCACTACAAAAAGGGAAAGCTCTAAGGCGAGAGCTAGTTTAGCCAAATATTACTGGGTTGTTGATTAGACAAAAACAGATGTTGGAAATCCAAGCTGCTCAAAGTCAATTCCTGAATCTCAGAATTAGTGGGAAGAAATATAATCAAGTAGGTGAAAAAACACGGAGAGGTAATTGTGAGAAAGTAAAACATGGAGAAAGTACTTGGCTATGGAGGCAGCCGGAGGGTCCAGGAGCCCTTATCTTCCTACCTCCCAAACTAAGGTTGGTCACAGAATCTAAGACCAACTGGTGACATTTAGGTTGCTAAAAATATCCCTATTGTGAATGCAAGGGACTACTTACCTCTAAGCAGTGCACTCACGGTGCTTCCCAGAGTTTGGAACAGGGCCAGCCAAGACCTACTGCTAACAATACATTTTAAGGACACTTGGAGGAATATTGGCTCTTGCTCTTAACTATTGCCTGTCTGCAAATGAATAAAACCAAGTTTTAAGCTCTATAATGAATTCTGGCATCAGTCGGGATCACTCAGAATTGACCTCCAGTATTTTCTCACCTTTATTCTAAGACCCCAAGAATCTTTCCCATTTTCTGCTGTACTTATTCTTGTTGCCCACCAACCCGTGGTGGTGGGGGGGATCACCAGATTTTTAAGGGCAAGTTGAGGGCCTTTGCTACTGCAGGGACCACTCTGAGCTCTCACAGAAGCCAGCTGTGCACTTTGTTAAAGAATGAGTAGGAGGGGAAGTATTCCTAGGTTCATGACTGGAAAAATGATATTGATTTTTTTCCTATTTATGACAATTCCTGAGGCCTGGATTGGAAATCTTGCTATGACTAATTGAGTGATCCTCAAATTCTATTAACTTTATGTCATTCTTGGAATTAGAAAGGTGCCGATTGTCAATGAAAATTAAACACCAAGATAAATTAATGATTAGGCTAACATACACTTGAAGTTTCATTTACTGCTGTCACGTGAACCCGAAAAGGTTTATATTTATGTGTGTGAACATATGTCAGTATGATGACATGTATTTGAAGGAAGAATAAAATAGAGAAAAGACAGAAATTTTGCTTGGAATACTTAATATAAGAGAAGAAAAAAAAATCTGTTAGCTCTGAAACACCTCTGATTCTATTATGAATTGGGCTAAATTGCCACTGTTGAGACACTAAGATGTCCAATGTACTCAGCTGGGAACATGGAACTAAAATCAAGTTTATCATAAAACACTTTAAGTTTGCCTTCAACTGTCGAGAACTCAGAAAACACATAGTAAAATCTGAAAGGATAATGCGATTCTTTAGGTATCCTTCCATTTTTCCCAACCTTGGTGGTTGAACTCCAGAGACATGAGTTAGCATAATGTATCAGCATTGCCTCTGCCTGGGAAAATAAATGACAGCTCAATCAACTCTAATACACTCAGAGAATGACAAATCATCTCTGAATGACTGCTTCATTTAATGATCTGGTTTAGATAGATAGCAGCTGAATGGCAGGGCCAGTTTCTGCACAGTGGCCAAGGGACTGGCAAGACAATCTCATGTTGCAGCCCTCCCAGTTGCAAGACTGGGTTGTGAGGGAGGCAGGAAACCTGGCCACAGTTCTCCCAAGGGAATGCAAGAGAGCCTCACTCATTGTGCAGAAAGTGCTGGCTTTGACCTCTGCATTATACAGCAGCAACATTTACACGGAATTTGTTTGAAAGAGACAACATCACATCCTCAGATGGTCTTTCAGATAACGCACCACCTAGAGCCAGACTTCCTTTCCCGTAAGCTGATAGGGAGAAATGTGAAAAGCCCATATACCCGTGAGAACCTTAGAAGAAAGAGGAAGAAAGCAAGTCAAAAGAAGTCAAGTACAGCTGAGGCAGAGGAGGAGAACTGGAATTATTTAGGGTGCCTGTCTGTGTGAATGTTCCACAATTCCGGGTGACATTAATCTTGAGGAAGGAATTTAAATAGCAGCCGAAGGAGCCCGGCATTGAGATGAATTTTTAAAATAAAGATTTAAAAAAAGTTTTGCACAATTGCAAGAAGACAGACGGATGTGCCAAGATTGGCACATTGAGGACAGTAAGCAGACACATCTTAAAAGAATCTATGGCACCGGTTGGGGAAGGCACCGGTTTGTCTATTTTACATCTTTTATTCTCTCTTACACATGATACTTGGGATTCTGCAGAACTCTTCTTTTTGGACCATAAAGGAATACTATAAATGACTTTTAGCAAATTCATGAATTCTAAGGAGGGGAAGGGGTAAGGAGGAGGAAAATAATAGGAAATTCTGCTTCTTTCATTTAGTATCTTGACACACACAAAAAAGGCGTTCCATATGTGCATGGTTTAAGAATAATTTTCCACTTTAAACTTGCTCTTACCCTATCCAACAGAACATCGTAGAAAAGCACATTGCTTCTATTTGAATAGCACGAAGGGATGTTCGCCTTAGTACATGGCTCAAAATCCTATTTATTCCCTTTGGGCTCCATTGCCATCCACTACTCCACCCATTCGACTGGCTCCCAGAGGATCTACCCAGTTCCCTCCACCCAGAGGATGGAGTGATTTCTTCTCTGGAGAGCACTTTTCCATCAGATGTGACTTTTAATCTCTTCATGTCTTTAAGTAGGAAGCTGGCAGGGAGGGTTTGGAGACTGCTGGAACAGAGGATTTTCATTTTTGGAGTTTTCCCTTCTTCTCATTAAGGTATCAGAAGAGAATACTCAATATCATGCTTGACTGTCATATGGACCACAGACCTGATGGTCCTTCACAATCTGCTACCTGAGATTCCAACCTCAAACTCTCTCCCTGGCCAACCTTTTCAAAGTGGCGGATGCTGTATGGCCAAGAAGGGAGGGTACAGAGACTCTTCCCCTGTGTGGTGGAGGGGAGTGACATCTCAGTGTGCTCTGTGGAGGTGTCTAGGCAGAGCAGTGAGAGGCAAGGGGGAACAACAGGGAACCAGAATCCTCCATTCATTCATTCATTCATTCAGGGAATATTTACTGAGCACCTACTATGTGCCATGCACTTTTTTTAGCTGCTGAAGAGCAGTAGCAACTCCATAAATCAAACAAAATCCCTGTGTCATGGAGCTGACTTTCTAGTGTGGGAAGTAGATGAGAAACATGATAAATAAACGCATATATAACTTGCAATATAGTGACGGATGTTGAGGAGTAAAATAAAGCAGGGAAGGGAGATGGGGAGCATATAAATATAAAGGTGCATGTGTGTGAGAGTTCTTGCACACAACGGGACCGTCAGTGAAGGTCTTACTGAGAAGATAAATTTTTTTGAGTAAGGACCAGACAGAAGTGAGAGAAGGAGCCATAGGATTCCTGGGGCTGGAGGATTCTAAGTAGAAGGAACAAGTGCAAAATCCCTGAGGTAGGATTGTGCTTGGCCCATCTGGGGAGCAGTGATGAGGCCAGAGCACCTAGAGAAGCGTAAGCGGGGGGGGGGGGGGGGGAGTGAAGTAATAAGAGATGAGGCTGGAGGGGTGGAAGCAACAAAGGTCAGACCATTCAGGATACAGGTAAGGACTTTGATTTTTACCCCAAGAGAGATGGTAGCCATTGAAAGGTGATTTTTTTAATGTTCTCTTTTAATTTATTTATTTTCAGAGAGAGAGAGAGAGAGAGCAGGGGAGGGGCAGAGAAAGAGAGAAAGAGAGGGCAGAGGATCTGAAGTGGGCTTTGTGTTGACAGCAGTGAGTCCGGTGCAGGGCTAGAACCTACAAACTGGGAGATCATGACCCGAGCCCACTGGGGGCTTGAACCCACAAACGGCGAGATCATGACCCGAGCCAAAGTCAGATGCTCAACGACTGAGTCACCCAGGCACCCCCATTAAAAGGTTTTGAATGGAGGAGCGGCCTGATCTCCCATTTTTAGTGGACTAGGTTGAGAATAAGCTAAAGGGAAAAAGGGCAGCAGCAGCAGAGAGATGAGTTAGGAGACAAATGCAATAATTCAGCTGAATTTGTCAAGGAAATGAGTAGCAGTTTATAGGCTAGTTATGGTCTGTAACGTCTCCTTTACAAGGTGGATTCTTACAACCAGGGCCAAAAATTGCCTAAGCACTTCATTGTTTACCCAGAATCGGGTTGGCACAGAAAATCAGGTGGAAACCGTTCCAAGTACAAGCGCATAAAATAGCCAGTTACCCTGCCTTTGGCACAGATCTCCCATAAAGGATTCTTGTGTTTACATTGTTGGAGGTCGGTGGTTCCTTTCTGTAACCGCTTTAAAAGAGCCTCACAGTCTGCATTTCCCTTTTCACTTTCTTACAAAAACAGCAGTTGACCTATTACATTTATTTAGGAGCTTTGCCCATTCTAACAATTAATTTTACCTTTATAGGAAATTAAACAGCCCTTTCATATGCTGGATTGGACCCTGGAACAGAAAAGGGACATTAGTGAAAAAATGGGTGAAATCTGGATAAAATCTGTAGTTTAGTTAATAGTACTGTGCCAATGCTAATCACTTAGTTTGAGTGTGCTGTGGTTAAAGTGGCAAACATAAGGTGTTAGCATTGGGACAACCATGGAGAAGACGATATATGAACTTTGTGTACTCCCTTTGCAACTTTTCTGCACATTTAAAATTTGCAAAATAAAAAAAGACATTAAAAAAATCCCTCTCAAAGGGAAAGGAAAAAACATAAGAGCGATAACTTCAAAAGAGCTGTTCTAGGAGATAAAATGATCCCCAGATAGATTCTGCACATTTAGTAATTTTTATCCACTGTTAAGAAGGAGGTTGCTTTTACCCCATATATAGTTAGACACGAGTTCTCTTTTTCATCATTTCATTTAGATCACGCTGCATTCCAACACTTCTCTTGCCTCCTGCGTGAAGTGTAGATGTACCACTTCTACTCTCAGGGGTCTACTCTGCTTGGGAAACAGATGTTTTGCAAAACTGTTGACCAATCCACACGCTTGTCCCTTGGTTGCCTTTCTTTCTGCCTTCCTCCCATCTTCCAGGTCTTCATTCTTGTACCACACCCTCACTGAACAATTGCAACTGAATGCAACTGGCCCTTGAACTATAGCCCCGTTGTCTTCTTTCCCGAAACTTGAATCTGACCTTGTTTTGTATGCTGTGTTGAAACTTTGGGGAAAGAAATTTGCCATCGTGTTCAAAAAAATCTTATCTTCTCAATGTCTAATTGTTTAGACCAGAAATGACGAATGTAAATGCCCCATGGGCAGGGCAAATCACATAAAGGTGGAAGGCAGTCAACGGTAATGACAACCTTCTACTGTAGCCTACCTGGCCTTTAGGTGGTTGTGGGAAGTTTGTGTCTTTCTGGGAAGTTGTGTCTTCTCCTTCTTCTTCTTCTTCTTCTATTTCTTCTTCTCCTTCTTTAGATCATCAATGGAGAGCTGAGAAGCCAACATGGCAGAGAAGTAAGGGGATCCATACTTCCCGCATCTCTCAAACAAAGAAGTGTAGAAGCCAAAGGATTTTGAACATGAGAGCCTGGGAGGAAAAGAGGCTGAATCTACTAGGAAGAAAATGGGAAAGCTGGAAAAAAGATAGGCGGGTAACTGCGAACTGGGGGATATAAAGAAAAGACAAGTGGACACGGAGTGGAGGGACCCCCCTCTGCGGAGAGACAAAGGGAAGAGAAAGAGCAGCTAGGGAAGTGCAGGACCGTGTCTGGATGGGAGAAAGACCTCAGACTGAGACTGAGAGGGATCCTATCTCTAACTGTGGGGCTTTCTTCGGACTGGAGCCGGCTCCCTGTTTGCGCACCTGGGGAGGCAGGGAGCCAGGCCTGGGTACAGGTGTAGGTCAGGGGCTCAGTACGCAGGTGGAGAAAGTGGTTTCCTCCCTGGAGGGCTGCACAATAGTACAGAACCTGCCTGTGTTCACCATGCCCCGGGCATAGTGGCTGGGCTGAGGGTGCAGCCTGCAGGAGGAAAAGGCCGCCGTTTCCTTGGAGTGCTGTGGGAAAAGACAAAGGCAGCCTGTGTCTGCCACCTTGGGGGGGCTCCCAGTGAGGGTGGTTGCTCAGTCCGCAGTAGTAGAAGGTGGTCCTCCCTGAAGTGTGGCAGCACAGACAAAGCCAGCCAGGACCACATATCGCCGCACTGAGAGGAGCTTCCCCAGGGCCAGAGCGCATGGAGTGGGACTTTGAATCCTAGCCAAGCGCAGGGTCAGGGGAGTTGGTGGAGAGAGAAGGACCGCCCCGTCTGCGTCCGTGGCACAGTGAGGACGACTTAAACTGAGTCCACTGGTCTGGCTCCATGGGGAAGAGACTGAAAAATCACCATTCCTTCCCCCACCAGGCGGGGCCTCAGGAATCACTCCAGGTGGGTTCAGATTACACCAAACCATGCCCCCATGCACTGGGTAACTGCATATCCATGAGTGGAGCGGCACAGACCCTGTGGAGAGCTCCTCCTGACGACGCAGCATTGCCTGGATTAACACTAGGTCAATTCTGGGTATATAGATTATATTCTCACCTCCCTCCCCATTTCTCCTCCTTATCTCTTCCTTCCCTTGGGCTCGTTACTCTGGTTATTGGTCTGTCTAAACAGACATATTTAATCCATTATCTTGACACATGTTTTACACCTCCTTCTTTACACTCTTCTCTCTCTCTCTGGATTAAGCCTTTTGGTCGCTCTGTCTAGTCAATGTTTATTTTTTCTCCCCCCTACCCCGCCCCGCTCCTGTCATTTCTCTCTTTGTACATGCTCTTCCATTAGCACTGCCTCCATCCTCTTCTTTACTTGTAGTCAGTGTTTTTGGGTTTTTTGTTTTTAGTCTTTAGGTTTTTGTTTTTGGTTATTTGTTTGTTTGTGTTATTTGTTTGTGTGTTTGTGTGTTTTTGTCTCCTGTTTGTCTATCTGTTTTCCTTTACAGGGCTACGCCAAGGAACAAATCAAAACACATCTGGTGGAGGGTCCAAAATATTACTACAAGTAGAGTAATAAAAGAACCAAAGTCACAACAACAGAGAGCAAGTAACAATCCCTGAAAAAATACCTCCTGAAGGACCAGACCCTGGACAGTACATAACCCTCCTTAATGTAGCAGTGCTCACAGGTGCAGAGCAAAGAACAAGCTTTTAAAACACATAAGGGACAGAAAACTAGCCAAAATGACAAAATGGAGGAATTCTCCTCAAAAGAAATTCCAGGAAGTAGCCACAGCTAACGAATTGATCCAAACCCGATATAAGCAATATAACAGAAGAAGAATTTGGAATAATAGTGATAAAATTAATCATCGGGCTTGAAAAAGCATAGAGGAAGCAGAGAATCTATTGCTACAGAAATCAAGGGACTAAAATTAGTCATGATGAATTGAAAAATGCTATAAATGAGATGCAAAATAAAATGGAGGCAGCTACAGTGCGGATGGAAGAGGCAGAAGACAGAATATGTGAATTAGAAGATAAAATTATGGAAAAAGGGGAAGCTAAAAAAAAAAATTAAAAAATCCAAGACTACGAGGGGAGAATTAGAGAACTAAGTGATGTAATCAAACGGAACAATATCCATATCATAGGAATTCCAGAAGAAGAGAGAGAAAGGGGCTGAAGGTATACTTGAACAAATCATAGCTGAGAACTTCCCTGATCTGGGGAAGGAAACAGGCATGGAAATCCAAGAGACACAGAGAACTCCCTTCAGACATAACTTGAATCGATCTTCTGCATGACATATCATAGTGAAACTGGCAAAATACAAGTATAAAGAGAGAATTCTGAAAGCAGCTAGGGATAAACAGGCTCTAACTTACAAAGGTAGACACATAAGGGTAGTAGACCTATCTACTGAAACTTGGCAGTTCAGAAAGGATTGGCAGGAAATCTTCAATGTGATGAACAGAAAAAATATGCAGCTGAGAATCCTCTATCCAGCAAGTCTGTCATTAAGAATAGAAGGAGAGATAAAGGTCTTCCCAAACAAACAAAACCTGAAGGAATTCTTCACTACTAAATGAACCCTACAAGAGATCCTAAGGGGGACTTTGTGAGTAAAATGTTGCAAGGACAACAAAGTACCATAGACACCACTACGAGCATGAAACCTACA
This sequence comes from Prionailurus bengalensis, assembly GCF_016509475.1. NCBI lineage: Eukaryota > Metazoa > Chordata > Mammalia > Carnivora > Felidae > Prionailurus > Prionailurus bengalensis. The sequence goes on from NC_057344.1 coordinate 55,605,486, forward strand.
GATATCACAATGATGCTAAACGCATATCTTTCAGTAATAATACTGAATGTAGATGGACTAAATGCTCCAACCAAAAGACATAGGGTATCAGAATGGATAAAAAAAACAAGACCCATCTATGTGCTGTCTACAAGAGACTCATTTTAGACCTGAGGACACCCTTCAGATTGAAAGTGAGGGGATGGAGAACTATTTAACATGCTACCGGAAGTCAAAAGAAAGCTGGAGTAGCCATACTTATATCAGACAAACTAGACTTTAAATTAAAGGCTGTAACAAGAGATGAAGAAGGGCATTATATAATAATTACAGGGTCTATCCATCAAGAAGAACTAACAATTATAAATGTCTATGTGCCGAATACAGGAGCCCCCAAATATATAAAACAATTACTCACAAACATAAGCAACCTTATTGATAAGAATGTGGTAATTGCAGGGGACTTTAACACTCCACTTACAGAAATGGATAGATCATCTAGACACACTGTCAATAAAGAAACAAGGGCCCTGAATGAGACATTGGATCAGATGGACTTGACAGATATATTTAGAACTCTGCATCCCAAAGCAACAGAATATACTTTCTTCTCGAGTGCACATGGAACATTCTCCAAGATAGATCACGCAATGGGTCACAAAACAGCCCTTCATAAGTATACAAGAATTGAGATCATACCATGCACACTTTCAGACCACAATGCTATGAAACTTGAAATCAACCACAGGAAAAAGTCTGGAAAACCTCCAAAAGCATGGAGGTTAAAGAACACCCTACTAAAGAATGAATGGGTCATCCAGACAATTAGAGAAGAAATTAAAAAATATATGGAAACAAACGAAAATGAAAATACAACAATCCAAACGCTTTGGGATGCAGCAAAGGCAGTCCTGAGAGGAAAATACATTGCAATCCAGGCCTATCTCAAGAAACAAGAAAAATCCCAAATACAAAATCTAACAGCACACCTAAAGGAAATAGAAGCAGAACAGCAAAGGCAGCCTAACCCAGCAGAAGAAGAGAAATAATAAAGATCAGAGCAGAAATAAACAATATAGAATCTAAAAAAAACCGTAGAGCAGATCAATGAAACCAAGAGTTGGTTTTTTGAAAAAACAAACAAAACTGATAAACCTCTAGCCAGGCTTCTCAAAAAGAAAAGGGAGATGACCCAAATAGATAAAATCATGAATGAAAATGGAATTATTGCAACCAATCCCTCAGAGATATAAGCAATTATCAGGGAATACTATGAAAACTTATATGCCAACAAATTGGACAACCTGGAAGAAATAGACAAATTCCTAAACACCCACACGCTTCCAAAACTCAAGCAGGAGGAAATAGAAAATTTGAACAGACCCATAACCAGTGAAGAAATTAAATCAGTTATCAAAAATCTCCCAACAAATAAGCCAGGACCAGATGGCTTCCCTGGGGAATTCTACCAGACATTTAAAGCAGAGATAATACTTATCCTTCTCAAGCTATTCCAAAAAATAGAAAGGGAAGGAAAACTTCCAGACTCATTCTATGAAGCCAGCATTACTTTGATTCCCAAACCAGACAGAGACCCAGAAAAAAAAAAAAAAGAGAACTACAGGCCAATATCCTTGATGAATATGGATGCAAGAATTCTCAACAAGATACTAGCAAATCGAATTCAACAGCACATAAAAAGAATTATTCACCATGATCAAGTGGGATTCATTCCTGGGATGCAGGGCTGGTTTAATATTCACAAATCAAACAATGTGATACATCACATTAGTAAAAGGAAAGAAAAGAACCATATGCTCCTGTCAATCGATGCAGAAAAAACATTTGACAAAATTTAGCATTCTTTTTTAGTAAAAACCCTTAAGAAAGTTGGGATTGAAGAAACATACTTAAACATCATAAAAGCCACTTATGAAAAGCCCATAGCTTATATCATCCTCAATGGGGAAAAACTGAGAGCTTTCTCCGTGAGATCAGGAATATGACAGGGATGTCCACTCTCACTGCTGTTGTTTAACATAGTATTGGAATTCTAGCATCAGCAATCAGACAACAAAAGGAAATCAAAGGCATCAAAATTGGCAAAGATGAAGTTAAGCTTTCACTTTTTGCAGATGACATGATACTATACATGGAAAACCCGATAGACTGCACCAAAAGTCTGCTAGAACTGATACGTGAATTCAGTAAAGTCACAGGATAAAAAATCAATGTACAGAGATCAGTTGCATTTTTATACACTAATAATGAAGCAACGGAAAGACAAATAAAGAAACTGATCCCATTCACAATTGCACCAAGAAGCATAAAATACCTAGGAATAAACCCAACCAAAGATGTAAAAGATCTGTACACTGAAAACTATAGAAGGCTTATGAAGGAAATTGAAGAAGATACAAAGAAATGGGAAAAATATTCCATGCTCATGGATTGGAAGAAGAAATATTGTTAAAATGTCAATACTACCCAAAGCTACCTACACATTCAATGCGATCCTAATCAAAATTGCACCAGCATTCTTCTCGAAGCTAGAACAAGCATCCTAAAATTTGTATGGAACCACAAAAGACCCAGAATAGCAAAGGTAATATTGAAGAAGAAAACCAAAGCAGGAGGCATCACAATCCCAGACTTTAGCCACTATTACAAAGCTGTAATCATCAAGACAGCATGATATTGGCACAAAAACAGGCACATAGACCAATGGAATAGAATAAAGACTCCAGAATTGGACCCACAAATGTATGGCCAACTCATCTTTGACAAAGCAGGAAAGAATATCCGATGGAAAAAGGACAGTCTCTTTAACAAATGGTGCTGGGAGAAATGGACCACAACATGCAGAAGGATGAAACTAGACCACTTTCTTACACCATTCACAAAAATAAACTCAAAATGGATTAAGGACCTGAATGTGAGACAGGAAACCATCAAAACCCTAGAGGAGAAAGCAGGAGAAAACCTCTCTGACCTCAGCCGCAGCAATTTCTTACTTGACACATCCCCAAAGGCAAGGGAATTAAAAGCAAAAGTGAACTATTGGGACCTCATCAAGATAAAAAGCTTCTGCACTGCAAAGGCAACCGATGGAATGGGAAAAGATATTTGCAAATGACATATCAGATAAAGGGATAGTATCCAAAATCTATAAAGAACTCACCAAACTCCACACCCGAAAAACAAATAATCCAGTGAAGAAATGGGCAGAAGACATGAATAGACACTTCTCTAAAGAAGACATCTGTATGGCCAACAGGCATATGAAAAGATGCTCAACGTCGCTCCTCATCAGGGAAATACAAATCAAAACCACACTCAGATACCACCTCACACCAGAGTGACTAAAATGAACAAATCAGGAGACTATAGATGCTGGCGAGGATGTGGAGAAACAGGAACCCTCTTGCACTATTGGTGGGAATGCAAACTGGTGCGGCCGCTCTGGAAAACAGTGTGGAGGTTCCTCAAAAAATTAAAAATAAACCTACCCTGTGACCCAGCAATAGCATTGGTAGGAATTTACCCAAGGGATACAAGAGTAATGATGCACAGGGGCACTTGTACCCCAATGTTTATAGCAGCACTCTCAACAATAGCCAAATTATGGAAAGAGCCTAAATGGCTGTCAACTGATGAATGGATAAAGAAATTGTGGTTTATAGACACAATGGAATACTACTTGGCAATGAGAAAGAATGAAATCTGGCCATTTGTAGCAACATGGATGGAACTGGAGAGTGTTAAGCTAAGTGAAATAAGTTAGGCAGAGAAAGACAGATACCATATGTTTTCACTCCTATGTGGATTCTGAGAAACTCAACAGAAGACCAGCGAGGAGGGGATGAGGGGAAAAAAAAAGTTACAGAGAGGGAAGGAGGCAAACCATAAGAGACTCTTAAATACTGAGAACACAGTGAGGGTTGATGGGCGGTGGAGGGGAGGGGAAAGTGGGTGATGGGCATTGAGGAGGGCACCTATTGGGATGAGCACTGGGTATTGTATGGAAACCAATTTGACAATAAATTTCAGTAAAAAAGAAGTAAAATAAAATAAAATACACAGCTGATAGATGTAAAAAAAAAAAAAGAACATCAATGGAAGCTTTAAGTCTGTTTCCACGCAAGGTATTTTATAGATACAGATTATGATTTAGTCAGGTACTATGGGAAAATGTGATCTGTTGCAGTTTGAAGCAGTAACCATGTAGGAATAAAAATATATGTTTCCACATAAGATGGAAAAAAGCTTGATAAGATTTTAACTGGCTGCAAACCACACAATGATGCTTTGAGATCTTTAAGAGTATTTCTGAGTCACTAAGGCAAAATTGCATTTAAATTATCATGAGTAGGGGTGCTGGGTGACTCAGTCAGTTAAGCACCCAATCTTGATTTAGGCTCAGCTCATGATCTCAAGGTTTGTGGGTTCAAGCCCCCCATTACGCCCTGCACTGACAATGTGGAACCTGCTTAGGATTCTCTGTCTCCCTCTCTCTCCCTGCCACTCCTGCACTCCCTCTCTGTCTCTCTCAAAATAAATAAATAAACTTAAAAAATTGTCATAGGTAGTAGAGGGAGGCAAACCATAAAAGGCTTTTAAATACAGAGAACAAACTAAGGGTTGCTGGAAGGAGGTGGGTGGGGGGATGGGCTAAATGGGTGATGGGCATTAAGGAGGCAAATTGTTGGGATGAGCACTGGGTGTTATATGTGAGAAGTGAATCACTGGGTTCTGCTCCTGAAACCAATACTCCACTGCCTATTAACTATTTTGAATTAAAATAAATAAATTTTAAAAATTATTATAGGTAGTAGATATAATCTTAACCAAAAACACCTTACAAAGACACTCTCCTGCTTATCGAGTAACAAATTCCTGTATCATACAATGCGTTAGACTATGAAAGCTCTTTTGGTGGGGGGGGGTCTACTTTACATTTCCACTGCTATAAATTAAGCCCATGGTAGATAACTAAAACTAATAGGAGCAGACCATTATTACTAATATTCCAGGGAAGCTTTAAAGAAATGGTTAAGATGCAAAGTATTAGATCAGATTACTAACTGGCCCAAGCAGCTACTATTAGGACCAGGTGCACATTCAAAAACATTTGGAAATGGAACATGCATCGATGTCCTTGACCTTGACTCTCTCCTTCACGCCTGGGGCATCCCAGGCACAGGTAGAGAACATCTTTTTGGACCCTCTCAGCGAAACAAGCAAGTGCACGTGAAACCTTTTCCAAGGGGAGCTGGAAACCCGAGAACGCTGCCTCAGTATCCTGGCCTCTCCTGCCACGTTCTGTGTTCAGACGTCTGCAAAGCCACAGACACCAACCAGGCTAAGGCATGTCCACGCCCACAACGCAAAACCAAGGACAGTGATGAAGAGGCTCCTCCACAATGCACCATAGTCAACTCTTGGCTTCTGAAAGCCTTGAGAAGTAGGACGGCGCTCGCATCCAGCCCAGCCTGCAATTTCCCCCTCACAGCCTCCTGCTAAAAGCAGATTAAATTGCTAGGATAAATCCACCCTATCCAATTTTAGTCCTTGCTTTAGCATATGCTTTTCTATGAGGAAAAGGCTATAGTAACAGGATTGAATGGAACGGAACCCAGCACAATAGTCCTTTCTATGCCAAAAGATAGATCTTCTAAATTTGGGAACCGGGACTATTCAGTTCTTTCCATTTTAAAATCATGAAGTGAAATAAAAAAGAAACGTTCCGAGGTGGAAAGGTTAGCGCTTATTTAAGGAACGCATGTGGCTCCCGCGGGTGCCACAGTTCTGGGTGTTATGGAAATGCATTTCTTCACAATTCTGTACGGCACCTCTGGGTAGGAAAATAGTCAAGCCCCTCCATCACCTCATCCTTGCATATACAAATAGCAACAAGGCTACGCACGGTGGATGGTGAGGGATTCAATCGTGGAGATCAGGTCACATTTATTTACACACTAGCACGATAGATATTTTCATTCTCTGCAAGCTCTTATGGAAATTTCACTAACCTGAAATAAAAATATTTTCCAGGTGTATTAAAAAAAATCCAACTGGGGAGTCAACAGCCGCCAACGGTTCTGGGTGGGACTATCAAGGCTGAGGGCAGAATACTCATCTTTGGCAACGTACGAAAAAATGTTGGACATTCATTTAGAGGAGATGATGTAAGCTAATCTTACTTGGCTGTAGAACAAAGGAGTGGGAGGTGTTGGCATTCTGTCCTGTCACCTGAGCGCAGGAGTGAGGGACACAAGGAAGTAAGAGCAGGGTTCATGCAGCCTCCTCACCTCCCCCAGGCGGCTGGTGGGGGCTCCACCGGAGGGTAGTACTTAGGCACATCCCAGGCCACTGCAGCCATGAACCACTTGAAGTCCTTGCACTTGAGCTGTTTGCGCAGCTCCTTCTGGGCGGAGATGTCCCCGGTGGACAGGTGCCTGTATTCTGGGCGCCGCTGGTAAATGTACTCAGCAAATTCATCCATCCAGGTCTCAGCCACACGCTTCAGGTTCTGTGCAGCAGAAAAGAGTGTCATTTATTGACTTGTGCCCTCAGAGGGTGATTTTAGTCACACTGGAAATTGAAAAAAGGAAAAAAAAAATAGACAACCTCAGACAGCGCTGGTTGGAGGCTTATTAATAAGGGGAGTTTTTTTTGTAACTACAAGGGTGTGATATGATTAGTCTGAGGCCTTGCACGCATTTCTGTTTCTGGCATGGGGTTCAACTGCCAATTAGATAATTTGTCAGAGTCAGTAAAAATTCAGCTTACAGTTATATCAACTTTCTCATCTCTCCTGTTATTTCATGATTATAAATTCTTTATTTTTCACACAGAACTAAAGGATTTGAAACTGGAGATAATGAAGTTCTTAGGCATCAAATTGCTTCAACCATTTCAAGGAACAGTTAGGATCCTGGAAAGAATGAGCACAAACAAGCTGTTATTCTTTTCTCCCAATTAAAGAGGCAACCCAGCATTACTAAATTCAAGACCTTGTGTTCTGATGATATTTTCTATGTATAATACAGATGCTAAGCGGAATTCAGTAATTTACTGCACAATGAAGCATAATGAAGCTAAGGGAAGCATCAAGTAGCCAGTCTTCTCTGCAGATGTTTCCATGGGTGAAGGAAGCAGGAGGCTGTTGGTAGGGAAAAAAGCATGCTCCTTAGGGGCGGGAGACCATGTGGGTTCAGGGGAGGAAGCTATTCAGTTTTGAGGTCAAGCAAGCAACTCATCCCCTCTAGGCCTCAGATTCCTCACCTGAGAATACACAACTAGTAAATATATACCTACATCATGGGAGTGGTTGTAGGATTAAGCAAAGTAACACCCGTAAAGGGCTCTGAATAGTACCTGGCATGAGCTAGGTACTATGGGTATTATTATTAATAATTGGAGAGCCTGATGTTGGGCTTGGCCACAGATGAACTGAATTGTTCCTGTGGTCTTTTTTCATGTTTATTTTTTGAAAGAGAGAGAGAGAGAGAGAGCGCGCATGTGAATGGGGGAGAGGCAGAGAGAGAGGGGGACAGAGGATCTGAAACTAGCTCTATGCTGACAGCACAGGGCCCGATGCTGGGCTCGAAATCATGAACCGTGAGATCATGCCCTGAGGTGAAGTCAGATGCTTTAACCAACTGAGCTGTCCAGCACTCTTGTTCCTGTGGTCTTTAGCTAAGATGAGATGTTCTCTGACATCTCTTCAAGCTTTAATGTTAAATGCTAGTGAGAGTGCATTGTCTAGAAGGTCTGAGTTCTGATACCCCCAGCTTGTAGCATCGTTTCATAGCTGTGTCCTTTAAGCTCTGGTTCTCGTTTGGCGTTCCAATTTCTTATTTCAAGTGCCCAGGGGCTGGAAAGAACCCTTGCCAGTTTCTCATTTGTGCTTAGAAGATAAAGTGGGCAGAATGGCTGGAAACTTTAATAAGATTCAGGCATAAGTGACTGAAGTAAAAACTAGCGATATCTAGGAAAATCATTTTATCTTTTTTTCCTAAAGATTTTATTTATTAATTTAATTTTAGAGATAGAGTGAGTGGGGGAGAGGGGCAGAGGGAGAGAGAGAGAGAGAAAATATTTTTTTTTAAGAAAAGTTTATTTATTTTTGAGAGAGAGAGAGAGGGAGGGAACATTCAACTGACTGAGCAGGGGAGGGGCAGAGAGAGAGAGAGATGGAATTCCAAGCAAGCTCCAAGCTGTCAGCACAGAGCCTGATGTGGGGCTCGAACCCACAAACCATGAGATCATGACCTGAGCCAAAATCAAGAGTCAGATGCTTAACCGACTGAGCCACCAAGATGCTGCTGAAAATTATTTTATATTAAAAATTGCTACAGAATCGTAATTAAGGCCTGGAACTATGCCCAGAGGTCTGCTGGGAGTCAGAATCTCCAAATATCTTAGTCCTAGTAAGATTGCACCCTTTTCTTGTTCTGTCCCACTCCCTCCACCTCCAGTGTTGGTGTGAGAGTGGACATTTCTTCACATTTCTTCACCACCTCCACTGTGAAAGAATGGACATTTCTTCCATCTGATCTTGTCCCCTATGTACCCCCCACCCCTCCGCTTGCTTCCACAGTCTCCTTTATTACTTTTGGTCCCTGGTGGGCATGAGGGAGGGCTCAGTTAATATAGCAAGATGCAGAAAAGAGACAGTGCCACAAAGTCTACTGTGATTTCTTGGTTGCCTCTGTGCTCCTTCCTTTCTAAGATTCCTGACATTGAGAGTACAAGAATTTTGGGGTCACCTGGGTTGGTCCAGTTGGTTAAGCATCTAACTCTTGATTTTGGCTCCGGTCGTGATCTCACCGTTTGTGGGACTGAGCCCTGCCTCGGGATTGGGATACTCTCTGCCCCTCCCCGATTCATGCTTGCTCATGTGCTCTTTCTCTCTCAAAATAAATAAATAAACTTCAAAGAAAATTAAAAAAAAAAGAGAATGTAAGAATTTTTTCTGACATTATTTTTGGCCATCATTGTGCTGTCTGACATCTCATTGGCATTGCTTCACTCATGACACTTTCCACCCTGATTCCTGTTTACCTCAACAGATGATCAGAGTCAACATTGTTTTGCAATATTCTAGCCCTTTTCACAGATTCCGAATTGCCTGATTTGTTTGGGGAAAGACAAGGAAACAGGTGATGTTTGAGGATCCTGCTCTGTGATGGCCTCAGGTACTACACTTATCTGTAATATTTAAGTAGGATTCTTCAGCATTATCTCGATATTTACCTTTCATTCTGATAAGTGTTCTGGATGAAACGCTTTGTATTTTCATCTATCTTTGGACAGACAATTTTTATGATTAGCAAAAAGATTCAAAGATAGAATGGAAAAAAATTAGTCACTAATATGAAAACTTTATTTATATTCAAATTAATTTTTAGGCTGCAGTTACAACCTTTCTCCTAAAATCCAATTATTATTTTTTTTATTTTTATTTTTTTTATTAAATTTTTTTTTAATGTTTATTTATTTTTGAGACAGAGAGAGACAGAGCATGAGTGGGGGAGGGTCAGAGAGAGAGGGAGACACAGAATCTGAAACAGGCTCCAGGCTCTGAGCGGTCAGCACAGAGCCCGACGTGGGGCTTGAACTCCTGAGCTGTGAGATCTTGACCTGAGCCGAAGTCGGAGGCTCAAAAGACTGAGCCACCCAGGTGCCCCACCTAAAATCCAATTATTATATAATGTAGAAATATTTAACTTGCACTACTTTATGCTTCTCTGATAAATGAAAGTGAATAAAGGCAGGGGTATATAAAAAAGCAGAGGCAAAGAGGTAAATTCCCCAGGAATAATGAGAAAATGACTTTGTTAAGTAGAGACATGCCTTAAAAATTCTGATAGCTTTGTCATTAAGCAATCTATTTTGATTTGTGTAAATAAACACTTTGAGACTGTATTTTATATGAAGTTAGATATAGATCTGTTTTTTAATTAAAAAAACTCAACACTTTGAATGATTCCAAGCACATATGGGTACTCATCTGGGCATGCTAATTGTTGAATTAAAAAAAAATATAGGGGTGCCTGGGTGGCTCAGTTGATTAAGCATCTGACTTCGGTTCAGGTCATGATCTCACAGTTCATGAGTTCAAACCCTATGTCGGGCTCTGTGCTGACAGCTTGGAACCTGGAGCCTGCTTCGGATTCTGTGTCTCCCTCTTTCCCTGCCTGTTGCCCGTTCACACTTTGTCTCTCTCTCTCTCTGTCTCTCTCTCTCAAAAATAAATGTTAAAAATATTAAAAAATATATTATAGAATGAAAGTGAACAAATTCATAGTTTGTGCATATATCCAATGGCAAAGGCACTGAAATAAGAGCAATTTTTTAAAAAGTGCTCATGCTAAATGGTAGATATTTGTTGCTTTGGATTTTTGAAATAAAAATAGGAATTATTATAAAACTCAAAAAGGAGCTGATTAGTTCAGATGCTTTCTTTAGAAATGGCTCAAAGTGCCATGATAAATGTTAGCCTGGATAAGCATCATCAATAAGTAAACAGGGCAGGAGATAGCTTGCTAGTAAATTGTCAACAACTTTAGGGAAACTAAGCAGTATAGTTAACCAGGGAATCAGCCAGGTAGCTTTTGCATTATCGTGTCCTTTTCAAATTGAAATAAACTTGGTTGCAAGGTTAGGTTTGCTGATTTCCCAAACACTCTAAAGGAAGCAGCAGGATCATGAATGTATTCCAGGGATAATGTCAAATCATCTATTCCTTTTTTTGTAGCTTTCCAGGAGACAGGAAGAGAAACAGCATGATAATTGCAAAAACTATAATAGCTAGTTTCCCTCCAGCAATGAGTGTTACATAAACATTTAAACATAAATACAACATCTTGCCCATTCTCTAATCTTCCCAATGACTCATTAGACATCCTCGATTATAGATGCTCTGTTCTCTGAATTGAATTTCCTACCAGGAGGAAACTTTCTGAAGAGTCAATTATTATAGTCAAGGAATAGTCCTCACTCCCAAACAGTGCAGGTGACTGACCAAATAATATCATTCTGAAATCATTATTCTGGAAACAACAATACACTGTGTTAATTTGCAACTGTAATCATGACTCAGTACTTAATCTTGGGGAAAACATTAGAACCACAGCTGAGAAATATTACAAGCAGTTGCAGAAAGAGTTTCATTGGTCTTTTATAGATTGTAGAATAAACTCACCCATTCCAGAAAACAAAATAATCGTATACACATTGAACATACATAGGAGCACATATATGCATATTCAGATACATGAAGGTAATGGGATAGGAGCAAAACAATATTGCTCACTTACACATTCATAGCTGTGTACGCATGTACAGGATCGTGTAATTGAGACATCCAATAACATCTCTTGCCAGAGATGGTAACAAAGATAAAAATAAATCAATATGAGTTGGCTCATCTCTTTCTAAGATTGAGTGGACATCGGCGAAGATGTTAAAATGTCCAAAAAATAGGGGCGCCTGAGTGGCTCAGTCGGTTAAGCTTCCAACTTTGACTCAGGTCATGATCTCACGGTCCATGAGTTCTAGCACGGCACTGGGCTCTGTGCTGACAGCTCAGAGCCGGAAGCTTGCTTTGGATTCTGTTTCCCTCTCTCTCTGCTCCCCCCGCTGCTCGTGCTCGTCTCTCTTGCTCTCAAAAATAAATAAACACAAAAAAATTGTTTTTTAAATGTCCAAAAAAAAAGTTATCAAGATGAAAGAATGGACACTGGAAGATCTATACATGCAATCATTTACTCCCAAAGTATCTGAAGTTGTATCTATAAAGGTTGTCTTCTACACATGGAGCCAGGTATTAGCTGGGATTCCTGTTATTTGAGATTTAAATAAAATTACTTCAATCGCAACTTTCACAGTCCTTTTTTTCCTGAAGATTTATGTAGATTCCCAGGAGATTGTGTTCACACATTCATCCTTCACTTTGATTTCCTGTTGGGGGACCTTCCCTTCCTACTGGTGTCTTGCCCCAGGCTTGTTCGCTATTGTGTCATGCAGAGCATTGAGTGGGGGGTGCTTCTCCTCACCTCTCAAACACTTTGCAAGTAGATCACTAAGGCATAGACTTTGACATTTCAGGGCAGTGGCAGAGCCTTAGATGACAAAGCATAGCAGATGATGTAAGATGAAATATTTGACTTTTTCAGCTTCTTTGGCGGTATGGAAAATTTCTCCTTGGCCAAAGTTTCTTCTCTCTGTCTTTTGACCCCCTGCCATGGTGCTGTCCTCAGAATTTCCCCTTATGGTATCCTTAGTAGGACTGCACCAGAATATCATAATTTCTTCTCTATTTCATGCAGAGTAATTCAGCTTTCTCGTTGTCTGTGCCAGCTTATCCTGGCCAAACTCTGAGGCCTACCCTTCCATAGCCACAATGTTTTTTCCAGGTGTTTTACTAAGCAAAGATAACTCACCTGAAAGAAATTCAACAGCTGGTTCTTGAGGTACGCCCCACTGAACATTTTGTTACAAAAGGGTTGCTCACTATTGAAGACATTCTCCATGAGGTCCCTAAGAGTCCTGTTTAATTTTATTCTTCTACATGAAGCCTCTGCCTAAGAGATCTGCTCTGTTCATCGACACTTAAAAAAAATTCATCCTGTCTCTGGCTTTGTCCATAAGATTTCCCTTGCTTCAATGCCCTTCTCCCTCTTATTTGTCTGATCTCACCCATTCAGAAACTCACTTTTTATTCCTCCCAGTTGGAGATGCCAGATAACTATGTGTGGGGCACATAGTTAAATTTGAATTTCAGATAAAGAACAAATCATTTAAAAACATAAATACAATTCACAATTGTATAGTGCTTGTGTTAATATTCTATAACAGCAAATGAAATTAAAATTAATCAAATTAAATTAAACCAGGAGGCCACTAGACTGAGGTGGCCTACCTACGCAAACCAAAATCCAAGCCTGTAAACGTCTCAAGGTTATGAAATCAAAACACTAGGTGCAACCAATCGCAAATAGACTGCTAGGCTTGAAGCTATAGCCAATCATTTAATTTCCTTTCTTTGCTTCTGTATTTCTCCAAGTCTTTCCCCTTAACCACTTCCAGTTTGGCATTGCCCAATTCAAATTGGCTTTCACTCAAATAAACCCTTAAAATGTTAATATGCTTCAGTTTATCTTTTAACGCATGGGGCATAATTCTACTAAAAAGTTATTTATCTGAAATTCAAATGTAACTGGCGCCCTTTATTTTTATTTGCCCAATCTGGCAACCTTACTGCCGACATATATAATATGCATGTGATATGTGCTCCATGAATGTTTCTTTTTTTCTTTTAATTCATTTAGTGACTGTATACTCAGAATCTGGTATATCTTGATGCTATTGCCAATACATAGTGAATGTTTTGCTTCTGTGGAAATTATTGCAGGGAAGTTTCAGGCTCTCTGCAGAGAAGCCTGCTATCACACACCGTTGATCTAAATATGCTTCCCATTCCCACTGCTTTTCTGTTTCTAACAGGTGCGATCCTGCTGGCTTTCTATCTGTGAAGCAAGCAGGGAAATAGCCACATAGTTTAAGGTAACAGCAGTGCTAATCGGAAGCTAGAGGGGAGGGCTCAGCATGGCTAGAATGAACAATTTAGGGTTTACTGTTAACCTTAATCTGAAAATAAGTAGGTGAAGGCCTTCTGTCTCTGCACATCTGGGCTGAGTTCCAGCCAGGCTCTGAGTGTGGACAAGAGAGACTGGAGGAGAAGGCGCAATCCTACTCAAGGTGAATCCGGGAGGTTTTCACCTGCTGGTGTTTCACTCATCCTGGAAGACACGTAACAGTTGGAGAAGGACAGCCACTGGAGCTGAACAATACATTTATTTTTCCATGTAGAAAGCAAATGAAGATTTTTCTATTTCTCTGTTTTTAAGAGCTGCAGGCTTCATAATTCTTGAATGATAAATGAAATAAAAGCTGTTATTCTGAGCACCTTCTACATACAGGACATTGATAGCCTCATCTATTTTTATGTCACCGCAGTGGTTTCTTGTGTGTTGCAACATGCTCCTCTATCCAAACCAAACTGGTATTAATCTCTCCCTTCTCTGTATTGCCCAAATATTTATTAACACACTTGACACATTCAGCCTTATATTACAGGTCTTTAGAATTCAAGTCTTGTTTTCTTTGCACTACCCAACACTAAATCTTTCCTTAATTCTAATACTCATCAGGTCTTTGAATTGATATTTTACCAGGACCATTAAATCACATTCTATCTCAGTTTATAAGAACAGATTTCCATCTCTGACTGATCATCTGTATTGTGTAACATGAACAAAATAGATAGTTCCATTATACCTGCTGATTCATGAAACCGCATAAATCTATCCACTAATTATTTTTTTGCCAGCACCATGTTAGAACCTGCTGTTTAATTGTCCTAAAAACACAATCCCTATTCAGTTTCTCAGCGTATTATTGGGGAGTTGATTGTCTGGTCATGAGGCTGTCCCATGCATGTGTATTATCTGGGCCACCTCACCTCAGTAGTGTGTTTCTGTTCTTTGTGCAGAGTGCAATCAGTACAAATGCACTGGCCTGACCCTGATCCACACGCTGCGCTTGTGTCAATATTAAGCTATTGTATTATGATGAGTTTATACTAGATTTCTTTCTTTAGCTTTTGTGTGTGTGTGTGTCTGTGTGTGTGTACCCCTCAGAAACTGCTGGTAGCTAGCAAAGCCAATCTTACACAGAAACAGTTTATTTGTCGCAGTCATTCCTCCTGGCAAGGAATTGCATCACTAGCCCATGACTTGAAAAATACTGCCGTGATTCAAATGCATTTCTTTTCTCCGCTTTGATGCTTAAGAGTACTTTAGTAGCTCTGGAGTCCCACCCCAAAGCCCTTTTATCATTGATAAAGTGATAATGTCATCATGGATACAGCTCAAAAGAGAATCTATTTAAGAGAGCCTCAACCTCACTACGATTATTCAGCCAAGCTCTACTTTTTCTCTGATCTAAAGACTTCTTTGAAGTCAGTGGGAAGCCTTCAGCATAAGGAGAGGAAGGCTAATCCAGTACTAAAAAGGGAGTCTTCTCTGACAGGCTGTTTCCTCTCTCTTCTTCCCCAAGGCTGTGTGAGCTGTTTGTAAGTGGTTACCTGCTCTTAGCTGTTTTGATATAATTTAATTGTATCTCTAGTCTATTTTTTGGCTGGATATTTTAGATATCTATGGTAGTGTTTCTGATAACATTTAATGTAGCCTTTAGATATAGGACAAACAAAAAAACAACTCCCCAAATTATTTAACAAATAGCTTATTAAAAAAATGCATGTAAGCCTAAGTTAAAAAACAGCCTTGGTGAGGAATAATTGATATACAATAAACTGCTGATGTTTAAAGTGTACAACTTGGCACATTTTGATATATATTGGTGAAATATATATACACACACACACACACACACATATACACACATACACACACGTATGAAACCATCATCACAATCAAGATAATGAATATATCCATCACCTCCAAATGCTTTCATATGCCTCTTTGAAATCCCTCCCTCTCTTTCCTTTCTTAGGCACCTCTACCATCATCCCCAGGCAACTACTGATCTATTTTCTTTTAACTTATTAAGGACTTAATTTCTTTTAGGGCAGTTCTAGGATCACAGCGAAATTGAGGGGCAGATCAAAGAATTAGCATTTACTCTCTGCCCCCACAAATGCAAAGTCTCTCCACTACCAAAATCCTCCACACGAGTGGTTTATTTGTTGTAAGTGATGAGCCTACATTAACACACCATCACCCAGGTCCATTGTTTACACTAGGGTTCACTCTTGATGTTGTACACTGATCTACTTTTTGTCACCATAATTTAGTTTGTATTTTCTAAAATTTTATTTTTATTCATCTTTTCTTTTTTCTTTTTTTGTATTTTCTAGAATTTTAAATAAATAGAATCATAAAATATGTGTTTTTTGGTCTGATTTCTTTTACTAAGCATCATTATTTTTAAGTTTATTCATGTAGTTGCATGCATTTCTTTTTATTAGAGTGCAGTATGTGGATACACTACAATTTTTTTAATTTAAGTTTTTATTTAAATTTTAATTAGTTAACATATATGATAAAATTAGTTTCAAGTGTAGAATTTAGTGATTCATCATTTACATATAACACCCAGTGCTCATCATAACAAGTGCCCTCCTTGATACACATCACCCATTTAACCCATTCCCTGCCCACCTCCCTCCATCAATCCTGTTTGTTCTCTATAGTTAAGAGTCTCTTATGGTTTGTTGCTCTCTCTCTCACCTCCTGTCTCTTTCCCTTCTCCTATGCTCAACTGTTTTGTTTCTTAAATTCTACATATGAGTGAAATCATATGGTATTTGTCTTTCTCGGACTGACTTATTTCACTTAGCATAATATACTCTAGTTCCATCCATGTTGCTGCAAATGGCAAGCTTTCATTCTTTTTGATGGCTGGGTAATATTCATATATATATGAATGTATATAAATATATATCACGTGTTCATTTATTCATCAGCCAATGGACATTTTAGGCTTTTTCCATAATTTGGCTATTGTTGATCATGCTGCTATAAAAATGGAGGTTCATGTGCCACTTTAAATCTGCATTTTTGTTACATTTGGGTAAATACCTAGTAGTGCAATTGCTGGGTCAAAGGGTAGTTCTATTTTTAACTTTTTGAGGAACCTCCATACTGTTCTCTAGAGTGGCTACACCAGTTTGCATTCCCACGAACAGTGTAGAAGGGTTTCCGCATCTCTACATCCTTATCAACATCTGTTGTTTCCTGTGTTGTTAATTTTAGCAATTCTGAGAGGTGTCAGATGGTATCTCATTGTGGTTTTGATTTGTATTTCCTGGTGATGAGTGATATTGAGCATCTTTTCTTGTTTCTATTAGTCGTCTGTATGTTCTCTTTGGAAAAATGTCTGTTCATGTCTTCTGCCCATTTCTTTTTTTTTAAAAATTTTTTTAACCTTTATTTATTTTTGAGACAGAGAGAGACAGAGCATGAACGGGGCAGGGGCAGAGAGAGAGGGAGACACAGAATCGGAAGCAGGCTCCAGGCTCTGAGCCATCAGCCCAGAGCCCGACGCGGGGCTTGAACCCACGGACCGCGAGATCGTGACCTGAGCTGAAGTCGGACGCTTAACCGACTGCGCCACCCAGGCGCCCCTTCTGCCCATTTCTTTATGGATTATTTATTTTTTAGATGTTGAGTTTGGGAAGTTCTTTATAGATTTTGGTTACTAATCCTTTTTCAGATATGTCATTTGCAAATATCTTCTCCCATTCTGGAAGTTGTCTTTTAGTTTTGTAGATTTTTTTTTTCCTCTCTGCAGGAGCTTTCTATCTTGATGGAATCCCAATAGTTCATTTTTGCTTTTGTTTCCTTTGTCTCTGGAGACGTGTCTAGTAAGAAGTTGCTGTGGCTGAGGTCAAAGAGGTTGTTGCCTGTGTTCCCCTCTAGGATTCTGATGGTTTCTTGTCTTACATTTAGGCTTTTCATCCATTTTGCTTTTTTTAAAAAATTTAAATTCAAGTTAGTTAACATATGGTTTAGTATTTGTTTCAGGAGTAGAATTTGTTGATTCATCACTTCCATATAACACCCAGTGCTCATCCCAAGTGCCCTCCTAATGTCTATCACCCATTTAGCCCATCCTCTTACCCACCTCCCCTCCGCAACCCTCAGATTGTTCCCTACATTTAAAAGTCTCTTAAGGTTTGCCTTCCTCTCTGTTTTTATCTTATTTTAATTTTCCTTCCCTTCCCTTATGTTCATCTGTTTTGTTTCTTAAAGTCCAAATATGAACTTTCATCCATTTTGAATTTATTTTTGTGTCTGGTGTAAGAAAGTGGTCCAGTTTCATTCCTCTGCATATTGTTGTCCAGTTTTCTCAACATCTTTTTTTGAAAAGACTGTTTTTATTCCATTGGATATTCTTTCCTTCTTTGCCAAAGATTAGTTGACAATATAGCTGTCGGTCCATTTCTCCATTTTCTATTTTATTCTACTGACCTGTGTGTCTGTTTTTGTGCCAGTACCATACTATCTTGATGACTACAACTTTGTAATATAGCTTCAATTCTGGAATTATGATGCATCCAGCTTTGGTTTTCTTTTTCAAGATTGCTTTGGCTATTTGAAGTCTTTCACAGTTCGATACAAATTTTAGTATTTTTTGTTCTAGCTCTGTGAAAAATGCTGGTATTATTTTGACAGGGATTGCATTAAATGTGTAGATTGTTTTGGGTAGTATAGAAATTTTTAACAGTATTTGTTCTTCCAGTCCGTAAGTGTGGAATCTTTTCCCATTTCTTTGTGATTTCTTCAATTTCTTTCATAAGTGTTCTATTGTTTTCAGAGTACAGATCTTTTACCTCTTTAGTTAGTTTTATCCCTAGGTATCTTATGGTTTATGGTGCAATTGCAAATGGGATCAATTCCTTGATTTCTCTTTCTGCTGCATTATTTTTTTGTGTGTGTATAGAAACAACAAATTTCTGTACATCGACTTTGTATTCTAAGACTTTGATTAATTTGTGTATCAATTCTATAATTTTTTAGTGGATTCTTTTGGGTTTTTTACATAGAGTACCATGTCATCTGTGAAGAGTGAAAGTTTGAATTCCTTGTCTATTTGGATGCTTTTTATTTCTTTTTGTTGTCTGATTGCTGAGGCTAGGACTTCCAGTACTAAGTTAAATAACAATGGTGAAAGTAGACATCCCTATCTTGCTCCTGACCATAGAAGAAAATCTCTTAGTTTTTCCGCATTGGGGATGATATTAGCCGTGGGTCTTTCATATGTGACCTTTGTGATCTTGAGGTATGTTCCCTCTATCCCTACTTTCTTGAGGGGTTTTATCAAAAGTGGATATTGTAATTTGTCAAATGCTTTTTCTGCATCTACTGAGAGGATCATATGGTTCTTATCCTTTCTTTTATTAATGTGGTGTATTATGTTGATTGATTTGTGAATATTGAACCACCCCTGCAGCCCAAGAATAAATCTCACTATATCGTGGTGAATAATTCTTCTAATGTACTGTTGGATTCAATTTGCTATTATCTTGTTGAGAATTTTTGCATCCATGTTCATCAGGGATATTGGCCTATAATTCTCCTTTTTAGTGGGGTCTTAGTCTGGTTTTAGAATCAAGGTAATGCTGGCCTCATAGAATGAGTTTGGAAATTTCCTTCTATTTCTATTTTTTGGAACAGATTGAGAAGAATAGGTATTAACTCTTCTTTATATATATATTTTAAATTTTTTTGATGTTTATTTTTCAGAGAGAGAGAGACAGAGCATGAGCAGGGAGGGATAGAGAGAATGGGAGACACAGAATTCATAGCAGGCTCCAGACTCTGAGCTGTTAGCACAGAGCCCAACGTGGGGCTGGAATTCACAAACCATGAGATCATGACCTAAGCCAAAGTTGGATGTTAACTGACTGAGCCACCCAGGTGCCCTGGTATTAACTCGTCTTTAAATGTCTTGTAGAATTCCCCCAGAAGCCATCTGGCCCTGGAGTTTTGTTTGTTGGGAGATTTTTGATTAGTGATTCAATTATTTTGCTGGTTATGGATCTGTTCAAATTTTCTATTTCTTTGTGTTTCAGTTTTGATAGTTTGTGAGAATTTTCTGGGAATTTTTCCATTTCTTTCAGATTACCTAGTTGGTTGACATATAATTTTTCATAATATTCTCTTATAATTGTTTGTATTTCTGTGGTGTTGATTGTGATCTCTCCTCTTTCATTCATGATTTTATTTATTTGGGTCCTTTCTCTGTTCTTTTTGACAAGTCTTTGTAGGGGTTTATCATTTTTATTTATTCTTTCAGAGAACCAGCTCTTACTTTCATTTATCTAGTCTGATTTTTTTGTTTTTTTTTGTTTCTATATCACTTATTTCTGCTTAAACATTATTATTTCCTTTATTCTGCTGGATTTAGGCTTTATTTGCTGTTCCTTTTCTAGCTCCTTTAGGTGTAATGTTAGGTTGTGTATTTGAGACCTTCCTTGTTTTTTGAGGTAGGCCTGTATTGCTATATACTTCCCACTTATGACTGCCTTTGCTGTATCTGCAAGGTTTTGGACTGTTATGTTATTATTTTTATTTACTTCCATGTATATTTAAAATTTCTTCTTTAATTTCCTTGTTAACCCATTCATTCTTTAGTAAGATGTTCTTTAACCTCCATGTATTTGTGGTCTTTCCAAGTTTTTTCTTGTGGTTAACTTCAAGTTTCATATTGTTGTGGTCTGAAAATATGCATGGTATGATCTCAGTCTCTTTTGTACTTGTTGAGGGCTGATTTGTGACCAGTATGTGATCTATTCTGGAGAATGTTCCATGTGCAATCAACCATAATGTGTATTCTGCTGCTTTAGGATGAAATGTTCTGAATATATCTGTCAAGTCCATCTGGTTTAGTGTGTCATTCAAAGCCATTGTTTCCTTGTTGATTTTCTGCCCAGATGATCTGCTCATTGTTGTAAGTGGGGTGTTAAAGTCCCCCACTATTACTTTATTATTATCAATGAGTTTCTTTATGTTTGTTATTAATGGATTTATATATTTGAGTGCTTCCTAGTTGGGAGAATCAATATTTACAGTTGTTAGATCTTCTTGTTGGATCGACCTTTAATTATGATACAGTGCCTTTCTTCATCTCTTTGCTTTAAAATCTAGTTTTTCTGGGGGTGCCTGGATGGCTCAGTTGGTTGTGTGACTGACTTCGGCTCAGGTCATGATCTCACAGCTCGTGAGTTCAAGCCCTGCGTCGGGCTCTGTGCTGACAGCTCAGAGCCTGGAGCCTGCTTTGGATTCTGTGTCTCCCTCTTTCTCTGCCCCTAACCCACTTGCATTCTGTCTCTGTTTCTCTCAAATATAAATAAACATTAAAAAAATTTTTAAATCTAGTTTTTCTGATGTAAGTATGGCTACTCTGGCTTTCCTTGGGCATCCATTAGCATGATAGATGTTCTCTATTCCCTTACTTTCAATCTGCAGGTGCCTTTAGGTCTAAAATAAGTTCTTGTAAACAGCATATAGATGGATCTTATTATTATTATTTTTCTCAATCCATTCTGATACCCTATGTCTTTTGACTGGAGCATTTAGTCCATTTACATTCAGAGTAATTATTGATAGATAAAAATTTAGTGTCATTGTGTTATTTGTAAAGTCACTGATTCTGAAGATTTTCTGTTCCTTTTTAGTCTTTGTTTTTTTTTTTGGTATTTCTTTCCCACTCAAAGAGTCCCCTTTAAAGTTTCTTGCAGGGCTGGTTTAGTGGTCCTGAACTCCTTTAGTTTTGTTTCTCTGGGAAACTTTTTATCTCTCCTTCTATTCTGAACGATAGTCTTACTGGATAACGTATTCTTGGCTGCAGGTTTTTCCCATCAGCACATTGAATATATCATGTCACTTCCTTCTGGTCTACCAAGTTTCTGTTGCTAAGTCTGCTGCTAACCTGATTTGTCTTCCCTTTTAGGTTAGGGATTTCTTTCCCCTTGTTGATTTCTTTCCTTATCCTTATATTTTGTAAATTTTAGTACAATATGTTTTGGTGTTGGCTGGCATTAGTTGAATTTGATGGGAGTTCTCTGTGTTCCCTGGATTTGGATGACTGTTTCCTTCCCCAGATTAGAGAAATTTTCAGCTGTAATTTGCTCATATAAGCCTTCTGTCCTTTTTCCCCCTCTCTTCTTCTGCAATTCCTTGATATACATACTACAGTTTGCTTATCCATTTACCTATTGATGGACATTTGGGTTTTTCTAGCTTGGGGTTATTATAAATAAAATTTCTATGAACAGTATTTGTATGGACATTTGCTTTAATTTCTATTGGGTAAATATATTGAAGAGGAATGTCTGAGTCATACACTAAGTAGTCTAACCTTTAATGAAACTGCTAAACTATTTCCCAAGGTGGTTGTACCATTTTACATTCCCATTAGCATCATATGAGCGTTCCAGTGAAACTGTAACTTCCACACTCAATGTAGTCAAGTCTTTTTATTTTTTGCCATTATAAAAGTGTGGTTTTAATTTATATTTCCTTAATGATTAATAATTGGAAGCATCTTATCATGCACTTATCTCCCATCTGTATACCATTTTTGGTGAACTATCTGTTTAAATCTTTTGACCATTTAAAAAATTAGGTTGTTTGTTTTCTTTCTTATTTTTGAGTTCTGAGAATTCTTCATATATTCTGGATACAAGTCTATTGTCAGAAATGTGATAAAAAGATTTATTAAAACTACAGTATAAAGTTTTCCCATTCCTCCCACCCTTATCCATTACTTCTGGCAATTATCTATCTGTTCTCTGTTTCTGTGAGCTTGTATTTTTTTTAATGCACATATAAAAGAGATCCTATGGTATTTGCTTTTTTCTATCTGACTTATTTAACCTAGCATAATTCCCTCGAGGTCCATCTATATTGTTGCAAAAGACAAGACTTCATTCTTTTTCAAGGCTGAATGATATTCCATTATATATATATTCCACAATTTCTTTACTCATCCATCCATCAATGGACACATAGGTTGCTTGCATATTTTGGCTATTATAAATAATTCTGAAAATTTAACATGGGGAGGTATGTATCTTTTTGAGTTATATGCTTTCATTTCTTTTTTCAGCAGAAATTTGCAGGCTGGAAGAAAGAGAGAGGCATGATATACTCAAAGTGCTGAAAGAAGAAGACTTTCAACCAAGGATACCTGACAAAATTATCATTCAGAATTGAAGGTGAGATAAGGAGTTTTATAGACAAGCAAAAGTTAAAGAATTTTTATCACCACTAACTTGGCCTTACAGAAATCTTAAAGGAACTTCTTTATGCTGAAAGGAAGGCCATTCTTCAGTGATAAGAACACATATTAAAGGATAAATGTCACTAGAAAGGTAAATATATGGTAAAGGTAGTCACTTATAAAGCTTGTATTAAGGTTAAAAACAAAAGTAGTAAAAATAACTATGATTTAAATAGTTAAGGGATACACAAGATAAAAAGATATAAAAGGAGGGGCAGTTGGGTAAGCATAAACTTGATTTTGGCTCAGGTCATGATTTCACAGTCATGACATCGAGTCCCAAGTAGGGCTCTGCTCTGGAGCCTGCTTGGGATTCTCTCTCCCTCTCTCTGCCCCTTCCCTCTCAAAATAAATAAATAAAATGAAAAAAAAGATGTAAAATGTGACACCAAACACATAAATCATTGTAGGGGAGAGTAAAAATATTGAGCTTTCGAATGGAATCAAACTTAAGTGTTACCAAGTTAAAATAGACTGTTATAGATATAAGTTGTTATATGTAAGACTCATGGTAACCACAAAACAAAACCTATAGTAAATACACAAAAGGAAAAGAGAAAGAAATATAAGCATACCATTAAATAAAGTCATCAAATGCAAAAGAAGAGAGAAAGAGAAGAAGAAAAGAACAGAGAGGAACCACAAAAACAGCCAGAAAACTATTAACAAAATGGTCATAAGGACATACCTATCAATAACTGCTTTAAATGCAAACGGGTTGAATTCTTCAATCAAAACATACAGTGACTGGATGGATAGAAAAATAAGACCCATGTATATGTTGCCTACAAGAAACTGACTTTAGATATAGGACATATACAGACCAAAAGTGAAGAGATGAAAAAGATATTCCATGGAAATGAAAACCAAAAGAAAGCAGGAATAGCTGTACTTACATCAGACAAAATAGATTTTGTCCTATTACAATAACTATAATAAAAGAGAAAGAAGGGTGTTACATAATAATAAAGGGGCCAGTCCACCAATAGAATATAACATTTATAAATATTTATGCACCCAATATAAGAGCACCTAAATATATAAAATAAATATTAACAGACCTGAAGAGAGAAATAGACAGCAATATAATAATAGTAGGGAACTTTAATTTCCACTTACTTCAACAGATAATTCAGATAGAAAATTAATAAGGAAGTATATGCCTCAAATGACATTTTAGACTAGATAGACTTAATAGACATTTACAGAATATTCCATTTGAAAGTGGCAAGACAGACATCTCTAGTGCACATGGAACATTTTTTTAAGATAGATCATATGTTAAACCACAAAACAAGTCTTAAGAAATTTAAGAGGATTGATATCATATCAAGCATATTCTCTAACCACAGTGGTATAAACTAAAAAATAACTGTATGTAAAGAAAACTGGAAAATTTGCAAATATTTGAAGATTAAACAATGTATTACTGAACAACCAATGGGTTGTTCAATGGGTCAAAGAAATCAACAGAGAAATAAAAAATATCGTATCAAATAAAATTGAAAGGTAACATACTAAAATTTACGGGATTCAGTAAAAACAGTTCTGAGAGGTAAGTTCATAGCAATAAATGCCTTCTTGAAGAAACAGGAAAAGTCTCAAATAGCCTAACTTTACACCCCAAGCAACTAGAAAAAGAAAAAAATATATACATAAAGTTAGTAAAAGGATGGAAATAGTAAGAATCAGAGCAAACTAAATGAAATAGAATCTAAAAACATAGTACAAAGACCAATGAAACTAAGAGCTGTTTCTTTGTAAAGATAATAAAAATTGACAAACCTTTAGCTAGACTCACCAAGATTGAAGAAGAGGAGTCAAAGGAATAAAATCAGAAATTAAAGAGAAGTTACAACTGGTATCACATAAATAAAAGGCTCATAGGAGACGACTATGAGCAATAATATGCCCAATAATAATAAATTGGGAAACTTGGAAGAAATGGACAGATGGATACAATCTACCAAGACCAAACCCTGATGAAGTAGAAAATCTGAACAGATCAATTACTAGTAAGGAGATTGAAACATTAGTCAACCCCTTCACCCAAAAATGTGCAGGACCAGACAGCCTCACTGGTAAATTCTATTCAAAGAAGAATTAATAGCAATCCTCAATCTCTTCCAAAAAAATAAAAGAGGAGAGAACTCTTCCAAACTCATTTTATGAGGCCAGTATAAGCCTGATACCAAAACCAGACAAGGATGCCACAAGGATGCCAATATTCCCAATGATCATAGATGCAAAAATCCTGAATAAAATATTAGCAAACTGAATTCAACAATACATTAAAACAGTCACACACTGTGATTAAGTGGAATTTATTCTAGGGATGCAAGGATGGTTCAATATCTATAAATCAGTTAATGTGATATATACCACACTAACAAAATAAAAACTAAAAATTATATCATAATCTAAATAGATGCAGAAAACACATTTCACAAAATTTAACATTCATTTATGATAAAAACTCTCAACAAAGTGGGTATAGAGGGAACTTACCTCAACATAATAAATCTATATATAACAAACCCACAGCTAACATCATAGTCAATGGTAAACAGCTGAAAAGCTTTTCCTCTAAGATCAGGAACAAGACAAGGATGCTCACTCTCACCACTTTTATGCAACACAGTATTGGAAATACTAGCTAGAGCAATTAGGCAAAAAAATAGATAAAGACACTCAAATTGGAAAGGAAGAAGTAAAACTGTCGCCATTTGCAGATGACATGATATTATATATAGAAAACTATAAAAATTTCATTAAAAACCATTAGAACCAATAAATGGATTCAGTAAAACTGCAGAAAACAAAACCAATACACAGAAATCTGTTGAATTTCTATAATTAATAACAATCTATGAGAAGAGAAATTAAGAAAACAGTATAATTTAATATTGAATTGAAAACAATAAAATATCTATGAATAAGTTCAACTGATGAGGTGAAAAATCTGTATATGGACAACCTCAAGACATTAATTAAAGTAATTGAAGAAGACACAAATAAGTGGAAAGATATAGTCATGGATTGGATTGGAAGAATTAATATTGTTAAAATGTCCATACTATCCAAAGCAATATACAGATTCAATGCAATCTCTATCAAAATTCCAATGGTATTTTTTGTAGAAATAGAACAAACAGTTCTAAAGTTTCTGTGAAACCACAAAAGACCCTGAATAGTGAAAGCTATCTTGAGGGAGAAGAATAATGCTGAAGGCGTCATGCTCCCTGATTTTAAACTACATTATAAAGAAATACGATTTGTAAATATTTTCTCCCAGTCTGTACCTTATGTTTTTATTCTCTTAACAGTGCCTTTTGAAGAGTAAGAGACTCTAATTTCAATGAAATCCAATTCTTCTAGGTATAAGTGCCTATGGTGTCATAGCTGTCCAACCTCACAATTTTTCTTTTTTGTTTTTTTTTCTAGAAATATTTGACTGTATGCAAAAATCTATTTCAACCCTATTTTCTTTCATTAATCCTTTTGTTACCAATACTGCTACCATGATTACTGTAATTTTTTAATGTCTTAAAATTGGGTGATATAAGTCCTCCCACTTTGTTTTTTATCAATGTTATTTTGGCTGTCTTAGGTCCTTTGCATTACTCGATAAATTTTCGAGTCGGCTTACCTACTTTTTTTATTGCGGTAAAATATACATAACATAAAATTTTCCTTTTGACCATTTTTAAATGTGCAGTTCAGTTGGCATTAAAAACATTCTCATGCTTCCAACAACACAGTTCAGATTTCAGTTGCTATGGTATGTTAACTGTGAGTAATTGCATAACAAACGTGTTACTGTTAGCTTTTCAAACCACAAATCACTATGTAATTAATAAATGCATACAGTGATCAATGACCAATTACATCACTTCTTTCAAAGTGTACTGGTGATTGATCATTGCACATCTGCTATTTAGTTCACACATAGCCAGTAAAGCACATAGTTGTGCTGCATCCTTATTTTCTATAGATAAACACGGCATGACATTTTACAATAATGGATAATCAAAATGAGACAATTGACTAACAAAGACGAAAGAGCAGTAAAGAAGCAAAAAGTGATAATGCTGAAAGTGAAATTCAAATAGAATGTTTAGCAGAAATGACTGTTCATTGAAATGTTAACACTGCTGCCATTTGAGAGACTCTAGATATGTAGCCAGGGAATTTAGCCAGAGTATATTTATTTTCATAAATGAGGAAAATGCTTATGATGAAAAGGATAAGGTAGTCCCAGAGAAAGTGACACCAGCAGAAACTTCACCTCATAGGAACTATTGTAGATATTTTACAGCATTGAAAGTATAAGGGATAAAATATTGGAAGGTGACCCAAAAGTTAAAAAAGAAATATTATAATTTGCCAAGGCATAGAAAAAATGCTCACTCTTCAGCATAAATTATGTGAAATACAGTTTGAATGGATAGCTACTTCTGATGACTATTTTTACAAAGAAATGAAACACCTTAATTTTTCCTCAAAAAAAATTCACATGGTTTTGCAACCATCACCAGCATCCATTTCCATAACTCTTGTCATCTTCCTGAGCTGAAACTCTAAATCCATTAAACAATAACTCCCCATTTCCTCATTCTTCAATTCCTAGCAACCACTATTCTATTTTCTTTTCTACTACTTGAATATGTAAGCTATTTCATATAAGAGGAATCATGAAGCATTCATTCTTTTGTGACTGGCATATTTCACTTGGTATAATGTCTTCAATATTCATCCATTTTGTAGTATCTGTCAGAATTTTCCTTCTTTTCATGGCTGAATAATAACCCATTGTATGTATACACCACATTTTGCTTATCCATTTATTATCAATGGACATTGGGTTGCTTCTATGTTTTGACTATTACTATGAACATGTGTGTACAAATATCTGCTTGAGTACTTGCTTTCAATTCTTTTGTGTATTACTCAGAGATGGAATCATTGGATCATATGGTAATTTTAATTTTAATTTTTTGACGAAACCCCATACTGCTTTCCATGGTGGCTGCAACATTTAACATTTCTGTTATGTACAGGGGTTCTAATTTCTCTACATTCTTTCCAACATTCACTGTTTTCTGTTTTCTAGGTTTTTTGTTTGTTTTTAAAATAATAGTCATCTTAATGAGTGTGAAGTGGTATCTCATTGTGGGTTTGTTTTGTATTTCTCCAGTGATTAGTGATGTTGCACATCTTGTTTCATATGCTTATTGGCCATTTGTATAATCTTCGTTGGACACAAGTCTTTTCAAGTCCCTTTCCCATTTCTTAAATCAGGTTTTTTTGCTTTTTTGTTGTTGAGTTGTAGAAGTTCTTTAAATATTCTGGATATTAACCCCTTATCAGATATATGATTTGCAAATATTTTCTGCTATTTAGTGAGTTGCCTTTTCACTCTGTTTTACCTATTGATAGTGTCTTTGAGGCATAACCTTGCCTAATGTTTAAGCTTAAGTTGGGTCACCTTAGGTAATCAGGGCCCTTAAAGATAAAGTTGGGGGGATTGCTGCTGATGAAGAACTGTTAAACAGAAATAGATGTATTATACTTATCTATCAATATATAACAAATCACTCTCAAATGGAATAGTTTAAAACAATAATAAACCTTTTTTTAAAAATCTTTCACAGTTTCTGTGGGTCAGGAACTTGGGAGTGGTTTGGGCAATCTGGCTTGGATTTTCAGGAGTTTCAGCCAGATTTTGCCAGGCAACAGTTATCTTAAGCCTTGAATGGGGCTGGAAGATCTTCCAAGGTGGCTACACGTTTGACAAACTGGTACTTGTTATTGGTAGTGGAACTCAATTTTCCTCTTTATGGGCCTCTACAGGGCTGTTGAGTGTTCATCATGATGTGATGACTGTTTTCCCCAAATCAAGTCACACAAGAGAACAAGGTGGAAGCAGCAGTGCCTTTGTGACCTAGCCTCAGAAACAAAACATGGTATGATGGGACAAAAGTGAAAGTATGGTTTCTATTTTGTTTTGTCTTTTTTTATATGTTTTTATCCCCTAAAACTGTATTTGGCTGAGATTGAGGATTGGAATATGACGGACTTATTTTTCATCATTAGTTTTCTGAAATTTGGAGGAAGTGGAGATAACTAATAGCTATTGGAATTATTGAAGGAAGCTTAATATAAACAGAAGTCTTTAGTGTTCAAGAGAGGGTGAATGGCCCATAGCAAAAAGACAACCATCCTGAGTTTATCCAGGACCCAGGTAAGTTCTGGTACTTTGAGAACTGAAGTGTTGGTTTCTCTAGAGACAGCACCATGAGCTGTTGATGCTCTTCTTGTGAATGGCGGAAGACGTATGGCTTCTCCAGTAGCTTCACAGGCAAGAAAGGGGCAAGTGGGAGCACAAAGAAGAAACAAGTCATGGGTGAGGCAGAGTGGGTACTGCATCTGACAAGCAGGTATGTAAGCACGTGGGAGGAAGACTTTTGGGGAGGTCTAGAGACATCAGGGGGATAATCTGAAGGGTGCTTATTTTTGGCAATCAAGCCCACAGAATCTCATGCTATCACAATTAATTTGAGTATAAAAGGCAGTGTGGTCTTATTGGTAAATAATTATTATTAATACAATTGCTATTTTTTAAATATAGTTTTTTTTAATGTTTATTTTTGACAGAGAGAGACAAAGACAGAGAACGAGCGGGGGAGGGGCAGAGAGAGAGGGAGACACAGAAGCAGAAGCAGGCTCCAGGCTCTGAGCTGTCAGTACAGAGCCTGACACGGGGCTTGAACTCACAGACCGCGAGATCATGACCTGAGCTGAAGTTGGATGCTCAATCTACTGAGCCACCCAGGCAGCCCACAATTGCTATTTTTTAAAAAAATTGATCAGAACCAGCACTTCCAACCATCAACCAAAGAGAATATCAAACGTTTTGTTACATCACACGAACATTCACCACAAGCCAACTGTGGTTAAACTAAATGCTGCTATAGTATTTATTCCATTTGTTATTAGTAGACCCTGTTTTATTTATCATACTGTCAAAACAGGCAAAAAAACACCCTATATGTTTTTAGTAGCTCATGTAGGGTCCTTAGGTTGGAAATTATATGTTAAAAGTTTAGGTCATCTGTGAAATTTTATTTTTATAAACTGTTTTCAGAATTAGAACACTAAAAGCATCCAGAAACCACAAAGCTGGCAGTTGGCTTTGACCATTTCTCACTTTATAGAATATCAAATGGAACTTGTTTTTTCATCTCAAATGTAACGTCAAAAGGAGATATACTTGGGTTGGAACTGAAATTGGAAATAGATTTTTCTTATTAAGGTAAAATTGACATATAACATTATGTTTCAGGTACACAACATAATAATTCAATATTTGCATACATTGGAAAGTGTATAACTACAATAAATCTAGTTATCATCAATTCACCATACAAAGTTACAATTTTCTTTCCTTTTGATGAGAACTTTTAAGATTTACCATGTTGGCAACTTTCAAATATGTATTATAATATTACTGACTATGGCTGCCATGTTGTACATTAATTTCCCTGGAAATGGAATTCTTGCTATGAACTAAGAAACTATTAGAAACAAAGGTAATTAGAATGGAAATGAAATGGCAGAGGCCTGAAGCACAGTGCCACTGTGAATTTACACATCTTACGGTAAGAATCTAATTCCACAAAATGAGACCCTCCTATTCAGGTACACCTGTGGCTTCCTCATTCCATTGGGGTCCTGAAAGGTGGAGTTATAAAGCAGCCAGCCCAGCTCCCTCTTGCAAGAGTTGCATTTTTGGTTATTGAGATTATGGCATGCTAAATATTTAAATTTGCTTAAATTTCAGTAGCTTAATTTTATAGCAGCAGGGGCCTACTTTATCTAAGCAAGCTTTCTCCTTTCTGAGGCTCCAGTGGAGTTGTGAAAATGTTCAGTACTAATGGGGATAATGATAAAAATGCAATTATAATTCCCCCCTAGCCCACAAATGGGCTCACCATGTAGTTTCTCAAGTGCTTTGAAAAAAGAAAGCTGTATAAATGCTAACTAATAACATAAAGTGCCAAGGTATTTTAGGTAGGGGAAGGAGTAGCCAAAAGCAGACTGGAAAAGGTACCATTGGAAAGAGAAAATAATTCCCATTTTAATTTTGTTAAGAATGACAAAGTAAGAGTATGATTACTCATGACAGCTAATTGTCATGTCAATACCTAGGATCCCCATTTAAATAAACCATATTTACTTTATAAAATCTGCCAATAGGCTCAACAAAAAACTCATGAAAAATGCTGGTCCTCACTAGATAGATCAGGAAATGCTGACTTTTGTCCTTATGGTTTAGAGATTACTTGTCTCAATTCCAAGCTCTGTTTTGCACCTCAGAAAGTGTTAGATACTTGATTCACAAGTCATAGCTGAGCTAAACTTGGGAAAGCACTGAGGGATATTTGGAACAGTTAAACGGAGCAGACTGCTTTAATGTTGGGAAGATGATAGCATCTGTGGGAGTTTGGGGGGCAATATGTAGAGCAAATAAATAGGAAGAAAACCGAACTAAAAGTTAGTTTTGAGAAGCTTTGTGGAAAATTGCTGAGTTTCAAAATAATATTGTTGTCTTCCCCTCACATGTTCTTTTCATGATATTTTTCACATGAGAAAGAAATTTAGAGTCTCTAGGTTTGGTATGAACACTCCATGTTTTATCTCCATATTGTTTAAAAATTTTTAAAGACAATGTGTGATTCTGCTGTTATTTGTTAAGCAAACAGATGAAAAAAAGTGGATACTTAAAAAAAAATTCTGATACCAGTGGTTTAGGAATTAAGGGAACAAATAAGGGCCAAGCAGCGAGACATAAGTTTGTGTTCCATGTTTTCCCATCTCCTCTCTCTAGGTCCTTGGCAGAGTAGTTTTACTTTGCCTTGTTTTCTTCTTATGCAATGCAAGCATAAAATGTCAAGTGTTAAAAATGGGACATCATTAAAGGATGAGTATGAGTGCTCTATTGGTGTTGTGTACCAGAAACTTATCTCCAGTGTGGGGCAATGTGCTTGGGTGATGTGACATTCTATTACAAAGGGATGGCTTGATCTAACAGGAAGGGCTCAATGCTACTGGCTTAAGACACGTAGCATGCTCAGTGCATCTCCATAGTAGGCCATTAATAAATATTTACTGAGAAATTTCTCTAGCCTGAGTCTTTATTGAGGATAGACCCTTATCTTTATAGCATGCAATGGACTCACCATATCTTAATGGTTTACTGAATCATTATTGTCACATAATAAACTTATGACTGTTTTTTAGGGAGACTCTCATGAAGAATAATGAAATATTATTCATGGAAGATGCTTGGACTTCTCAAATAAAAAGCTCCATATAAATAGAAGATATTATATTCTAAACTGTGGCCAAGAAGGGAGAGAAACTAACACATGATCGCAGTATGTGAATCAACTTTAGTTCTGGCCCTAAGTATTGGATGGCCTTATTATCTTTTTTGTTATATTATAAGGAAGCATTAGATATAGTTATTGTTTTCAGAGGAACTGCTTCTGCCTGGAAGTCCTAGCCATTAATGCAGGTTGAGTCTTTGGGGAAGAATTCATCATTTTCTGTTTTTTGAGAGAAAGCCCATGATAGGCCACTGTGTCCCTGAACTCGATGATAGTTTCAAATAAAGCACCTGAACTCTATAGTTTTCAGAGAAATAGAAAGAGGTGCTGGCTGCTGTTGATGGCTAAGGTTGTCATGTTACAGCTCTTATTTGTTGGTCAGTTTTACGAGAGTGAACTGATTTATAATCATCAGGGGAGAAAGGTCAATTTGTGGGAGCAGATTTCCCATTCATCACCATACTCTATAGCCTTGTTGCTGATTTTGTTTTCTGATATCAAAGTAGTCATTTTGGTCTTGCTAAAGCTTTTCCTCAACTGATATATTTTTCTGACACAAACAAGGGAGGGCTGCATACGTCAGATCTTGTGTTCTTCCATTTCAGCTACTTTAGACCAGGATAGCTGGTGCCAGGGTGAACGATGAGGAAGCACTCCCTAATTGATTTGGGGTGACTGGGCTTCCACACTGAAACCCTCCCCCCTACTCCTCCTCACCTCTACCTCTCTCCACCCCAACCAGTTTCAACAGTCTGAGATGATCTATGGAGTCAGAAGAACTGGATGTCACCAGAGTTATGACACCAGGAGAAAAACAACTTGAAATATAGGTTAAGAAGTCATTTCATAGCTGATAGAGGCAAAATCACCGTTCTCCCTCAGACGTCAGGTTTAACATTCATGCCCATGAAGTATAATAACCTTAGAACATCAAAGATCATTGCATCCTGCCAAGAAACCCTAAGTAAATACATAAGGTGAAAAACATTTGTAACTTGGATGTAGATCACAGTGTGGCCTATAGGATCATTAAATATAATCTATTACTATGGAACATATATTGTTATTGTATTAAATAACACTGGATGTGTTATATGAGATATACTTCCTCTTACGTAAAATTGTAATTGCAATAATTTGTTTCTAAACAAAAGCGCTTACAAATAAGTATATAAGATACAGATCTCATTCATAGCAAATTTAGTTATGTTTATTTAACCCTTAGCTCACCCTCGTGGTGTTTAGATTGTTACGTGTAATTGCTGGATTGTGTCAATACCATCTGACTGTCCTAATCAGGGTCGTTAGTTATCAGAAGTTAAAGTTTTTGTTTATCGTGTTCTTCATTTATACTTCCAGGGCCTAGCACAGTGCCTGGCATGATGAATTCCTTTTTTTTTTTTTCAGAAATGAACATTTATTGGTATAGAAAATCTGATTTTTGTGGCCTCTCAGAATTCTACATGGGAAGTCTGTGCAAGTCTCTGGGATCTGGCCATCCCTGAACTCATGTAAGGGTTTCGCTTATCACCCTTCTTATCTAAAACTAATCTCAGCATCTTCCCCCTTCCCCTTTTGCATGTCTCCATTTTTTGTATGGATATGATTTTTTTCTTAGAAGCTATGATGAAAACCTCCTAACCACATTTGACCTCTCTCTCCTTGCACAGCATGGCAAATCAATAAAAACCTTCCAGGAAATTTTCTTTACAAATGCTTCTTGTGTTCAAAATGTTACTTCCCTTAGTCTTCTCCCACTTAATGTTGACTTGTTGGTTGATCTGTTTAGCGCTTTTATTTTTTTTTATTTTTACTTTATTTTTTATTTTTTTAAAGCTTATTTTGTGTGTGTGTGTGTGAGGGTGAGAGAGAGAGAGGGAGAGAATGAGCAGGGAAGAGGCAGAGAGTCCCAAGCAGGTTCCACCCTGTCAGTGCAGAGCTTGACATAGGGCTCAAACTCACAAACTGTGAGATCAGGACCTGTGCCAAATCTAAGAGTTGGCCTCTTAACTGACTCAGCCACCCAGGTGCCCAATTACCCCTTTTATTTTTATCCTGGCATTTCCTGTCCCAAAACTGTGAGTGCAATCTATAAAAAAAAACACACTGTGGTCTGCACACAGGGCCCTCCAGAGAGTCTGCCTCCAATGCACATTCCCAGTGTAGCTCCACAGGTCCCAAACTGTCCTTTCTCACTCTCTGCGCCTGCTCCTTCCTACCGGTATTGTTGCTCATGCTGGAGCCTGTGCCCTTCCACTCCAACTGCTCCTGTTCATTCCAAGCCTTCCCATAAGGGTCAGTTTGGTAGGAGGGTTAAGCCTAGGACAGAGGTGTCTCAGTTCACAATTCCACTCTGTTCACTTGACATTTAACCTTACCCTTTCTAATGAGAGTTACGTTTTCAAGTTCTATAGGCCATCCAGTGCAACAGGACTTTTATGGGGTTTGACTTCTTTCCTTTTACAGCTGTATCTCGAAATTTGGATGACGGTTGCCATAAAATCCAAGATGGCATTTTAGAAAAGAAAAAAAGTGTTAATACTATGTCAGTGGCAAACCACAGAAGTATGCAGTTCCCTCATTTTGCATTCTGTTGCATCCCTTGCAAACTTTGGAGCTAGGGAGGACAGCCTGTGAGCTTCCAGGACTGCCCCACTCCCAGCCTGCAACACTGCCCTCCGGTGGCTTAGGATCCTCCTGGGGAAACTCCCTTGGGCCAACTTGCATCCGCGGGACTACCCTTGTGCTGCAATCAGCTAGTATGTTTATCCATGAGGTGATGG
Source organism: Prionailurus bengalensis (assembly GCF_016509475.1). Classification (NCBI taxonomy): domain Eukaryota; kingdom Metazoa; phylum Chordata; class Mammalia; order Carnivora; family Felidae; genus Prionailurus; species Prionailurus bengalensis. Next base: position 55,640,521 of record NC_057344.1, read on the forward strand.
CTCTGCACCTCTGTCTTGTCCCTGCTCATAAAGCCACTGGTCTCAGGTCCAGTGGCTTTGATTGTCCCCAAACACAGTTGCATTCACAGAGAAGTCTGCAAGCCGCCAGTAATGGCTGCTCCTTCAACAGAGCGAGTGGTTCAGGTCACAACTTGTCAGAAGGAAGGGTCTTCTTGGAGGGTCTTCCACCCATCTGCCACTCAGCCGCTTCCTCCTGTGCGGAGGCTCGCTAGGCCTTTCACTGAGGAGCTGCTCACTCTTCTGTGACGAGGACAGTGTCATCCTGAGGAAGGGACAGCTATCACTACAGCTCTTGGACGTTCTAGTCTTTCTACAACGAGAGGGACAATCATTTCCTCTTTCAGGAACTGGCTGTTTGTTCCTGGTGAAAAGATGCCACAACAATGCCCAATGTGCAAACACTGGAGCCAACTCAGTAAGATAGTTTTATTCATGATGAGTGAAAACTCTGATTCCCACATGAAGCTGAATTGTAAGTCACCGTATCCTGGAGTTTTGCATTTTATGGGAACTGCCATAGGGATGCTAATTTTTATTTTTGCCAAATAAGGGCACTAATAAAAATCGATCTTGTATTCTGTCATTAAAAAAAAAAACCCAAAGCCTCTGATTGCTGCAAAAAAGGATATTACTAAATTGAATATATGTAGCTCTGTGATACTTATTTTTCTCAGGTCACTGAGGCTGGATGAAAACTGGCCCAGGAACTGCTTCTGTGCTTGGGAACCACTATTCTATGAAATTCATCCATTTAATTGAAGTATCCTCGAAGGTCCTCTTTCAGTTCAAAAGCTTTGGTACCCCATCCCCCTCTTGCCCCCTCTGCTAATGCGTATCTTCACAATATGTTTGAACAACTACTTGTTGTCCTGTATTGTCCTCTAGTGGTTTCATACATGGTTATCTTGTCTCTTCCAACCAGACTGTAATGCTAGGTAAATAAAAGGTACTAATAATTTGAATTTATTTCAATAATACACACTGGTGAACTATTTAGAGGATGGCAGGCTATTCACACATGTGTGTTTGTGTGTGTGTGTGTGTGTGTGTGTGTGTGTGTGTGTTTGGAGGTCGGCTGGAATCTTCAGTTTACATAGGTACGTAAATAAAAGGTGCATGTTTTTGAAGGATTAAAGGAGCTTTGTAAAATAAGAAAACAAGCCTTTAGAGTTAAAATCTCCATCTTCATTTCCTAATGAGCTTGGAGAGATTAACTACCTATTGAATAGACATGACTCTGCATCTGAAACACCTTTAATGTCTCTCATCATCTTTGATGATTTAGTAACGACGGCAGGGGTAGCAGGTAGTTGAGGTTCTCCCACAAAAATCAGAATTGTTTTTCATTTTAATATATTTTTTTAATTTAAAATATCATGAAGCATACCTTAGACTGACAGTTGAACTTCAATATTTATGACTTTCTGATTGCCCTAGCAGTTTAGAAAAAAACTGAAAATGAGCCCTCAAGTAAAATTTAAGTGGAAAAGATTAAAATTCAGAAGTATGGACTTTTTTTTTTTCATTTGAAGGCACACTCACTTTTTGCCGGAAATTTTATGGGCCAGCCCTAGCTTGCCTATATTTGACAGTCCTTGAAAAAGTACTTCATTTCTTTCTTGAAAATATATGAGCAGTTTTATTTTTTTGAAAACACACCCTCTGGATCAGCACAACTTTCCCTTCCAGTTTGAACACTCTAATTTTGACTACAAACCAAGCACATACTCCATCCATCCTGCGAATGAATGATGCAGATTGGGGCACAAACTGGGAGCATATGAGTGAGTGAGAGGGACAAGTGACAACATCATTATCTTTGGGGTAGTTTCACCTGCTATGATTTATGATACTCACATGGCTGATTTGTGATATGTGCCCAAAGCTATACCTTTTAGTGAATTCTTGTTGTTTTCCTGAATGAATTTGGAGATTCATATGTGTTAAGTCTTATGACAAAATTAAATCATATGTCCTTATCTAAGATACAGCTCTGTAATTGCTTTGTGATTTTTTTTCAAATAGCATATTTTTATAGCTACTTAATGGAGTACTTTATTAAACTTTTGAGGAGGGAGTAATAATATGACTATTTCCCTTCAAGGTGTATGTGATGCTGGGGCACCTGGGTGGCTCAGTCAGTTGACCGTCCAACTTTGGCTCAGGTCATGATCTCACAGTTCATGAGTTCAAGCCCCACATCAGGCTCACTGCTGTCAGTGCAGAGTCTGCTTCAGATCCTCTGTCTTCCTCTCTCTGCAGCCTCCCCTGCTTGTGCTCTCTCAAAAATAAATAAAACATTTAAAAAAAGGTGTATGTGATGTAACCTCATTACTATGAACTCAAACTGTTAACAAAAAAAGATTGTGGATGTGGCTTAAGAAAATGCATACAGTTGACAATCTCAGAAATGGAATAAGAATCAATTCTCTTTCCTCAAGAAGATTCACTACAAATGAAAATTTGGGGCGCCTGGGTGGCTCAGTTGGCTAGGCTTCTGACTTCAGCTCAGGTCATGATCTCACAGTTCGTGAGTTCAAGCCCCGTGTTGGGCTCTGTGCTGACAGCTCAGAGCATGGAGCCTGCTTCAGATTCTGTGTCTCCCTCTATCTGCCCCTCCTCAACTCGCACTCTGTCTCTCAAAAATGAATAAACGTTAACAAAATTTTTTTAAAGAAAAAATTTTGTACTTCATTGTTAAGTTCTAGTAAGACAGGCCTGTAGCATTGTCTAGTTTTTTTTTTTTCTTATTAATTAGTCCTGTCAACAAATATTTGTTGAGTGCCTGCCAAGTCTTGTTCTAGGTGCTGGGAGTGTAGTCGCAAATAGCACAGAAGAAACTCTGCCTTGGTGGGATTGATATTGTAATGAAACCTGATGAACTGGTTTATATTTTAAAGAAGCTTGTGAGTTTATTGAGCTTTATATAAAAGATCCAAATAGTTATCTATTGACGCCTTAGTAGTAAAAAAACCAAATGAATAATTCAGGGTTCGATTCCTAGGAGAATACTGTGTAAAGGGACATAGCAAAAACACTTTTTTTTCTAGATTTTGCATCTCTGCAGTGGTAGATACATACTGTGGTGAATAAAACTAACCCAGCTATGAAGAAAGTAACATGGAAAACAGAGAAATTGTCAGGATTATTCAAGAAGGCATTGTGACTTCCTCCCGAATATGTATGAAAACATTCTAAAAGGCATCCTTCCATTTAGCCTATGAAAAAGGTTTTATTCAAAACAGTATTTGAAAAAGCATCTTGCAACTGGCCAAATGTGGAATTTTGAGGATGGGGTAAAATTTCAGGCAGTCTTGGCTCTAGTTGCAAATGAGAAAGCAGAGGTTGGGCAACCACCTCTCCCCATCTCGTATTTCCCCCTTTCTCCATCTGACTTATGTATCCTGTTACACGCCATGAAGGGGGACAGGGGGAGTACTGGACATCCATTCTGACGACTCAGGCTTAAACCGCCTCCTCCATCATTCGTTTGAGCGTGAACAAGCCACCTTGCCAAGCCTCAGTTTTCTCATCTACAAAATAAGGATATGAATACCAATCGAAGAAGGTATAGGTGAAGGTTAAATATAATGTATGTGAAAGTGCTTAGAAGCAATTAAAAACAAGAATTAATATAATTAATCCCTCCTTAAGGAATGGAAATCAAACTCTGAGGAACACAGAAACTCTATACATTCTAAAGCCTGCCAAATGGAATGGTAAGTGGTGCAGTTTTTATTTCGGTCAGTTGTTTCTAACAGACTGTGCCTGTCAGTCTATGTCACAAATTATACGACGTAGGAGGCTGCTTGGTCTGCTGCCTACAGGAAGCCATGTAAAGCCCAACTTATTTTGATCCCCAGTTACTCACTCTTGCCAGGCTGGTCCCAGATGGAACTTTATAAGGGACATACTTTCTGTAGATATGACCAACTCTAGAACATGGGACATCAAACATTTCTCCTCCACACATCCAAACCTAAAGAAAGGAAATTTAAAAGTATAACAAAAGAGAACAGTACAATTCATATGAAAAAAGGAATTCTTAGTAGAATTCATAAACAATCTTATAATTGCTCAAAATCTCTAAATTAATAATTTCTATTTATCATAAATAGTTAACCAAGAAAAAGACCTCACATTTTTCAAAACCTAGATTCATAAAAGTTTAGAACCAAAATATGAGTTTAGTAAAGTCTAATTTCCATAGATAGCATTTTGGCATTTTTCTATTCTAGTAGAATTTGTTCACAAACATTGTGTGCGCTGACATTTAATGCTTAGACATCTTCTCATTTATATAGCTATTTGTTTTGACAATCTTGTGAAATCATTTGAAGAAATAGCATTGGAATTTAAATGCCATTTCAAAATTTTAAAACATAAAAAAATGGAATTTTAAAAATAGGTGAATGAATTAAAGAATGCAGACATATCCATACTTTAAGTGACATCCACATTTTGAAACTTCCAGGAAAGCTCATCTTAAAAATCATTGTTGCATTCTATTTTCTCCTACCCTGAATCTTTTCTTAGGTACAAAAAACAATTGGTTATTGATGTGGACTCAGGAAGTATTAAACTCAAGGTATATGTTAAAATATTGTACTTATATGTGGTAACAAAATTTAATGGGTTATTTTTTATCATGAATATTCACTTAGTCACACACTTAATCACAGTTTCATGTAACAGTGTACTTAACTATTAAAGGACAAATTATGACAATAAAAATACAGGCTTAATATATGCTAGACTTTTAGCTATTTTCATTTCAAGAAAAAGATTAAAAAGACTTAGATACTATAATGGTTAATTTAATATATCACTTGGTTGCACCACAGTGCCCAGATATTTGGTCAAACATTATTCTGGATGTTTCTATGGAGGTGTTTTTTGTTGTTATTGTTGTTTTTTTGTTTTTTTTTTGGGGGGGGGGATGAGATTAACATTTAAATTGGACTTTGAGTAAAGCATTATATCTTCTGTAATGTAGCTTATCCAAGGAATTGAAGACCCTCATGGAACCAAGACTGACCTCCCCCTAGCAAGAAGGAATTCTGCTAGTTGACTGCTTGTGGACTTGAACTGCAGCTCTTCCTTGGATCTTCAGTCTGCCAGTCTACCTTGCAGGTTTTAGACTTACCATGCCTCTTCAATCACATGAACCAGTTCTGTAAAATAAATCTCTCTCTCTTAATATATCCATATGCTGTTGGTTCCGTTTCTCTGGAGCACCCTGACTAATACAGATACACAGCCTGTCTTAAAGTGTAATATTGAAAGAGAGAAAGAAAGCTGTTTATGTCTTAGCTTACATTTGCTTCCAACTTCTTTCACTAAAAGGAATGACCCCCAAGCAAGACTAGTAAATATACAGTGATTAGGGTGATAGAAGTCCAAGGGCAAAGGCAATTCAATTACTAAAACAATACTCAGTTGCTCTAAATGAGTTCAGGACTATCCATAGTATCAATTTTAATGTAATGGGATATTTACTCATCTTTTAAATCAAGACATCAGAAGTATGCAAAGATGATATGAAGCTGGTAGGGGTAGTGAACATTCTAAACAATAGTACCAACATCTGGAAAGATGTGGAGAGACTGAAGCTATATTAGATTACACATAAAAAAGGCAAACGTAAGGTCTTTGTATCTAAAAATATCAACACTTCCAGAACTGGATGGAATGGAAAAAGACTAGCATAAAACATACATCACCAACATAATATGGAGAGTTTGGGGAGTAAGGGTGTGAATCTATCTGTCTGAAGTCTTATGCTAATTTCTAGGTAAATACTTTGTATTTCCTTCTGAAAAGAATTACCAAAGTGAGAAAGAGATACAAACTGTGTTTTAGAAGAAATAATGAAAAGAACTGGAGGATATGTAGTCTTGATAAGATAAAATTCAGGGAAACCTTTCTCAAATATTTGAAGATCCTAGTATTTGGAGGAGATGTGCTGTAGCACCTCAAGGAGATCGGATTAATAGCATCGAGCTATAAAAAGGCAGATTTCAATACAGTGGAAGGAAGAAGTTTCTAACAGAATGATTAAATGAGCTTCCTGCCTCACTAGATGTGTTGAAATCTGTAGTAGAAGACACTTTGGAGACAAATATGTAACTTTGGGTGGACAGTTGACCTAGCTGATATTTTAAGATAATCCTAATAATAAGAGTTAGCATTTATGAGTGTGTATTGTGCCCTTTTTTAATCTTCAAAACTCAATGACAGATTTTACTATTTCCCCCAATTAGATAGCTGTGAGAGTGGTAGTTTAGAGGCTGAGTAACTTGCCCAAAGCCACGTAACTGGCCATCCTGCAGAATGGAGATTTGAATGCTAGCAGTCTAACTCCAGTGTCCATATATTTGATCAATATTCTACCTATAGTCAGCAAACTTCATCTGTAAAAGTCAAAATAAATACTTTGGGCTTTTCAGGTCATATGGTTTCTCTTGGAAAAGCAACCCTAGTATGGCTAGCTATATTTCAATAAAACAGGCAAAGGACCATGGTTTGCTGGCTGCCATTTTTTAAGTTACAAAGTCCTTTGGAACACTGAAATTCAGTGATTCTAAGATAGACTTTGTGGGAGATTGTATTTTCCAAAACTGGACACCATACTATCTCCCACTGCACATACTCCTCTACAATGTAAACTTGGTACCTGTCATGTATTGGCGTGATTTCAAATTCACTGTTTATGACTTAAGAAAGTTGTTTGAATCCACTTGTTTATGATAAGGAGAAAAAAAGAGGTTATTTTAGAGGTAAATTTGTTTTGATACAAGATGGAGTAAATGGCGTCAGAATGTCATCATCTCATCTGTTCTCACCGAAAAGAGCTCAGTAGTTCAGCTGCTGAGGGGCCTCACTAGGGGCTTATGAACATAGCATATGAAGAAGCAACAATGATAGGCGGCCTTTTGACTATAAATATCGAGAGTTTGTGTGGACTGAGAGTGTCATGTTTGGGCAAGGCAACTCTTGGCTCATTGAAAATAGCTCTCCTAAGACCTTGGGGCAAGTAGCTCCTGCCACGGTAAAGGTGACTCTTTTACCAGCAGTGGCTAAAGCCTTGCAGCAGCCCTTGAAAATCTTCTTGCCCGTCAAGACTGGCACCCTTGTCCCCCAGCAATGTGCTCTAGTAACAGGGGACCTGGCTGCTGATGTCAGTCCAAGGGTGGCTAAGCCATCTCTCTTATAAAGGTATACCTCAACTAAATTTGGACTTCATTCCTCTCATGTCCCCTTGCCTAGAACAATAGTGTGATTAATCTGTCATTGATTTGCAGTATGCTATTTCTTCATTGACTCATTAAGAGATATTATCCTGTATTCTATTTGGCTTGTGAAGTTCCTGCAGTGAACCTGTGTTAAACAAATTGTTGGCAAAGACAGCTGAGGTCGTTACCAAGAGTTTGGGATTTTTTATAGGAGTTGGTCTGCTCTAATGAACTTTTTTTCCCCTGTCTATTCTGACATCTTAGATCAAATATAGTGGATGTAGTTATCTGAGAGATTATTTCCTTTTATTATTTCTGCATTTTAAAGAGGTAATATTTGGAAGCAATATACAAAAGATGAATGGGTGGGCAATTGGAGGGCAGAGAATGTTAGTCCTGTGTGTAATCAAATGTCAGTCTTTCTTGGTCAAAGGTAAACAAGTGTCAAGGCAAAGAAGTCTTTTTGTCATATTATCATCTTAGCTGGGAAATACTGATTTGTTGGCATGGGTATTTATGTATCATGAAAAAAAGGTGGCTTTATTACTCTCATCAGTTGGTGGAGATGGCCAATCTCTCCTGTAGGACTAGGACATGGTGACAAATGAGTGTAAGGTGTAGGGACAAGGCCCAGGTAATTCTTTACATCCTCTGACGTTAATCTACTTTTTTTTTTTTTTTTTGGTTCATATGGTCTTCTAGAATAGGTAGAAAGTAGGTAGAAGTAGACTAAATACCGTAGGAGAGATTTTGCCAGAGTAAGAATTGCCACAATAGAAAGTGAAATAAATCATGATTACCTTCCTTTCTAAGATATGTCAAAATAACCTATTGGACACACAGAAAGGAAATTCTAACTAATTCTGTTCAGAGGGTCACTATAATCTGGTTTTTAAAGATATCTGCAAAAGTTTTATAACGGTGTGTAACAAATTACCACAAACGTAATGGCTGAAAACAACACTCATTTATTATGGTCTCCCAGTTCTGTGGGTCAGAAGTCCATGTGGGCTCAGCTGGGTTCTCTGCCTGGAGTCTCACAGGGCTGAAATCTAAGTGGCTGCTGGGCTAAGCTCTTAACTGGAACCTCTGGGGAAGTATCTGCTTCCAGGTTCATTTAGATTGTTGGCAGAATTCAGTTCCTTGCAGTTGTAGGACTGGGACCCCCATTTTCTTCCTGGCGGATGACTAGACACTGCTGTTTTTTGCCCCATGAACTCTCCATGCCAGCGATGGTTAACCTCCGTCACATAGAATAGTCTTTACACTTTAAATCTTTCTGACTTCTTGTGCTACCAGCTGGAGAAAACTCTGGGCTTTTGAAAGGCTCATGTGATAAGGTTAAGCCACCAGGACCATAGTTCTAAAAACTATGTGAACTGATTAGTAAACTGAATTACGTTTGCCAGATTTCTTTGCTCTGTAATGTAACATAATTGTGGGAGTAAAGCAAGGAAGAGGGTCATCTCAGAATTCTGCCGGCCACAGTCTCCAATGAATCAAAATTCATGTTTTCCATTGATCGCCTACTCTTATTTTTAAGATTCTTCCCATCAGAAATTTTTCTTTACAGTTAAGTCAAATTCAGGAAACTTCTCAGATTTTTTTTTTTTTTTTTCTGGATCAAGATCTGAGCTGAGATCAAGAGTTAGATGCTTAACTGACTGAGCCACCCAGGTGCCCCCAGATTTTCTTTTATGCTAAATTGCGTGTTAAGGCAACTATAGAATTCTAAAATTTATTTCTCCATATTGCTACTATGACCACTTACAAATATGAATCTGTCACACCTCCATTTAAAATCCTTCAGTGTTTGTTACTGCTGGTAAGGTCAAGTCACTACTTCTCCATAAAGTCTCCAAGGCCTTGCATTATCGACCCCTTGCTTATGTGTCTGTCAGTCACTCTCTCCTGTCCCTACTTCCCCCCTCCCCACTCCCAACACAAATAAGGAATTGAAAATAGCCCAGAGAGAGTATGTGTGGGCTAGGAGATTCCTTACACAGACTCTCTGTGGGCTTAAAGGATATTTTTTAAAATTCATTTATTTATTTTGACAGAGTGAGAGAGAAAGCGAGAGAGTGAGAACCTGTGGGAAAGGGGCAGGGAGGAGGGGGACAGAGGATCAGAGGCGGGCTCTTTGCTGACTTCCGCGAGCCTAATGCGGAACTCAGGAACCATGAGATCATGACTCTCTTGGGCTATTTTTAATTCCTTAAGAAGCACTGAGTTTCCTTCCTCAGGGCTTGCTGCCATAAATTGTTGTCTCTAAAGGAATTCTCCCCTCCCTCTTGCCCTTTCCCTTCTTTCCTATCCTTTGTCTATTTCCTATTTATTTTCCATTTTTCAGCTTCACTGTCACCAGTGAGTCCCCGGATTTGGTTAGGACTCCCGTTTTATGCTCCCATTTCCATCCTGTACTTCCCTTTCACATAATTCATTAACTGAGTGAATAAACAAATACATAGTGAGCATTTACCATATGCCAGTCTTGTTCACTATGTTGGAGCCATGATATGTGACCAATTCAAAATTCTGAACAGTTTCTTTCAAGTAGAGACAGTAACTGTAGTTAAAGGATTTGTGTGTTTGCATAATGGTTTGCTTAGTGTCGGTCTCCCCTCACTAGACTAATAGTTCCATGACTGTTTTACTATATTACTATTTTATTATATCGCCAGCTACTAGTGAAGGGCTTAGCACATAGTAAATAATAAATATTTATTGAGTAATTGAGTGTGATCACCTCTATTTCCACTACACTTACACTTTTACTTATGCTTTTCCAATTTAGTGTTGCTTCTTACGAGCTCAGGGCCAACTTGCTTTTCATCATAAACACACCAAGTCAATTGTCTCTAATCTTAGACTTTTTTTGGTTCTATACTATGGACCTCACCAAACACTTCTTTATTTTGTTCCATCTTCCAATAACAGTGCCTATTTCAGTAGAAGCAGAAGCGTGCACATCCTGACATGCTAGAGAGATGTGTTTAGGTGACCGTGTGACAACATAGTTCTTTAAGAGAGCACAGCTGTGTTGGCGTTTATCAAATTCTTTATCTGTTCTGAAAGATGTGGTTTAAATTTTTAAAAGACACTTCCTGGTAGTATCATGTGATGATTTCTTAAAACACAAACCAAAACTATGGCATTGTCATGCTTAAAGCATTTAATTCTTGGAGAAGTATTTTAAATGTATAAATACTGTGTCTTCCTTTGACAACATAAATATTGTAAAGCAATGTTATTTTACTCATGAATGAGCACGGAGCATTTTTTTTCCGTAATGTATTTCAAATTGACTGAATAATTGAATGCTTGCCTTATTTTTTAAAATCACTTTTCACTATCGGTCACAAACTGGAATTTAGACATAGAGGATGTTAAATTAAATGGAATCATACAATTATACCAGTCATGTGAAATATGAAATCAGACTCAGTAAGAAATTGACTGTCAGGAGGATAGTAAGGGAATATTATTATCGGGTATAATATGAAACATAATATATACATGGAAGCGGTGATCTAAATTCTCAAAATTATTTATTTGTCCATTCAATCCAAAACCTGCTATCTCTCTAACCTTATTTCCTACTCTTCTTCCCATGCCTCTCTCTGCTCAAGCCATTTGGCTTCTTTTCTATCCCTCCAACACGCCAGATACCCTTCTACCTTAGGGCATTCGTACTGGCTCTTCCCTCTGTCTGAAATTGTCTTCCAGAACTCCGCATGGCTAAATCCCTCCTCTCTTTCAAGTCTTAGCTTTAATCCTCTTGCCCCAAACATCCTCTTATCCTGCACCCTGAGTCTTCTTCACTCCTTCTCTGTCCTACCAGCACTTACCACTTTCTAACTCAGGAGATAACTCACTTACTTATTATGTTGTTACTTGTCTGCCTCTGTCCCAAAAAGGCAAGGGTCTTTGTGTCTTTTATTGTGTGATATAGTCTAAGCACCTCGGACAATGCCTGACACATAGTTGGTGCTCTGTATTTATTGAATAAACAAATTACTGGTCTATTGGTATAAAGTGAGGTTAATTCCAGACAATTGTTGTTTAACGATACTCCACCATTTAGTTGCCATTAAAAAACAACAGCTGTGATCTCTAGCATACTCAAATACGAATTTCAAGGTAATAAGCTCTCTTGAGCTTATTTTCATTCATATCTAGATTATTATAAAATAAAGAAATGGCTAATGTTAAAAATACAACATACTATTTACAAATAAGTAATTCTATTTCTGGGACTGGAAAATCACTCTCTAATTGTACGGTAGGTCTTGGATGGGCTAAGTTTGAAGACCTTCTCAAGAGTAAATAGTACCTCACTACCATTTATCTAGGAATTAAAATATTAATTGTTAACCTAAAAAGCTTTGGTGTGCAGATATCGAAAAACACCATGTCTGTCATTAAACTATTCTTCTGGGCTAGATGTAATAAAAACTGCATCTTTCGTTTGACTTGATTTAGGGGAGACATACCCATACGCACCATTGCTTTGCTGTATTCTTAGAAAACTTGGGCTTTGAGGTTATTCTGTGAGATCAGGAGGAAAAAAAAGAGCAGCTTGTTTCGACCTTTCTCACCCCCCCTTTTCTATTTGTTGATCAGAATATAATGAAAGCAGAAATTGGTAAATGTATCTACAGTCTTTAATGAGGACATGGTAGTTTCTAGTCTCAGGGGAGAAGCTCTCATTTCTTGAACCATCTGCTTAGGATTTCTTCAAAGTTAGAAAAGCTCTGTCATGTCCGTATAAAAAAGAGTGTACCCAAACTATTTTGCACTTAATGAGCTTTTAAGAGGCCTGGGTAGGGATGGCAGGACGTCAGAGGGTACGTTGTTCAGATCGTTGCTTTGAAGATGCAGTGTTCATATTTTGCAGTCGCGCGTAGCAGTCTTAAAAACAGTGATTAGGGTAGGGACTGGAGCAAAACCCCCAAGATGCATCACTTATCGGTTTCTTAAAACATTAAGTCTTGGAGAAGAAAGAAAAACAAGTGAACATCTTAAAAGTGCTTTTGTAGGTAAAATATTATGGCTAAGGACAAAATCCCTCATTTCCCTTAATTCATTATTCTACAGCTTAGAAGGTGCATTAGAGGCAAACTGTTTGCTTTTTATCATTATTTCCGTATGTCTCCTGATTTTGTCTACTGCTTAAATTTTCTGGATTCACCATCTGCTAAAAACAAATACAAGTTCTTTCAAAACTTTTAAAAATTGGCTTTCTATATTAGAACAGCAACTTTTTTTCTTTTGGGGAACTGTCCAAACATGTGCTTTTCCTTGGCCATGTAGTTGGCTTGTCAATCATAATACCTTCCTCATGGCAGGGGCAGGAACATGACTGAACTGAACTTCTTCCTTGAGGTTTCATTAGACTGGAACTACCTCTCTGGTAGTGAAGCAGAAAATAAAAGCCAGAGAGAGCTTCCAGAGGCCAAGTCCGAGCGGTGGAAGCAGAGTCTGTTGGAGGGAGTAAAGCTGAGAGAGACAAAGAGGAGATCTTCAAAGAAAGGTTTCTAGCAGTATTTGAGGCCTTATTTCCAGGCCTCCCAGGGGCTCACCCATTTCCTTGACTTTTTTGGATTGTTTTCATGAGTGTTCTCTCCAATTTCCCCTTACGTCTAAGTTAGGCTGAGTTGGGTTTCTGTCTTCTAGTAAGGTGAAGTATCAAAAAACCCAAACCAGGGGCGCCTGGGTGGCGCAGTCGGTTAAGCGTCCGACTTCAGCGAGGTCACGATCTCGCGGTCCGGGAGTTCGAGCCCCGCGTCAGGCTCTGGGCTGATGGCTCGGAGCCTGGAGCCTGTTTCCGATTCTGTGTCTCCCTCTCTCTCTGCCCCTCCCCCGTTCATGCTCTGTCTCTCTCTGTCCCAAAAATAAATAAAAAACGTTGAAAAAAAAATTAAAAAAAAAAACCCAAAGCAAAAAAACACCCTCTCTTTTTGAATAGTGACAGTTTGAAAGTCTAAGAGTGTCAGGGGTGTACTTTGAAACTAGCACATTAGTCAAAAGCTACTCGGAGGAACTGTCATTGAAACAAAAACTTTTGCAAAGCCAAAGTTCTTCTAAGCTTCAGCGGATAGGCAATTCATTTTTTTAAAGTAATATTCAATATGAAGAAATGTCATCAAAAAAAATGTGAGCACTCCTAAAGGCTCGTAGTGGCATTTGCATGTTATTTTTATCTTGGGAGAGAAATTGATACACTTTTATGATCTGGAACAGTGGAAAGAACACACACACACACACACAGGGCTTTGAATTGAGCAGGTTTTCTCCCCTTTTCTGAGTCTTCTTGTCATCTTCTATTAAGCTGGGGTCATGTGTTTCCTTCACGAGGTGGTTGTAAGGACCAAATAATTCACATAGTACCCTTATGTGGCCCATAATAGTACTCAAGAATGGTGGTCACAAGATATACATACCATACATGATATGGCCCACCTTTATTCTTCTGGTATTTTGGGTCTCTATGGGGTGGTTGTTGTCTATACACATGCTGATCACTCTGAGAGGGGTCAGGGCATATGACAACACGCAAGTCTGTGAATGTGCGTGTGCGAGAGAGGTAGAGATTGTATTCTCAGTTGTCACTCTCACAGTTTTAGAGAAGAGGAGGGAAGTTGTGGGTCAACTGATGTTGCATGTTGTAGGTTGTGGACCCTCATGTAGAATATAGAAAATATTGAATATAGAAAACAAATTCTTATATCTGTACAGTCAATGTGTATATATACTTTGAGGCTGTCTATGGTATTGTTACTGAGATTTGGGGTGAAGGGCTTGAGAATCATAAGGAGAGATTTTTTTGCCTACTTTCTATACATATGCCTTTTGAGCTGGGGGGCAAGGTGACTTGCTTTATATAGATTTACACACCAGAAGAATTGCAGTGATTACACTGTATTTCATTTTTCTTCTTAGGGAAGAATGGTGGCCAGAAAAATACAAAAACGTGAACAAAATGTCGGTATTAGAAAACAATTTCAGCAGGAAGTCAAATTGACCTTAACACAGGTACTGAATGCTGTGTAAATTGTTATATTTTGCCCACTTTACAACCATCTATAAAAGCTAAAATAAAATTAAACAGGGAATTAGGAAAATGCCATCAGACCTAAAGGAAGTAACAACTGGAAGGAATTCAGACTTGCCGCTAGGTTTGTATCTAATGGACATAAAACTTAACTTGAAAATGCTCTGTTACACCTGAGGTACCTTTTGTCGGGTAATTGAAATGAATCTCAGACTAGCGTGCGAGACATTTAACAGCTGTTTCTGTTTATCTTTGAGTTTCTGAATGAGTTTAGAGTCATTTTAATATTTTCTTTGGAAGATCAATTCTGGGCATGTTGAATTAAAATGGTTATTTTTATGTCACCTAGGCTAAATATTGTAGGAAAAAACCCCATAGGAACAACTCTAGATATTTTCTTGTGTATCTGAAGGTATAGTGTGCCATAAAAAGGCTTCTGTCACACTTTAGATATAAACCGCAACTATACTTTGAGGTACTTTGCAGGCTTGAAAGTAAGAAGAGACCTCTAATATACTGTCTCATAAAAGCAATGAGAAGGTATATAAAATATTTTAGAATCATCCTTGGCATAAAAAGGATTTCTAATGAGCACACTTTATAAGCCTGAATTTATTTCTAACAAAACCATTTGTACAAAGCGTTGTCATGATAGTTTATATAGAGGTGGCTTAAGGGAAAAAGAGTGCATTTCTAAAATGAGATTGAGTTGTGCCTTCTAGGGAGGCAAATAAACAATTTCAGGAGTATAAATTCAACACCCTTGGAGTTTTTTGTATTTTTAGACAACTATGGAGAAAGTGAGAAATGCTTATTAATTAAAACTATAGGTTTTTTTTTGCTGCTGGACTAGATGCTAAGTCCTGGGAACCAAGGGTATGGAGATTAACAAGCATGGGCACTGGGGGACAGAAGGACTGGCTTGGGGACAGTCACCTGGGGAGAAAAACCTTCTCTGGGATGCTGTTGTGTCATTATTCTGTAATTTCTCCTAAGAATCTAATCAGTGAGTCATGTATACACGGGGCATTTGCCGCGAGCAGTGGCATGGTGGCGGCTGGCTAGGAGACACTCAAGGCTGAAGGAGTGAGAGGAAGAGGGAAATGAACCTCCCTGCAGTCCAGACCTACGTATGGAAGGGAGGCCAAGACTGAGAACACCACTGCACGAATTGCAGATTCTCTTTGTTCAAGGGTTTTCAAGTGAACCAATGTCTTTGCTTTAGCTCAGAAATCTTGGTCTATCTGTACCTGGATTTGTCTCTAGAGTTTGTACGTAAGCAGTTCTAACATCCATGTAAATATATATTCACATATTTAAAAAAATTTTTTTAATGTCTATTTATTTTTGAGAGAGAGAGAGAGAGAGAGAGAGAGAGAGAATCTGAAGCAGGCTCCAGGCTCCAAGCTGTCAGCACAGAGCCGACTCAGGGCTCGAACCCACAAACAGTGAGATCATGACCTGAGCCGAAGTCGGACGCCCAACCAACTGAGCCACCCAGGCACACCAATATATATTCACATATTAAGGCAGATTTGGATGTATTTTAAAGTTCTTTCTGACCACCCAATCTATGCTCACCACCGTACCATTAAAGCTCTGACCACCCATTCTAAACCTTCTTCACTCAGAGAGTAACAACGTGAAGGGCCTATGAAAACCCAAAGAGACCGTATATGGGTACCCAGTCAGGTATCAAGCTTAACGTGGTAGAAATGGGGGGCCTTTAAACAGTGTAACTCATCCAACCCATCCCCCCACCTAATAGTAAAAATAAAGCTGTTGCGTTTTATTTAAAGTCCACATTGTAACTAGATAATAATTAACCAGTCTCTTATGGACACTTAAGTTTTCCTCTTTTTCATCAACAAAAACAAGTTGAGATAAACATCTTTGTATGTGTGTTGTTGAATACATGTGTGAATCTCGCTGTGGGTCATGAGAATAGAAATGAAATTGGGTTAACACGGAGGCACGTTAAACATTTTGTAAGATTGTTTCTAACTGCTCCTAAAGAGGGCATATAACGTTTCATTACTGTAATTGGCCGCGTTTGAGAGTGTCTCTTCCTTCACTCTGACAACGTGTTGTGTTATCAAAGTTTAGATTGTTGCCAATCTAATAGGTGAAAAAGATATTAGAGTTTTAATTTACATTTTTCTTGTCATAATTGAAAATGAATAACTTTTGATATTTAAGAGTCATTTGTATGTCCTTTCTGTGAGCGGTCTCAATATTTTTATTATTTGGCTTTTCAAAACTTTAATCATATTGATTTGTAGTTGATCTTTCTGTATTAAGGGTATTAGTTGCAAATAATTTTGCTCAGATTGCCATTTGTCTTTCGTGTGTTTCTTCCTTGCAGAACTTTTAAAACGTTTATTTATTTTGAGAGAGAGAAAGAGTGTGAGTGGGGGCGGGGCAGAGAGAGAGAGAGAGAGAGAGAGAGAGAGATAATCCTAAGAAGGCTCCACACTGTTAGCACAGAGCTGAATGCGGGGCTTGAACCCACAAAGACTGTGAGATCATGACCTGAACTGGGATCCAGAATCTGATGCTTAATTGACTGAACCACCCAGGTGCAGAATTTTTATGTGGATGAATTAATCTTTCCTTTCATTGCTTCTAGTGGATTTTTTGTTTTTTAAAGTCACATTGAGGAGGCCTTCCCCATTCCAGTTCTTCCAGGATTTTTGTAGTTCTTATGCATTTTCATTTTTAATGCTTAAAATAATTCATCTTCTAGGAGCTCCTGGGTGGCTGAACATCCAACTTCGGCTCAGGTCATGATTTCTCAGTTCGTGAGTTTGAGGCCCTGGTCGGGATCTGTGTTGAGAGCTCAGAGCCTGGAGCCTACTTTAGATTTTGCCTGTCTCTCTCTCTGCACCTACCCCGCTTGTGCCCTGTCTGTCTCTCTCTCAAAAATAAATAAACATTAAAAAAAAAAGATTTATCTCCTTGGGATTTATTTTTGTATGAAGTGTTCTATAGGGATCCAATTTAATTTTTTTTTCTCCAGAAGAGTAGTTGTCCTATACTATTTACTCAGAAATCAACCATCTTCCTCTTGATTTGAAATGTTAAGCCTATCTTATACTAAATTCCCATATTTATCTGAATTTATTTAAATTCTGTGCCAAAGATATCTCTGTTTATTCACGCAAATTTTATTATGTATTTTATTATCAGCTGTGATTAACCCTCTATCATTGTTTCTCCAGAACTTTTCTCATTATTCTGTTTATCTGTTTTGACTTATAAAGTAGAAGCACTCTGTCTAGCCACCCTCCAATAAAATTCATGTTACCACTTTTGCTGAGATTAAATTTATGAGCATGCTTGGGGAGAATTGTCTTCTTCATGAATTTCATGTCTTTGAGTCTTTATATGTCTCTCAGCAGCATTATAATCTTTCTTCATCAGGACTAGGACATTTCTTGTTTATTTCTAGCTGTCTTTTTCCCTACCATTATAAATGGTATCTTCTTTTGGGGTTGTTTATATATATAAAGGCTACTGTTTTTTATGTATTTACACACACACACACATATACACACACACCCCACATAAATATTTTACCCAGGCAACTTACTAAATTTCTTATTGTTTGTAGTATTTTCCCAGTCGATTTCCCTTGCATTGTTCAGGTAGATATAGGGTAATATTATCTGCAGTTAATGAAAAATTTCACTCCTCCTTTCCAATTTTTATATTTCTTATATCATTTCTTACCTAATGGAATTGCCTGCTATCTCTAGAATAATATTAAATGATATTAAATAGTAATTTAATTCCTAGAGGTTTCTCTTTAAGCTAGCTGATGGTTTTTAAGTTGAGATACATCCATTTTACAAATATGCATTTACATTTAATCTTGCTAAGTATTAAGTATTTTGTTCAAATGTGGAGTGCAAAAGTTTATTAAATTCCTCTATATTACCTATGGAGATGACCATCACCCTATGAAAGCAATTTGACAATAAATTATATTTTAAAAAATGTGAAAAAAAAATGAATAGTTTATACCAAATAATTGTGACCAGCACAACTTCAAAATAAATTTCGTTTTTCTACAAAGACCACAAAAATAATATAAAATAAAATAAGAATAAATAAAGCAAAACAAAACAAAATAAAATAACATAAAATAAAATAAAATAACATAGAACAAAATAAAATAAAATGCACTCAAGTTGAATTACGTTAATACATATCCCAATATTGAAACACATCCATCAAAGATACACTTATTTTGGTGTATTAATCTTTGAATAGCTACCCCATTGTGTGAGCTTTTATTAGTAGTTATTTATTTATTTATTTATTTTAATTTAATTTTTAATTTTTTTAAATTTACATCCAAATTAATTAGCATATCGTGCAACAATGATTTCAGGAGTCGATTTCTTAGTGCCCCTTACCCATTTACCCAACCCTTCTCCCACAACCCCTCCAGTAACCCTCAGTTTGTTTTCCATATTTATGAATCTCTTCTGTTTCTCCCCCCTCCCTGTTTTTATATTATTTTTATTTCCCTTCCCTTATGTTCATCTGTTTTGTCTCTTAAAGTCCTCCTATGAGTGAAGTGATATGATTTTTGTCTTTCTCTGACTGACTAATTTCACTTGGCATAATACCCTCCAGTTCCATCCACGTAGTTGCAAATGGCAAGATTTCATTCGTTTTGATTGCCGAGTAATACTCCATTGTATATGTATACCACACCTTCTTTATCTATTATTAGTTTTTAATGTTAATATTTACAAGTAAAATATGTGTATTTCTCTATCATTTTATGCTATCTTGGTCAGAATTTGCTATCAATATGCTGTCAATATTATATATTAATTTAATAATGAATTGTAAAGATTTCTTTCTTTTCTGATATTGAAGAATGGTTTTTGGAAAACATTGCAGTATGCATTCTTTAAAGATTTGTAAGAAACTGATAGCATTTGGTTCTTTATGTTTTGGAGATTGCCTTTTGAACGTTTTCTCTATTCTGTGGTCATTGGGCAGCATGATAGGCAGAATTCTGAGATGCTCCTCGCTAACCCCCCCTCCCCTCTTCCCCTCCCAAATCTCACACCGCGGTATACATGTCCTTTTATAATCTCCTTGCTTTGTGTGTGCTACAAACTGTGAATATGATGGATTTCACATCTGCAATTAGGTGACGTTATGTGACAAAGGTGAAGGGATTTTGCAGATATGATTATTGTCCCACTTTAGTTGACCTTGAGTTAATCAAAAGGAGATTATCTTGGGAGGGTCAAACCTAACAGGTGAGTCCTAAAAAAGGGACTCAGCTTTTCCTGAGGAAACGGATAGGAAGATTTGAAATAGGAGAGAAATTCTACTGGTGGTTTTGAGGAAGTAGGCTACCATGTTGTGAGAGGGTCAAAGAAGGAGCCAAAAGGCAAGGAACGGAAAGTGGTATCCAGATGAAAACCAATACAGTGAGGAGTTCAGTCCCACAACCACAAAGAAATGGATTCTGCCAACAACCCGAGGGAACTTGAACACGGATCTTTTCCCAGCTGAGCCTGTGAATAAGGATAGAGCTGGCTCAAAATTTGATTTCAGACTTGTGGGATTCTTAGCAGAGGCTCAGCTAAAAGACACTGGGCTACCAACCCAGAGACTGTGAGAAAGTTTTCTGTTGTTTTAAGCCACTAAGAGGCTTATAATGATTTTATTAAAAATCAATCATTTCACTCACAATCTGAAACTTATTTGTATAGAATTGAACAGACTAATCTCTTAGAACTATTGAAATTTTTTCTAAATTCTGATTATTGTTTCTTAGTTTGTGTATTTGTGTTTTCTTTCTTTTTTCATGGCCAGTTTTTTTAATGACCTTTTCTAATTGATCTGTCTCTCCATCTGTGACTCCCTTAATTATTTATTTTTGGCTATAAAGAACTAGCTCTTGCACCATCAGTTTTTGGTTTTCTAAGCCATTAATTTCTTTTTTAAGTTTATTAATCTTTTATCTTTATTTCCTTAGGTTTATTTCATTTTTCATTTGCAAACTGTATTTGAATATTTAACTTGCTTATGTTTATTCTTTCTTTTTATGTTGATATAAGAACTTAAGGATCTAATTTTTCTTTAAAATTTCTTTTTATTTAATTACTTTGAAAGAGATGGGGGGCAGAGAGAGAGAGAGAGAGAGAGAGAGAGAGAGAGAATCTTAAGCAGGCCCCACAGTGTCAGTATAGAGCCCAACTTGGGTCTCAAACTGACAAACTGTGAGATCCTGACCTAAACTGAAGTCAGAAGCTCAATTTACTGAGCCACCCAGGCTCCCCAAGGATCTAATTTTTCTTTTTATCACTGCTTTGGTTGTATCTACTATGTTTTGATACATGGTATTATAATTTCAACATTTTTCCTAATATGAGCACTAATATGTGCACCTATACCCTTCCATATCATTTCACTCTATTACATTTTAACTTTGTTGATTTTAATTCCATTTTGCTCCTTTTTCTCAACTCTACCTTCCTTGCCTCTGTGTATTTTCAGCATAGCCCTTCTCCTTCGGTTGCTTTCAATAGGACCTTCATTTTGGTGATGATTTCCTCTTTCTTTTTCATTTCATCCTGACTGCTGCTATTTTTTTTTCCATCTCTTTCTCTTACCTTTTGTTGTTTTGCCTAATCTCATAAAGTTCAGCATCTAATATTGCTTTGCAGAGTCAACAGCTTCATTAATATTTAAAACACTTTTATAACAATGTATAGCAACATTACTTTGGTGACCTGTTTTCATTGTTCCTGGTCCTTTCTTCTTCTTCTTCATCTTTTCTTGTAGTATTTCTATGTGCTGTTTTCTTTAAAAATTATCATTACTTATCTTTGAATAGGGAGAATTCTTACCAATTAGAGTAGGTATTCACTTTATGACTTTGTGTGTGACTGAATTAGTTTAGCCTGTATTTGTCAGCATCCATTAGGAACTGGCTGCCACAAGGCTGTTCATCATATCAAGTATCTTTCCTCCATTCTGCCTTAATAACACCCTGCTTCCCGCAAATATGGCTCGTCTATCTAATACCTCTTTTAGAACGGTCCCCAACTTCCCATTTGTGCTTCCCTTCTGTGCCAAACTCAATCCGAGGGAGCTCTGGCCACCAGCAATCACACCTGTTGCCTTGTTTCAAACAAATGTTGTCAGTTCCCCATCTTACCCCTCTTAGGAGGTGCCCATTACTTTGTGACATTGAGATCTTCAAAGGAGACTTGTAGCTATGGTCATTCTGTCTTCCCATGCTCTTTTTTCCCCCCACCATTTAATTCACTTTTGCTGCATATGATAACCTTCCTCATGCATTGTGGTTGGGGGTCAGATATCTGATTATTTGTCAAGGATAAACTTAGTATTTTGTTTCTGTTTCTTGTTCTCCTTTTTTTGAGTAATCTCAAAGAGAAGATCTTCCTTTTTTATTTTAAAACTGTAAATCTATTGTAATTATACAACATTCAATTGTTGAACTGTAAGTTTACTTAATTTTCTTTTGGATGGCTATATAACATGTGGGGAAACTTTAAATTTAGCTAGTTTTGTAGGGCTATTAATTTTGATTGTCTAACAAATAAATAAAATTCATGTTTGTTTGAGAAGCTCTATAATGATGTTAAGCTCTAGGATATAAGGTTTACTGAGCTATAACAATTCTAAATTAATGGCTGTCATGTTGTGTGAGTAGAGAACTGAATGTTTTATACTCAATGATTAGTCCCTATTGTGTATATTCAATTCTTATTGAATAATGATTGCATTTTGAAGATAGAAAAAAATTAAATTTTACATTAAATCTTAACAAGAATTGTCAGCCCTCATATTTAATAAAAATCAGATAGGAAGAACCTGCATTTCCTTTTTTAAGTGGTTTCAGAGAATGACAGCAGCCACTTTTTTTTTTCACCAATGATATAAAATCTTCTATTTTTCTAGCTAAGAGAAATTAAGCTAATGGTTTTTAGAGCAAACCCGAATTCTAATTCTTGCTTTGATATTAACTAGGCAATGGTCTGTTTTTGTAATTATGAAATGGAAGTTAATTTTTACCTTACATTAGTATTGAGTAGGATAAGAAATTAAATTTAGTGACCTATAAGTGCTAACTCATTACTTTTTCTTGTTAAGGGACCAAGTAATAGTTACTATCATCATAGGAAGAACACAGAATGCCCAGAACTTTGGAGCACAGGTAGCTCCATGTAAAGGTTTTACAAATCAAAAAGGGATTAAAAAACCCCACACCCCCCCCCAGGATGCTGTCTATTAAAATCACAGACATATTGTAGTTACTCTAAACTGTATATATTTATTTGTGTGTGGCAGGATTGTAACTTGAAGTATTCATTTCGTTATGCTCAATGTGTTTTCCATTTTCTATTTTTACTCCAGGGGGATTTTCTTTGCTAGTCACATCAAAGTAGAAACAAAGATTCAAAGAAACCCCAGAGGCTTATTTTAGGACTGATTATTTTCCCCCCACTTTACAGAGACTCCACAAGATTGGGTCTGGGGGAGGGAAAAGAAGTGACAACTAAAAAAAACAGGAGAGGGCACTGGTCTGTAGGAACCGGGCACAGAGTGCAAGAACTCATCACTGCAATACATTGGCCATTCAATATCCTTGGGCAGCCATCCTTACATCAGGGAACTGGAGGCACCTGGGCACAGGTGAAAACAAGAAGAAAGAGCCTCACCTTAGACCCGAACTGAATAAGTGAGCAAGTTACCTCTGGACAAGGGTAGAAACACACCACCTCTGTTGCACGAGCTTTTCTCTTATTAGACTGAAAGTTTTTGACAGCAAGGACTGAATCTCTGTTCAATCAATTCAACGTATTAACCTTCAATCTCCATTCCTTCTGCAAACGTATTAAATGGTGTTCCTATTATGGCGAAGCTGCATGGAATAGGGGTTACACTGAATACACCTGGAATCCCTTGCTCCCAATAGTGAGCTTACATGCTTACCTACAGGGCAGTGCCTTTCTTCCCAAATGTGATTATGCTAGTTGAAAAAAAAAATTGTAATTGCGTAATTTCATTAAATACCACTTAGACTGATGAAATATGGCTATGAAAACAGAAAGAATTGTTGTTCATGCCAAAACTAATTTGAGGAGTTTGAAAGGATTGAGTTGTTATTTAAAAAATTTGCTGTCATATTAGGTATGGACAAAGTAACAATAAAAGATTGGGCAAAATCATGAAAAATTTAAAAGGATTCTGTTACCATATTAAGATAGCTTCCAAGTGTCTTTAAGTTCTCATTCCACTGGAAAGAAACCAAACTGGAACTCACAGCAAATGCAGTATGGGTATCGTTCTTGGATCTCTACTTTTATTCCAATCTATGCACCCAAATGCAGAAGAAAAAGCTTTAGTCTCTCTTGCATTAGAAGCCTGGCAAATAAATATACATTTATATGTTTTACTTTAGAGGGAATTCTTATGAGTTTTTTTTAAGTTTATTTATTTATTTTGAGAGAGAGAGAGAAAGCACCAACAAGGGAGGGACAGAGAGAGAGGAGAGAGCAAGAATCCCAAGGAGGCTCTGCAATGCCAGCATGGAGCCTGATGTGGGGCTTGAACCTACGAACTCATGGCCTAAGCCAAAGTTGGACCCTTAACCATCAGAGCCGCCCAGGTGCCCCTAGAGGGAATTTTAAATGTAGTTGTTTGTGCTTTCCTGCTTTGATATTTGTTTTTCATGGAAGAGATACTCATCTAAGTTGTACGTGATCCAAGGACTTCTACTGGGCCACCTTTGCCTTTTTCTGCAGAGTCTAGCTTGCATGGTACATAGACTCATGGTGCAGGTTGCTGATTCATATTTGTAGAGAGAACAAGCTAATATCTCAGGAACAGACTAAAGTCTGACTGGTTAGTTAAAATCTCTGTAATAAATAGGGGTAGAAATGGAAGTATGAGTTTCTATCTTCTGGAAAGGAAAGAAAATCACTAGTTAAGTTGGTTTACTGTGTAGATTCAGACAGGTGAGGCAGATAATTGATGAAAACTCTCATGGCTTATGATTCAGAACATTCATTTGATTTGTGTGGTAATTAGGAGAACTGAATTTTTAGGAGAGGCAAATAAAGCAACTTGGGGAATAAAAGAATGTGGATATAGGTTGAAAGAGGAGAAAGAATATAGCACAGGAGGCTAGCAAACAGGCTATTGCATATGTCCCGAATTATTACTGTGATATGGAAATAAAATATATTCCAAATAATACTGATGATGAGTAATTGTGTTGAGTTAATTCTCTAGGCTGCTACTGGAAAGTAAGCTCCACCGGAATGAGAATCTTCTCGCATTTATCTTTGCATCTCAAGTTTAGCCCAGAGGTGGCACATTATAATTCATAAATAAATATCTGTTGAATGAATTCAGGACTGAAAAGAGCTGAAAGGTTATGAGACGAATGATATCCCTAAATGCCTGAATCTTACACTCAACACATAGGAAGGATGACAGTACATAACAAAGGTGATTCTGTGGCATGTTGTCCCTTAAGAGAGGTTTTGAAAAGGTCGTGGGGGTTCCCAGGTTTGTCAGATTCATTCTCGGACGTAGGGTAGCCGTAGTCATCTCATCTGGAGGCTTGCATGTTTCTGCATAGCTGAGGCTCGTGGCCAAGGGCTCATGCCATACTCTAGATGCCCAAGAAATACTGGGTCCATGTGGGACCATGTTGATAAGCCCCTGGGGGTGGAAAAGGGCAGCCCAACCCAAATTTAATGCCCTCCTACCTGGTTCTAAGCATTATATCTCATGCCAGAGAATGGGTGAAATGGAGCCTAAATTTCTTGTGGGTGCCTACTTGGTGTGTGCTGCTCAGTTTTATTTTCTGAAAAGAGTTTTCCGGAATCGAAGGACATATCTTTTGGAAATGCTAACATTTGGACTTTGGTCTTTGGGGAATGGATGTAAAAATGCACTCTGAAAAATCAGAGAGTCATAATGGTTTACTATTATTTCAATAACTTAAATGGTAGACGGCATTTAAAGGTGTGGGTTATCTCTTTTATGCCACACTGTGCTGTCTGTTGTGGTTTCCTCTTTGTTTCCAGGTGCGATTCCAAGTTGAGTACCTGGAGCTAGTCCTGGAATAAATTAGATGCCCAATAAAAGCTTGTTGAATGACTGACTGCCACTTTCCCCTCCCTAGCAGCTGGCTAACCTAGCAACATTTGAAAGACGGCTGGATAATTCTGGGCCATGCAGGAGTTCAGATTCATTCTGAAAGAGACTGAAGACTAGGCAGACAGATCATTTCCCCAGAAAGCTCTTTTCCTCAACTGCCTCCTGAAAATTACACTTGTGTTGGCTTTTCTGTTATGGGATGAAATCCACTGATCTACTCAGATGTTAGAAAAAGGAAGGAGATTTACAGAGAAAGAAAATTGAGGAGCACTCTTAACCAGAGGCTGTTTGACCAGAAACCAAGCCCTTAATATGAAGCAGGATTTTCTAGAAATAGTTTATTTAGTGATAGAGCCTTGCCATAAACTGTGGTGAAACGTTTCTTTGGTTAAGGAGCAAACAGCAAGCAATGATGCCTGATGATGACCATAGATAGAAATCTTTTGAATCAGAGCATTTGAATCTACACTTAAAACAATTTCTTTATTACAATGTGAGATAGACAAGTAAACTCTTAGTGATCCATACATACTTCCTGAATTTCAAGTGCTGCCCAGTGTAAATCTTACAGTGCTTTACCCTGCAAAATTAAACATAATGCAAATGTTTGGTTTTCTTTTCTTTTTAATACCATTTCTCAGAGCTATGTGTGTATAATTCTTTTGATTCCTTTCCCATGGAGAAAATTCTTCTTGCTTCAATGCAAATTCTACCAAAGCCTGTTTAAGTTTGTCCCCCTCATGTTACAAATGCTAATAGGGAGGGACAGGAACCCCAAGGTCAGCACACAATAGCAAGAAGAATGAAGGGATATGTATGAAATGGGACCCTGTAAGAAATAGCTGTTGCCAAAGAATCTGTCATTCCAACCAAGCAACCTGGGGCAATTTAGTCCTGAACTTCCAGTGCTGTTGCCATGGTTTCTAGACAAAGACGACAGGGCTGCATTCCAATTATATCCTTCAGAATGACAGATAACTGAAAAATAGGAAATGGGGTAATAAAATCTCAGGTCACCCAGAAGAGGTGTGATAGATACAAGTGATACAGAAACGAAAGATGCAAGTCTACGTTTGTTAAAAAAAAAAAATGCCTTTTGATTAGAATGCAAATGTATATTACGCAAATCCTCCAGACTTTCCATAGGAATTTTATCCATCATCCAGCTCGTTATTCAGAGCCAGATACCTCCCACTTAATAGAAATGTTCATAATAACATTTTAAACTTGAAGAATCCATGAACTAACAGTATTTAAGCAAAATAAATCTCGATCAGTGAAAAGTAAAACGCATCTCTTGAATTCTGAAGATGTTGCAGCTATAGCAATGCCATTTTTTCCCCTTAATCTTGGGGTCAAATGTAATATTTGGTTTTTCCAGTTGAAGGTATTATTGCAAACGTTGCACCTAGCTTTGAGCCATATATGATAATCAATATTATTTTGCCAGGGTCAGCGGTAAGTTTACTGTCATGCTATTGACCATAATGAAGATACTCGCTTTTTCAGTGAGAGGAAACTAGATAGAAAATCAAAAGGTTCACAGCGAGGACTATGGTAGGACTGGTTCTGTATTCCCTGCAGTTAAGCAGAGATGGAGCATTTCAATTCCAAAGCAGCACTAGGTAATGTACATAATCTTTAAAGCTTAAAACAATTTGTAGTCTAAAGTTTTTAACATGTTAGGGGCACCTGGGTGGCTCGGTCAGTTAAGCATCAGACTATTTTGCCTTAGATCATGATCAAGCCCCACATCAGGCTCTGCACTGAGCATGGAACCTGCCTAAGATTCTCTCTCCCTCTTTCTCTTTCTGACCTTTTCCCCAGCTTGTCTCTCTCTCTCTCTCAAAATAAGTATTTAAAAAAAATCTTTAAAACATTAAGTCTCAGTTGTGTTTTTTTTTAAGTTTATTCATTTTGAGAGGGAGAGAGTGTACACGCACATGCACGCACGCACATGAGCAGGGAGGGGAGAGAGAAAGAATCCCAAGCAGGCTCTGTACTGTGAGCGTGGAGGCTGACGGGGGGCTCGAACTCACAAACCCATGAGATCAAGACCGTACCCGAAATCAAGAGTCGGTCACTTAACCGACTGAGCCACCCAGGAACCCCAGTTTATTTTTGTAAAATGGAATAACACCAGCCTCTTAGAGACGTGACTTTAAATTGGATAATGTATATAAAGCATTTAGCTCAGCATCTGTCACATACCATTAAGTAAATGGAATAGGTACTGCTTCTATCATCATTAACTATTATACTACCTTATGCCATATACACAGTGATAAGTGTGCAGCTATTACTACAGCAGAGAAACAAACAAATTGGCAACTTGAAGGACTTAATACCACATATCTACAAAAAGGTCTTTAAAAAGTACCTCAGATATGAAATTAGATGGCTTCGAAAGACGGTGAAGAAAAACACGAATTTACTAAGCGGTCTTACAAGGATTACTGCCAGCAGAGTGAGATGGAAACTTCTAGATGTCCTGAAGCCTCCTGAGTTTCTCTTTAGGGATATTTATTTTCTGACACTTTGAGGACAATGTAACATTTTTGTTAACATATTGAAGATAGCCATTACAGTTTTATAAAGATCAGTTTTATCATTTTCTTTCTATGTATAAATTTAGAGAGGTTGGCTGGATTCTTAAGCCTGACTTTTACTATATTCAGTATACATTTTTTTTTCTCAGCAAGAATTGGTTTGATTTTATGATGGGAGTAATTAGGAAAAATGATTTATTTACTAAGAAACTTCTGTATGATAAACCTTACAAAATAAATCCATCTTCTGTATAAATAACGACAATCATAAAGAAAAAAAGAAAATGAAGTTTTTTTTTTCCTTAATGAGACTGTTTTTGGGAAAAAAAATGCATCTTGGAAGTTTGGAGTACAACCTTTCACACAGTTTATTTTGCTTTGTTCTTCTGGTCTTCACGTGTTGTGGCAGATTTTTTTCATTCACAAACCCTAAAATTTGCATTCTGTCATATGTATGTACACATGATGTATGTAACATGTATGTATGTTATAAAGTATATAATTTTGCTGAGCGTTTATGGTCGAAGCAAGTAGAGACCTCGGCAGTTTCAGAGAGAAATAAGTAAAAACATTCACCTATTATGGAATTCTATGAAGAAGAGCCTTAATTTGTTATTCATATTTTTAAGTTACTCTTCTGTTAACTGAAATTTTGGAATAACTGGTTATGATCAAAATATGAACCACTATTTCTAAAATAAATACAAAGGGAGAAAATTCCAATAATCCAATTTCTTTTGTTTCAATGCTTCACTCTGTGTGTTCTGTGGAAGGGATGCTTTGTTGGTGGAGCAGCAGGTCTATTGGCACACCAAGTCTCCTGCCTGCAAACGGGATTTTGAATGATTTCTTTCATGGCATGGTTACATCTCACTGAAACATCAGAGGGAAGCAGCTCTCTCATCCCAAAGCTGGCTTGGAAAGGTGACATATCTATTTTCGTTGTTATCTCACAATATAGGTCACGAAACAGAATGATGACCCTTTATGGGAATCATTGAAATTATGTAGACATAGTGCGAAGAGGGTCTTGGTAACTTACCTTAAAAGAGATTTCATATTGTTCTCCTCCCCAGATTTCTAAACCTGGGTCATAGCCACCCAACTCCCAAAACCACTTTCGATCCACAGCAAAGAGACCTCCAGCCATAACGGGAGACCTATGAAATGAAAAAAAAAAAAAAAATCTTTAAAGGACTAGGAATATTTGCTTGGAAAAAAATAAAAACAAACTTCAAGATAATGTTTCAGAAGTCAAATGCATAGTGCTTTTCAGCCCTGGTTTTCTGTCAATGGATCTGGGGTTCTCATTGGGTCTCTAATCGCTCTTGGAATCCTCATGAGCTTTAAATTTTGCACTTCAGGCTCTAATGCAATTAATGTCCTGCAGAGCCACATTTGCTCCGTATATTTATCATTAGAGGGAAATACACGACTGCTAGTGAATGATATATAGAGAAATATCACTTAATTTTATGTCTTTTTCTTAAATGAAAGGAATCTTGTACTGTCAGACAGATAAACGTATAGAAAACACTGTCATAGACAATATCTGAGATTCAATCTCTCAGTATGTATTCACCAAGAATTTACCATTAACAGGTCATGTCCCTTTTACAGACTATGAGATGATTAGTAGAATAAACAAATAAACCAGAATTAGTTATTTAATTAAGATGCCAAAGGTGGAATTTAAACTAGGTTTTTTTGGGATGCTTGGGTTAAGCATCTGACTCTTGATTTTGGCTCAGGTCATGATCTTGCGGCTCATGAGATTGAGCCCTGCCTCAATAAATAAATAATTTACTTAAACAAACAAACAAAGAAGCAAGCAAACTTTAAAAAATAAACTAGGTCTTTTTTTTTTTTTAAACGTTTTTATTTATTTTTGAGACAGAGAGAGACAGAGCATGAAGGGGGGAGGGGCAGACAGAGAAGGAGACACAGAATCGGAAGCAGGCTCCAGGCTCTGAGCCATCAGCCCAGAGCCTGACGCGGGGCTCGAACTCACAGACCACGAGATCGTGACCTGGCTGAAGTCGGACGCTTAACTGACTGAGCCACCCAGGCGCCCCTAGGTCTTTTCATTTTAATTATATTATTCTTTTTAGGCTTTCTCTGCCTTTCAAAGAAATATTCCTTTTGCTCAAGTAATAATTTTCAAGTATTCTATTCCTGTTAGGGCACACAGTAGTCCCGTTGCTATGTGATGAGATCATTCATAGTTATGGGTCCTGTCCTAAACTTTTTGCAGTTTAAAGGTAGAGCTAGTTGTGTTTTTTTTTTTTTTTTTTTTTTTGAGTCCTCAATACCTGCTGGGCTCTTGGCTAAAAGTTTTACCCAATTCCTTTGAACTAATCCTCGCTACAATCCTGTGAATATCATTCTCATGTATTGTTTTAAAGAAACAGGCAGAGAGAGGTAAGGAGCAGCAGTGCAAGCCTGAAGTTAGTGGTGGTGCTGGGGCTGGGCCAGGTCCTTTGATTTCAAAGCCTTTGAGTTCTTTACTGCAACTCTGTTTCTGTTTCAGTGTTTGGGGGCAAAGAGAGACAAGTACGTAAAGGTGGATAGGAAACACTCAGAGAATGTCCCTATGCAGACAGACAAAGCAAATCTGTAAAAAACCACATTTCCAGGGGTGCCTGGGTGGCTCAGTCAGTTAAGCAACCGACTTCAGCTCAGGTCATGATCTCTCAGTCCGTGAATTTGAGCCCCACATTGGGCTCTGTGCTGACAGCTCAGAGCCTGGAGCCTGCTTCGGATTCTGTGTCTCCCTCTCTCTCTGCCCCTCCCCTGCTCATGCTCTGTCTCTCTCTGTCTCAAAAATAAATAAAAACATTTAAAAAAATTAAAAAAACCCCCACATTTCCAATGTAGTTTTTGTGATAGTTTTGAAAAATTTCTGACACAAAGGATATTTATACATAAGAGTACAAGGCATTAAATGTTGAAGATACACATTTTAAAATATGTATAAACACATGAGACACATCAACTGAAGGCCTGCTCTTGGTAATGTTTTTTGAGGCACTCCAGCAACATCAACTTGAATTTGCGTGTTCTATATTTCAAAGGCTTTGTATGTGAAAATGGTATTTGGCCTGATTACTTCAGTTTAAGAGTATTTTTTAATGTGTAGCCTCTATGTGGCTAGAAAGATGGCAAGGCAGGAAAGGGGATTTATTATTCTACCCAAGAAAGTGAGCAGGATTAAGAAAAATAACACAAGGCATCTCATGCAATTTTTTATTTTGTTTGAAAGAAAAATCCTAGAACCAGATGTAACCTACTTTATCCCTCTCTCCAGCAGCCTAATCTTTTTCCATTTTCCATGCACCGAATTTCAGAGCGGAATTACAACTGTAGCTGGATAAGATGAGGACTGTAACATGTACCGAGCGCAGTTCCCCCGTGAACTCGCCACCAGTGTAACTCCGCTTCTGCAGAGCTTGGGCATAAGTGACCAGCAATTCTCAATCCTATTCAAACTGAACCACAAATAGAAAACACCTCAAGTCAAACAAATATATTCTCATTTGATTGTGTAAAATAGGAGACCAAAGGGCATCAAAATTTACACTGGGCAGAATGAACCTCAAAACTAGAATTCTCCTAGATCTGGAATTATAGATACTAGCAAGGGAAAGTCCTATGTTGCTTTTTTGTTTGTATGCATGTATTGTAATTCGTTGGAAACACAGCATCTTGTTTTCTTAAAAAAAAAAAAAACACATGTAGTGTATTCTAGGTACATTTTATTTAGAATATCTAAATTCTAAAATTCTATTAATTTTAGTTATAATAAAGTAGATTCAAATGGATCCTTTTTGCCTTCATTGATGTTTTTACCAAGCTCCAAATAGATTAATGTCTTCTATCTTCATTAGTGTGAATGACTGGTAAGAAACCAACTTTTCATTTATGTATGTATTTACTCACAGTTGTCCATTAATCTTTTAATTAGCTTTGAATTTTTAACAGCTTAATTGAAGTATAGTTGAGATACAGAATATTGCATGTATTTTAAGTCTACAGTTTGATAAGTTTTGACTTAGACACCTGTGCAGCTATAACTACATTCAAGATTATGAACATATTAGCCTTCCTTCCAAATTTTCTTGTAATTCCTCCCTTCTGACCTTGTCATTCTTTTTGTCTAGGCCATCACTGATCTACTGTTACTATAGTTTAGTTTGCAGTTGCTAGAATCTAATATACATGTCATCATAAAATTTATATTCTTTTTCTGGGCCTGGCTTCTTTTATTTGGTATCATTATTTTTAGATTCACCTATGTTTAGCATGTATTAATAGTTCACCACTTTTTTTTTTATTGCTGAGTATTATTCCATTTGCACAAATATACCACAGTTTGATTATTCATTCACTTACTGATGGACATTTGGGTTGTGTCCAGTTTTGAGCTGTTACAAAGCTGCTATGAATTTTGTTTACTAATCTTTGTGTATAGGATATAGGCTTTCATTTCTCTCTGGAGGAGATGCCTAGGAGTGGAATAACTAGATCATCTGGTGGGCATATTTAACTTTCAAAGAAACGGTCGCTTTTCCGAAGTGGTTGTACCCTTTTATATTCCCAACAGTAGTGTTTGAGTTCCAGTTGCTATGCCTTCTTACTGATACTTCATACGGGCAGTCTTTGAAGTTCAGTCATTATGATTGGGATATCATGGTATCTCAGTGTGGTTTTGTTTTGCATTTCCATGGTGATTAATGCTGTTGAGCATATTTGTGTCCCTTCTCTCATCTGCCTTGTCAGTCTGCCTAGAGGTTTACCAATTTTATTGATCTGCTTAAAGAACCAGCTTTTGGTTTCATTGATTTTTCTCTGTTGTTTTCACTTATATTTTATTGATTTCTTTTTAGTTCTTATTGTTTTAATCTTTTACTTACTTTGTGTTTAATTATCTCTTCTTTTTCTCATTCCTTAAGGTAAAAGTTAAGATCATTGACCTGAGAGCTTTTCTTTTTTCTAATATAGGTATTTAGTGCTATAAATCTCACCTAAGTACTCGTGTAGCAGAATCCCACAAAAAAATCCCCCCCCAAAATATGCAGTGTTCTCATTTTCATTATGTTAAAAATACTTCCTAATTTCTCTTTTGTTTTCTTTCTTTGACCTATTTGTTATATACACATGTGTAATTTACTTTCCAAATATTTCGGGATTTTTTGGCGTTTTTTTTTTGTTATTGATTCTAATTTAATTTCATTGTGGTCAGATAAGATATTTTGTATGACTTGAATCCTTCCAAATTTATTCAGACTTTTTAATGGCTCAGAATATGGCTTATCTTGGTAAATGCTCCATGTGTATTTGACAAGGATGCATATTATGTTGCTGTTGAGTAGAGGGGTCTATACACATTTATTAGGTAAAGTTGGTTGGTAGTGTTATTCAAGTCGTGTATATTTTTACTGATTTTCTGTTTCCTTGTTCCATTAGTCACTGAGAGGGGGGTATTGCAATCTATGACTAGAGTTTTGAATTTGTTTATTTCTTCACGATGTTCTATCAGTTTTTCGCTTCATGTATTTTGTAGTTCTGTTAATAAGGGCATAAATGTCTAAGATTTTTCTGTACTCTTGATGAGTTAACTTTAATCTTGTTATGAAATGACTTTAATAATCTCTGCTAATATTCTTTGCTTTGACATCTATTTTGTCTTGATTTTTTTTTTTTTTAATTTTTTTTTCAACGTTTATTTATTTTTGGGACAGAGAGAGACAGAGCATGAACGGGGGAGGGGCAGAGAGAGCGGGAGACACAGAATTGGAAACAGGCTCCAGGCTCTGAGCCATCAGCCCAGAGCCCGACGCGGGGCTCGAACTCACGGACCGCGAGATCGTGACCTGGCTGAAGTCGGACGCTTAACCGACTGCGCCACCCAGGCGCCCCTATTTTGTCTTGATGTTAACACTTCAGCTTCCTTTAGATTTATACTATCTAAACAGTAATATTTATTTATAACTTTTATATCTTTTTATTCTATTTTTAAAACTATTTGTGTCTTTATATTTAAGATTTTGTTGTCGTCGTTGTTGGCAGCACACAATTGCACCTTGCTGTTTTACAATCTCTGTCTTCTAACTGGGCTATTTAGATCACTTAGTTGTTTTTTTTTTTTAGATTATTTACTTTTAATATGATTATTCACGTGGTTAAGCTTAAATCTATCAGCTTCTTTGTTTTCTATTTGTCCCATTTATTATTTCCTTTTCCATCTTTTGAGTCATTGAATATTTTTCATGATTCCACTCACTATCTTTTTTGACTTAACAAAAACTCTGTGTGATTTTTTTTTTTTTTACTTTGTGGTTGCTGTAGGGTTTATATCATATGTGTTTATTTTTGATCACGGTTTAGCTTTCAGCGATACTGTACCAGTGCACATATATGATAGAAATCTTTTCGTAGAATGTGTTTATGTCTCTTCCCTTAACCTTTGTACTCTGTTGTCATACATTTTACTTTCCCATATGCTATAAATCCCACATTACATCAATATTATTTTAAGTATTGTCTTTTAAAAAGATTTAAAAATAAACTTTCACATATATGAACTTATAGTATGAATACCATTTTTGTTTCCTTAATTCTTTTGTATGGACCCATATTTCCAGCCTTGTATCTTTCTGCCTTGTATCTTTTTGCCTTGTATCTTTCTGCCTAAAAGACTTCCTTTAACATTTCTTGTAGTGGGAGTTTGATCTTTTGCATTTATGAAAACATCTTGTCATCTGCATGTTTTAAATTTATTTTTGAGAGAGAGAGACAGAGCGAGAGCAGGGAAGGGGCAGAGAGACAGGGAGAGAGAGACAGAGCATGAGGGGAGGGGCAGAGAGAGAAGGCAGCACAGAATCTGAAGCAGGCTCTGAATCTGAGCTGTCAGCACAGAACCCTACACGGGGCTCAAACTCCTGAACCACGGGACCATGACCTGAGCTGAAGTCTGACTCTTAAAAGACTGAGCCATCCAGGTGCTCCTCATCTGCATTTTTAAAGATACTTTTGTTGGCTATAGAACACTAGGTTAACAGCTTTTTTTCTCTCAATCCTCTAAAGACGTTGCTCATTCTCTTCTCATTTGCATTGTTTTCTGTAAGAAATATGTTATTTTTATCTTTGTTTCTCTGTACACAATAAGTTGGTGTTTTTTGGGTCGTGTGGGCTTGTTTGTTTGTTTGCCTGTCTAAGAGCTGCTCTATGTCATAGGATTGAGCTATTTTATTATGACATGACACATGCTATAGCTATAGAGTTTTCTTGGTAAAGTTACGTGTGCTTGGGATTACTTGAGTTTCTTGGATCTGCATGTATAGTTTTCATGAAATATGGACAATTCTTGAGCATTATTTCCTCCAGTATTCTTTCTGTTCCTACTTTTTGTCCATATCTTCCAGAGACTCGAATTTTATATTTTGTTCATTTCCATAACTTCTCTTTTTGTGTTTCAATTTTGGATATTTCCTATTGCTATATCTTCCAGTTTAATTTTTTTGTAATGTCTAATTTGCTTATAATCCCATCTAAAGCATTTTTAATCTTACACTTTTTTCCTCACCTTTAGGATTTTTATTTTGGTCTTTTTATACCTTACATGTCTCTGCTTAACTTTCTGAACGTGTAGAATACTGTTATAGTTACAGTCTTAATGTCCTGTCTGTTGACTCTCAGTTGTTAGTTTCCATTGACTGAATTATTTACTCATTATGGGACATATACTGGTACTTCTTTGAATGGCTGGTAATTTTTTCTTTGGGTTCTAAAACTTTTACATTTTGGGGTGTTGGGTATTTTGGTATTCTTTTAAACATTTTGTTCTTGGGTGCAGTTACATTATTTGGAAATAGTTTAACCCTCTTGGGTTTTGTTCTTACAATTTATTAGGCAGGACTGGAGCAGTGCATAATATAGGACAAATTATTCACTACTTTTAAGACAAGACCTTCTGTGTGCTCTACTGAATGTCCTACAAATTACCAAACTTTTCAGTCTGGATGGTGAAAACAGACACTATTCTCAGACTTCTGCTTGTTCTGGGCACTGTTATTTCTGACTCTTTTGAATGTTCTTTTGCCCAGTCTTGGGTAGTTCCTTCACACACATGTTCCTATCATTACTCTGCTGAATGTTCAAAGGGTACAGATCTGTAGATCTCTAGAGCTCTCTGTGTAGCTCTCTTCTCATGGTGTTCTGCCCTTGACATTCCAGTTGGCCCATTTTCCCCAAATTCCCAGCTCTCTACCAACTTAGGCTGAGCCCTACCCGGGTTCGCCTTCCTTATACCATAACCTAAAAACACTCCAGTTGGGAAGCAGGGGCAATCATAGACCTCCCTTTATTATTTTCCATCTCTCAGGGATCACTGTCCTTCACTGCCAGATTGAAAATTCTGTAATTTCAGTTCTGTAATTACAGTTCTGTAATTGAGCATCTTAAAAATCACTGTTTCATGTATTTTATGTCTTTTTAGGTGGACGGGTCAATCTAACCCATATTACTCTATCTTGTCCCACTGTGAAAATCTGATTATCTATCCATTAATTTTTATTTTAAAACATTTAAAAATATTTATTTAATTATTTTGAATAGATAATACATTCACATATTTATAAACATTCTTGCTCCTACATCTATCTCCTGCCACTCTATTTTTCTCATCACAAACAACCACTATTATTTCCTGGATGTCCTTCCAGAGATATTTTACGCTCATCTAAGGAGGTACAACTATATCATTTTTTTCCTTCCTTTCCTATACAAATGATTGCACCCTACAAACAGTGTGCTTTTTACTTAATTTTAAAAATTCACCTAATTTTTAAAAGTTAGCTAATACGTTTAATGATCATGCTATATTGAAAAGACCTTCCTTGGTCTATTTTTTAAACATCTGCCCATCATTCCATTGTGCGTATATATATATTTCTGGAATTATATATCCTGGTTGGCCATAAAGAGTAAAAGTGTACAAACTTATTTACTTTCTCATGCCTGGAAGTTAAAAGTTCACATTAAGTTGTGTCCTAACCTGAAGCTCTAGCTCACATTCCATACCAGCCCAAGGCCAATGATTTAAGACCTAATAAAATAAAAGGTAGAGAAAAGTAACAATCCTACTGAGAAATTACAGATCCATCATAAAGTAGCATATTCCAGGCTACAGATAACACTTGCTAGGGACATGTCATTATTAGGACAATATTTGGAGAGGAACCGTTGAAAAGTTTCGCAGGATAAATGATTTCAAAAAAGAAATGGAAAGAAAGGAGGTAAGGGATGGTTTTGACAAAGAAAGATGGTATACAAAGGCCCTGTGGTAGGAGGGAGCATAATAATAAGAAATGGAAGAAGGCCAGTCTTGCTGAAGCTGGAGCATGGGGGTAGGATACACACAGAGTACCCAGTGCCTACACAGAGTAGGTGCTAAAAATTCCCACATAGTAGTGAAACACAAGAAATTATTGATAAATGAGTATTTGTCCTTCCTCTTTGATCACCACAACCCTTCTCATTTCAAGCCCAGAGCAAGCCAGGACAGCAGCCTTCGTGCTCTGGGGGCTTGGAAAGAGGCAGCTGCTAAAATTCTCTTGTATTTTTAAGAGAATCTAAGCAGCCTGAAGAGATCCCAGAGAGGGAAGTGGGAGGCAGAATCTGTCAAGTCCTGCAGTGACAGAGGCAACCTCCTGAACTGTGAAGGTGCCGTGGGAGATGACAAGACCTCCCGGGTGGAACACATATGGCAGTTATATCCCATGAGCTGGGATTTGCACGAAATTAGCAGAACTGCTGATTTGAAGGAACCAAGTGGCTTGGGCCGTACGGATCTTGGTGGCAAACCTGTGAACGGACAGTTATGATCAGAAGGACGACTCTGACAACTTGGCTTAAATAAGATTCTAGAACCATTGCCCTCCCTGAAAACAGGGGAACTTGCATGAGAAGAGAGAATGAATTTTCTACTAGTTTTGTGAAGGGGACGCAGAGTGGGAGTTACATGGCTCTGAGGAAAATGTACTATTGTAATCTATTATGTTCCAGTGAGTTTGTGGACAGGAACTCACATGCCACCATGCAAATATGAGTTAACTAATGGGAGATGTTGTGCTGAGGTCAAGAAAGTTGTGCTCCTCACAGATTAAAGGTAAAATATTTTCATGTGTCAACATTATTTTCTCCTCTGAAGAAATGAAGAAGGGAAGTTCATTATTTTCAGCATGTTCTTATGCTTTCTGTTTTCCATGTTAAATATAGTGCTAATTACTTGAAACTCTCCCCACTGGTCCTGTTTCTCACAATTTTTCATTTGTTTATCTTCACGTTCCTTGATTTTTTTTAAATGTTTATTTATTTTTGAGAGAGAGAGACAGAGCACGAGCAGGGGAGGAGCAGAGAGAGAGGGAGACACAGAATCCGAAGCAGGCTCCAGGCTCCGAGTTGTCAGCACAGAGCCCGACGCGGGGCTGGAAACCACGAACCACGAGATCATGACCTGAGCCGAAGTCTGATGTTTAACCGACTGAGCCACCCAGGTGACCCTCACGTTCCTTGATTTCTTACAAAATATTCATGCTGGTTTTGTTCCCCTCGTATGTTAACACACTGTAGACCTGTTCTAATGTGGTTTTATTTCATGTAACTTTTAACATATTAATGTACTTACTTTATGAGTGTTACTCATAAATCAGGTCTTAACGTTTGCTATTAAAAACCACACCTGTCCGGTGCTTGAGTGGCTGAGTTGATTAAGCTTTTGGCTTTTGATTTCGGCTCAGGTCATGATCTCATGGTTTGTGACTTCAAGACCTGTCTTGGGCTCTGTCCTGGCAGTGCAGAGCGTGCTTGGGATTCTCTTTCTCTCTCTCTCTCTCTCTCTGCCCCTTCCCCGGGCCTGTGAATGCTCTCTCTCTCTCTCTTAAAATAAATAAGTAAACTTAAAACAAAAAACACAGAAACATCTTTTGAAATTAACATAATCATGAAGGAACATGTTCCTGTTGCACATTCTTTATTCTTCAGGTTATGAAAATATAACTTTTGAATGCTTAATAGAAATCAATTTTCTATTTTATGTTAAGGCTATTGAACCAGATAATAGGTATGTTTCCTTTTTACCTATGGTAGACTAGTTTACTTTTCTACATCCATTTTTGTATTCCAAAATTTGCTGAGTTTAAATTTATGAGGCTATAATCTAAAAGTATACTCGAACCATTCTTTATGTGGCACAAATGAAAAAAATCTCCATGTTTTCACTTGCAAATGCATATTTCCAAGTGTACAGTTGGTTGTTTTCACTAAGCCAGGATGTAGTTCTTAATGCTTGTGGCCTCACTCTCTGATTCTCACTGCATTCTAAAGAGTTGTTGATGTTCCTGTTATTCTCCATTTCACATATTGACTCTTTCCCCATATGTGAAAAATGTGGTAGGGTTTTAATACACTTTTTGCATATTTGTTGCCTACTTTCTCCTATTTTCAGACAAAAAGGGTTATCTTGAATTTTAATACATCTCATGTATCCTTTGGGGGTCTACTAATAAAAAAAACCCATTACATTGAAAGATAAAAATGCATAAAAAGTTATTTTTAAAATTCACTAACAATTAAAACTTAGGTCCAGAAATCAAAAGGAGTTCTTCCATTTGGCCTCAGAAAATAAACTGGCTCTCAATTTCCATTCATTTCCATGGCTGCAGTGAGAATTCTGGACATGTGGGTTGCAGTCTGAATTTGATCAGAAATGAAATGGCACAATTTCCCTCTGGACCCAATCAAGCCAAGTCAATCAGCATAGAGATGAACCACATAATTTTCAATTATGTAACTCAAAATTTTTAGCTGGCCCATGACTCAACAATTACAGAACAATTACAGCTGAAATATAATTATTTTCAGCTCGAATTCAGTTGTTGAGTAAAACAATATTGCAGATTAAAACATAATTTTTTCTAACAATTTTTTCTTTTAAGTATTAAATCACTGCTTAATTAGGATTTTGAAAAGAGTCATTAAATAACTACTGACAAATTCATCTGTGTAACGTATCTTTAAAAACTTACTTTTTTGGTATAATTTCCTTGCCTTTATTTGTGTAACGGGGACCATAAGGATGAGGGAGGAATGTCACCTTTCTGTTACAAAGGGAGGTGGTCCGTCTAGGGACAAAAAATGAAGTAGGTCCTGGGCTGGGAGAAAGAGGTCCTCTTGGAAAGAGCTGGATGCAGAAATGGAAGGAATATTTGATTCCAGTCATAGAAAGCTATGTTTTCTCCTAACTCATGCACCCTGGGACTATGTATGTATAATGGCAGAAATAGCTCTGATATGTGCAAGCTGAAAGAATTGTGTAAGTAAAGAAGTTTAACATTTGGTGCCCAGGCCTATGCTAGTAGAGTGTCACAAGCTGAAGTTTCCTCTCTGCACTCTGCTGTCTGAGGAAGTCCTCCGTGACTGCCTCTATGCCTTAGCATCGTTGCATCTCTTACTGCTTCCATTAGGCTGAGCTAGACTTCAGGACTTAAAAAAAAAATTTTTTTTTCCTTTGAACAGGAACAAATGGCAGCAGCAGCAAAAAAAGCAACAGAGATTTTCTGCTTTTCTTTCTGAGAGGCAGTAGTTATTTGGACTGTATCTTAGGAACGAGGAGCTCTTTTTCTTACCAAGTAGAAGATAGACTCCGAAAGTAACACAACACGCAAAATGAGGATTTGTTAAATTTGAATACTAAATGGCCTTATGCTGAACTGTACGGATCATGGGTTCTTGTACCCATGCCCTTGTGTGGTACATTGCCATTGACTCAGTCGGCCATGTGACTTGGTTTAGCTAACATCAACAAATGAGGTGCAAGCAGAGGCCTTGTCCACTGGGGCTTGGCCTCTTTCCTACATCTTCAAGAAGCCTGCTACCACATGAAGAAGCCTGACTAGCCTGTTGGAGACACATGGTCCAACTGACAATCAGCACCAACTACTAGATATATAAGTGGGACCATCTTAGACTGCCTAGCTCTAGGTGAGCCATCAGAAGACTACTGCCGCATGAGTGACCCTGGACATAGGGTGACCAACTCTTCTGTTTTGCTTGAGACTGATGGGTTTGCGGGATGCTGGACTGTCAGTGCTAAAACTGGGAAAGTCCCAGGCAAACCAAGATGAGTTGGTCATCCCTCTTAGGTGAGACCAGCAGAAGAACCATTTAGTGGAGCTTAGTCTCAATTTCTGAACTTCAGCATTGTGACTAAGCAAAATGTTTGCTGTTTTAAGTCACTAAGTTCTGGGATGGTTTGTTAAATAACTGATAACAGATCTCATCTTGAATTTCAAGCTCTAAAAGAGGGCATATTTGCATTTCTATTAAGCTGCTGGTAATGATAATAACCTTTGATAGACACAGGATTTTGGTTAATTTTCTAATTTCTAAGGTTTAACATAGGCTTATTTTTTGGATTTTTTCAAGTTATCTCCACTAGCGCCCTAGGGTATATTATAATACATAACGGGATTTCAGAGTTGCTCATAATGACAGCAGAAGCCTTTGCTCAAAAAAATTCTGTATTTCTAGATTTACAAATGCAAGTGTTAATGTTTAGGAAAGCATTAGTAGAAAAGGAATAAGGGCCAACTAGTTACCCAAGAGCAGGTGGCAGAATTATGACTTTTTCAGCTTTTTGGATAAAATGAGGAAAACAAAATTATAAATCATAGTACAAATTTTGTACTATTTTGTGCCACGATCTATAATTTTGTTTTTATCAAAAACATGAACACATATAATACAACATAATGGTTTAAAAGGTTTTTATAAAATTGAATATACTTTGGCTGCTTTCTTTATATTTAGGATAGTAGACTCCCCTGTGGAAGGATATAAAGTTGATGAAAAAAGAAATCTTGTGTATGTCAGTACAAATTACATAGGCCATTAAACTGGCCTATAGCCTTAAAAAGAGTGTGATGGCCTGGCTTTGGTGTTCCAATTAAGTTGGTAGTTCTGAAGTTGTTCAAAATACTGCTGCCTCTGTATCTTCAGCGTTGTCACTGATCTAACAAGATG
This sequence comes from Prionailurus bengalensis, assembly GCF_016509475.1. Classification (NCBI taxonomy): domain Eukaryota; kingdom Metazoa; phylum Chordata; class Mammalia; order Carnivora; family Felidae; genus Prionailurus; species Prionailurus bengalensis. Next base: position 55,682,637 of record NC_057344.1, read on the forward strand.
AAATGGAAACTCTGGATGTCAAAAGGCTACATCAACAACTGTCTCTCTGGGTATAGCAGGAGAATGGCTAAATATTTTTATAGTCTTAGTTTTATGTGACCAAGGTGCTGTGTCCCTCAGCTACTCTTCCGTGACCCAAAGTGGTGCATGTGTGTGTGTGTGTGTGTGTGTGTGTGTGTGTTTATGTAGGTCAAATGGAAAACCTCCAAGAATGGGCACCAGAGTGATTTGTCTAAAATTCCATTCTTCACTCCTACAGTGAATGGGTGGATGGATTCACCTGTGTGGGTACAGCTGCTATTTCCTAGTCATCCTATCCTCGAAATAGGTGCACACTAAACGATATACTGGGACCACCTGCACCCTACTCCTCAAAATGCAGAATACACCCGGGGAGATCTCTTCAAAGGTGTCTGGGGACAAATAAAGTGTAAATGTTATGGCTTATTTTCTTAAGTCACTTTCTGCCCACTTCTCTCTTTGAACAATGTGGTGGACTGGAGACTTGGCTCAAGGTACAATTTTGGATTTTGATATCCCAGAATTATGTCCTCAGTATACTTAACCTGCAATTCTTATTGGATTCATTCATTTCTAATTTCTAAATGGTCACAAGTTTAATCATGGTCACATATTACATACCAGTATAATGACCATGGTGATTGTTTTAGTTATTAATCATCTCCTTATGTGATCTAAACAGCTCAAGCCTTCCCTGCCTGAAGGGACAAATGAGGTCATATTTACACTAATAATCAGATTATAGTGGTCTTCAAAAAGTCTTTGGGTCCATCTGGCTGACAGAGGGTTTTAGTCTCCTGCCTACCAGGTTTCCCTGGTTTGCTAGGAGTCTCTGGGGATGTCAACTGTGTGCTTAGGAGCAAGTCTGCCTTTGGTTTTTCTACTCCAGTGCATTGGGTAACTTTGCTGTTGTGCTTGTCGCCAGCCCCATCCATAAGGAAGATCCTCTACTGGTGTGGTCATGCTCTGCTGGTGGCTCCTTTATTTTATTTTATTTTTAAAATTTTTTAATGTTTATTTATTTTTGAGACACAGAGCACAAGTGGGGGAGGGGCAGAGAGAGAGGGAGACACAGAATCCAAAGCAGGTTTCAGGCTCTGAGCTGTCAGCTGAGCTGACGTGGGGCTCGAACCCACAAGCTGTGAGATCATGACCTGAGCCTAAGTCAGACACTTAACTGACTGAGCCACCCAGTGGTTCCTTTAAATGAAGCTGCCTGGGGAAAGATTACCCTGGAACCTAGGCCTTGTGCCATGTATCCTAACCTGTCCTTGAAATCCAAAGCCACCCAGTTCATGCTCAGAGCTTCATGAAGCGTCTGGACAGCACAACTCTTTCTGCTTCTGAAATTAACCTTGCTCTCCACAGGTCTTGCTGAGCAGTCTCTCAGGCTAGATGGGGGCAGATGCCAATCCAACGTCTCAAGACTTTCTTGATTGCCTTTTCACTCCTCTCTGGCTCTCAAACTCTTCTGCTATGGTTTGAATGTTTGTATCCCCCACAAAATTCATGTGTCGAAACCAAACCCCCAAGATGATGGTGTTAGGAGGTGGGACCTATGCAAGGTGCTTAGGTCAAGGAGGCAGAGTCTTCATGAATGGGATTAGTAGTGTTCTTATAAAAGACGTCAGAGAAAGCTCCTTCAACCCTTCCGCCATGTGAGGACACGGTGAGCAATTGGCAGCCTGCAACCTGGAAGACAGCCTTCACCAGAACCCAACCATGCTGGCAGCCTAATCTTGGACTTCCAGCCTCCAGAGCTGTGAGAACTAAGTTTCTTTTGTTTATAAGCCACTCAGTCTGTGGTCTTTTGTTACAGCAGCCCAAATGGATTAAGACATCTTTTCTCCTTTAGCTTCAAAAACCTTCACCATGGGGCGCCTGGGTGGCTCAGTTGGTTGCGTGTCAGACTCTCGATTTCAGCTCAGGCCATGATCCTAGGTTGATGGGATTGAGCCTGTGTCAGGCTCCATGCTGAGCATAGAGACTACTTAAGATTCTCTCTCTTTTCCTCTCTCCCTCTGTCTCTTCCCTGTTCATGCAAGTGTGCTGTCTGTAAAATAAATGAATAAATAAATAAATAGCCCCTCCAACCGCACACCTACTGTATTGACTGCCAAAGAGCACAGTCTGTTACTGAACCCATTTGGGCTCAGCAAAGGTGCTCTGCTTCTCTTATATAAAACACAGATCAGATTTCATAACACTTAATAAAATGATCAGATCAACATAACATTTATAACACCAAAGTCCCGCTGTTTTTGCATTGTTTGTCTTCCAACATGACCTCCACCCTTTCCTAAAATCCATATTTTGGCATAGATGTGCTCTGAGATCCTCACACAATGTTGATGAGTGCACATCACTTAAGTTCCTCATCTCATCTCTGTTGTAATCTACCAGGGTCCATATTACCTTATACTCTGCCATTCACCATTGGAATGATCCCTTCATTGCTCTCCTTGCCTCGTCCAGGCTTTTACACTCCCATCAACACCAACATCAGAAGGAACTCAATAATAATATGAAATGGCAGAGCAAATGACTTATTTCATCAGCAATGGAGACTATTCAGAGCTAAAAATTCCAAGTGCAGAGTGGGGAGACTTTCTTCTTGTATACAAATATAACTTTTCATTCAAGGGATAAATGCTAGTTATTAAAATCCAAGCATGGATGAAGCTGCAGGAAAGCTTGTTTTCTGCTTCATTGATTTAATAAACATTTGACAGGTTTTTTTTTTTTTATGAAAACATTACCCCTTTATCTTAGTAAGGAACGCAAAATATGCTTTTTCTCTTAGGCACTGACTGCAGCTTAAAGTCAGTTTTGCTTTCATTTCCTATCATTATATCAAACTAAAACTTGCTGTAATGGCATGGATTTTTAATACCTCATCTCAAAACTTTACCTTTTAATAAATTAACATGTACCCTCTGATTAATAACCACCTTAATTCCTTAAAAACAAAACAGAAAAAACAAACAAACAAACAAACAAAATCCCAGGGACTGAGGTGAATGGGTGTTAAGCAAAAAGGTTATAACTATAATTTACACAAAATCTGGATAAAAAATATCATCTTATTTTCCCCTCTAGGTCAAGCTATCGACAAAGAAGTTTCATCCAACTGCATATGGCAGGAGAGAAAAAGAACACCCTCGCCTGCTCTGTATCTGTTCCCATTTCTTCCTCTCACACTTTATGGCAGTTTTCAAACATGTACATAAGTTCTTAGACCTTCTTCCCATTGGGAAGTGGGGTATATGTCTCTGTCCTTGAATCTGGTTAAGATTATGACTGCTGTATGGCAAAATTGATACCCAGTGACTTCCAAGTGGTCTATGAGAGACCACCTTGCTTTTATCATGTTCATTGGAATAATTTGATCTTGGAGCTCTCAGTTACCATGTGGGAATTCAGCCTATGCTGCAGTCACCAGACTAGAAGGAAGCACAGGTCACATAGAGAAGCCACGTGGAGGTATTTTGATCCCTTTCTTGCTTAAGCAAGTTTGAAATATCCTTTGATTTTGACAAATACTCTCTTTCCTAACTTCTAAGATGTGTTTTTGGAATAGATATTTAAAAAAAATTATGCTCATTTCTCAAATTAACAATTTTTCAAAATAGCAAGAGATTAATTCCTTTTTTTCTTTTCAAATTGTTATTTAAATTCTAGTTAGTTAACATATAGTGCAATATTGGTTTCAAGAGTAGAAATTCAGTGATTCATCACTTACATACAACACTCAGTGCTCATCACAAGTGCCCTCCTTAGTACCCATCACCCATCTAACCCATCACCCATCTAGCCCATCCCCCACTCACCTCCCTAGAAATTAATTCTTAGCATCAAATCTATGGCTTATTAGCTATTGCTATGTAACAAACCTCCTCAAAACTTGGTGATATAAATCATGTAATCGTTGGGACATATTTACATTAACAATTTATTTGTTGTTTTTCTGAATTTTGAATTTAGCCAAGCATTCTGTATTTTATCTAGCAATCCTAAGATATAGAATGATTCTTTCTTACAATGTTCCTATGTCAATACCAGGAAAAGAATTTGATTCACTTTGCTTAGACCAAGCACCTGCCCTTTGCATAGAACAAAGCGGGATATAGCTCACCTCTGTGGCCAACATGGCAGGGTTTATTATCAGATGAAGGGAATATGGGAAATTTTTCTGGGTTTCCACAATCTACTACACACTTACTAGTGTTTCACTTTCACCTCAATCACTGGAAAAATAAAAACAGAATTGTGGGCTTAGATAACTATTGCACTGAGGGGGGCAAATCCTTTATAGTTTCAGAGACGTAGATGATCATCGACACTGGCTCTTGTAACGCCAATTTTATAGAATGTTTTCTTAGTTCAGGCTGCTATCACAAAGTAGTATAAACTAGGTGGCTTACAAACAACAGAAGATTATTTCTCATGGTACCGGAGGCAGAGGAGTCTGAGATCAGGATGCCAGTGTGGTAGGGTTCTAGTGAGGACTCTTTTCCTGATTGCAGAATTCCTACCTCTCATATCCTCAGAGCAGAAAGAGGGATGGAGAGTTCTCTGGGGACTTAAAAAAAATAAGAACACTAATCCCATTTCTCAGGGTTCTGCCTTCATGATCTAATTGTGTCCCAGAGGCCCCACCTCCTAAAACCAGGGGAGTTAGGATTTCAACATATGAAATTGGGGGGGACACAGTTAGTCCACAACAGATATTGACTTGCCAGGGGATTTTTTCATCAGCTACCTAATAGATGGCCAAGGAGGGTGCTGAAATTGTCTATTCATCTGCAATTCAATGCAGCAATTACTGAGAACCTAAATTCAAGGTACTAAATACAGGATGCAGAAATGAGTAGTAGCCTTTCTGCCCCTGTCGAGTGCAGAGTTAGTGGGGCAAACACAGAATCAACACTATGTGGTGTGAGAAATGGGTGAGGTATGTGCAGCACCTTATGGTATTTTCAGAGGGTTCCTCACATTACCTGGGTGTGGCAGTGGGATGAGTGGGGTTAGTCAGGAGAAGGAAGAACAAATGCATACAGGGAAGAATAGCATGATGTGTTTCTAGGTTGTGTGTGTGTGTGTGTGTGTGTGTGTGTGTTTTAGAGAGAGAGAGAGACTGTAAGCAGGGGAGAGGAAGAAGGAGAGAGAGAGAGAGAGAGAGAGAGAGAGAGAGAGAGAATCTCAAACAGGCTACACGCTCAGACGCTCAGTGCAGAACCTAACCCGGGCTTGATCTCACAACCCTGAGATGATGATCTGAGCCATAATCAAGAGTAGAACACTTAACCCACTGAGCCACCCACTTCTGGGGAGGTTTTGAGAATGTGGTGTGTGGGACATGTATTGGTATGCATAAAAACCAGCACCTGGTTAAAGCTGAACAATAAAGTACAAGGCAAAGTGTTATGGGAGGGGGGCAGTGAGGCTAGAGAAGTTTGTAGGGATCAGCTTGTCGAGGGCCTTGCAAACCATATTATGGAGCATGAATTTGATGTGGAACTTTCTGTTCTTATTCTTTGCTAGGTCATAGAGAATGATAAAAGCTACCATTTTCCTCTGAATAAATGCACATCCACCCAAAATTATGCATAGACATTCAAGGGAATTAGAGATGGTTGGAGGGCCAAACCAAGGTTTATGAATTCCAGGTTTATAATCTTAGAGTGTAAGTGATTGGATACCACCAAAGACTCTTAACCATGGGAATATCACATTTAGATTTCATTTAAATTTTTTTAGATTTTATATTTTTAAGTAATCTCTACACCCAACGTGGGGATGGAACTCAGAACCCTGAGGTCAACAGTCACAAGCTCCCCCAACTGAGCCAGCCAGGCAGCCCCGCACCTCCACCTTTTTTTTTTAAGATTTTATTTTTTAAAGGATTTTTTTTGACTACTCTGATAGCAGTGTAGACAGTGGATTTGACTGGGGCATTAAAATTTACCTGTGGTTCCCAGGGAAGAGGATTAGGGGAACACTGGGGTTCCTGTCTTTTTAGACATCTGATGATGATAAAAGGAAAGATCACCTAGACCTGATACTTCAGAGCAAGTACCGGTGGCAGTTGGGGACGGCAGCTGGCCATGTGACTGCCGAGGAAGTAATTGTGCCAATGATGCAGAAACAATGATGGATGGGATAAATATCTAAGAGGTAACATTGGCAGGACATGGTGACTGAATGATGTTGGAAAAGGGATGGGATGGTTAAGTAACCAGTTACCAGATAAAAGAGGAAGTGCAGATTTAGCAGAAAAATTAAAAGATCAAGCTAGCATTACTGTTTTGGACCAAAAAGTAAGATCTGACTACAGAGAAGTAAGATATCATTTCTTAACTCTTAAACAAACTCTGAAAGCAACCTGGGAAATGAGTTCTGAAAGTGTTTCTTGGAGTTACTCTTCGAAATGATCTCCTGAGGCCAACAGTGTGCTATTCTTTCTTTCAGGATGACTTATTTAGGTGAATATTTCTTCATTTTTCTTTCTTTAAGATGTCACAACATTGTAGTCTATCCTTGCATTGGAGGGAAAAGATTGGGATTTAAGAATGTATTTAGATATCACCGTTAAAATAAAAAATGCTTAAAATAATTGAGATAAACAGAAGGCAATTATAATAGACTCATAAATCTGTACTAATTGAGGGGAAGGTCAATCAGAATTCATTAAAAATCAAAAGTGTAAGATATTGTTTTCATTCATATTCTTAGCCTAAAAATAATGTGAAGGAAAAAAAATGAGTTGCTTTTATCACTATCACATAATTGCTTCCTATTTCTGCTCTGCAAATTAGCACAGAGGACACAGGCAATCAAAACTCTACTTAAGTTCCCATGACCACTATTGGCAAAAATCTGTGTTGCTATGGCAGAAATGAAGACCTCTGTATCCTTTTGTTTAGAAGATATTGAACCCTATCAGCCACTCCTAACTGGCCACTGAGAAATAATTTTATCACTTGCGTTGAGGGGCAATGTCGAGCATTACTCCCCAAGTTTTACATGCACAATGTAATAGACACATACACACAGGCATGCACACAAATAGAGAGACAGCAGAGTGGAAACAATAGATACTATTGTTCCCTGTTTGGGCTAGAGGCCATGAATGTGAAGGCAGAAACATACACCTGCAAAGACTGTGATGTTTCCCTCTCTGATAAAATATGAAAAAAAAATGAAGGAAAGTGAATCAGTGTAACCACGTCTAGAGGGTCTCTGTATTGGGTCCATTTCCTGCTTGGGAAGATGGAGACGTAGAAGCATGAGCTCCAGGAGGGTGCACAGACCTGCTCCTGTCAGGGCACGTCCAACACTCACAGGGGAGTTTCTTGAACCACGTAAGGAGATGTTGAGCTTACTGAGAGGCCAGTTTGAATGTTCGGGAACCTTGGGGAAATCAGATAAAGGCTGTCATCTCGAGAAGAGGGATAAAAGCTGGGAGTCAGAAAGCTACATGGAGGAGACGCTTTAGAGGGCCTGGCCACGGTTATGGTTTGGTGCCAGAGGAATGAGACTATGTGGGGGGCGGGGGGGGGGAGGAGAAACTATGTGAAGAGAGGCAGAGGCTCCCCCTCTCCATCCTTCTTTGGGTTTTGGTGTTTGTAGTTGAGTCATTCTAACTCTGTGCGCCAGCAAATGAAACACTGTGGGCCTAAACAAAAAATGCTTGGAAATCATTTGTAGGAATGTTCAAGTTGAATGCCATTAATAGAAATGTACCCCATTTGTCCTTGTGTCTTTTGTGATTTGGTCCTATGGGCCCAGAGAATACCTTCCATGGTTACATGGAATTTATCCCATGATCTTTTCTGGGTGTTTTCTTGTTTTCATCTTGGCCGTTTTTCTCTAGGAACCTTGAGACGAATTTATCACGCACCTTTAACCAGGTTAGAGATTTGTCATTGATAAACCAGATATTTTTTTTTGTCATAGGCTTGGTCTGAGCCTATCTCTGAAACCAGAGCAGAACCCCTATCTTGAGCTACAACTCGCACTGTCCCATGACCTGTTCTGTCACATCTAAAGTTTTTAAGGAACAAACTTTTCATGTTGTATCAAATAACTTCCTATAAAACCACTCCTCATAAAAGGGACCAAAGACTGAGTGCACACAGGCCCAGGGCCAAAGTGAAGGGATATTACCTGACATTGTGTTGTGCCGTAAAATACAGAAGAAATGGAGTCTTTATCCCGATAGAATAAAAAAGCTACAAAGTTTTAAATCTTCCTCCAACAAAAAATGGACAATTACAGCTGTTATGGGACAATATAGAAATTAGTTCAAATAGTAGGGGCCCTCTTTGATTGCTAGGGCTTTTATGCTCCTTAAATTTGCCTGTGGTTCCCAGGGGAAAGAAATAGGAGGACAGGGGCACCTGGGTGATTCAGTGGGGTAAGCATCCGACTTTGGCTCAGGTCATGAACTTGCGGTTCATGGGTTCGAGGGCTGCGTCGGGCTCTGTGCTGACAGCTGGGAGCCTGGAGCCTGCTTTGGATTCTGTGTCTCCCTCTCTCTCTGCTCCTCCCCCACTCACGCTCTGTCTCTCTCTGTCTCTCAAAATAAATGAATGTTAAAAAGAAAAACTTGAAAAAAAAAAAGAAATAGGAGGACATCGGAATTTCTGTTTTCTAGGCATCTGCTGATGAATACAGGAAAGATCACCTGGATTCGCATAATTCAGAGCAAATATGAGAATGTGTGGAGGGAGGAGAGAAAAGAAGAGAATTAGGAAATGAAAGAAAAAGATAGGGAGAATCCACTCTGCTTCATGAGAGGTCCATCTGTTTTCCTTTTCTATTTGAATGAGTCTTTCCAGAGGCTAAGGAAGATGACTAACACAGTATGAACGTACTGATTATGTGTGCATTGACTGCTGCAAAACTAAAGAGTAGAATCAACTCATGGAACCATCATGAGATGAAGGAGGGAGTTGTTTCTAGAGGGAAATCAGAGTGTGGTTTCCAGAAGATGGTAATTGGACGCTGGCTGGCACGTACACACGCACGTGTGCACACACACACACACACACACACACATTACAGGGCCTTACTCACATATAAGTGCAACTTACGGAACATCGGGAATGAGCTCGCATCCTGTTGAGACTGGATGGTCAGGACAGAGCATAGAATAATGGTTAAGAGCAAGGACCTGGGAGCCAGAATGCATGGGTGCAAGTCCTCTTCCCACAACTTACTTCTGGCAAGTTACTGACTGTCTCTGATTCAGTTTCCTCATTGTAAACTGGAGCTGATGGTACTAGATAACATCTATGTCGTGAGAATGAGGGTTAGTTTATGGGAAGCACCGGAAATGTGCTGTGGCTCAACAAACTCTCAGTGATCGCTGACTGTTGTTACGGGCTACTTAGGATTTGCGGGGGTACGAGGATAGGTCAGATTGTAGCAGAGCTCAGAGAACTAGTTCATGGGAAATTACTATTTTTTTTTTGTTTTGACTTCAAAAGCTGAATTTGGAGAATTCTGTAACCTTAGATTCTTTTCGAAGGAAGTGGTCGTCATAGACAACTTTTATGCCTTTTGAGGTGATATCCCTCATCAGATTTATCGAACCAGTCACCAGTCTGTACTTAATGCTCACCGACAGCCTGGTTTGGACTGACAGCGCTTCGTTCCTCCTACACACCCTGGGGTCCTGCCAGGGTGCTCTTGAGAGCACATCTATGATGGGCTTAAGCCAGTGGGGTTTTGTCCTAAGTTCTAACAATGTGTTTCGGTTTCTTTCATGTTTCACTGAAATGTTCATATACTTCTTTATGTTTTGGCAGAAATTCATAAATCGATTCAAGATGATTGGAAGCATTAAAAATGCCTATAATAACAGGTATATATATATCTATAGCAGAGTTCTTTATACTTACAGTATAGTTCAGTGTAATTGCACTTAGCATGTTTTCTGTGATGACACGAGTCTTATGTCCTTCTAAGAGCCTCAACTCATTTCAGGAGATTTGATTCTATTCTGCTCCATGCCAGCCCTCTCCTTTCCATTCCATTCTTTGAGGAAATATGAAATTCACAGCATGCTGCAAGGCATGGTTGAAATTAAAAGACAATCAAGGCAGAGTTCTCAAGAGAAACTTATAATGTAGTTTCAAATTTGGAATTTGGATAGCAGATAATAGAAATTTTGGAAAGTGCAAAAATTCAATATTTATTTTTTTGTAAGTTAATTTATTTTGAGAGAGAGAACATGTGTGCGAGCAGGGCAGGGGCAGGGAGAGAGGGAGAGAGAGAGAATCCCAACCAGGCCCGGCGCTGTCATGGTAGAGCCCAACCTGGGGCTCAATCTCACAAATCGTGAGATCACGACTTGAACTGAAATCAAGAGTCAGATGCTTAACCGACTGAGCCACCTAGGTGCCCCCATAAATTTGATATTTCTAAGTTAGCTCATTGGTGGCCATTACAAATATAATTAAATAGTACACATAGTTTTAGTGCTAGAAGCTGCTTGTGCCCCACTGGATCCCTTTTTTTTTTCTACTGGAACATCCATTCATTCCCCAGCCCCTGCAGGTGCTCTGGGAACAGCTCACAGCTGCTTCTGCTCTGTAAAATTGTCTTTGGCTGAAGGCAGCTGCCTTGCACAGAAGCCTGAGAGATTACACCCCTTCCCTGTGTCACGTTCAGAGCTGGCCACTGACAGGCCGACATGGTGGTGAAAAAGCCCAGTTCCCATTTTTCGTGGAGGTACAGTTCTGTGTGTGATTTGTGCTCCAGACGCCCGTGGATCAGGCTACATCCTACTCAGCTCTTTCTCCTTCCCTGTTAACCTCGCTCTTTTGTGGGTCTCTCCTAGAGCAATTCCTGAAAGAAATTAGATGTACTCAAATCCATGTCTTAAGCTCTGCTTCCAGAAAACTCCACCCAAGTCATTTCTTTGCTGTTTATTGCTTGTTTTAGGGATTTACAATAAGAGGCATTGACTTATATTCATCATTTTAAACTTGTCTTGAGAGTTTTGTATTTTAAACTCACTTGTGGCCAGAGATTATCTGCCCTTCACTAAAACAATTTTCTTATCCACATCTTTTGATTTTTAAAAAATGTGTATTTATCTTTTGAGAGAGAGAGAGCACAAGCAGGGGAGGGGCAGAGAGAGAGAGACACACACAGAATCTGAAGCAGGATCCAGGCTCTGAGCTATCAGCGCAGAGCCGGATGCAGGGCTTAAACCCACGAACTGCAAGATCATGACCTGAGCCAAAGTCAGATGCTCAACCGACTGAGCCACCCAGTGCCCCTGTATCTTCTGAATTTTAAAGACAATTCTATGACTTCCAGCATAGACTTTCATTACATACACCAAAGAAATCAATGCACTCTATTTGGTATTGGATCCAGTAATTAATATCTGCATAGTCAGTGTAATGCACATGGTATTCCAATGAATTCACAGGTTGTCATGTACCATATCAATTTGAAAATTCTTGAGGTATGATGATGTTCTTCAGGTAAGGCCAAAACAAACTTTGGAAGAAGAGCTATGTTTCTGTTCACTTGATCAGTGCCTTCAGTTTCCAGGATTAAAAAAATAATAACAGTTCTCAGTATTTTATTTTATTTTATTATTTAAAAAAAAATTTTTTTTATCGTTTTTTTTTTATTTTTGAGACAGAGAGAGACAGAGCATGAAAGGGGGAGGGGCAGAGAGAGAAGGAGACACAGAATCGGAAGCAGGCTCCAGGCTCTGAGCCATCAGCCCAGAGCCTGACGCGGGGCTCGAACTCACGGACCACGAGATCGTGACCTGGCTGAAGTCGGACGCTTAACCGACTGCGCCACCCAGGCGTCCCGACAGTTCTCAGTATTTTAGATTTGTGTAATGCTCCAATGATGGCCAAGACTTCTCCTGTATATGAATTCACCCAAAGCTTTGATCAGCGATGAAGTACGAAATATTGTTCTCATGTTGGAAGTAGATCCCGTAAATGCCCAGCACTAGGTGCTTCAGCTAGAAATTTCAAAGACGGGCCCTAACGCAGGCAGCCTCATTCCCAGCGTGGTGCTCCTTTTATAGTCTATCAGAGAAATAGTGATATAAAATTACATTTCTATTTTCCCTAGTAATCTTAGAATTTGAAGAGCCCTTATATATTTTTCTTAAGTAGTATCTTAAAAGTAGGTTTTCTCTGTGATAAAAAAGCAGATAATTAACACTTGACTGCCCATATTTTCTCTTCTCAGGAATTTTTTGTATTCAGAGCCTTTTTCCATCTTCCTAAATATTATAATCTTTTCCTTTTCCTAGCTCACGGAGATGTTGAGAAGATGAAGTGTAAAAAAAGATCTTCCAAGTGCTTTGACCCGCTTGGAGGCAAGTTCTCCAGTTAAGCTGGGTGGTATTAGCTCTAAGAGTCTGTGATTATTGTGTAGTGTTGCTATGGAGTTTCCTGGATTTCAATCATTTATCTATTTAGACATTGCTTTAGGAGTTGTAAATTGCAGTCACTGGGTCAGCACTGGCTTCTAAATATTCAGTTTGGGCTATAAATAGAACAGAAGACTGCCTGTAGCTCATTCTATTCACTGCTATGTCCTGATAAAAAAAAAAAAAAAAGCCCAAAGGGTTCTTTCCTGGTCTTTGTTGTATGACATTTATCAGACACCCCTCTGGGGGATTAAATATACAGAGTGTGTGTGGCAGGGGTACTCTACCCCTACTTCCGTACATGTGCCAATTCCTATTAAGTAGTAGTTATCCTTAATTGTATGTTTCAGTTGTTATAACTCTGTTATTACACCAATTGTATGGCTCAGATAACTATGCTCTGAGGGTATAGTTACCTCCCTGTGTGATCATAATGTTCTCTGTTCTCTGGTGCTGAAAAAGAGAAAGCTCATCATATTTTGCTGGATGTCACGGGTCACAGCTCTATACGCCTGAGCTATAGAGATAGGGAAATTTGGCCATTGACACAGCCTGATAGAGTCTGGAGGATTAAAGCTTTGTTGACAGGCTTTAGTCAGGAAAGGGATGAGGTGTTCAGAAGACATTGTGCACCCTACTATCCTTTGCTCCCCATGACATTTCCCAGGTGATGTGGTCTGAGGATAAGGACAAATCAACATAATCACAGAAGGAGTTAATGGATTGATTTTTAGGAAGTTCATTTCTCTTTCCTCCTTCAGCTCACAGCTGCCATGTTTCTGTGTTCTTTGTAGCCTAATGGGGTAAAAGAGTCTTTTCTCCTTGCTCTGGAGAGCTCCTAACTCTCTGTGGTTTTCTAACTGGCTTCAGACATATGCCACCTCAGTCTTCTTAAACTCATGAATTCTAGGCATTCAATAAACATTTACTTCACATCTACTAAGCTGTGTCAGGAACTGTACTCTTCACTACAGGTAGTCCCTTGAATCTATGACATGGGAGGTGGACACATTTGTTGTAACATAGATTGATGTAAATAAGGTGATATGTCCTGCTTGTCCTGGACAGTCCTGGTTTATGTCTATTGCTCAGGATGGTGATTAATAGCACGCTCTTTTATTCTTAAGAGTAGCTCAATTCTGACAGTGGATCAATGTATGTCAAATTTAGACTCAGAAGATTGTGGAAATTCATTTCTTCCAGAAGCTATCTCAGACTCTTAGAGGCAGGATTAGAGGCCCCTTCACATGGTTTCATGAAACTTGGAAACACACCTGTCACAACATTTGCTGTTCCACAATGACCTGTAAGCTCCTTGAGGGCAAGGTCTGCATTCCCAAATATCAATTTATTCTTGGTTGGCATAGACCTGACACATTAAAAAAAAAAGGAGCTCAATTTTTTATTGACATTTTTCATTGAAATTAAATTCATAACACGGGTCCATACTCCAGATGGGGATGTGAGTTAAGGAAAGTGGTCCAGAATAAAAAGGTCCTTGAAGGATGAGTAGGAGTTCACCAGGAGAGGAAGAACAGAGGACAGAGCTTTTGGACAGAAGGCAGCATATTTGTGGCAGGGGGAATAAGAAACCACAGTACTTCAGTTGATATGGCAGAATGCTAGGGCATGAAGGGTTTGGCTAAAGATGAGGTTGGGAGGTAGTAAGTACGGGCTGGATAGGGTCTGTACATAACACTAAGGAGTTTGGACTTTGTCAAGTAATAATAAAAATAACCATTATTGATCAAACACCTAATTATACGCCAGGTACTAGGTTATGTGCTTTGAATGCTTTATTTTAATTTGTCCTCCCAGCTCCCCTAGGAGTTAGGTACAGCTATTATTCTCTTTTAACATATGAGAAGACTCAGGTTGGAGAGGATTAAATGATCTAACTGAGGTCACATGGTTGAGTGTAGATGTGAACCAAGAGGGCTTGACAGCAAAGCCTAGCACATTCTCTTTTCCCCTTCTCTTCCTCTTTATCTCCTTCAGGCACACAAATGCACACACAACATCCCAGAGTCAGTGAAGATCCATTGAGAGGCTTACAGCTGGAAAATGACATGATCAGATTTCTATTTTAGAAGGACTCCCTTGGTGGAGGTTTGGGAATGCCAGTTTGGTGTGAGATGTCCAGAGCAGGAATAATCTGCTTGGAGGCTGGTCCAGGAATCCAGGTGGGAAGGATATGAACCTGATCCAAGGCAGAAGCCGTGGAGGTATTGAAGAGGGGATTGATCCAAGAGGTTCAATATTCAATAAAATTTGAAAAGTAGGACGAAAATTTGGTTTTAATTTCAAGCCTTGTATCCTTGGAAATCGGGTGGGTTCAATCAGATGGTACAATTGCCTAAAACCTGGAATCAGGCGTGCAAACAGGCTAGATGATGAGTTCAGTTTTGGGCATGTTTGCTTTGAGTTGTTGGTGTAATATCCAGATGGATTTATTAAATAGTAGTAGGATATGCAGGACTGACAGTCAGGAGAAGACTTGGAATGGTGGTATAGATGTAGGAATTATCAGCATGAGATAAGGTGAAACGACCCAGGATAGAGACGGAGAAAAGAGAAGAGGGCGCAGGGTATGAGAATAAGAGGGGCTCCTGCAGGGGTCTAGGAAGGAGACAGGAGAGAGGAGAAAAATCAGATAAAATCTTGTCCCCAAAACCAAGGGAGGAGAGAGACCAAAGAGAAGGAGATGATGAATGGAGACAAAAGGTGGGAGGAAACCAACATAATAAATACCAGTTTTCACAAGTATATTTGAAAATATTGCAAAGTGAAATCGGTACTCAATGGTGTCAGAATTATAGTTGCTGGTCAACTCATTAAGAGTCTAATAGTGTCTGACCACTAATGCGTACCTTAATTTAAGCCTAGTAGTCACGTCGATTAAAAAAGTTTTTGCCTTTGGAAAGCAGAGAAACTTTGACCAAAAATTCTGCAAATGTCATCCAGACCGGGATGTCACTTTTGACTCTACTGAGGGAGATTGTGAATATTATCAGGAATATAGCCTTGCAGTGCTGTGCATCAGGGCTTTCTGAGCAAATAGCGTTTATCTTGATGTCATAACCCCAGTTCATCTGGATGAAATAGTGCAGTGCTGGCATTTTCATGGAATGGGTCACCAGACCCAGATGAAGAAAAATTGAAGTTATTGTGCCCTGGTGTACCAGTCCTTTCTCTACGACAGCAGTTTTGTCCTTGTCCTTGATATAGATATTTGAAACACTCAACTCTAATGAATTTTCTGCTCTGTCTGGATATGTTCCCTTGGCAGCACATGGCAAACTTGAAAAAATATTGTAAAGGTTATCAAAGGTTAATAGTTTCTCAACTTCCTTTTTTTCTAGGGAGATAGCAAAACCCAAACCCTTTCAGGCATAGAGATCCAATAATATAACTATAATTAAAACAGTGACACTGCATGGGTATTGTTCCACTGATAATTTGCCTTCATCTAAGAGTTTTATTTTATTTTTGTTGATCCCTTCCTCCTTCCAAAATTGTTTGAAATCTTTTAAAATAAGGAGCAAAAATACAAATAGAAATAGAACATCAAAACCCATGTGAAGAAAAAAAGGAAATAAATATTTGATGAGCCCAATCTAATACATGTAATATGCCATAATATCACATGTAGCTTTGAAATGTCTAATAGGTTAAAATAAACTCTTTTTAGTATCTGAAGGAGTTATTGATCAACTTTTCCAATTAGTCCTTTAAAATTTTTTTTTTCAACGTTTATTTATTTTTGGGACAGAGAGAGACAGAGCATGAACGGGGGAGGGGCAGAGAGAGAGGGAGACACAGAATCGGAAACAGGCTCCAGGCTCTGAGCTATCAGCCCAGAGCCTGACGCGGGTCTCGAACTCATGGACCGCGAGATCGTGACCTGGCTGAAGTCGGACGCTTAACCGACTGCGCCACGCAGGCGCCCCCCAATTAGTCCTTTTAAATGACTTAGCTGTATTTCATAGATGAAACTGAAGTAGACATTCCATGGCTTTTCCAAGGGAAATAGCACACTGAAATAGAAACAGAATAGACTCATACAAAAGTGACTTATGCCACCTTCTAAATATGAACACAACGTTCTTATTTAATTTCATGAATTATCTTAGTACTTCTAATGGTTCTATTCCTTCCTTCTTCCTTAGGGTTTCTTCAACACCGTAAGCCATTCCACAGTTTACCAGGTGAGTTCCATTCTACTTATTTGTGATCCCGGATGCTATGGTCTGCATGTAGCACTTATGTCCATCCAATTCATATGTTGAAATCTTAGCCTTCAAAGAGGATGGTATTAGGAAGTAGGGCCTTTGGGAGGGGTAAGTCATGAAAGTGGAACCTTCATGAATGGGGTTAGCTCCTTATAGAAGAGGCTCCATGGAGATTCCTGCCTTTCTACCATGTGCAGATACAGAGAGGTGTTCTGACTCTCACCAGAAGGTGACCATATTGGTACCTTGATCCTGGACTTCCCGGCCTCAGATCTGTGAGAAACAAATTTCTGTTGTTTACAAGTCACCCAGGCTGCGGTATTTTGTTAAAGCAGCCCAGACTGACTAGGGCACCGCCTAAGAGAGGGCAGAAAGTATTGACAGAGTAATGTGGCTGGATTGCGATGTGGTTTCTGTAAGGGGGTAAGAACAAGCAAAGTGATAGTCTGAGAAGAATGTAGGAGTATTTCTAAGTCAGGAAGAAAGAGTTTGTTGGTAGCACTGAATAAAAGTTCAAAACCCATGGAAGACATGCAGCACACCGGCCTTCCTCTTCCATGCAATCTTCTCCTTGCCTCTCTTCCTATGTACTTTGAACACAACATTGATCTCACCATGGTAACCATGGTTGGTTTATTCAAGTCCTCCTGAACTATATCTGGAACCATTCAGGAAGTGAAAGCCTCTGTTTAGTAGATGTTTTTAAAATGGGGTTGAATGACAGAAAACACACACACAAACAAAAGCCAAGCATGCAGTACCCTCCGCAAGGCTTGTCAGAGTTCCAGAAAGAGGCCAGTTTGGGCATATCTTACAGATGAAACAGGAAGTATGTTTCTCACCAGCTTCTTAAATCTCATCTAAGTGCATTTCAGTGGATTCTAGAATATTTTCTCTGCTAAATAAAGTTTATAAAGATTAGGTTACATATCCTATCAATCATTTTGAAGAATGCAGTCTCCATTTTTCATGACAAAAGAAAACAGCATCCAAGTTTCTCTTTTGCAAGCTAAATGTGATGCCTTGAGCTGTAGACAGTTTTTCCTGATGTTGTCAATATTGCTGATGGGCAAAGTGACATTTATATATGAAGAGGCCATATGGGATTTTGTATTCAATTAAGTACTGCAATTATTAAGTGAAAACAGTCAAAATATCAGGGAAAGATTATTTCCAAGTTGGTAAGTAACTATGGCTAAATAACAGTATAAAAACCACCTATAAAATCCATGAATGGTCAGTATAATATCAGTGGTTTAAGCCTCATTAATATGATTTGGTTTTAACTGCTATATGTTAATAACGATTTTAGGCATCATTTATCTATCTCCATTCCTTTTCAACAATTTAGGAAAATCTTCCCTTACTTCATTTGGAAAGACTAGAGTAAAATAGAGTTTATTTCATATGCAATATTTATTAGTTTTCCTGGTTTCCATAGCCCCTCTTCATAGAACATCTGGTTGCTTAGCACATACATTATGATATACCTCCACAGAACAGTTTCTTTTGAAACAAAGAACAGGTGTTCTGAGTCACAGAGGCTGATTTTTTTTTTAAGTTAAAGGCTGGGGAAATTCAACCTGAATAAATCTGCGTTTTCATTGTGAAATAGAGATCAACAGCGTCCAATGGTATGCAATTGGTCACCAATGAATTTCATAGTGCATTTGATGCATGTAAAAGCTATTAGATGCTAGTTTTTGTCACAAAGAGCTGTCTAGGGGCAGGAGTCTGGGTGACTCCATCCATTACGTGTCCGACTCTTGATTTTGGCTCAGGTCATGATTTCATGATTCGTGGGATCAAGCCCTGAGGTGGGCTCCTCACTGATATCATGGAGGCTTCTTGGGATTCTCTTTCTCCCCCTCCCTCTACCCCCCCTCTTACTTGTGGGCACGCAATCTTTTTCTTTCTCTCTCTCTCTCAAAATAAATAAACTTAAAAAAAAACACATAGAGCTGTCTGATTTCATAGCTCTTAAACACAATGAAAACGTCAATGCTATATTACTTGGTATAATATGCTGTAGTTCATGAGCATTTGAGTAAGAGGTAATATCTGACCTCCACTTGGTTACAGTTTGATCAGTGAACAACATATGGCCCAAAGAAATAGGTACAGAACCGACATAGAAGTGTCGAATGGAATGCACATGCTATAAAGGACAGAATGAGCTCTATAATATTTAAACCTGATCTATTTTAAGGTACACCTTTCAAGATAATAGATTTTTTACTCTTTATTATTATGGTTTTGTCTATTCATGATATTTAATGACAGTAAAAATAACTGATAACATTTATTAAATAATTCCAGGTTCAGGTACTGTTTTCATTGCCTTGCATGTTTTATTTTATTTAATTCTTGTAGTAACCCCATGGGGAATACAAAGCACAGAGCAGCTGGATAGTCAGGAATCAGCCTGGGAACCACATGCAGGTCCAATCCGTCTTTGGAACCTCTGTTCTTAATAGCTCTTGTACACATGGGCTCCTGGGTGGCTCACTCAGTTAAGCTTCCAACTTCAGCTCAGGTCATGAACTCACGGTTCCTGAGTTCAAGCTCCGCAATGTGCTCTGTGCTAACAGCTCAGAACCTGGAGCCTACTTTGGATTCTGTGTCTCTTCCCTCTCTCTTCTTCCCCTCTTTTTCTCTCTCTCTCTCTCTCAAAAAAAAATCAAGATTAAAAAAATAATAAAAAAAACCCTCTTCTACCCAAAGAAGGCAAAACTTACTAAAGTCATCAGTGAAAGATCACCCATGCTATGTCCAGATTCATCAAATTGTATTATTTATACACACAGCTGTGTGTGTATCAGTTATACCTCCATAAACCATTGTTAAAAATAAATTAGCATTTTTAAAAGTAAAAAAGAAAGTAAGGATCACCTAGTGATACCGATTCAGATATTTTGTTTTTATGTACCAACCCTCTGAGAGTCTCCATAGCCGTTTTAATCCTAAAGCACCCAGGGTTCCCTTGCTCTATATTTATCTGATGATATCAGATAATTGGCATAATTCAGATACTTGTGTGATTTTTCTTTTCTATCTTAAATGGCCAGATTAGGTTTCAACATATGCTATGTTAAACCTTCTCCTATGCTGTGTTAAATGGCCATGGAGATGTTGTTTGTTAAATAGATATCACCATGTCTCCCTATTTCTCTCTTTGCATGTCCTTTCAATTTTTTTTATAGAGAAAAATATAATTAAAACCTAGAAGAATTTTCTTTTTCCTGGCCAGTTATAATTTGAAATCGCAGCGGGCAAGAGGTAGTTACATAGATTTGTCTTTGTTTTCTCTCTAGCTTTTACAATCAGATCAGCCAAGTAGCTCAGTATGGCTAAAGCGAGTACGTGAAATTAATTTTGCTCATTATTGATGAACTTGATCTGGGTGAAAACAAACTGAAAATAGCAACAGACCAGGTATCAGTACTGCTTTTCTCTGGAGCCCTGTGTTATCAACAAGCTGTACTGACCAGCCGTATTGTAAAATACTTTATTGAGATATACGGAGAAACTACTGCTCAGGCTACACAGCATTGACAGCATTTCTGTGGTCACTATTGTTGGAGGAAATTAACTAGAAAATTAGACACCATCTTCACTTCAACTCAGTGTTTAAATACCTACCAAGAATGAGGTGGTAGTGAATTATGGAGACAAATATATTTTACTCATTCTTACGCTATCGTCTTCAGTAATCATTTCTGGATCTCAAATGCAAACACTTGATTATATATTTATATTTCATCTCCATCGTCATTTTCTTTCTAAGCCTTTCATTTTTTTTTTGACTTTTTGTCTTTCTCTTTTCATTTTTCTCCTCAAACCTGTCTGTCATGTCCCTGTGGTGAATAGTTACTAATTTTTGTCATTGTGACATTCACTTCTCTTAATTAACAACACCATTATTTCCCTTTGAGGAATTGCTTCTCCCCATTTTGTGCAGGGGTTAGGGAGGTGGAATATATTTTTGCCTCAAGACTAGAGATGTGAAAAAGAGCTCTGTGGGCTTCTTATACTGTAGCTCTTCACAGACTTTGGTATAGTCAAGAGCCAAGGTATGACATAATGTCCTAGCATCCTGAATCTTGAGCTAGTGTGAGCATAGATAATTGTCTTTCATTTATTTATTCAGGGGTGGCACCAGGTAAAACTATGAAGATATTCCTTCAGTAAGACCTTCTGGAGCTTCCTGTTCCTGTGTGTGGCGTTTTTTTTGTTTTTTTTTTTTAATATTTACTTATTTAAGTAATCTCTACACTCAACATGGGACTCAAACTCAGGACCCTAAGATCAAGAGTCACATGCTCTTTTCACTAAGCAGGCCAGCACTCACCCCCATGGGTCGTCCTTAGCCTTCCATTTGACCTTAGGAGCTCCTCCATATCCTACCATTAAATTTTCTTTTCAAGTTAGCTGGAATCCATTTCTGTTGATTTCAGCAAAGGAATCCTAACTGATACAATTCTTGACTGCATTTTCTATTCCTTTATTATTATTATTATATTCCTGACCACCCTCAGGTCACACTTTTTCTCCTTTTTGAACTCTTAGAGTTTGCAGTTGGTTTTTCTTTTCCCCCACGAGGTAATACTTTCTTTCATTGAGATGGATTCATTCTTTTTGTGTGTAGGTGTAGTTTTTCTACGTATATTTTTCATTTGCCTTTGTTACAACTTTCTCTTGTGTTCCCAGTCAAGCTCCTATCTGGTTGTTCATCTTTGAGTGGGGTCTTTCTATTTTGGATCAGCTTGCTGGGATGCTGTCTGTTACAGAGAATGCACCTCGTGACTGAGCAGAAACAGCAGATACCTTAGAGTTTTGGGTCCACTCTCTAAGCATTTTTTCATCAGCACTCTGCCACAATAACGTGCTTTTACACGCAGGAAGTCTGCCAGGCTCACAGTGAGTCTTTGCACATTATAGGTATTTTACGTGTGATTTAACAAGAGTTAGGCTTTCTTTGAAGGTGGTGAGCTTAGTTTGCAGTGCCCCTCACTTCTGCCGGGTACCTTCCAAGGCTCTGTTCACATGGTCAGGTGTTTTTGTAAGATTTGCTAAAATAAGATATTTTAACCTCAACCGCATAGACTGCTATCTATTCCTATTCTGATTTCCTGTCCGCCATAGTGGCCCCAGATCAAACAGTACTGGGCTGGCCTTTGCGATCTAAGGAAAGTGTAGAAAAACATCTTTATTGTTAAGTTCACTTTTTTATGTTGAAAGATTTTTAAGTAACTTATAGGTAAATTCCCATTTCATCCCCAAATATCTAGGTCTGCATCTGGAAAAGAAAAGAAAAATTCCAACAAAGTAGAAAATAGCATTGTCATCCCTAGCAAAGTTAATAATCCTAAATAGAATGTAGCATCCTGTTCATAGTCAGATGTCTACATTTATTCTCAAAGTAGCTTGTGTGGCTGATTTGCACAAACCAGGATTCAATCTAGTACCACATTTGGAATTAGATATGTTTCTTAATCTTTTTTTAAAGTTTATTTATTTATTTTGAGAGGGAGAAAGAGAGAGAGAAGGAGGGGTAGAGGGAGCGAGAGAGGGAGAATCTCAAGTAGTCTCCGTGCCACCAGCACAGAGCCCCATGGAGAGCTCCATCCAACAACCATGAGATAGTGACCTGAGCTGAAGTCAAGAGTCGGATGTTTAACTGACTGAGCCACCCAGGTGCCCTGTCTTTTTTTCTTTTTAACAGAATACCTCCTTTGTCATTACACTGACTTGCTGAAGAGAGTGGATCTTTTGCCCTATAGAATTTCCAACCTTCTGTGTTTGCCTTGCAGCCTCTTATTATTATTTAGCCTGTTTCTCTATTCCCTGGACATTAGATTGAAAGAACTGATGATATTAAATTCAAACATTTTCAGTTATAATACTCTCTGCATATTTCTCACTGCATCATAGGAAAAGATATATGGTTGTCCTACCAAGCTGTTTGACTTCTGAATGAGAGAAGTGACCACATGATCCCGTAATGGTGGAGCTACACTTTCCCCCATGTGACCAGAAAGACATCTGTGCAGTGTTGTGTTGGCACCATACAAACAGCCAGTCGTCTATCAGTCATTCACCTGATAGTTGATAACAAATGACCATCTTTGCTTGAATCAATAATTTCATGAGGGGGTTACAAAATGACTTTCTAAAGAGGACCCAGTCTATGCCTTCAGCTTCTCTTAGTTTTTTAAAAAACTTTTAATTAATGTTTATATATTTTTGAGAGGGAGCGTGCATGCATGCAAGTGGGGGAGGGGCAGAGAGAGAGAGAGGATCTGAAGCAGGCTGTTTTGCTGACAGAAAAGAGCCTGATGTAGGGCTTGAACTCACGAACCTTGAGATCATGACCCGAGCCAAAGTCGGACGCTCAACCGACTGAGTCATCCAGGTGCCCCTTCTCTTAATTAGTCTTAATTAGCCTTCTCATGCTGTTGCCCACCTCTACAACTCATTGTTCACGTAGTGGCCAGAGGGACTCCTGGAGGGTCAGTACCATCATGTTACTTTTCTGCTCAAACCTTTCAGTGGCCTCCCCTGTTACTCACAGAAAGCCCACAGCCCTCACCCTGGCCCACAGGGCTATTCATGTCCTGGATGCCAGCTCACTCTCTGATTATGTCTTCTAGCACCTCCTTTTTCTCCTTCCTCATTCTGCTCTAGCCCCGCTGGTATCTATGCTGTTCTAGAACACCTGAACATGTTCCATCCAAGGTTTACTGGGAAGTTACAATAACTTATTTGTTATTTGCATGGCTTGCTCCTTCACTTCAGGCTCCTTCTCCAGTGATATCACAGGGAGAAGACTTCCTGACCACCCTACTGAAAATAACTCCCCAACCCCTCTACCTGCACTGTGTATCTCCCTACCTTGCTTTACATCTCACAGCACTTCCATATTTGGCATGCTATATTTAATTTTCTGGATGGCTTCCTACTGGAATACAAACTCTGTGAGAAGAGACACATTGCTTATTTTTCCCTTTGTCAAATATTCCTGTGTCCTAGCTCTGATCACAATGCCAAAGTTGACAGACAATAAATAAAAAATGAACAGATGACTGAATACTCAGTTAAAGCAGTACTTTAAACTGAGAAGAGTTGTTTCTTTTTCAGAGGAGTCACCTGGCTAAAGGGAATGTCACCTCTTTTTCATCATGGTTTTTGCTCAGCTATTGAAAGATGCATTTTGGGAAATTAGGTCTATACAATATAATTCCCACAAAGTGCAACTCAAAAGATACTTCTCAAGGACACGGACTCTTGTTCCAGCTTGGAACTCTTCAGGAGGGAAGTCGAAATTAAGTGAACTTCATTCTTTTTATATTTTCAAAGAATTGCCTGCAGAGTAATCGGGGACAACAGGTCACCGGTGATTAGTCTCCAGTTACACTCAGTCCACCAAAGGCAAAGGCAAATGAAACACAGTGAAGAGCCATTTCCTTCCTCAGTCAAGATTTGCTTTATTAGGGATTATTTTTATACTTCTTAACAGGCTCATGAGTCGAACTTAGATTCAGAGAATTGCTTTTATCCCATTCATTAAAGAGTCATTGGATTTTAAAAGTCCTTTCTAAAAGCCTAGAGAACTATAGCCCTAAATTCATGCACCCTTTCAGAAACTCAGATCACTCTTAGGTATCTCGATTAAATGAACCCAATACAATTATCTCAAAAAGAGGAGCAGTGAGCTTTTGTATATATTGTTTTAGGATAGTTTGAAAATGCCCATTCTCTCTTTCAGCTCTGTTCATCTGTCCTTTTCCTTCAGATATCCTTTCAAATTCCCATGTCTTGCACATATATACTGATATAATAGGCCTTTTCTCCAGGATCCCTCCAATGTGTCCCACAGTGATCCTGATTTAAGCAGACGGGGACCTTATACTTTGTTAAGTGAATGAGACGTATGGCTAATGATGTGGCTTGTGTTCAGCCAAAAAGCTGGGGATGAGACCGACCATTTCCTTTTGATCAGATTATCAGTAATACTCTTAGAGTCAGTATCCCTCTTCTCTTCCTTGGACACACACTGCCCTACTCCAGTCTTCAGGGTAAAGGGAATAAAAGGTAATTATAATATTTCATTTACTTCCTGCCTACGGGGATTAACATGGAAGTCCAATGCAATTACATGGTGACAGGGATGAAGACTGAAGCCAATGGAGCTGCCTGTCTCTGCTACATAAAGCAGGTCATCCAGTTACTGCTGGACAGCAATTTTCAGAAAATCCTGTAATTAGGTTGTGAAACTGTGGCAAATAGGATGAACTGAAGAGGCAGATGTGTGGCCCAAAGTAATTTGGTTTCTACTAAAATGTGCTGCAACCCACATCCTTCCTATTTATTAAAGCCTTATAATATACCATGTTACGCTATCATGGAGGGTAATGGGGAGTCAGACACTTAACTATAATGAAATTAGATTCCCCCTTGCCTGCATCAGAGGCACGGTGACATTTTCTTGTAAAAGCTGTGAAAGTGGTTTCTCAAAAATAGACTTGACAAAACAAAACAAAACACACTGGAATCCATTTCACCATAAAGAATAAAATAGCTAAATGCTGATGAGGTTGGACACTTTATTGTGCTTCTGTCCTACCTGCTCTTAATTGGAAGCTGTTGTGAAGCCAGATATATAGAGGGGGAGGCACCATAGTCAATGAACCTTCATGTTGTATCAGTCAACAAAGAAAACGAGATTGCTTCCTATTTCTAGGAAGTGAACAACAAACAGGAATGGTTCTGCCTTGCAGTTATAGTCTGACTTCTGACATTTTCTTAACTTTGCATTGTCTTTTCCTATCTCCTTTTAAAGCATGAATACAGAAAGTCCTCAAAAGGTTAAGAAGTTTGGAAAATAAGCATGCATATAATACGGTATTTTAAACGATTTGAAAGTTTGTGAGGACTTATGGTCTTTGTGTTGGGTTATACTAAAGCAAGTGTTTCCCTAGTTTTCCCCATTTTTTATTTCTTATTTTGTCAAACTGATCTATGTGCCTCTTTTGAGCTATATCTGATTTCAGATGTGAGTTGGTCTTAAACACTGAAGAAAGTAACAATGCCAGGAATCATGGAGTGGTCAGAAGAAGGATAATTCAAAATCATTAAGAGTCAACGGGAAGGACCCAATGTGTTGATTAGAAATTGACAATAAGTGGAGATAATAATGCAACTGACAAAGCAGATTTCAGGAAACGAAGCAAAGTACGGTATTGTTTCAGAAACTATAGTCTTCAGAGAAAGAGAGGTCAACTGTCATTGGCAAGCAGTAACAGCATGCAGCTTTGTGCTGGGCCACTGGGAAGGAAATGCTTGGCTGGACCTGCCCACCAGAGACAAAGACTGAAAGCAAACTGACACAGCATAATTGCATCGCAGACAGTGGGAAGTTTGCTGCAAATCAAGGGCCAGGCCTCTCCCAGGAAGGAGAGAGGCACTTTAGCAATAACAAAGACGCTTAATCACTCAAGCTGCAGAGCACAGCAAGAGACAGTGGCCTTGGGAAAGCAGAGCTGCACAAAAATGAAATGTTACATGTAGAGAACATTCAGGAACATTCGTAGAAAGTGTGTTAATATGACTAGGGATATAACGTATTCTCTTAAAAACAAATACTCCAGAGCTGAAAAGTCTTGAGAGGAATTTATGATTTCTATTCAGAAATGCTTAGGAAGTGGCCTAAGATCAGATGGGAGAAGTGAGAAATCAGATGTTCCAGTGAGATTTCCTGACCTTGATTCCAGTTAGATGACGTACAGGTCACTGTTTCCTAAGCTGCAGTCATTTGTGTAGGTCTTCTTACAGCTTTAATTGAGCTTCATCCTAAGCAAAACTCTCCTTGAAACTGTTTATTTTTTTTTCCAGAACAAATTATAAGAAATTCAAAATATTAAAAATAGCACGTGTGAGCCTCTGCCACTTAGACAATCTCACACATCACCAGTGGTACAGGCAACACAGTTTAGGAAAGCCATTTGTGAAACCCATTTTTATGCCTTGCCTTTTGTTCCCCTCAAAGTTCTCAAAATCTTAGCTGGCTTTCCACTTGCATAATTATGCCCTCTTCAGACTGGCTCTTTTGCTTTTTGTTTGCTTTTGTTTGAAATAAAACATAGTTTGGCTCAGATTTAGAACATGGTTTCTTTTAAACCAATCTCTAGAAGAGACACCAATCTCTTTTAGCATAAGGCAGGCTAGATTTTTCTGGGACATCTTTCTCAAATTAACTTAATAAATATTATTTTACCCGCTATTATTGCAGTGTCTGTCCTGGTTTTCTGAAAGATATCAAAGAAAAACATGAAAAGAGTGGATCCCGTTCTTGAGGAGCTCACAGTCTCATTGTGGTGACTTAGACAATGTAACTATAATTCAATACCATCAAAGATGCACAAAGAAACTAAGAAAGCAACAATTAGGAGACAGAAGTTAATTCCAACTAGGAAGGTCAGAAAATTTTCATAGGGGAAGAAGAAATTTAGGTTGGTCCTGAACACTGACGAAGGGTTGTATAAGTGGTTCTAGAACAGGGAAAGACATTCGAGGTGAAAGAAACAACTTGGGAGATGGGAAAATTTAGGGTATTCCAAAGTGATAAGTATAGGATATAGAAGCAGTCTCTGTTAGGAGTACAGAGTATGTTGTAAGAATTTGTTTATGGGGATATATAGGCTTTCCAGATCTCCTCTCTACCACATTGCTGGCTCAAATTTATCATTCATTTTAATCTTTTGGGGTTATATTCACTTAATGAGTTTATTTATTTATTTATTTATTTGACTCCACAGTATTTTTAATTATATTCTTGTGAGGGATAGAAAAACACAGAAAGTATTTTCTGTGCTTGAAAAATTCAAAATTTATTCAGAGCCACTCATAGGAAATTCAGACAATCCAAGGGCCAACTGAGTGTGTACATAAGCCTTTGTAAGATGTTAGATTAGGATATGGGCTGTGGAAGATTGGAACATATCATGGAACTGGGGAAAATTGTTCTTGGCTTAAAAACAGGTGGTGCCAGGAAATGAATTGAGGAAGAGGCAAAGATTCTAGGAAGGAATGCATATGGAAAATTTGAGTAAGAGAGTTTGACTTAAATATAAGATATGTGCAGTGCACATACCAGGAAAATAAAATTTGGGCCAGATTTTGTAGGTTCTTAACTGTTGGCTAGCACATTTGGTAAAAACATCGTTAGCAACTGATTGGAGATTACCGAAGAAAGACTAAAACAAAAACATGAAAACATAGAGCTGGAGAGGATATTGGAAGCCATTGAATCTCCTCCCCATATTTTATGAAGGGGTTAAATCACTTTGCCAATGCGATATAGGACATTTGGCAGAGTCTGCTTTGGAAAGCAGGTTTCCATAAAGCAAAAACATAAAAATTATATTAGGAATATAAATCTGGCAGATGTTCTCCCTCATAATGTTTGTATCACAAACCAAGTATGTTACCTGAGTGGCAGAATGCAATAAGCTATTAGCACGAGTTAGTTTATTTTATTAACTAGTTAATCACCTTGTAATACTGGGCAATTGCATGAGTGGGTGGGTGGTTGGGGGACAGTAAAAACCTTTGAATAAAAGGCGCTATCATGGAGATCAGATATTCATGACCATGATCAGAGCACATTGGGGGGTTAGGGCTTAAACATATAAATTTCAGAGGGACACACACTCAGGCTATACTGATCAGTGACTTGCCTCCAAGAAGATACAGTAAGGGTGATGGATATACATGACTACCTGTAAGTGATTGAGTGATTATGTTATACAAAATAGTAGCACACATCTTACTGGAATTTCTCTCTTGCTGGTGCTGAGGAAGCAAGAGCTATGTTGCGAAGTCCCACATGGCAAGGGACTGTGGGTGGCCTTCAGCCAACAGCCAGCAAAAACTGAAATCCTCAGTCCTACAATAGCAAGGTACTAACTTTTCCCCAATACCCAACTGAGCTTGAAAAGATACTTTACCAGTTGAACCTCATAGGATGGTATTTGGAGATGGAAACTCTGAAAGATAATTGGGTTTAGATGAGGTCATAAGAGGGAGCTCTCCTGATGAAATCAGTGTCTGTATGAGAAGAGGAAGACCAGAGTGCTCTGTCTCTCTCTGCCATGTGAGGACAAAGCGAGAAGGCAGCCATCCGCAAGCCAGGTTGTCTGCAAGCCCTCTGACCTTACCAGAAACAGAATCTTCTAGCACCTTGAAATTTGACTCCCAGCCTCCAGAACTGTGAGAAATTAATGTCTGTTGTTTAAGTCACCCAATCTATGGTATCTATTTTTATAGCAGCCCAAGAAGACGGATACACTGATCCTGCCACACTCAAGGGGAGGAGATCATAAAAGGGCATGAACACCAGCAGTAGGAATCATGACAGCCACAATTAGACTCTGTCCACCACACTAGATAATCCTGTGGTAGGCATGCTTATTCCCAGTATACTGAAGGGAGCTCTCAGTGAAGGTCAAATGAAGTCAATGTTTTTAAATATAAATAAATTTTAGTTAACATACAGTGCAGTATTGATTTCAGGAGTAGAATTCAGTGATTCATCACTTACATACGACACCCAGTGCTCATCACAACAAAGACCCTCCTTAATACCCATCGCTCATCTAGCCCATCCCTCACCTACCTCCCACCATCAACCCTGAGTTTGTTCTCTATTGTTAAGAGTCTCTTGCGGTTTATTTCCCTCTCAATTTCCCCCCCCCACATATTCATTTTGTTTAAATTCTACATATGAGTGAAATCATATGGTATTTGGCTTTCTCTGACTGACATTTCACTTAGCATAACACAGTGTAGCTCCATCCATGCCGTTGCAAGTGGAAAGATTTCATTCTTTATGATGGTTGAGTAATATTCCATTATATATATACCACATCTTCTTTATCCATTCATCAGTTGATGGACATTTGGGTTCTCTCCATAGTTTGGCTATAGTTGATAATGCTTCTATAAACCTTGGGGTGCATGTATCCCTTCGAAACTGTATCTTTGTATCCTTTGGGTAAATACCTGATAGTGCAATTGCTTGACCACAAGGTAATTCTATTTTTGGCTTTTGAGGAAACTCCATGCTGTTTTCGAGTGGTTGCACCAGTTTATATTCCCACCAGCAGAGGAAAAGTGTTTCCCTTTCTCTGCATACTTGCCAATATCTATCGTTTCTTGTGTTGTTAGTTTTAGCCATTCTGACGGGTATGAGCTGGTATCTCATCATGGTTTTGATTTGTATTTTCCTGATGATGAATGATGTTGAGCACTTTTCATGTGTCTGTTAGCCATCTGGATGTCTTCTTTGGAAAAGTGTCTATTCATGTCTTCTGTCCATTTCGTCACTGGGTTGTTTGCCTTTTGGGTGTTGAGTTTGATAAGTTCTTTATATATTTTGAATCTAACTATTACCAGAGTCATTTGCAAACATCTTCTCCTGTAGGCTGCCTTCTAGTTTTGTTGATTGTTTACTTTGCTGTGCAGAAGCTTTTTATCTTGATGAAGTCCCAGTAGTTCATGATTCCTTTGTTTCCCTTGCCTTCAGTGACACATCTCATAAAAAGTTGCTCCAGCCAAGGTCAAAGAGGTTTCTGAATGTGTTCTCCTCCAGGATTTTGATTATTTCCTGTATCACAGTTGAGTCTTTCATCTATTTGGAATTTATTTTTGTGTATGGTTAAGAAAGGGGTCCAATTTCATTCTTCTGCACTGTCCAGTGTCCCCAAAACAATTTGTTAAAGAGACTGTCTTTTTTTCCATTGGATATTCTTTTATGCTTTGTCAAAGATTAATTGACCATATAGCTGTGGGTCCATTTCTCGGTTTTTGATTCTGTTCCATTGATCTATGAGTCTGTTTTTGTACCAGTACCATACTGTCTTGAAGACTACAGCTTTGTAATATAACTTGAAATCTGGAATTTTTTCTTTTTCAGGATTGCTTTGACTATTTGGGATCTTTTTGATTCCATACAAATTTTGGAATTGTTTGTTTTCGGTATGTGAAAAATACTGGTGGCATTTTGATAGGGATTGCATTAAATGTGTAGATTGCTTTGGGTAGTATAGACATTTTAACAATGTTTGTCCTTCCAATCCATGAGCATGGAGTGCTTTTCCATTTCTTTGTGTCCTCTCCAATTTCTTTCATAAGTGTTCTATAGTTTTCAGAGTACAGATCTTTTACCTCTTTAGTTAGGTTTATTCCTAGTTATCTTATTGTTTTTGGTGCAATTGAAAATGAGATAGATTCCTTGATTTCTTTTACTGCTGCTTTGTTATTGGTGTATAGAAATGCACCAGATTTCTGCATGTTGATTTTATATCCTGTGACTTTGCTGAATTCATGTATTAGTTCTAGAAATTTTTTGGTGGAGTCTTTCAGGTTTTCTATAGAGAGTATCATGCCATCTGCAAATAGTGAAAGTTTTACTTCTTCCTAGCTGATTGTATGCCCTTTATTTCTTTTTGTTGTCTGATTGCTGAGGCTAAGACTTCCAATACTATGTTAAATAGTATTGGTGAGAATGGACCTCCTTGTCTTGTTCCTGACCATATGGGAAGGACTCTCAGTTTTTTCCCATTGGGGATGATATTAGCTGTGGGTCGTTTGCATATAGCCTTTATGATGTTGGAGAATGTTACATCTATCCTTACTTGTTGAGGAATTTTTGTAATGTTTAAAATGTTTATTTATTTATTTTTGACAGAGGGAGAGCAGGAGCAGGGAAGGGGCAAAGAGAGAGTGAGAGAGAGAGAGAGAGAGAGAGAGAATCCCAAGCAGGGTCTGCAATGTCAGCACAGAGCCCAATGTGGGGCTTCATCTTATGAATGATGAGATCATGGCTTCATCTGAAATCAAGAGTCAGATGCTTAACTCACTAAGCCACCCAGATGCCCCTGATGAGGGTTTTGGTTTTTTTTTAGTCAAGAATGGATGTTGTATTTTGTCAAATGCTTTTTATGCATCTATTGACACAATCATATGGTTCTTATCCTTTTTTTAAGTTATTTTTATTTTTTTAATGTGTATTTACTTATTTTGAGCGGGGAACGGGTAGAGAGAGAGGGAGAGAGAGGATCCAAGCAGGCCCTGCACTGTCAGCACAGGGACCGATGCAGGGCTTGATCCCACAACCATGAGATCATGATCTGAGCTAAAATCAAGAGTCAAACGCTCAATGGAATAAACCATCCAGGTGCCCCTTATCTTTTTTTTTAAATTGTGGTGTATCACATGGATTGATTTGCAAATATTGAATCAGCCCTGTGGCTCAGGAATAAGTTCCACTTGATCTTGGTGAATAATTCTTTTAATGAACTGTTGAATTAGATTTGCTAGTATCTTGAGAATTTTTGCATCTATTTTCACCAAGGATATTAGCCTGTAATTCTCCTTTTTGGTGGGGTCTTTGGTTTTTGGAATCAAAGTAATGCTGGCTTCATAGAATGAGTTTGGAAGTTTTCCTTCCATTTTTATTTTTTGGAGAAGTTTGAGAATAGGTATTAACTCTTCTTTAAATGTCTGGTAGACTTCCTCTGGGAAGCCATCTGGCCAAGACTTTTGTTTGGAGATTTTTGATTGCTGATTCACTTTCTTTGCTGGTAATCAGTCTGTTCAAGTTTTCTATTTTTTCCTGTTTCAGTTTTGGTAGTTTGTGAATTTCTAGGAACTTGTCCATTTCTTTCAGATTGCCCAGTTTGTTGGCATATAACTTTTCATAGTATTCTCTTATAATTGTTTGTACTTCTGTGGTGTTGCTTTTGATCTCTCATCGTTCATTTGTGATTTTCTCTATTTGGGTCCTGTCTCTTTTCTTTTTGAGACGTCTGGCTACAGGATTATCAATTTTGTTTATTCTTTTCAAATAACCAGCTCTTAGTTTCACTGGTTTGTTCTACTGCTTGTAGTAGTTGTTGTTTCTATATCATTTATTTCTGCTCTAATCTTTATTATTAGAGGCTCTAGGCCTTATTTGTTGTTCCTTTTCTAGCTCCTTTAGGTTTAGGTTAGATTGTGTATTTGGGACTTCCTTGCTTCTGGAGATAGGCCTAAATTGCAATATACTTCCTCTTAGGACTGCCTTTGCTGCATTCCAAAGCATTTGGACTGTCATGTTTTCATTTTCATTTGTTTCCATGTATTTTTAAAAATTTGTTCTTTATCAACCAACGGAATGGGAAAAATATTTGCAAATGACATGTCGGACAAAGGGCTAGTATCCAAAATCTATAAAGAGCTCCCCAAACAACCACACCCAAAAAACAAAAAATCCAGTGAAGAAACGGACAGAAAACATGAATAGACACTTCTGTAAAGAAGACATCCAGGGGTGCTTGGGTGGCTCAGTTGGTTGAGCGGCCGGCTTCGGCTCAGGTCATGATCTCGCGGTCCGTGAGTTTGAGCCCTGCGTCGGGTTCTGTGCTGACAGCTCAGAGCCTGGAGCCTGTTTCAGATTCTGTGTCTCCCTCTCTCTGACCCTCCCCCATTCATATTCTGTCTCTCTCTGTCTCAAAAATAAATAAACGTTAAAAAAAATTAAAAAAAAAGAAGACATCCAGATGGCCAACAGGCACATGAAAAGATGCTCAACATCGCTCCTCATAAGGGAAATACAACTCAAAACCACACTCAGATATCACCTCACGCCAGTCAGAGTGGCCAAAATGAACAATCAGGAGACTATAGATGCTGGAGAGGATGTGGAGAAATGGGAACCCTCTTGCACTGTTGGTGGGAATGCAAACTGGTGCAGCCATTCTGGAAAACAGTGTGGACTTTCCTCAAAAAATTGAAAATAGACCTACCCTATGACCCAGCAGTAGCACTGCTAGGAATTTACCCAAGGGATACAGGAGTATTGATGCATAGGGGCACTTGTACCCCAATGTTTATAGCAGCACTCTCAACAATAGCCAAATTGTGGAAAAAGCCTAAATGTCCATCAACTGATGAATGGATAAAGAAATTGTGGTTCATATACACAATGGAGTACTACGTGGCAATGAAAAAGAATGAAATATGGCCCTTTGTAGCAACGTGGATGGAACTGGAGAGTGTGATGCTAAGTGAAATAAGCCATACAGAGAAAGACAGATACCATATGTTTTCACTCTTATGTGGATCCTGAGAAACTTAACAGAAACCCATGGGGGAGGGGAAGGAAAAACAAATGAGGTTAGAGTGGGAGAGAGCCAAAGCATAAGAGACTCTTAAAGACTGAGAACAAACTGAGGGTTGATGGGGGGGTGGGAGGGAGGGGAGGGTAGGTGATGGGCATTGAAGAGGGCATCTTTTGGGATGAGCACTGGGTGTCGTATGGAAACCAATTTGACAATAAATTTCATATATTAAAAAAAATTTTCTTCTTTAATTTCCTAGTTAAACCATTCACTCTTTAGTAGGATTCTTTAACCTCCATGTATTTGTGGTCTTTCCAAAATTTTTCTTGTGGTAGACTTCAAGTTTCATAGCATTGTTAACCAAAAATATGCATGGTATGATCTTGATCTGTTTGTACTTGTTGAGGACTGATTTGTGACCCCATATGTGATCTATTCTGGAGAATGTTCCATGTATTTTCCATGTATCCATGGAATATACTTGAGAAGAATGTGTACTCTGCTGCTTTAGGATAAAATGTTCTGAATATATTTGTAAGGCCATCCAGTCAAGTGTATCATTCAAATTCATTGTTTCCTTGTTAATCTTTCTGCTTAGATGATCTGTCCATTGCTATAAGTGGGGTGTAAACTCACCTACAATTATTATATTATTATCAATGATTTTAGTTATTTTTTTATTAATTGATTTATGTATTGGGTGCTTACAAGTTGGGAACATAAATATTTACAATTGTTAGATCTTCTTGATGGATAGACCCCTTAATTATGATATAGTGTTTTTCTTCATCTCTTGTTATAGCCTTTGGTTTAAAATCTAGTTTGTCAGGGGCGCCTGGGTGGCGCAGTTGGTTAAGCGTCCAACTTCAGCCAGGTCACGATCTCGCGGTCCGTGAGTTCGAGCCCCGCGTCGGGCTCTGGGCTGATGGCTCAGAGCCTGGAGCCTGTTTCCGATTCTGTGTCTCCCTCTCTCTCTGCCCCTCCCCTGTTCATGCTCTGTCTCTCTCTGTCCCAAAAATAAATAAACGTTGAAAAATAAAATAAAATAAAATCTAGTTTGTCAGATATAAGTATGTGTACTCCAGCTTACTTTTGAGGTCCATTAGCATGATATATGGTTCTTCATCCCCTCACTATCAATCTGCAGGTGTCTTTATGTCTAAAATGAGTCTCTTATAGGCAGCATATAGAAGGTTCTTATTTCTTTTTTTATCCATTCTGATATCCTTGTGTTTTGATTGGAGCATTAAGTCCGTTTACATTCAGAGTGATTAGTGAAATATAGGAATTTAGAGCTATTGTGTTACCTGTAGAGTTGGTGTTTCTGGTGATATTCTCTGGTCCTTTTCGGTCTTTGTTGCTTTGGTCTTTTTTTTTTCTTTTTTTTTCTCTCCACTCAAAGAATCCCCCCAAAAATTTCATGCAGGGCTGCATGGAATTTCAGTGGGAAGTTCTGCTGCTAACTTTATGCATCTACCCTTGTAGGTTAAGGACCTTTCGTCCTAGCAGCTTTCAGAATTCTCTATCTTTGTATTTTGCACGTTTCACTGTGACATGTTGTGGTGTTCCCCTGTTTTTTTGATATTGAGGGGAGTTCTCGGTGCTTCTTGAACTTGGATGCCTGTTTCCTTTCCCAGATTAAGGAAGTCTTCAGCTAAAATTTGTTCACATAAACCTTCCCTTTTTCTTGCTCATCTTCTTCTGGAACTCCTATGATATGGATACTGTTTTGCTTGATAGAATTGCTGATTTCCCTGAGTCTACCTTCATGATATAATAGTTTTCTTTCCCTCTTCTTTTCAGCTTCATTGTTTTCTATGATTGTATCTTTTATATCACCTATTTTCTCCTCTGCTTCTTTAGTCCTTGGTGTGACTGTATCCAGTAGGCTTTTCATCTCAGTTATAGCATTTTTTTATATCAGCCTGACTAATTTTCAGGCCTTTTATTCTGCAGCAAGAATTTCTCTGGTGTCTTCTATGTTTTTTTTTCAAGCCCAGTTAGGAGCCTTATGACTGTTTTTCTAAATTCTTATTCAGATACATTGCTTATATATGTTAAAAAATTTTTTTTCTTTAATGTTTATTTATTTTTGAGAGAGAGACAGAGTGCAAGAGGGGGAGGGGCAGAGAGAGAGAGGAGACACAGAACCTGAAGCAGGCTCCAGGATCTGAGCTGTCAGCACAGATCCTGACATGGGGCTTGAACCCATGAACTGTGAGATCATGACCTG
Organism: Prionailurus bengalensis; assembly: GCF_016509475.1. Classification (NCBI taxonomy): domain Eukaryota; kingdom Metazoa; phylum Chordata; class Mammalia; order Carnivora; family Felidae; genus Prionailurus; species Prionailurus bengalensis. The sequence goes on from NC_057344.1 coordinate 55,718,706, forward strand.
AGCTGAAGTTGGATGCTCAACCAACTGAGCCACCCAGGTGCCCCTGCTTATATATGTTTTGAGCAAGTCCCTGGCTGTGATTTCTTCTTGACCTTTCTTTTATGGAAGAATCACCTCATCTTGTCATTTTGGCTAGGTTTCTGTCTTTTGCATGTTTTGAAAGCTTATGTTTCCTGCACCTGAGAGCACTGCTATATTTTAAAAGGGTCATACACTGTCCAGGGCCTGACACTTCAGGAAGTGTTTCTGGTGTATGCTGTGTGCACTATGCTATTGCATTTTTGGGGTCAGTCCTCTGCAGAGTTCTTCTTTGCTTGCAGTGGGGAGTGTTTGGACCATTAACTAGATGTTCTTTGATTTGTTTGTTAAACTCAGCCTGGAAAAAAAACTCTGATCCAAAAAAAAAGAGAAAAGGAAAAGGAATGAAAGAAACCAAGCAGACAAAGTACTATAAGCCCAATTTCAAAGAAATAGAAAAAAAAAAAGGAAAGAAAAAGAAAAGAAAAAAAGAAGCCCGATCCAAAGAAATAAAAAGAAAAGGCAATGATAAAACAAACTAACAAATAAAAACTGTAAGTCTGATTCCAAAGGGGAAAAAAAGTAAGCCTCATCCTATCTCCACCAGAACTGCAAGTGATGCTTTGAAGCACTCAATGTCCAGACTTGGTGCATGCACGGTTGTGCCTGTGCTGTCTTGTAGAGGAAAGGCCCACTGCATTGGCTCAGAGTCAGTCCTTCCCCAATAAATAAGCAGTTGCCAGGCACAGGGGGGCCGGTTTTGGTGTGAGTGGGTCCTGCCTCCACTGGGGGCCACTATGTTGCTCTCTGAAGTTCCACTGCATTGGTGTGAGGAAGAAAATGGCACCATCCCAATCTCTTGTCCCTAGACAAGGGATCTCACATCCCCAGCTGTTCAGGAAGCCCTCACAGAATAGCAAGGGCAGTCAGCTCGCCTTGCACCACAGCTCTCCTGAATTTTTCTTTGGCATGAGGCTAAGATTCAAAACTCAACATCTTAAGAGACCCAGCATGACATGGATCCACTTCCCTTCTCCAGAGTAGAACTTTTCCACACTGTGTCTGATGTTCTTTTCCCAGAAAAATGGTCCCAAGCCTGCACTGTGCACAGAATGTATGATGTAGCACTGCTAAAAGCAGCAACCAGGTTATCTGCCCTCTTTGGGTGCCTCTGTCCCCTGCCAATGAAAGGCCTTTTGCTGGAGCCTGAGGGGTCTTTTGTCCTTGCAGAGGCAATGTACTCTGTTCCAAAAGTATTCCAGGAAGGGGAATCTTCTCTCTCAGTGTGCCCCAGGGATCCCTACACTACACTCTGCATTCTGAGGCCAGTTCCCTCTCTCTCCCCAGGAACGCACGCCACAGCTCTGCCCTGGAGAAAGTCACATGACTTTCAAAACCTCAAAGCTTGAACTCCAAACACTGTTTTCAAAAAACCCTGTAACACTCAGTACCTCTCACTCCCCAGTCTGTGGTCCCAAGAGGTTTTCCTCTTGTGTGAACCCAAAACCACACTCTCTCAACTTCTCTTTCTTTGTCTCCCTTTTGTCTCTCCATGGAAAGGGTGCCTTTCCCTCCATGGCACTGCCATTTTTTTCTCCTCCAATTCACTTCCCCATACCTCGCACCTGCCACACTGTCTCCCTCCAACAGTGGAGATACTTTTGCCAGTTCTCAGATCAATTTCCTGGGTGTTCCAAGCAGTCTTGCCCCAATACACCTGTGTTTGAGGGACAAAGAAAGCCCAGAGTCCCCTACTTTTTGTCCATCTTAACTCCCTCCCCTGATTGAAGTCAATTAATTTATCTATTGCTATAAATTTTGTAAATGATAAAGCAAGGATTAAAAAATCTAGTTTGATTGACCCTACTGCCAATCTGTCACCACACGGTGTGACAAAATTGTCATTTTTAATGTGATTTACTACATCCTCTTTCCCTCTCATACCAGAAGTGAATGCTCTGAGGCTGTAAAAAAGGATGGAGTCTTAGGAGAGAAGGAGCCTAGAACGTGAGTTTCTAAATATCTTGCATATCCCTAGAAGAAGTCTGACCCTCAAATATTTGATTGGAATTAGAATGAAAAAGTATTTGAATTGTGCTATGGTCCTGAGGCTTCAGGGTTTATTTACTATAGAAACTATAGGGGCGCCTGGGTGGCGCAGTCGGTTAAGCGTCCGACTTCAGCCAGGTCACGATCTCGCGGTCCGGGAGTTCGAGCCCTGCGTCGGGCTCTGGGCTGATGGCTCAGAGCCTGGAGCCTGTTTCCGATTCTGTGTCTCCCTCTCTCTCTGCCCCTCCCCCGTTCATGCTCTGTCTCTCTCTGTCCCAAAAATAAATAAACGTTGAAAAAAAATTAAAAAAAAAAGGAAACTACAAACATTTATTTCTCACATTTATAGAGGCTAAGCATTCCAAGATCAAGGTCCCGGAAGATGTGGTGTTCAGTGAGAATCTGTACATGGCTACCTTGTCACTGTGTTCTGATATGGCAGAGAGTAGAGAGCGACGGCAAGCTCCCCTGTCTCTTCTCATGAGGGCACACATCTTATTCATGTAAGCTTCAGCCTCATGACCTAATTACCTCACAAAGTCTCCACCTCCTAATATTAAAACATTAGGAGGGGTTAGAATTTCAACATATGAAATTTGAGAAGACACAAACATTCAGTCCATAACAGTTACTTTCACTAACATGCTCTTTAAATGTAGCTTCAAGACAAGTGCCCTATCAGAAGGCAGTGCCTAAGTCCCTCCAATATGGAAAATCTTGAAGCTGCCATACCCACCAGAGTTTGGACTAGAGTGTGACTGAACGTGAACACTGCTCATATTGTCTGTGGTATAGCTTTACTATTCTTTCCCCTTGGCGATCTAAATCCTCTTTATCCCCTTCCTACCTGTTGGCTGCTATCCTGGTCTAATGAGGCTGAACACCTAGTTATTTAAACCTTATCTGGCATTAAATATTAGAGAAACTTAGAATTCATGATGCTGAAAGTCAACTGTCTCTTTCTATCCCTGACCAGATGAGCCCCTTTGGATACCAAAGCAGGTGTGAATCAAATAGAGTGTGCTTTGCCCCTTTGGACATTAAACTAGACTCATGACCTATCCTATAACTAAGTCACTGTCCAACTTCCTTTCATTTTCTCTGCATTCCAAATTAGCCCATTGCTATGGAGATAGTATGACTTGTGGCCATGCCCATCCAAATTATGATAAATATGTGATCTTGGCCTTAAGAGAGGTTCTTTTTAGTTGAACAAAAGATGCATCTTTATTTGTAATTGTAACATTAGCTTGTATACAATCCAAGATTTATGAAAAGTTATCATTACCTTATGGATTCCAGACTTCTTTATTAAGTAAAATCTGTAGTTACCCTGCTTTATAGATGCTGTTTAACGTCTCTATGTTGACTTGAATCCAACCCAAAGTTTCTGAGCCTCTAATTCAATCATGTTTCTCTGAGGTCAATTGTTATTCCATCTTTCTAAAGAAAATGTTGAAAGACCAGTAATCTTAAATATTTCTTGTCCTACTCAAGATTCCAAGGATGACTCAGGGTGATGTTATGTGATGGTTAAGTGGGCAATTTTAGCCTCAGTCTGACACTCTATTCCTGTGGGCAACTCTTAGCCTTCATATATAATTCTTTTCACTTCTAAGCTCCAAGGGACTGCTTTCTCCCATCAATAAAAATACCCAAACACAAATATAACAAAGTAGATTAATCCATAGTTTCCCTTCGGAAGGGTGTTTTTACATAGTAGAAAGAAGAAAGGTTTTAGGAGATAGCATCTTTCCAGCCAGGAGTTAGGTGAGATTTTTGCCAATATCTGGATGGCTCCCTTCCCCTCACCATATTCCAACCCGTATTTTCATGCTGCATCTAATTTACTTTCTTCTTAAAAGTTTTCAATGATTCCTTGTCAGCAATATTAATTAAGTGGTTTTAAAAGACTGTGGCATCTATCTTTAGATTTTGTACACAGACTAAAAACAGAGAAATTATTGTTTTACTACATAAAACCATAGAAACATAGAAAGTATCTTCTGTTCTGAGGAATATATATTGTATATTATAAATATGTGTCTTGTTCATTATTTTTTAAATTTATGTTTACTTATGTCATGTGTTCTATTTTTTTTAATGTTTATTTATTTATTTTTTTGAGATAGAGAGAGACAGAGCATGAACGAGGGAGGGTCAGAGAGAGAGGGAGACACAGAATCTGAAGCAGGCTCCAGGCTCTGAGCTGTCAGCACAGAGCCTGACGCGGGGCTCAACTCACGGACCGTGAGATCATGACCTGAGCCGAAGTCGGATGCTCAACCGACTGAGCCACCCAGGCGCCCCAATGTGTTCTATTTTTTTTTTAAGTTTATTTATTTATTTTGAGAGAGAGACAAAGTGCAAGTAGGGGAGGGGAGAGAGAGGATCCCAAGAAAGCTCTGTGATGTCAGCATGGAACCTGACATGGTGCTCAAATTCACAAACAGTGAGATCATGACCTGAACTAAAATCAAGAGTCAGACGCTTGACTGACTGAACAACCCAAGTGCCCCTCATGTCTCCTGTTCTTAGTGAATATATTTTAAGATAAATAGGAACCATCCACTTGTCCATTCACCTATCAATTCACCCATTCACTCATTCAACAATTTTTTGAACTAGGAACTGTTGGGGTTACACGATGAATAGGACAGAACCTTACATTTATAGAGCTAATGCTAAGTCCATTTGATCCATTTCCCCCATTGTGATTGAGAAACTTTCACTTTGTTTCATTATTTTCTGAGATGTAACTTCGATTGGGATTTGAGGAGCCAGTTACTTTTTAAATATCCCTAGAATACATGTGAATCCTCCAGGGTTTCTAGAGCTCAATCCTCATCAGGTTTTTTGTTTGTTTGTTTGTTTGTTTGTTTAAAAAAATTTTTTTTCAACGTTTATTTATTTTTGGGACAGAGAGAGACAGAGCATGAACGGGGGAGGGGCAGAGAGAGAGGGAGACACAGAATCGGAAACAGGCTCCAGGCTCTGAGCCATCAGCCCAGAGCCCGACGTGGGGCTCGAACTCCCGGATCGCGAGATCGTGACCTGGCTGAAGTCGGACGCTTAACCCACTGCGCCACCCAGGCGCCCCTGTTTGTTTGTTTTTAAATAGTTTTTCTTCTCAAAAGAGAGGAATATATTGAAAGAACTAAAATCTTGTATAGGTAGAGAGTAAAATGTCTACCAAGCACCAGGTGGATGTAAGATCTTCATGGTTCCCTCACTCTCACTTTCTAAAATTTCCTCCTATTAGTTGCTTGTAGGAGAAATGGCACCCAGCGGTGTGTCTTCCCTCTGTTATGACTTCTGGGGCAGACTTTTGGTGACCGTTCTAACGATGATGATTCCCATTGGCAGCTGCTCTCAACATGCACATGGTGAAAGGAAAATTCCCTGGCTGTCCCTGTCAGTGATGGCAACTGCTCTCAATCTCCATTATCTTCTGAGGGAGTGGCCTATCACAGGGAGGGATTTTGAACAGCAGTTCCTGTTGGCAGCTGGAGAAAAATCCTTACTTCCTGTTCCTTCCAGTGACCCTCGCCTTTCAGAAAGGATCAGTCCACAAAGGTTTTTCAGAACGGACAATGTGGTATCTTCTGGAAGACAAGTCTGAGTCCTCAAAATTGTCCTCATGACATAATATTAGACGGTGTCACATTCTTTAACTCTCCCGTTACACTCTTGGTTGTGTCAGACTCCTTTTTGACTCAACACGGCTTCTTCTACTTGCTGAGGGGCACAGGAAGCTAGAAACTGTTCTCTCTTTCCCAGCAGTGTCTGAATCCGGGTAACTGGGAAATTTTTAAGTTCTACCCACTTATTCATTTAACATTTTTCTTGACTGTCCTTTTTAATAACTGTGGGGGCTATAATAGTAGCTATAATAGAACTCTCGAGGCTCATAATAGTTTTCACATATAAATATTAATATCCACACAAATATATAATTAATTGTATGTACAATTACAATTAAAGGGAATTTAATTCCCTTTGCATACAATACACTACATACAATACACTAAAAGGGAAACATAGGGTGCTATGAAAGAAGGTAATGATGGGAAGGGGTTCGAGGTAAGGCAGCCCTGGGAAGGTGATTCTTACGTTCAGATCTGAAAAGCTTGCAAACACGGGGTATCTTTATTTAGGAATTGGAGCAGTATAAGAGCAATGTAATTGTCAGGGTGATATATACCAGACACAGATCATAAGTGTTGAGATAAGTTAGAGCTATCCCAGGGGAAGAAGCCAAATGTCAATTTGGATATATCAATCTAATCTAAAGAAACCTAGTTCAAATGAGTAATATGTAAGTGTGGGTGTCATCTTTAGTTACATGATAATTACAGCCCCTAGACATGTATATTACAATCACCTAGGGAGAAGGTGAAGTGTCAGTGGATATAGGGTCGCTCAGACTGAGCCTTGAGTAGCTCCCACACTTAATGGCTGGTGGAGGAAGAGAGGTTTCCCTATCATACATTCTCCCTGGAAGCTTAGACATCCTCCACGCTTTGTAAGTTTAGAAAGTGATTTACACAGATGTCTTTACAGCCTTAAAAAAACGAGGGACTAAGAAAAGCTATTTTTGTGGCTATCAAGTTAATGCCCATCTTCTTCATTAGACTGAAAGTCGAATGATCGCAGAGAATGCTTCACTTGTTCATCCAACTTCAATACTGAGTGCCTGGTCCATACGGGAACTCAGGAAGTTTTTGCTGAATCAATCTATCTATCAGAGCCTCTGGGAATAACATAGCAATTTAAACAACTGAAGTAGGATTAAGTGCTCCGGCAAAGGGAATAACTTAGAATAGAATAACCATAATAGATATATAGAATAACCATAGTAAACCAAAAAAATTATAAATAACCGTAATAAATAAATAGAATAACCATAATAAGAAGGGAATAACTTACAATAAATAACCATAAGTAAATATAACACATGCACACAAACACACCTACAGCAAGAAAATTCATTGATGAAATGTTAAAATATGAATATTTCAGGGGTGCCTGTGTGGCTTAGTCAGTGAAGCAACCAACTTGATTTCGGCTCAGGTCTTGATCTTGAGTTCCATGAGATTGAACCTCGCATAGGGTTCTGCACTGGTAACATGACTCCCCTGCTTGGGATTCTTTCTCTCTCTGCCTCTCCCCTGCTTGCACACATACTTTCTCTCTCAAAATAAATATATAAGAAATGTGAATATTTCATTTTTAGAAAACTCTATGTAATAGAATGTGTTGCTAGATCCAAAGAAGAAAACAGAAAGAAAAAGCATACAATTGAGGTCAAGATAGTTGGTAAGAACTGAAATAAGCTTGATAGATTTCTCACATAAATTCTTCAAGGGAGATGCAGCACCATGTTCACCCTCAAAATAACCAACCTCTGAAATAAAGTTTGGTTCATAGTTGCCATAGGTCAAGTGGCTGCTGAAGAGCTCCAGGCAAAAGAAAATATAATCCCTTTGTTACTGCCCTTCTATGCCAGGAAGTAAAAAGGTGATTGTGACTTATATTTGCAGAATTTTTTTTCAGTGTGCGGGTATCAGAAACCCAAGCTAGGAGCAGGATGAAAGAAAAGAGAGAGAGAAAGAAAGAAATGAAGGACAGAAGGGACCAAGGAAACCTATAAGACAGAAAAAAAATTACATCGTCTTATTAAGGTAATGGTTATACAAACAGCACAAAAGCCCCCAAAATTGGTGTAGTCAGTATTGTATTTGGGATTGGATTTATCAGAAATATTAAGATTCAAAATTCTCTTTTCATCAATTTTTAAATTCTCACAGTGCGCATGGCACTATTATAGGCAAACACATTATGTGATATTGATCTGTAAATTAGCAATGATAATAGTAATACTTTTAACTCCTTTATAAATGAAAGGTTTACTGCAGAAGCCCACTTGTGTTACTAGACTAATTTGACATGTAATTTGACATGATAATTGTTACTAAAACAACAAACTGAAATCCACTATATAGGATAGCCTCACTTTTCCACATGACAGAAAAATCCATTCCTGTTATTGTTAAATAATACTATTTTAGTATTAACCATTTTGGGTTTAAATTATCAGTTGTCCTAATTATTTTACAGGTTTTAGAATTTCAGCATTTATCTGGGAGATTATTCTAAAAAAGCCTATGACTATGTTAGGTGTATATATGTAGAGAACTGATAATAAATTTAAGATTATATTCCTAAGGTCTGTTTGTAAATTGGGTTGCTTAGAACCCATTATGTATTTTTCCATAGAATAATTATATTATCAGATTTGATGTTGTTGAAATAACATTATTATATTTTCTAAGGTTCATGTTCCTTTAAAGTTTTGAAGGTTTAAGGTTTGTATTAAACAGGCTTCCAGTTGTTGGCCTGGGAGCACATTGATTATTTATAATAACTTCTTCTCTAGGAAAATGCATTCCAAACTCCAATGGAAGATACCAGAAACATGTGTTCCCCTCCCTGGGTAGCAGCTCCTCCAGCATTGGCACTAGGGGCCAGGGCTCAGTTGATAGATGAGTTTGAGCATTTATAACTGATAACCCTTTAGATGCGCAATAGATATCCACTGGGGAAGCCACTGTCCAGGTGTTCTGTTTGATAGAGGACAGAACCTTTGGGGGAAAGTCCCCATTACTAATGTACTAATGTACTAATAAGTACTAATTCTTATACTTCTGAGGCCAAGAGCCTCTAAGAAGTCTCCCATTGGTCACTATGTCCTGGCCTTCATGCTGTTGTATGACCCCCTCCCCCTGAGTGACAGCTAGATTTAGCCACTGAGTTAATGAATAGAATGTGGTAATTGTAATGAATCTCCCTTCTGGGATTTGCTAACACAAAGCCTGTGGCTTCTTTCTTGCGTCTTCTCTCTCTCTGGCTCCTTCTAAGGGAAACCACCTGCCATTTTGTGAGAGTAAAGGAACAACATTTTCTCTTCATTTTTTAGTGTACTTAGGAGTAAATATGTAACTGTGGCCGATATTACATTAGAAAGAAAGCAAAAAGGATGTTAACTACACTTATTGTGGTGATCATTTTGCAATATTTATAAACATCAAATTATTATATTGGACACCTGAAACTAGAATGTTATATGTCAATTATACCTCAATTTAAAAAAAGAAAGCAAAATGCTCTTTTTAAGAAAATTACTTACAAAATTGTAAAAGACATATTTTCCACTATGGAAAACCTGAAAAGTATAAAAGCAAAATAACAGTTATTCACCACGTCACCTTTTAAAGAGAATTGTTTTTAACACTTCAATGTATTTCCTTCTGATCACTTTTCCAGGTGCTTTTTTTGTTTGTTTGTTAAACTAGTTAAGAAGTTATATCATAGATAACTTAAGATGATTTTAAGAATTAACTTTTCATGAAAAGCATTTTTTCCATCTTACTTCAAACTCTTATAAGATGTTTTAAGGGAGATTTAACCCATTTCATCATTTGAATATATCATAATTTACTCACTTATTTCCCTATTTGTGGACATTAAGATTGTTCCAAAATTTGCACTTTTATAAGTGTATTTGCTTATGTGTACATTTTCCTTAGGATGGCACTTGTATTGCTGAGTGAAAGAATATGACCATTTTGAAAACTTGTAGTTATTATTTCCAAATTACTTCCAAAAATGATTGAAACATTACACAAATTTATATGCTAACAGGTAACATATGAATTTGCCTGCCTCCATTGTACTGAAAATTAACATAAAAACAAACCCTTTGCTAATTTGATGGTCAAAAAAACCACTCCGTTTTCACAAATCATTTTTTAATAGTTCAGAGGTTTACTTTAGTCCACAGATGGTTTTTATGAACGAGGTTTTATAACTACAAATAGTAGCAGGCAGTGCAGAGACATCAAACCAGAAGCTAGTGAAATTATTGTTCACTAAATTATTATCACTCAACAATTTTTGAAGGCAGAATTTAATTATATATTACTGCTAACAACGCTCCTATTCAAAGGTACTCATGGCGGGTTACTTTGTCTCATCTTGCAAATTCCAAATTGCTACTCTTATCTGGAAACTCACCTCCTCCTCAGCCCTCCCGCCCACAATCCAATGTATTTCCAAGGGTGGTTGGGGACCTCTGTGCGCCAGAATAGCACACAATGTTCCCTGAATGTAATTGAGATCTATTAGATTAATATCTCTAGGTCCTGGAAATCTGAATTAAAAAAACAAAACAAAACAATAGACTCTTATGTGCCTGTGAATAAGGTGAATTTTATTTTTACTGTATCTTTGCTTTAAATTTTACTTCTATGAGTTGCGGACATTTTTTTCCTTTGTTTTGCTTTTATGCAAAACTTGTAACTCTTCCCAGAGGTTAATAAGTCTCTGGTGAATCTAATTATAAACTGGCAATAAAGAGCTGTCTCTGAAATGCTTGCATAAATGACCTGTGGTAACTGCGGAGGGAACACTGCCACATTTGGGATCTTTTTAATTTAAATAGTGTTTGGTAAATCAACTCCTCATTGAAAAGAATGTTAATTCTGATACCCAGACACCCACACAGTCACCATTTTGCCTGACAAAGAGAAGAGACCTTCTCATTTTAGACATTTTAAGGAAGCACATTTAGCATAACCTAGAAAAAATTAATTTTAACTCAAAAAACCCTCCGAGCACTTGATATTTCATTAAAAGGCAACGCAGAGGTTGAAAAATACATTAGCTTTGAAAGAAGATTTGAGCTGGAGTTCTAGCTGAGCCACTGGCGAGGAATGACTATCTCTGTGCCTCAGTGTTTCCTCTGTGAAACGGGGATATTAATTGTCATAGAGCTTCACAAGGTTGTCGTAAAGATCAAATACAATAACATGGGTGAATACGATTTGAGCCTCAGCTTTTGCAATGCTTGGTGGACCTGCTGCCTTTCTTTGTCTTCCCACCATGGACATTGTTCCTCTGCCTGGCATAGTGTGCCTGGTATGAATGAACCAAGAGCTTATTTCGTAGAGCTTAAACCATCTCTTTTCTTCCCACGTCTCTTACAAATCAGGCCATCAACCATTATTTTTAAATGGCTGTTGAATTGCATCATTAGGAGTTTCTTTAAGGAGATTTGTCATTCCTTTTGTGAGGCATTCCACGATTTTTATTCTTCTGGAGTTTTTGAAAAGCAGGGCTCCTGTCACTGTGGTTTCTTTGTTTTAACTCTCCAGAGAAACGTAAATGACTGCAATTTTCACAACACCAGATCGTGGAAGAGAGCGTTGGATGAGTGAACCTGACTTTCGCAGAAAGTAAAGTAAACATTTTATGGCTCTCGGCATTTACAGCTTTTCTTTCCCTCAGCACGGGAGGCTGTCAGCTGTCATGTTGAAAGCAGAGTAAATGGACAATGAAGCAACACTCTGCAAGGTTTGCACATGTTCATTACGGGTTGTTCCTGGAAGGTCTTACAGCAGCCATTACCCAAGCCGCTTTCAAGTACGCAGCGGTGGCTGGGATTTTGCACTGCAGAAAAGGGCAGTCTGGCAAGAGGCAGAATGGAAGTAAAGGGAGTGGGAAGTGAGATAGGGCAGAAATGTTGGCCTATAATCAAGAACCTCCATTTAGAATGGCAGCTTTTTTTTTTTTTTTCCTGGACCTTAACCTGCCCTTGGAGGGGAAAAAAGTAATAAAGCGAAAATGAAGTGCCCTTGAGGGGGATAAGGGGCGGAGGAGGGGGTGTCAGCCACAGTGGACCTTTGACAAGAATCTCAGTCATTTATATTTGAACCCATTCCCAGAGGGTGAGCTCGCCTTTCACTGCTGGGAACAATTGTCAGGCAGCAAATAATAGAGACAAAGAGTGAGTGCATTTCCCGAGTCAAGGAGCCAAGGAGCGAGCCTCGCAGAAGTCCTTATTCTCTGTCCTGTTTGTTCCTGTTGCCAAAAAGCTGGCATTTCCTTACTCTGCATTCACACTCTTCTCCCCTCTCAGCTCTTTGGTTACAGTAAACACGATTCAGAGGGTTTTTGTTTGTTTGTTTGCTTTTTTGTTTTTTTTTTGTTTTTTTGTTTTTTTGTTTTTTTTACCTTTTATGGTCAGGAGTAATGTATAACCCTGTATCTCCCTCCCAAAGCTCCCCAGTCTCTTACCTTAGCCACAGGAGAGACTGCTGCTCTCTGAATTGAATTGGTTATTCATGGGCCAAAGGCCTCAGTGGTCTTTTAGAAATGAAATTTGTGTTCAAAGAGCAGATTCCCACATCATATTATTATACGTGTGAACTGGGATTTCCTGGAATTTTCATCAATACACTAAATATAGAATCAAATATATAATGTGGTTCATTCATAGTTCTTGGACTTGAAAATGAAGACTATGAAGGGCAGAAGCCCTTGCATACCATCGAGGGTGGGTATCTAAAAGAATACCTGGAGAACTGTCTAAGTAACCTAGGTTTATGAAGGAAAGTTCTAGATCATGGCTATGGTGAAAGCTGTGCTAGTGGACAGAGGCATCAGGGGCTCCTCTGCATTTCTGGAATGTCTGGAGACGAAGATGGTGTAATTAAAAATGATGATTACATATAATTCATAGTTCATGGATTAGGTATCATTTAGATAAATCTTAGCATCTAGGTGAACTTTGAGATCATTTCTTTAGGAGAGAGAAATATAGATTTGAGAATATTTCTGCTACCTGTGAACTCTGACTTTGGGTAAGTCACTTATGGTCACAGATTGCTGCTTACTTTGTGGTAAAAGGAGAATACAACCAAGCCTGGCCTAATTTCAGAAATACTATCACAATAATTTGATTCTATAAAGAGTCTACAGGAGTGCTCCATGTGGTAGGGGTTCACAAATGGTAGGCAGTATTTATTATCAAAAAGTGCTTTCAACATTTAATTCTACTGTACTTACTAACGACGCTATGAAATTATTAAGATGCTGGAGAATTAGAGAAAAAGTTTAAGATACCAGTTAAGAGACTGCACTTTGGAGCTGTACTGGTTGGGAGTCGTTTATTAGCTGTGTGACCTTGAGCAAAATATTTGACTGTTGTCATTCCCTTTACTCATCAGCTGAAATGGATTAATAATACGACTCACTTATTGAGTCACTGTGAGGATTAGATGAACTGATACATATAGAACCTTTGAAACTGTGCCCTGAACAGGGTAAATCTTAGGTCGGTTTTTGCTTTTTTATTATCAATGTTATTATTTCTCTGAGGCCGTATATTCCTGAAGGTCATGTTCTAATGCAAGAAAGCAAGGGCCATACTTCATTTAAAAAAATGTGTTCAATGAGTTTTGCCACTTGGGTTCTCCCAGAAGCATATTTGGGCAGTGTAAGTTTTTAGCAAGTGTCTTTAGAACAAACCCCATGGAAGGGGCAGGAAGGAAGCAGGATTGAGCAGAGAGAGAACTGGGCTGCAGGCACAGTTGAAGGATAGCTGACTCCACAGAGAGCAGGGTGTTGGGCTGTGATACTGTGATTTATTATAACAAATAAATATAAATACATATTTGGTCTTTAACCTTGTTCTTGGCTCACAGCTCCCCAGACTCTTGGAATTTCCTGAGTAGAGAGTGATAAAAGTATCTCTGTTACCTTAATGAGGCAACTTTTGGAAAGCACCTAAGAATGGGGGCTGGTTGACAATGGACCCAACTTCCAGGATTGGAACTTTTAGTCTCAATCTCTGACCCCTGGGGAGGGGAGAGAGCATGGGGCTGGAGGTTGAATCAACTGTCAATGGCAATGATTTAATCAGTCATGCCTATGTAATGAAGCCTCCATAAAAATTCAAAAGGACAGGGATGGAAGAACTTCTGAGCGTTGGTGAACTTGTAGAGATCTGGGGATAAGTGGCATTCCTGAAGAGGGCATGGAAGCTCCATGCTCCTTCCCCATACCTTACCATGCTGTTTCCATCTGGCTGTTCCTTAGTTATATCCTTTTATAATAAACCAGTGATCTAGTATGTAACATGTTTCTCTGTTACATACACGTTTCTCTGTGACTCACTCTAGCAAGTTAATCGGACCCAACAAGAATTTACCACGGGAACCCCTGATTTATAGCCAATCTGTTAGAAGTACAGGTAACAGACTGGACCTCCTAAGGGAGGTCACAGGGAGCTCCAATCTATAGCCAGTTGCTCAGAAGCACTGGGAGCAACCTGGTCTTGTGACTGGAGTCTAAAGTGGGGAGGCAGGAGGGCAGTCTTGGAGCAGTGAGACCTTAGCCTGTGAAATTTGATGCTATCCTTGGGTAGATAGTGCCAGCTTGAGTTGAATTCTTGGACACCCTGCTGGTGCCTGGGAATTGTTTATTGGAGGTGTGGGGACCCTTCCCAACACACACTGTAAATTGAGTCTCAGAACAACCATTTATGGGAATAAATGGTCTCATCTCAGTCAGTCATTGGATGTGGGCCTCCCTAGAGAGGACCTGATTTGGGCAATCCCTGAAGGGAACAAGAGCTGAGGGGATATCTGCTTACAGACCTCCTGACAGATGGAGCAGCAAGTCCTTTCTTAAAAGGGGATGTAGGCAGCACATATTTTTGGCTTTCACAGAAATACTGACTTGCCAGGCACTGAGACAATTATATTTCAGTGTTTGAAAACATCTGTATTTCTGTATAACCTGCAACTCTGTACAAATGGTACTTTTCCATTCACTGATCTATTCAATAGCCTCTAGGCTGCCAGAGGGCAGGTGCTGTGTTTTAATTATTCATGTTCCAAGTATACAAAACAGTGTTCTGTGCACAGTCGCTGCTAAATAAATGTTATTACACAAATAAGCAAGTGAGTGGATGAATGGTGAGAGCATAAATCAAGATTCAGAGTGAGGATTGTCAGATCATAGAAAAGAATGATACAGATTAGCTTCCCTCACATGAGAGCCATTGGACGGTGTGGGACAGTTGGGGCAGGGGAAGATATAAGCTCATAAACCTTGATGCCTGAAAATAAGGGCTTCAAATGGATCCAACCACTGGATTTAAAGCTAAGCTTGAAGATGAGTATGAACTCCATGTGTTGAGACTTTCCATATGATGACCATCGGATGAAGGGGACATTACTTTAAAATAGTCCATAAAAATTTTTGGAATAAAATACATTATTAACCGTACTTTCACCCCTTCAGAAATGGGGGCATTTTAGGAAACAAACAGAAATACTGGCCCTGATGTTTTTTAGATTTATTTCATAGGTTGTTTGTGTAGCTTGCTTACTGAGGATATGTTTATTTTTAGTGCTGAGAATATTAAAAAAATCTGAAGGTATGTTGAAGCATTTGCCTCTGATTCTGGCACTTGAATTAGACTAATACCTACGAAGGATAAGACAGCTGGTCTTCAGAAATTTGACTGTAAGTATTGTGTCTTTTTTTTTTAATCCTGAAAATTGTTACTGTTCACATAAAAAGAATATTTATTTTTTAGGTCTCATCCCCAAAAACCTTCTTCTACAGGTGAAGAAGTTTTCTTTTCTATTTCATAATAGAGAATAGTAGCTTTTCTCTGGTTACAAGTTTTAAATTTTCTAATGTTTAGACCATTCTCTGTGCCTCAAAGGTCATTCGACATTTTGAAATAGGTATTGCGTTTTCAGGATTAGCTAAGCATGCTAAAACTTCCATTTGATGCATTGATTGTATCTCCTATAAGGACTGGATGTATATCAATTCCGTGGTCTAGAAATCACTTCAATAATAATGCAAATCCAGGCGCCTGGATGGGTCAGTCAGTTAAGCGTCCGACTTTGGCTCAGGTCATAATCTCACGGTTTGCGGGTTTGAGCCCCCCGTGGGGCTCTGTGCTGATAGCTCAGAGCCTGGAGCCTGCTACCAATTCTGTGTCTGCCTTTCTCTCTCTGCCTTTGCCCTGCTTGTGCTCTTTCTCTCTCAAAAATAAATAGACATTTTTTTAAAGTTTAAAAAATAAAAAAAAAATAATAATGCAAATCTATCAGAACACAGCATCTTAAAAAAATTGGACTGACTGAGACAGTTTTTCAAAATTAAATTTTGAATAATACCTCAGGTATCAAATACACACACACACACACACACACACACAACACTTCACCGTCTTCCTTCCTGTATGTTCCTATGACTCGACAATGGCTATAGTTTAATCAAGACTCTTAAGAACATAAGAGAATTGCTTTTGAAGCTCTTCAGGCTCTTAGCAGAAGGTCACAGTGATTATCAGACACTACAGGCATAGTATCTTAGAATTCTATGCTGTCACTAGCATAACATAAGTTAACATTGTCTGAGAATTAGATTAGCAACTTCAAGTAGTCTCTGATTCTTCAATATTTACATCCTTCATGAAATCTCAGGCATAATCACTCTGGCCATGGCTGTGAGACAGCTGCTATGTCTCAGCTCAGCCTGTGACCTTGGATGTGTGTTGCAGACTTTCCACCTCAGTGCATCCACACCTTGTTATCAAAGCAAAAATAAACTTTAATTTGTAATGTTCTCTCTATTATGAACTATCTGGCCAATCTGCAATAACTACCTCAAAAAGCCAGTTGGTCGTTTTTAGCATGTAGAGTGAAACAGGCTCTAAATTAGTTAAGTTTTCCTCCATCACTTGACAGAGTCTCTTGTTGGGTAATCTAATTTCACAGTCTTCCTGTGTCCCGCTCCCGACTTATTCCTTTTGGTGTTGAATCGACATGATTTTCTATAAATTTCTGTAAATCCCAAATTTAATGAGTACTTCTTATTATAATTAGGCTGACAAAGAGTAGTTCTCAAAAGCATAAACAGGCTTTTAATAGAGCCTTTGGTGACTATAGGAGTTATTTATATACATCAGAAGAAAGCATTATGAGTAGGAAGGAATGAGATATGAGAAAAACCCAGTGATTTCTAAACTGTTGTGTCTGATTTTTGTATTTGAAGCTGCCTCTCTTCTCAGAAAATTAAACTTTTATTTATTTTTTATTTCATTGTTATTATTATTATTATTATCATTTTGTTAAGTAATCTCTATTCGCAGCTTGTGGCTTGAACTCACCATCCTGAGATCAAGAGCCGCATGCTCTACTGACTAAACCAGCCAGGCACCCCAGAAAATTACATTTTTAAAAATTCTATTTTATTCTCCTTACAAACTAAGACTTTGGCTGCAAACAAAAGAAAATTAAATAGACAGCAATTTTGTTAGAAGGGTCTCAGGTGGCTCAACAGAGTTGTTCCAGGTGGAGGAAACAGGTGAAAAACAAGAGTGCAGTTGTGGCCAACACCCAACTCCCTGACAGGAACAGCCACACAGGACAGTGACCATGAGCACATTCCCATGGTCACAGCACTATGTGCTGGACGCTGCCCACCTGGACACCTGCTGCCATGTTGCTGGGCTCCTGACTTCACTGTTACTGGGAATAATCTTCGTCTCTGAGCCCATCATCCATTCTTTCAAGATGCAAAAAATGTGATTGAGCTCAACTGGATCACCAGTACAGCATGGGAAGTGGGAGGAGAGGAAGCAGAGCCTAGGGCTTGCCTACACTGCCCCCAGTGGCCCCCTGCTCCCCACCTTGAGATTTCCAAACATAGGAGGTGTGTTTCCATGCTGTGCAAATACATCCTGGCAAATGTCTACTAGATCGAGTTCCCATTTTGGAGGCGTTCCTTTTAGTAGTAGATACAGAATAAGAACAATAAAGTGCAGAATGCCCTGAGATACATTAGCCTTGCACTCAATTCTGGTGTCAACAATGGCCCTTAGAATCCATTTAAAACTACAGTATCAAGAAGAGTGTTGACAACGGTAATAGCTCTAGAAGGGAATACACTCAGTGGTTCTTATTATCTTGAGTTAATAAACCCCATGAAAATAGTTTTTCAGTTCTTCAAGTTTGATGATTCAATCAGCGGATTGTCCTTTCCTCATTTCTATTTCTCTAGCTGACTTTAATCCAGTAATTTTCTGCTTAGGATCACCTTTGTCATAGGGAGTTGAATTAGAACAGGAAGAGTTAAGTTTCACATTGAGTGAATGTTTCTCCTTATTGTTGGCAGTGTGGGCAAAAATTTGGGGCCCAAGTTGAAAATGTGGCTTTATGTTTTTTTTCTTATTTTGCTCTAATCTTTAATAGATTTACCACCCAACAAATATTTATGAAATGCTTTCTCTGTGCATGCAGGGAAATATCCTTTGAGGTTTTTCTTTTCCATCTAGTGATCCTTATTGTCATATTTATTCACTTGTTTTTCCTCTCTTTTTCATAGTATCTTTTTTACTTTGGTATTTTGGGTAAAACACTATAAATACAAAAATAACTGTCAGTAATCAAAGTCATGAATGACATGGAAAAGACATCAATTTATGATCTGCTATAAATTCAAAGCATTTAGTTTGGCAACATGGGGACATAGAGATGATACAAATGTGATCCTGAATCAGAAATGTTTTGAGGTTTAAAGGAACTTGAAACAATTCATTAAACTATTGCCAAAAACAAAAATGAGAAAGGTAGGAACCCCAAGCCTACCCACCTCCCAATTGTGCATAAAGTTGGTCAGGCTGCACCCCTTGTAATTATCTTGCAGATTGCTTTTGGCATTTGCACCCTAGATAATAGAGCCATTGTAAGATTTTCTATTCTTCCTATGAAAATCAAACGTAGGATAGATTAGAGGGTTTTTTTTTTCTCATGTTTTGATGATTGGTAAAAGTCTTTTTCACAAGGGTAACTTTCCCTAAGTAAAGTAATCAAGGCACATGATTTGCTAATTGATGCACAGGGAAGTGCTTTAATGAATTATTGAAGCATTTGGCTCAGGTGTTGTCTCCCAGGGACAGAATACAGAATTACCGCTTAGCAATTAGACCGTCAATGTTCCTTACCCAGTTGACCATAATTAAAATAATTTTATTCTTGGTTTGATACTGGGAATTAAAACTCACACCTCAGTTACCTGGTAAAAGGGTTTCAAGGTTAATGGCATGAGACATGAGGGTTTTAAAAATGCCAACCCATGTTCTTCCTCTGAATATAGAATTCCTCAATCATTCATGTCTGATTAAAATTGTATTTGACTAATTGATAATGACTTTTCAATTAGGTAAAAGCATATTTTATTTAGAAATTACACTTATTTACATTGATTTCTCTCCTCTTCAGGATGTCTGGGCTTCTGTATCCAATTTGATCTAACTGCCACAACTCCTAGGAAGCAAGGGTAACTGACAGTCATTCCCCAAACACAGGCTGATATAATCAGGCTTTGGAGAGGGCACAGCATGAAGTCAGAGTTTTATTTTGGAAGACTACTTAGGAAACTTCCCCAGTCCCCACAAGAATATCCACTGAGGAGTTTCACTGAGTGTGAACAGGGAAATGGAAACCGACAGCTTGTGAGATCATGCTCTTTTCTGGTTGTGGTCATCACAAGAACTTCTCCAGGTGAGGAAAGATTTATCACAAGCAACATTCATTCCAACAATTTCCCTTTTCTGTCCATCATTGGAGAAGTACTGAAGGGCTGTGAAGCACCAAAGTGGGGGCAGCCTCCTACTGTCTACCTGGTAACCAGGAGCTGGAATAGAGATCCTCTCCAGTTCTTCTGGGGGCTGGAGGAGGGAGACAGTTGTTTCTGCCCTTGGCATTGCCAGGCAGGAGAGGTGACCCTACTACTCCTGAGGGAACAGTGGCCACAACTGCCAAGGCCTCATTACCAGGTAGAGTTGACTCACCATTAGCCTAGCTGAGCTTTGGGGTGTCAACAGAGCATAGCTGGTCCCCTGAGGTCCTAAGCTTCCTCAGGGAACGAGGTGATTTCTGTGGATGTCATATATTCATGGAATCATACATTCATGGAGACAAGTCTATGAAGGGAAGTCATGATCAGTTCTGTCTACTTGATCTCTAATTTCTCTCTTATGCTCATTTGTCCCATTTCTAGAGCCACAGAAATAATTTTGTGTCTCATTACACTCTTAGCCAATCTAAGTACCTTCAGTTTGTTTCCACTCCAAATATCCTGGAGTCTCTACCCCATTGCCAGAGTTATTTTCCTAAAAACACAGGATCATGTAGTCTGCTGCTCAAAAACCTCCTATGGGTTTTATTTAAAGAATAAAATCTAAAGTTTTAAGATTAGATTTATACATACCATAGGTAGACTCTACACTATGATTTTGGTTTTAACACTGACAACTCCCCATGGAGGTAACACTGGGGTCTAACTGGGTAATTCATCTTTGCCTGGACCTATCTCCACGGCTCTACTCATGATATTGCCTACAGCTGGACCGGCTTCATCTTTTCCATCCACCTTTTCAAGATCCCTTAGTCCCTCAAGGTCCAAATCAAGCATCAAGATTCCCCAGCTGGAGTTTCTAGCACCAGGTTATGTGAAGTAGCTGTCGTCACATATTATTTTGTGAGTAATCAATCTTTCTCCCACATGCTCAGTCTGCAATAAATTCCTTTACCAAGAGAAAAACCCTTTCACTACATAATTAAAGATGAAATGCAGCACAGACAGCTTATCGATCAGTGCGAACTTGGTGTGAACAATCAGGAAACTGCTTTATTTACTCTCCCATCACTGCTTTCAAGCACGTTTTGCCAGGTCATCGTCCTGTCTGTGACATCTTGAGCAGGTCCCAGATCTTTGGCTCTAGGAGAATTCAGGCAGAAGAGCAGTTTCTTCTTCAGGTACACATACACACACATAAAATCTCATTCAATCAGATGTAAAACCTTTAATTTTTCACCTAATTCAAAGCTCCTCCTTTCTTCCCCCTGAAAACACATCTCATTGGTGGTTCTGGAACAAGCCATGAAGAAGGTAGAGAGCATTATCTTTTCATTCTCCTTGTTTTACCTTCTCTCTTCACTTTGCTCCTGGCTTTCCCAGGTTGGACAAGGAGCGATCAGAGGAAAAAGGCCAATGGCCCCGGCCGGCTGGTACTTGGTTTGTTGTTGGGTGTCTTCTGTCATGGTAGATGCCCAAACACTGGCCCTCCCTGAGGTGCACATGCATGTTTGTGTGCGTGTGTGTTCATGCGTGTGTGCCTGTAGGGGGGTGTTACCCACTCAGACAAGTGTGCTCTTATGATACCAGACTGATCTCTTGGGATCACCTCTCTTAACTCCTGCTTTGGAAGTGCAACCCATCTCTTTCTTTCCTGGGCAGGCAGTTCCCCTGGAATAGTGTGGTTCAAAGGAATTTCTTTAAAAAAAATTTTTTTTAATGTTTATTTATTTTTGAGACAGAGAGAGACAGAGCATGAACAGGAGAGGGTCAGAGAGAGAGGGAGACACAGAATCTGAAACAGGCTCCGGGCTCTGAGCTATCAGCACAGAGCCCGATGCGGGGCTCGAACCCACGGACCGTGAGATCATGACCTAGGCTGAAGTCGGACGCTCAACCAACTGAGCCACCCAGGCGCCCCTGGGAATTTCAAGCCTGGTTCTTTACCTACTTGACCTATGGGATATCTCCTTATCCTCGTCCTGACAAATGGCAGAAGTAGCCAAAGCACAGGCCTCTCCTTCGCTTGTCCATTCGTATCATGCTGTCATGGGCAGCTCCCTCTGCACTCCAGCCATTACACTGCTCCACACAAGACCAGACACCAGTCTGTCTTTACCTATGCCTCTGTGCTTCCGGGCTGGCTGACGCTCTCTTGGAAACACTTTTACTCTCCAATCCAGAGGTAACCCAGAATGGACAGATGCTTTTCTATAACCCAGCAGGATCTAAATGGAGGGTAATTCCTCTCCTCAATGCCTTCAAGGGCTTCCCTGGGGTCCTATTAAATTGGGGGCTGGAAGAGCAGACTCCTCCCCTTTCTCATAGATATTTAGCATCTCTCTGTAGCAAGAACAAGTTTTGTTATCCACTGATAATAAAAAAAACCTCCAGTTTTGAGGCTTTGTTTTAACTCTTATTCCAAGATATCGGGAAAAGTTCTTTTTGATGTTCTGTTACTACTGAATGGGGATGAGTATTAGAGCTTTTCCTCAGGGGAGAGAATGATGACCTACAGTCACACTAGTTGTAAATGATGGTACCTGCTCAACTCAGTCCTTCTTACTAACCTTGATGGGGCTCAAGTGTGAGGGAAAGAGGAGCCAGGGGATGAAAGCCAGGATGAAGGGTGCTGTCTAAAGTGATTCTCAGGTTACGATGGCAGGTTTCATCAACTCTGGCATCCTTAGCCTATCCTGTCTGGAACACAAATGGGTGACAAGAAAAGATGCCTTCTCGAGTTTCTCTTCAACTTACTAGTCTCTGGTATCTACTGACAGCAGTATCTTTGAATGACAAATGGTTACAATTTCTCCCTTACATCACAATTTTCCCACAGACTATGAACCTAAGAAATCCAGATATGAAGAAGAGAAAATATCGGGCATTTTAATAAAAAAAATTGACCTATTGACAAACCTGTACACAATATCCAGCTTAGAGTCTGATTATCCAGGCATAACAGATATTTGTTATTGTATCTGCCCACAAGCACACCCCAGGCCTAATGGGTAACACCCCAACACACACACACACACACACACACACACACACACATGTGGCTCTATGGGGCTGCCAATCCACCCTGGCGGCAATGATTGGGGCAGGGCAACCATGATTCAGTCTAGGACAAGTCAAGTCTTTTGTAAGGTGGTGAGACAAATACTATCTATGGCCACCTTTCTCTGCTGTCTGGTGGCCTGGGAAAATGGAGCCACACAGATGAGAGAAGCTGAGACCAGAGACAGAAGTGAGTCCAGATGGTGTTTAAGGCCCAGGTCCAGCCATTGTGGAAGTGAGGTCCTTGTCCTTCCTACAACTGGGTTATGTGAGTCCATGGAGTCCCCTTTCTATTGAGGCTGGCCTGAGCTGAGTTTTGCTTACTTGGAATAGAAAGGTCCTGAACTAAGCACACAGGATGCCAAGATGGTTAGAAGGTGACTTTGGGTACAGCCCATTTTCCTTTTTTCCTGGTTTTGAGTGACACATTTCACATCAGATTCTCCGGCTTTCCCTTTAGAACATTTGTTAAATAGCATTTCTGATGAATGAAAAAAAGCTTAGAGTTACAAGTTCTTGATTTTGCTTCTGCTTCAATATCTTGTTGACCATGTGACTTCGAGCAGGACATTAGTTACCTGTTTCCTCTTGTGTAAAGTGGATATTATAATACACATGAAATTACTTTGTAACCTGTAAATGCCAGACAAATGTAAGGCACCATTATTAATAATATCAATTGTATTTTGATATTATTTGGAATAACGTTATGGCATTTCCTTTGGCAGTATCTGAAAAAAAAAACATTGGCATCCTTGAGAAAATACCTATGGAAACATGCATATCCTCTCCATGCCTCCAGATGTGCTCAGAAAGATTCGTTTGGCTGACTAAGCATCCATGTTCTAGAAAGTAAAAGGTTCCTTTAGAGATGCATATTTTAGTCTGAATTAATTTAAACAAAAAAAAATGTAACATCAAATACCCTGTTTAGTGTTATCTTATTAAAGGAATGGAAATTTTCATGGATGAGGAGAAACATGACCTCATACTGAAGTAATAGATGAGTGGCACAGGCTGGGTTCTTCATGGAACATTTGGGGTTTCATCAGCTAAAGTATAGGTGGTTATTTGGTAGGTGTGGGAATGAAGAAGTAGGATGTGGGAGGGGAATAAGGAGGAGGAAGTACTTCCTTAACATCCCAGCTAAGGCTGATCTTATCCTGTCTCCTTGAAGGTATGGTTTCAATTTATTTTATTTTATTTTTTAAGTTTATTTTGAGAGCGAGAGAAAGAGCAGGGGAGGGACAGAGAGAAAGGGAGAGAGAGACTCCCAAGCAGGCTCTGTGCTGTCACCGTAAAGCCTGATGCTGGCTTTGATCCCACGAACCTTGAGATCATGACCCGAGCTGAAATCAAGAGTCAGATGCTTAACTGACTGAGCCACACAGGCACCCCATGTAATAAGGTATTGTTTCCATGGAAACAAGGCCCAAAATTCCACTCTAACCAACAGAACTGATAGGATGGAAGTAGGTCAGGGAGGGGTACTTGTCCAATGCTGGGCCTGAGTTATGCACTAACTGAGGAAGCCAGATTCCTGTGGACTGGCCCAAGGTTAGTTCTGCTCAGCAAATGTAGACTCTTAGGAGAGGCGTTTTTGAACCTGTATAGTTACACTTCTTTGCAGCTTAGAGACTGGTGGTAATTTAAGCTTTATCACAGATACAGACCTTTAAATCAGAGTTTGTTACTGGTAGAGATAGTAAAAAACGTTCAACTAGAAAGCCCTTTAGAGTCTCAAAAGCATTAGGATGGTCCAACTTAAAATATTTTAGCCAGCTAGCGATAGAGGAAATGCACATTGGTGGAACTTCACTCTATGTCTGTTGAAAATCCCAGTTTCATCTTGTTGAAGACCTGGGAGTAAGTAACTTCCCACAATTCCCACTTTGTTCTTTGAAACATCTGATTTTGTGTTACAGGTAAATAGGCATCTGAGAGCCGCACTGCTGTGGTGGAGTGGTGTCAGACAGATCTAGATGCACATCTCACTGCTGCCACTTAAGTAAGTGGTGACCTTGAGCAAGTTACTCAACTTTCATGAGCCGCCATTTTCTCCTCAGTTAAATGCAGATAAGTTTTAGCGAAAAGATCATTGTGAGGACTAAAGTCAACAAAAGCTAAACATCAGGGCGCCTGGGTGGCTCACTTGGTTAAGCATCCACTGTTGATTTCGGCTCAGGTTGCGATCTCATGGTTTGTGAGATGGAGCCCCATGTTGGGCTCTGCGCTGGCAGCTCAGAGTCAGCTTGGGATTCTCTCTCTCTGCCTCTTCCCCGCTTGTATTCTCTTTCCCTCGAAATAAATAAATAAACCTTAAAAAAGCTAAATGTGTAGGGCATTAACTGGCTCAACAAATGACAAAAGGCATTTTTGTAAAGGTGATATGTAATTTTTTAAATCTTTGCTTGGGTTTTTCTCGTGGGTTCTAAGGTTGGGGAGATGGGGTATATTAACATTTCCTCTGATATGTATATACTCACTCACAAGTGAAAAGTTTTTTGAAAGACAACCTCATCTCACTTTAGACTTTTTTTGTGCTCAGAATTGCACCTCAGTGCAATGGCTATAGGACTGCAGCAACCATCAAGGTCAATACTGTTGTGTTTTATCGAGCAGGTCCAAAGAAGTAATTTTCCAAGAATACAAATTAAGGGAGTGACCAACCTGGGGTCTGGCCATGCTTAAAGCCTGTGATGGCTCCCATTGGCCCTTCACGACTGACCAGAGCCCTCCCCTCCTGTTTCCCATCTGTTTCTCCCTAGTGCTTTTTGCACAGTGTCATTTCCCAAGAAGTCCTTTGTTCTTCTTGCTTTCCAGAACTCTCTCTCACCACCTTCCTCTCTGGGTGCTGATCTTTCAAGGTGCCTCCCAGAGCTTTACTCACTCAGATTTTCTTGGCCAAGGATTTACTTGGATTTACTTGGATTGACTCCAAGTAGTTTGCACAAGTACCCACTTTAGGATGAATCATCATGTTGGTAGGTGTTTATGTCTCTGTCTTCATCAGCAGTCAGAGAGCAGAGACAAGCATCTATTTTCTCTTACCATGCTGGAGTTCTAGATCAAAGTGTACTAACTGCACCCCCTGGGGCTTGCATAACCTCTTGTTATTCACAAGACAAATCAATGAACTCAAGCCTTTTGATTCCCAATCCTGTTTTCCACCTTTCCTGCCAGCTATTTATCTCTGGGATCTACCTTTTCTCTGTCCTCCTGTTCTTTCAGGAGAGCTCTGTGAGAGGAGATAATCAGAAAGATTTTGCCACTCTATTAACTCACCTGTAAATAATGCCACAGTGTGGCTACCTGATGATTTTACAATCGAGATTTATTACATCTTTTTTTCAACTTGGGACACTTTGAACATTGGCCTGGAGGTTATTTGTCTTCATTTGCAGGGTGCATTACTTAAGAGTCAAAACCTCCTTCGCAAAGCCCAGGATTTTGACCTTTTCTCAATGCTGTCTCTTAAAACAATTTACCTTTCTTTCCAGGAGGTGGCAGTACAACACAAACAATAACCTGTGCCAACTGCACTTTTGTTTATTTTAGGCTCCTGTTAGCATTACAGCAACAGGAGTCTCATTCTGGGTTAGATTTCTACAATAATTCCAAATTGAAAAGATAGGGTGTTTCTAAAGATTTGATCTATGGGTCGTCTTTTTGCTGCCAATCATTCTGATACATTTTCTCAGGTAGGAAAATTCAGCCATGGTTATATAAGAATCCCATTGTATTTTGCACTTGAAAATATCAACCGAAAGAGGATCTTCAGATAAAATTCTCTTTTCACTATTTTAGTATACGTATTAGCCTTAATGCATTTTTTGTCGCTATATTTAATTCACTGTATTGTTAGTTAAGGTGAAATTATCTGGGCTCTTGATGCTACCTCAATTGAGAAAATTTATTTGAATGTGTGTAAGAGCTAGACATACATATATTTACTGGAGCAAGTGTCTTTCAAAGAGTTCTTTCAGCCCCACAAAGTTAATTTCTTAGACTCAGCACAGTTTACAGAATTGGTTTCTTTAATTTAGTTTCTCAGATTTTGCTTAGATATCCATAACTTCTAGGGAATTTCTTAAATAAAACTGGAAGAAAATATTCATCAGACCAAGATGAATTCTATGTCAGAGAAGCCAGGGGATAGTTTTCAGGGTGTGCCTGATTAAAATTTTGGTTCTCAAGAAGCAAAGGCTAAAAGTGTGTAAGCAAGTAAGAAATCTGTTAAAGGATATATCTATTACTATTCTCTGAAAAGACAAGCTAACAATTACTCAGTTATGTTTACTAGATAGTCACAATTTATTCGTTTGTGTATAAAAATTCACTTAGGGGCGCCTGGGTGGCGCAGTCGGTTAAGCGTCCGACTTCAGCCAGGTCACGATCTCGCGGCCCGTGAGTTCGAGCCCCGCGTCAGGCTCTGGGCTGATGGCTCAGAGCCTGGAGCCTGTTTCCGATTCTGTGTCTCCCTCTCTCTCTGCCCCTCCCCCGTTCATACTCTGTCTCTCTCTGTCCCAAAAATAAATAAACGTTGAAAAAAAAATTTAAAAATTCACTTAAATGTCATTCTAGAGGCAAGAAAAATCTCCCTAGTGAGGACCCCAGCCCCTGCATCTCCATTTACTGTCTAATAAATATTTTAACTTCTTTTGCCATTGTGCTGGCTAAAAAGTAGACAGCAGAGCTGTCTTGAGTTGCAGTGAGGTCCCCAGAGATGGGTGAAGGACAGATGTGGCACAGGGTATCTTTGCAACTATGGACTTTCTACTTGTTTCTTTACCCAACAAATACTCATTTAGCACCTACTATCAGCAGGCACTGTGTGAGGTGGTAAGGACACAGCCAGAGAGACAGGTGGACGTGCCCTTTGCTGACCTTCTTGTGGACTGAGCCCTGTTTCTCTCCTTCTCCCCACCAGTTCTCGGCTTCTACAATGCATTCAGATGGATGGTGAATATCTTGCATTCAGCTCTCTTATTTTGTAACTTTTCTCCCCTAGGCTTCATCTAATATGTTTGGAGAGGAAAACATTGTGAGATCACATAGGAGAACGCCAGGTGAAGATGGAGGGTTGGCCTGATGCATCTGTAA
The DNA here is from genome assembly GCF_016509475.1 of Prionailurus bengalensis. Taxonomy (NCBI): domain Eukaryota; kingdom Metazoa; phylum Chordata; class Mammalia; order Carnivora; family Felidae; genus Prionailurus; species Prionailurus bengalensis. Next base: position 55,746,444 of record NC_057344.1, read on the forward strand.
GCCAAGGAATGCAGGAGCCTACCAGAAACTAGAAGAGGGGCCTGGGCCAACGTGAGGCAGCTTATTAGCGTGACTGGGTGGTATGATGTGGTTAGTTAGACTGGGGTCATGAGATTGGGACTTTCAGGTTCCCATAACCTGCACATGTGTAGAGGACAGCCAGATGTTCTTGCATGTCTGGGAAATGGGACAAGTGGTACGTAGATGAGAATTGAAATCTAGAGGCCCAGATAGAATATACACAATGTAGGAAAGGGACTCATCTCTGAGATTTGGGGCCAAACAGACCAAAACTAGGGATTAGTTAGAGCATGCAACTGGGTCTCCAGGACTAGTACTTAGCAAGAACTTGGAACTTAGATAAAGCTGAGTCAAAGGGAGGGTAGCCATTTCATGCCAAAAGACAAGACAGAGACGTGACAGTGATGTGACAGTTGTGGACACCATAGGAAGGTTTCTAGTGAGGACAAAAGCCTCTTTTTAATTTTTTTTTTTATGTTTATTTATTTCTGGTACAGAGAGAGACAGAGCATGAACGGGGGTGGGGCAGAGAGAGAGGGAGACACAGAATCGGAAACAGGCTCCAGGCTCCGAGCCATCAGCCCAGAGCCTGACGCGGGGCTCGAACTCCCGGACCGTGAGATCGTGACCTGGCTGAAGTCGGACGCTCAACCGACTGTGCCACCCAGGCGCCCCCAAAAGCCTCTTTTTTAAAGATCTCCTACATTCAATCTGAATCCGGCAGAAGCTAGCAAAATAGGATAAAACTTTAGATATCCCCTACCATGAATCTCCCTAGTACCAAGATGCAGTCCCAGAGGAGAGGTGAGGAGAAGAAATTTTGAGCTGAGCAATTTGGAAAGGAAAACAGTCCTGATAGGGAATTTGATTTTTGAATGGACTGTGTCTGAATTGAGAACTGATTGGGCACTTACCTGTAATAGACCAAGTTCTGGATCAGAAGGCATCATCTTGGGGAGATCAAGGGCTCACTGCTATCTAGCGACCTCAGACCCAGGAAAGACAGTCGATGCTCTGATCAACTTTGGATGTCCCCCTCCCTCCCCATGGGAAGAGCCACCGTTGGGGCTAAGACATGCACCCCTGCACACGTCTTATAAATCACGTACTGGAGTTTGCATTATTCCCCATGCAAATGGTTCTGAGCCTGCTTCTAAGGCTTGTGACATCCTCTTTTTTGATTCCCTTTTTTGCTTAGAGTTTATATCTTAAGCTGAGGGGTGCCCAAAGGATGGTTATTTTTGTGGATGGAATAGGACATGTGGGCTTCAACCTGTACGTGCCCACAGTCTGTCAAAGTGCAGGTGGAACAAGAAAAAGCGGTTAGCCACGGGTCTCTGTATTGCTGTACACAGCCACAGCAACCTGTAGAACTTCTGGGAGGAATTCTACATGTACACCTGGCCCTCCAGATTGATTTGTGGGTATATTTATCAAGGTGGTAGGATAGAACAAAATTCAGTAGTGTGCTAGTTTGATTTATAACTTCTAAATGTTTAGACAGAAGCCAGCTGGGCCTTCATTTGCACTCTTGCCCTGGGCCCTGCATGCATCAGGAGCAAACCTGCTCGCTCTCATGAAAGCAGGGGTCCGCAGCTCTGTTAGGTTCAGTTACAGGGATGAAGGTTACACATTCGTGCATTTGGGTTGTGACTGTGTGTTTGAAATCTGTTCTATATGCCAGAATTATTGTCTATAGGGTGATTTCTATTAGTGTAAAACGTTCAAATTTAATTCTTGGAGCAGTGTTAAACATATGAAAAATAGTTGGCACATCTGTTTTCTTCTCTAGCTTCTAAACTTGTGGAGTTGGAGAGGGACAGGATGTATATTGCCTGCTCCCACATTGGCCTTACCGAAGTGCGGACCCCAGTTCTCTCTTGCTGGTCACACAGAGCCTTGCCTCAGTTTGCCTTGGGTTACATGTCATTCAGGCCCGCTTCCTCTTTTCTGGCTAATGATGTAATTCTTTTTTTTTTTTTTTTTGTCTCATTTATACTTCTAACTGACCCTTCTTTACTCAATTTCTTCCTTCGTGTCCCACTTCTGGAAACTCGGGATAAGTTTTCCTTGCAGTCTAGTGCAGCCTGGAGAGCTCTCTGGCCTTGTGAATCTTCTGCTCCCCTGCTCTGGCTCAGCTGATTCCATAAGCAGGATCTAGGCCAAGTTCTCTCTTTCTCTTCCTTTCTAGGTCCTACTGATGGAAGAACAAGCCAAAGTGTGGGAGGAAGAAATGGAAACAACAGACAGCTGGGTGTTGCTATAGAATTTCGTAACTGGAAGGTGTCTCCTGGTCACTTTTGGGTCAGAAACTGTAGCTTGGAGACTCTAGGTCACCACTGCCCAGCCAGAATGAGGCTTTCCGTCCTGAACAGATGGCCTGGGACTTAGCCTCTCCAGTGAGTTATGCCATATAATCTCCCTTTCTCAAAAGTTCATTTTTTTCCCAATTTCTGCTGGCTCTCTGAGAAACAAGAAGGGACATTCTCTTCTCCTTAACATATTTCCAGATGGAGATACCCAAGAACTATTAGACCAAAAAACCCAAAAGATCTTATCCCTGCCGTTTGGCATTCTGACCATTGCTTGATTATTTCTTTGAAGGGAGGAACGATAGTCTTGACTAAAACCAGTGCCTCTCTGAGTGTGGCCTCACTGCAGGTGCTGCCCCCGGACAACAAATAGAAAACTGGAACAGCAAACAACAAAGACCAATTACTTCAGTTAGAGGTAAGCTAATGAAAGTATATCACTTTTCTAATATTACTCGTCTCTATACTCAAGGGGAATGTATGCATTGCTATTTTTCATTTTCATTTTATTTCTTTTTATTTTTGCTTTACGTTAGAAGATTGAGATAGGAATTGCCTCGTTTCTGAATCTTTTCCGTTGTATATACGACTCATTCTGAGCACACGCTCACTGCCATGGACTGAATGTTTGCGTCCCCTCCCCCCGAATTCATATGAAACCCATCCCCAATGTGATGCCATTTACAAGTAAGGCCTTTGGGAAGTGATTAGATCATGAGGATGAAGCCCTGAGGAAAGGGATTAGTGCGCTTATGAAACAGGCACCAGAGAGCTCCCTTGCCCTTCTGCTGGGTGGGGGCACAGCAAGAAGACAGCTGTCTGTGAACCTGGAAGTGGGGTCTCACCACCACCAAATCTGCTAGTGCCTTGGTCTTGAACTTCCTAGTCTCTAGAGCTGTGAGATTGGACTTCCTAGTCTCTAGAGCTGTGAGAACTAAATTTCTCTTGTTTATAAACCACCCAAAGTATGTTATTTTGTTTAAAAATTTTTTTTTAACGTTCATTTATTTTTGAGACAGAGAGAGACAGAGCATGAATGGGGGAGGGGCAGAGAGAGAGGGAGACACAGAATCAGAAGCAGGCTCCAGGCTCTGAGCCATCAGCCCAGAGCCCGACGCAGGGCTCAAACTCATGGACCTCGAGATCGTGACCTGAGCTTAAGTCGGACGCTTAACCGACTGAGCCACACAGTTATTTTGGCCCCATGTTATTTTGTTACAGAAACCTGATCAGACTGAGATGTTCACCTCCTGCCCCACGTGATCTGGAACAGAGTACCCACCCAAGAAGACGTCCGCAGAGAGTCAAAGCTAGGCTTTGTCTCTTTTTTGCTACTGTGATCCATATGTATCCACTTTCTTTGAAAAATAATTTGAAGTGATCTTAACAAACAAAATTTCTATATATGTAAACTGGAAAACTGGATATAGCCTCCAATTTTCATCATTTCTTTTTTCGTTTTTGTTTTTGTTTTGTTTTGTTTTTGAGAGAGACTGTGTGTGCACCTCTACGCAAGGGCAGGGGAGGGGTAGAGAGAGAGAGAATCTTAAGCAGGCTCCATGCCCATTGCGGAGCTTGATGCAGGGCTTGATCTCAACGTGAGATCATGGTCTGCGCTGAAATCAAGAATCTGAGGCTTAAATGACTGAGCCACCCAGGCACCCCTATCATTTCTTTCAATGTAAGCCTTCAGGGCTTCCTCTGAATACCACACGTAAGGGCTCATTTTCTTACCTAGACTTTCAGATGTGTACACGTTGTCCAGGCTTGTTATGCTTATCTACTCTCCAGTTCTAAGACTATAATCTTCACCAAGTCTACTGACTCCTCCAGTCCTGAGCTGCAGCATGGCCTTTTGAGCATCTCCTCACAGTGCACTGCTTCCATCAGGCCCTAGTTATTGCCTAGAATCTAGGGAGCCTGGGGATTTTATAGAATCTTAGTTAGAAATAGAATTGAAAGATCAATGACATTACTTTAAATTTTTTTTAATGTTTATTTATTTATTTTTTTTTGAGAGAGAGAGACAGAACACGAGTGGGGGAGGGGCAGAGAGAGAGAGAGAGAGAGAGAGAAAATCCAGGCTCTGAGCTGTCAGCACAGAGCCCCACGCGGGGCTCGAACCCACAAGCCATGAGATCATGACCTGAGCTCAAGTCGGACACTTAACCGACTGAGCCACCCAGGCGCCCCTATCACATTACTTTATTGAGAGCTTGTCTCTTTGTTAAAGATGTTGCTGTCTTCTGGACTGTGGTTTTAAAAATGACGCTGTCATTTACAGTATAAATTATTCCAGGAAGGCCTTTCTGCTACCAGATAGCTTTTCCTAAACATTTCTTTACCAACTCTCTTTTTTTCTACGTGCAGAACAAATGCCTCCTGAAGTTTGGTTTCAACCAGAATTTATTTTTCTTTATTTTCTGCCACTCCCCTATCAGAATTTCTATTGTATTCAAATAAGTCTTTATGGGGAAGCCCTACAAATACTGTGACTTAGCAAGTACTGTGCCATGGCATTTGCTCCACTGGTATCCTTTTCTGAAAAAGTGTCACTCACCTCTTCTTCAACTACACTCAGCCTTGTCAGACCATTTGTTCTCCTGAACTTAATATTTATTCCATCAATTCAATGAATATTTATTGAGTGCCCACTGTGGACAGGGACTAGGTGATGCAGTGCTGAATAAATTGAATAAGATAGTCCTCCCTGCCCTCATGGAGTTTCCATTCTAGTATCAATATTAGCAATAATTAGAGGGGGAAAAGGAGTGGTGGCCTGGATGAGGGAAGCGAAGAAGAAAGCAGACCTAGAGCAGGTATTTTATTTATTTTTATTTTTAAATAATTTTTTAAAAGTTTATTTATTTGAGAGAGAGAAAGCACAAGTGGGGGAAGGGCAGAGAGAAGGGAGAGAGAGAGAAAGAATTTCAAGCAGGCTTTGCATGGTCAGTGCCAAGCCCAACATGGGGCTCGAGCTCATCAACAGTGAGATCATGACCTGAGCTGAAGTTGGGTGCTCAACTGACTGAGCCACCCAGGTGTCCCTGGAATAGGTATTTTAACTGGAAAGCCTCAAGGAAGAAAACAAAGCTGACTGTGTGGGGGCCATGGCTCTGTATTCCTGTCCTCCAGGAGAGAAGGGGAGAGTCAGGTGATGGCAGAGAGTTCTGTTAAGTTCTGCCACATTCTGGTGTGATGTTGTCATGGCTAGAGTAAACATTGCTGAAACTTGGGTACTAGGAAAGGGACTGTGACAATACTTTCACAGATTCCTGGAGGTTTTCTCCTCAGATAAATGCTAGTAGAACTTTGGTGAAAGAAGGCTGAGGGCCCACCAATAGGAGATCTGGACAGAATATGATTATGTCACAGAGCACAGAATCCCTAACATAATCTAGATAAGAAGTAAATGTAGGTGGAATCAACTCACATCTTGGTGGGGATCGGGGGAGAAGGACACCGAAAACAGTCATCACACATGAGACAGAAAAAATGGTCTCAGGACACCCATTTGGAAGCATAGCAAAATAGTTAACGGTTGAAGCCATAGGTAAATAGACAAAAAAAAGTCATCAACCCATTGTGAGTTCCACAATTCTTTGATACATAGGAAGCCATTGCTGTGTCTTAAGTGGTTTGTTTGATAACCAGTAAACCAGGTTTATTGATAACCATTGGATGCCACTGGAGGTTTAGATATCATTGGCTGATTCTGCCCAGGAGCGCTGGAGATGAAAATTCATTCTCAAGTCTGGCTATGAAGGGGCTGACTCGTCTGACAGTAACGAAGCAAGGCCAGGAATCAGAGTTGGAGGTCCAAGGTTCAAGAGGAGATGTTACCATAGAAAAAGAATGGGAGCTGGTTAGAACAAAAGTCATGGTAAGGTTTGGGTGGAGAAGAGCATGGTGTTCCACAGGGACATGGTCTTGAGTGACTGGTATACAGGGGTAAAAATCCATTTCAGAATAGAGGACTAGGTTTCAACTCCTTTCTAAATAGTATAACCCACCAGGTCTCCTGTGATTCAAAGATGTTTCCTGGTAGTGGTGGCGGAAACAAAAGTTTCAAAAGTCCAACCCCCTGGTCAGAAACCAGAAAAAGGGCATCTAGAAGCCAGAGCCACCTCAGAAACCCTGAGAGCTGGAGAGCAGGGCAAAGGAAAGAAGAGCAGGGCCGTACCAGTAGAGTAACGGCAGTGACTGTTAATTCAGGAATTAATTTGCTGGATGCTGAAAAAGAAGCAAATAAGAGTGAACATCTTCCTGAGGTAAAGATCATTCCCACTGGAGAGGGAGGAGAGAAAGTCATTCTCTGGTGAGCAGATCTGACAAGGGAGAGGTATTCTCATGATCCTTTGGTGAGAATGGTTTATCAGATCATGATTCCCCCAGAGACCCAGGACTATGGTGGCCAAAGAGCCCAGAGAAGCAGCTATGGAGAAGGGTCTTTATTAGAGGGGAGGGATGAGTAATTAACAAGCTTGCTACTGAACATCTCTATTATGTTACAGCATTTTTCTTCACTTAAAAAAATCTTCAGTGGGGTTTCATTCTGGGCTTCTGAGGAAGATTGATTTTATTCAATGTTTTAATTAGTTTTTAAGACCCTTGAGCTATTTCTGCTCCTTTATTCTCACCCTCTGTGTTTAAGACACCATTTAGGAATTTGACAGTATTTTTCCCTAAACATTTTGTCCTTTTGCAGTTGTCAAATATTGAATTAGATCTTGTTATAAACAGACCAGAAGCTGGCATTGTTGACATTTCCCTTCATTAGGAAGAAACTGAAAGCTGACATTTTCAACCTATCAGCTCTGGTTTGGTCTGCCGATAAGAACACAGTACAGGGAATGAGGCAATCTGTTTCCTTTTTTGCTCTCATTAAAGGCTCACTATGAGATGTTAATTGATAAAACTATTTTACTTGATGGGTGCCTAAGTTTCTCTTCAAAGGAGAGGAAAAGTATTGATTAACTCTAGGATTTAAAGTCTGAATGAATGAAAGAAAGCATTGCTTTGAATCCCAAGAGACTGATTAAACCTAAAATTTGAAATCTGAATGAATGAATGAAGATGCTGATTGAAGTCCTGATGTGACTCTTATTAGTTAGTTAATATTTTTTTCATTCTCTCTTTATTTGAAAAATTGGAAAAATAACAATAGCTCTTTTTTCCTGTGCCAAGGATTATTACAAGGGGTCAATCAGGTAATGTAGTGAAGTGTTTTACATAGCGTTGAAATGCTAGATAAATGTCAGGTTTTGTATTACGTATTCCATAGACTTAATGAGATAGGTTATTTGGTTAGATTGGCTGGCTTCTGGAATAATATGAAGTTCAGGCGAGATTTGTGGTTGAGGTTTCAGAAAGCTAAAGTCCTATTTCACTCTCCTGGAACTCATCACTAGACTCAACTGATGAATGTATTTTGCAGCCTAATCCCCTCAAAAGTTTGAGGTGACAACTTCAAAACCTCAGTATAGAGAATTCTCTGGTTGCAAGTTGAGGCTTAAGGCAGCTAATACTATGGTAGTGTGTATGCATCAGTTTGATTTTTTGAGGGAAAGAGGAAAAGTTTGGAAGCAATTACTTAGAGATCACAGCAATATTCTTAACTTAGCTTGAGAAGTAGAGTATGAAAAAAAATTCTCCCACCCTGCCAAACCAATGGTCCAGGGTTAAAGGTGACCCCATCGGGACAGGACAGAAGACAAGGCAAGATGAGCAATACCCGATTAAACTCAAGAGGTGAAAGTGGAGAAGACCTTTACTTTAAAGTGAATTTTCTTTCTTTACATCCTATAGTAAATTCATGGTTTGCCCAGTCTCATTTTCCATGGGGAGTCAGTTTTATTCCTTACTAATTCTGATTAAATTCAGAGTGACCAGTATTTGGTCAAAACCCACGTGGAAAAAGTTTTGAGTAAAAGAGAGTATCTTTACTTTCAAATTCTGAGTAAGCCGAGGTGCAGCTGAATCCCCAGCGGAATTTACCCAAGTGGGATGTTAAAATTTTAAATGTCAATTAATGCAATCAGTAAGATCTGAGAAAAGCTAGTTGCTTATTCCAGGCATCAAGTAACTTTATTCTCAATGTGTTCTCTTTTTCACATTAATAAAGAAAGCTTTTGTGCCCACCAAGGAGAAAGAACCCCCCTTCCTCCTGACTGGTCAGCCCAAGCCTTGATCCATGGACTTCTGAGGTCCGGCTAGGTATCAGCTGCACTCACACCCCTCAAAGGGCATTGCTATTCATGCTCTGGCATATTTCTAAGCTAGATAACAGGCCTAGATGAGGAGTCACTGAATTCAAACTGATGTGTCTGTGGACCTAGGGGATTCTGAGAGAATAAATGAGCATTTGTAGCCTGTAAGGTTAGCCACCACCATACCCAGTGCAGATCCTTTTTTTTTTTTTTAATTTTGGAAATTAGTGGCATACATGGGTGGTAAAGGGTGCCTGGGTGGCTCAATTGGTTAAAGCATCTGACTTCGGCTCAGGTCATGATCGCACAGTACATGAGTCATGAGTTCAAGCCCCGAGTCAGGCTCTCTGTGCTCAGGGAAGAGCCTGCTTCTTCATTAATAATTACTGCTCATGCCCCACTAATTTCACAGGATTTGTGAATTAATGTTTATTTATTTTGGGGGGGGCAAGGGCCAGAGAGAGAGGAGACACAGAATCCAGAGCAGGCTGTCCGCACAAAGCCTGATGCAGGGTTAGAACTCAGTAACTGTGAGATCATGACCACAGCCAAAGATGGACACTCAACGGACTCAGCCACCCAGGTGCCCCAGGATTTGCAAATTAAAAAAAGAACACTATTGTAGTCAATAGTTAGTTGCTAAAAACTCAAATAATGCAATAAATGTAAGAATGGAGGTCTTGCCACTTAGGACATTTGATAGACTTGTTATGGAAAGATAAAGTTTGCATATATATTGTATGAAGAGTCCTGGGGTTTGCAATGCATTTACATATTCCTCTTCAGTTCCTTTCTTCTTGTTTTGTAGCCTCCTCTCCCCGCCTTCCACAGAAAATCACACAGCCCTTATAGGAGCCACTCGAAATACAAAAGTCCATGAGAGAGATATTTAGATAGATTGCATTCACTCTGTGTATCTTAAAGCTTTACATCTAGAGAAGCAAATTTTAGCCTAAAGCATGTTTTTCTGTTTATGAGCACATTCAGGTGACTGCAGAGATAATGGAATTGCTGATACATTGCTCATAGCTGTTTGGGTAACTGTTCTTTTATTATCAGGAAGGCAAATGCAATTTTTAAGATCAAAGTGGACATCTCTTGGAAGCTACATTTATTACAAAAGGCTAAAGTGTCCACATTCCTAGGAATCAAAGGGACTCAAAAGCCAGAAAAGCAGTAGTATTCAAGAGACAAAAGCAATTTTTGATGGACAGGAACCACCAAAGTAGGTGACAGGAGCAAGAGGTAATTTAATTCTAAAAGTTACCAATTCTGCACGATCTGGGGTTAAGCAAGGTGCCTGATGTGGTGACATCCACAGCCAGGGTCTGCCTGTCGATAATTTTGACTGCCACTGCAGGGACTGAGAAAGTACTTTCATACTTTTCACCATTGGAGATTCCCTTGATAGCATTTTGAACCAATTTCTGCCAAGAACAGGAGCCCTACTCAGCTATTGCAGCGGAAGTAAAGTAGGAAGCTATCATACCCAGTCACAATAGAGTATTTAGAAAACCATCATGGGTGAATTCTAGCCCTGAAAACAACGCAGCCTCAGATGGTAGCAATTGGACTGTGGCTATTCTCCTGTCACCTGACATCTAATGGCAGTTCCACTGTATTTAGGGTCCTTTTGTATCCTCCCCCAACCTCCAACGTGGCTTTGAATCCCCCCATAAGACCCTTTGCCAAGGCTTTCAGATGGTTAACTTCAGGGATGTCTGACAAACATCTCTCCAGTTGGGCCCACTTCTAATGCTTACTGGAAACTCCTTCACTTGTATCACTAAAGACCTCTTCTAATAGTTTTTTAATTTTTTTTAATGTTTATTTATTTTTGAGATGGGGGAGACAGAGCGCGAGTGGAGGAGGGGCAGAGAGAGAGGGAGACACAGAATCCGAAACAGGCTCCAGGCTCTGAACTGTCAGCACAGAGCCCGATGCGGGGCTCCAACTCACGGGCCACGAGATCATGACCTGAGCCGAAGTTGGACACTTAACCAACTGAACCACCCAGGTGCCCCTAATAGCTTTGAATATCCTTGAAATCTTGGCCAAAGCATTTGGAAGAGTAATGACAGGACTTCATTATTTCTTCTCAAAAACTCCCCAGCAATTTCAGAGTAGGAAAAGGCCAACAGAAATTCTGGATACTTGGGGCACCTGGGTGGCTCAGTTGGATAAGCGTCCGACTTCAGCTCAGGTCATGATCTCACGGTTCATGAGTTCAAGCCCCGCATCGGGCTCTGTGCTGACAGCTCAAAGCCTGGAGCCTGCTTCACATTCTGTGTCTTCCTCTCTCTCTGTCCCTCCCCCACTCACACTCTGTCTCTCTCTCTCAATAAATAAACATTAAAAAAACTAAAAGAAAAGAAATTGTGGATACTTAATAAGTGGGCTTCATATTACAAAAGAAATCATTTATCTCTCCCTTTTTATCAGGTTAACGTCTTCTGAAATCCCCTTAACTTTTCCTGAGAGTTTATCTTTCTAGAGACTAGAATTGGAAGAAGCATTTTCTTGATGTTTATCACATATTTATTATAGTTGAAAGGGTAAGTGTTACAGAAGTGTTTTTTATATTTGTGAGCTTCTCTACTGCACACTTTTACTGCTCATATGATTAATGAAAAGACAATATTGATTTTAATGCATCTTTTTTCTATTTTTAAGAGAGAGCCCAGTGGGGTAGGGGCAGAGAGGAGGTGGGGGGTGGGTGGGTGGGTGGGGTAGAGGATTTGAAGTGGGATCTGCACTTACAGTGCCAAACCTCATGAACTCATGGGCTCAAACTCATGAACTGTGAGATCATGACCTGAGCTGAAGTCGGATGCTCGACTGACTGAGCCACCCAGGTGCCCCTGATTTTAACGCATTTTAAACACAATCGTAGAAAGTATGCAAAGCCTCAATCACAGACATTTTCCTTGTCCTAAGAAAAGTATATAATAGTTTTAAACTTATAAAAATTTGAATGTGATCAAAAGGGTACAGTATGAGGAGTAAATAATAAATAATAGTATGCCTTGGGAAATCTCTGGGGTAACTTACGGAAAAATTTCACCATTTACCATTAATGGTCCTGAGAGTTTGTCAAACTAAGCTATGTATATTTTTTTTCTTTTTCTTGACATGCACAATTTTCATATTCACACTGAGAAAAAGAACGATTTACCTTTGTAGAGACCAATTGGTTATTAGCTATATTGGTTATATAATAATGGTTATGATAGACAATTCTTACCTCTATAGAACTTAAATTAATAGCAGGGTTATCAAAGATTATTTACTCTGGATGTATCATTTTGATTGAATTCCCCAAGTTTAAATTATGGGAGCACCTACTCAGAAGCACCACCTTCCCTCATAAGTCCCAACAGGGGTGTAAACAGAGGCTTAAATACTCTTTTGTATTTTATATCATTTTCCAATAAAAGTAAAGTAAAATAGTCAATTTAAATGATTCTTAGGGGACAAAGAATAGAGAGAGCTGAAAATAAGAAGAGAACATCTAGGAGAATATCTACAAGGCAAATATGCGTTGTCAGTGACCTCTGCGTTTTCCTGATTCTCACATCTGCACACTTTCTCTCACGCTTAGCAAAGTTTGACAAGGGGGTGATCCATGTAATCAGTGCAGCTTGTAATTTTCTACAACTTGCAGGTCTGACTTTTCTCCAAGGTAGGGATATTGTTGCCACCTGTTTTCACCCATTTTATTAGAGATAATTGTCTTCATGGGTCCCCAGTTGACACGCCTGAAATGAGTCACCTGCCCTCTCTCCCTTGGCCCCTCCCTCAGCTGCTACTCACTCAAAAGGGTCGCTGGGATCTGCCCTCTGGAGCTCTGGAGGAATGGGGATTCTTTTGTAGTACATTTCCCAGTCGAAGGCGCCTCGCATGGCATCCCCAGCTTGTGCCTCATACCCAAAGTGATTGTGGTCAATGACATCGATCATGGGGCACACGATGGTTTTGTGGTTTAGTGCAATTTGGTCTGAAAAATGAAAGCACAAAATAGGAAATGACATGCCTGCCTAGGTCATCTATCATTTTTCAGCAAAGAGAAGCCTTACAGATCTTTCCTAATGCAGGGATGATGCTTGAAGCCTGGTTTCTGTCATTGTTAGAGCACTCTGTGAAATCTGTTTGAAGGCTAGACTTAACGTGATGGGACAGTGATTAGGTAAAATTAGTGTTGTTGTATTTTCCTTTAAGAAAGTTATGTCCCAGAGAGACTTGCAGAAGTCCATTTAGCTCTACCTCTGTCACATTTTTGCTCTGACCTGTCCCCAATCTGTCATTTTATAGTGCATCTAACATATGTAGAGTATAAACAGTACTTGTGTTCCTTCAAGCATACAGCTGAGCCTGCTGAGAAAATATTGTCCTTCTTTCTGGAGGCTTCAAAATGTAAATATTTAACTTCATGTTTTTTCTTGTTTGTTTTTTCATTTTTAGCATCTCGTCTTATAATGGCCACCACGGCTGCTCCCCCCGCTCCCCTTAAATGCTGACAAATCACACACAGAATTCTTCGCTCTCAGGCTTGCCAGAGATTTTGCCAAGTTCTATTTTGCTATTGTCCTTTGATACAGACTCTGTTTATCTAAGCTATACATGTTTATCTTTTCTCATTATATCCAAAAATATATTAGCTGGCCTGATAACTACTGTTTCTGTTCCTGCTACTATTAAATTCTTGAGCAACTACTAAGTGATTTATACTCTTGCTATTTCTAATCCTTCTGACAACCCTGTAAGGTGGCTGCCATTATCATTCTCGGTTGACATATGAGGATACGAGCTCAGAGAAGTTAAATAACTTGTCAAAGGCCACCCATCTTTTGAGAGCAAAACCCAGGATGCAACCCCTGCTTGCCAGTCCAGTCCTAAAACCTGTGGTCTGTCCCACTTCTCCATGGTGCTTCTTATGTAGCAGAAAGGTAATATCTTTTTAGTTCCAGCTCCCTCCTTTTCCATATAGATATTGTTATTGTGAGACACTAACAGCATAGGGAATTGGCATTTACATACTTTGGCTCACCTAGAATAGCTAACTGTGGGGTACAGTTGACTACTGAAGGACACAGGTTTGAGTAGTGTGGCTCCACTTATAAACAGATCTTTTTCAACACAGTACAGTGCTGTAAATGTACTTTCTTCTCCTTATGATTTTCTTATTGACATTTTATTCCCTAGCTTACTTTATTGTAAGAGTACTGTCTATAATACATATAACACATAAACTATGTGTCAGTTGACTGTTTATGTTATTGATAAGGCTTCTGGTCAACAGTTAGCTACTGGTCGTTAAGTTTTTGGGGAGTCAAAAGTTACACATGAATTTTCAACTGCACAGGGTGTTGGCATCACTAACCCCTGTGTTGTTTGAGGGCCAACTGTATTTTCTTCTCAAGAATATGCACTCAATCAATATTTATTATAACAAACAAAATGTCTGACAGAACTTTTAAGTATGAACATCTGCTTTCTGGTTATGTGATGTGGCATGTGGAATAAAATACATTTAAATATCTTAAAAAACATATCTTTTAGAAATAATGGTTATTTCAGTGTTATTATTTTGAGGACCCTAATAGGCAGGGTGGGGCAACCACAGAATCTGGGGGAAGATCTCCCCTCCAGATCTCCTTCCTTCCTTCCTTCCTTCCTTCCTTCCTTCCTTCCTGCCTTCCTTCCTCCACACCCCCCTTTCCTATTCAACAACTATTTATTGAGTAGAAACCATTTACATGTCACTTTTCTAGGTTCTGGGAATATAACAGTGAATAACAGCACAAAAATCTGTCGTTAGGAATGGAGCAAAGGCAATCAATATACATACTAAATATCTAAATTAGATAGTATGTTTGAAGGTGATAAATATGGTAGAAAGAAGATAAAACAGGCTAGGGGAATATGGAATGCTGGTATGTGGCAAGGTAAATAGCATGGCCCTAGGAGGCTCTCAGGAGCCTGGAGGTCAACTTAACATTATTCCTGCTAATTAGTAGAGAGACCCTCAGCACTATTTCAAGTTATTCTTCACCAAGCGCCCTGTAAGCATCCATCTTCACCTAGGTAAGTCTTGTAATGGGTTTTAATCTTTATCTAAATGGTGTTTCCCCATAGATGTCTTTGACAGAGGAGACCAACGTTGCTGTGTCCAACCTATTTCTTCTATCACCTCTGCAGGTATTTTAGTATTAAGGTCTCAGTGATTTTCTTCAATCAAATTCAGAATCAGGTTGATTTACAAGTTTCTTGACCAACAAGGAGTCCCAAGGTGACCCAAAGAGAATGAGTCTGTTAAATTAACTGTCAACTTTCCCTTCAAATTTCCTTTCAGCTCTTATCCAGCTGTTCTAGCTTAGGGTGAAAGCAGCATGACTAATTTTTCATCTAAGGCTTGTGCCTACATTTCAATTTCCAGGGATCAAACAAACAGACTCTTAATGGGAAATTGAAATTCAGGTATAATCCCAAAGTGAAAAATGAACCAAGAAACTGTGTGGCTCCGCCTGTTTTTTTCATTTTGGATGATGTGTCAAGACACTGATAGAGGAAAATAAAAAAAGATAGTGATCCTGAGCTTGAATCATTTCTTATCCATCAGGCCTACAGGAAATGAAATGCTTTAATGAGAAAAAGTGGGTTTCTCTCTACTTTCTCTCTCCTTTTTTTTTTCCTGTTAGATTCATATGAACAATCAGAGGCTTGATAATTGGCATTTAGGAATTGCTTTGGTTCATAAATAAATTAGGTCTTTTGCTGACTTCCTTGAGTATTCAGCACCATATAGGTCAAATTCAGTTTGCAGGAATCTCACTGCTGCTGATGAAACTCTAAATTGCTATGTCCTTGGACAAGGTACTTTTAATTAAAAGCTCAGAGGAGTCTCTGGCCATAGGAGCACTGAAACATTCCTGTTGATCACGATGGCTGGGCAGTCATCTGTGTAGGTGTGTGTGGATCAGGTGATGTGGTGGGGTGTTAGTTGCTGGTCATTTCCTGTTTTAAATCCTACACACTTTCAACTGATTCCCCTCCCCCCTTCCACATTTTTTACTAATGGAGCTTTGCTGCTTCTAGCTGAAATCCTACACAGTAGTCAATAGCAAATCATTCTTTCTGAGGCAGCTATTGTAAAGCAGTTTTTACTGGCTTTAGCTCCAAGGCCAGGGATATATTTATAATAAAAGTTGATTTAGTGAAAAATCTGGAAGAATAGGAAGGACCACAGTAGGCGCACACCAAGAACTTTTTAGAAACTCATTTTTTTTTTCAGGTTGGCAATTTATCCCTTATATACTACTGGACTTTATATCTGACTTCGTTGGGAAATAAAAAACAAAATAGTCGGGCTCGAACTGAGCCCCATTCATAGCTTGAATGACTCTTAGTTCGTTCATGTTTTTAATAGTTCAAGTGCGATGTGACAGAGAGGCTTCTCTCCCTACTCTGAGCCATGTGGTGAGCATTTGAGATGTATCATCTGGATAGTAGTTCTGAGTGTTTGAGAAGGTCCTGTGTAAACTTGGGGGATTATATATTTAGGGCTCTAGGCCAGTGCCAGAAGTTTAAATGAGAACTGGCATTATAAATCCTAGAAAATGTCAGGGCACTTACACTTGAACTGTATTCTCGGGCGGAATAATTTTCTTTCCTCAGTTCTTAACAGTTCTATAATAATTGTTAAACTGTGTGTGTGTGTATGTGTGTGTGTTTGTTTTAATCTTGCTGTAGTTGGAGGTAGTGTTTTTGAATACCTTTTCTTTCAGTGTTTACTCTGTGACTATAACTACACTAAAGCAGAACATCTAAACTAAACAAACCTCTAAATTTTTTTGAACCTTAAGTGAGATTGCAGTTGGTGTTATCTAAAATGTCCATTTTCATGCAGTTTTCTGGTTACTTCTTGGTCCTCAGCAGTGGTTAAAGTAGAATTCAAGGCTTTCACAGTAAAATATTGTAGAAGGGAACTCTAGACTTTGTTAATTGCAAACTAAATAGAAGCAAATCACACACTCCCTCTGAAGGAGGTCAATTCCCCAGGCCTTGCTGGTCCCCAGAAGGCCACTGTCAGTATGTGTACTCACTAAGGAGAGGAGGCAGCCAGTTCACATTGACCTCGCAGTGGGAGTCCAGGAACGTTAAGACTTCTCCTCTTGCCATAGATGCCCCCAAGAGTCGGGTCCGGATGAGCCCTTCCCTTTTCTTGGTGCGAACGATCCTTACTTTGGAAAATCGGGCCATATATTCTTCTAATTTATCCTTCAAGTGTTCTAGGAAGGAAGCAGAGGATGCAAAGAAAGAACACAAAACATTAATTGCAACAGAATCACTCATGGGTGTTTATGCATTAAGCGTATGTGAATGGTGAATCCAAGCTTACATCCATTTTTCTTCTCTCTTCATCTCAAGGGGAGATATTAATAAGATTTTATGCCTAGAGGTTTTTCTACTTCATATTTTCCATAAAGGTTCATAAACTGCAAATACTGCTCTTTGTTTGAACACTGTAGAAGACACTGACGCACCAGAGCTGTACCATATGATTACTGTTGGCCAGCTGCCACCATGCTTAATCATGACCAGCATTGTCCAAGATGGGCATTGGCCCTCTGGTTCCTGCTGTGTAAAGTCAGATGAGGATTCCAGCATATGGGCTCTTTTCAACAAGAGGGCTCTTTCCAGCAAAGCCACGCCTAGTTTCTGTGTTTTGAAAATAATGAATGTAAAACCACAAGAAAAAAATTATATCCTTCAAATCAATAAGAACCAAACAGATTTTTTTCCTCCCACCGGGTAATAGCCAACTAGTTAGGAAGCTCAGCATCTGGCTTCTGATTTGAAGTGTAAAACTGATTGACTTGCTGTTAAAATTAGATGTGAAGAGGGGAAGGCAGATAGATACTCCATAATCATTTTGAACTGAGCTATTGAAGGTTAGAAAACAAAAAAATTTTTAAATGTGTCTTTGCCTAATTAAAAACAAACTCTGGGAACAAAATCGAATCAGGTAGCTTATTTACAGAGAAAAAACCCCATCTCTTACTGTCTGTGATAAAATGCATCAATATCTTCGATCTTTAATGCCAAATAAGTGTGTTTGGTATTTTTCTGTGGAATATGTATTCATATAATTTATATCTTGTGCTTTTCACTCTCTCATATCTACAACATTAGGAGGGCTTCACTGGAGTTTCTAACAGGTACCGTCTAATGTTCATAGACATAGAATCTTAGTATGCAGTGTGTTCTATAGTTCCACTTTCTTTTTTTTTAATTTTTTTTAATGTTTATTTATTTTTGAGACAGAGAGAGACAAAGCATGAATGGGGGAGGGGCAGAGAGAGAGGGAGACACAGAATCTGAAACAGGCTCCAGGGTCTGAGCCATCAGCCCAGAGCCCCACACAGGGCTCGAACTCACGGACCGTGAGATCGTGACCTGAGCCGAAGTCGGACGCTTAACCGACTGAGCCACCCAGGCGCCCCTATAGTTCCACTTTCAAACTTTCTCCGCGTGTGTGCAATCAAAGGCAATATTATTAAGTCTCCTCCTATGATCTGTAGCAATAGGAATTCATATAAGGATTTATGATTCCCTTCCCTGTGATTCAATTTAACAGATGTCAGAATTACTCATATTGGAGTTTCTCCATACCTAAGAGTTTATTCTTATTTCTTCTTCTTAATGTAGCGTTTAAAAAAAAATCTCAATTTCCTTTTTTTCAACTGCCCCATAACTATGTTTTACAAATGGATCAAGTAAAAAAATACTTAGCTTTCTAATTTTTCTTATTCAAGAATACTGGTGGGGTCTTTCCCAAGATTGTTTTAGCACAAAATGGGTTCCCCCTCTATTTTGTTCTTCCTGTAATGAACAGACTACAGAAAGCAAAGATTACAGATTTGGAGTCAGAATGGACCTAAGTGGGAGGTCTGTACCGGTGAAACATATGAACAGGTCATGTAAATTCTCTTAGTGTAAATTTCTTCACCCATAAAATACATGGAATTGGGGGATTTTTTCCTCTTAGAGTGTGGTGAAGGGTCAGGCTTTTGGTTAGACACCGGACAGTGCTCATTCAACAAACATCCCCTAAGTCAGTAATGGGAGACCTCATAAGTCCCATGCACTAAGAAGAGAAACAGCATTTTTAGCTGGGGAAATGCCTTTGAATGCTAAGCCTGAAAAATGAAAACTAGAGAATTTTTATTTATTGGTGAGATTTTGATAATTCATCATCCTTTATTTATTGAAAATTTATTTTTTTTTAATTTTTTTATTTATTTTTGTGACAGAGAGAGACAGAGCATGAGCAGGGGAGGGTCAGAGAGAGAGGGAGACACCGAATCCGAAGCAGGCTCCGGGCTCTGAGGTGTCAGCACAGAGCCCGACGCAAGGCTCGAACTCACAGACTGTGAGATCGTGACCTGAGCCAAAGTCGGATGCCCAACCAATTGAGCCACCCAGGTGCCCCTATTTATTGAAAATTTAAAGAATGAGTGGTTTTGACCAGCTATAAGTGAACACATATAACTTCATAGCAGTATCGCAGTTTCTCAACCAAAAGGCTGGCTCTAAAGTGTCTCTGTCTCTTTAAGATGGGTGTGCTATGCAAAAGCCATAGCTTCTGCCCTTCCTCTCTTTACTGACTCCTCTCCTGCTCTCCTCTGTGCAAGCTGCAAAGAAAGATTCCAATGGACTATACAATACGACGCTGCCTGTGAACAAGACTGGAGCTTACTATTACTATTTTCCTGTTAGGAAAACAAAGTAGAGACCGGCCACCCAGTCATGCAATCAAAGGCAATGAGTAAGTGGAAAGTGATCAATACTAGAGCTCTGTACATGCCTGTCTTGAAAGACTTGCACTCGGTCAGGGTTTCCCCTGTAATAAACGTTTAAGAAGACGCCATATGCAAGGTACCTGGGTGGCTCAGTCAGTTAAGTGTTTGACTCCTGATCTCGGCTCAGGTTTTGATCTCATGGTTCGTGAGATCGAGTCCCATGTCAGCCTCTGCATTGGGATTCTGTCTCTCTGCCCCTCTCTATTTGGCACTCTATCTCTCTCAAAATAAATAAATGAACATTAAAAAAAGGAAGATGTCATATTCTCATTACTGTAACTTATTCAGGCACTGAAATCCTTCTGTATCTCCAATGTACAAACAAGTGTCATTCTATAAGTTTATTGGTAAATCGGTCGTTTGGACCACAGAAACATACTCTCTCACGGAAACAGTGTCACAACAGCCACTGGTGATGGAAAATAGATCGTGAACATTTGTGAAACGCACCAAAACAGTGTTTGTTTGTTTGTTTGTTTAAGCTTCACTGTTCTTTTGTCAAGTGCTGCTGCCAGTACGATCTCCCTCTTGGCAGTCTGGGGTGCAGTTATTTCTTCCCTCCCTGACCCTGATGGGAACTCTTGGGGGAGAGGAGGATTAATTCTCTGTAGCCCATAAGAGGAAATGGCTCTAGAAGACAGTCAATTCCCAGGTGGTCTAACTCCAGAACCAAAGGGTTGTTGACTACCTGGGAGTGGTTGTCCCGATTTCGGGTTTAGATTTCCAAACTTTTCAGTTTAGACAAAATTCTCTGAAACTCAGGTGGAGACTATCTCTACATGTATCCTTTACCTCTACGCACATTATCTGATTCTGTGTGTTTTTCTTTGATCAAAGCCCATTTTAACATACTAAAGGAATTGTATGGTATAAATTCACTAAGCACAAAAGGTTTGACCCCAAATGGAGTCCCCTAATTATTCAAATCAATTCTTTTAGTTTGAACTTTTCAGTAATCACCAGGTTGCTTTGCCTTGGAATAATGATCTGGTTGACTGCCCTTGTGAAGGGTCCCTTCTCTTTTAGTTGTAATTTCTAATTACCCATAACTCACAATGAAGACAGGTATCATCAGTCTAATTAGTAAATTAGACTCTCATGCAATGGAGTTATTGGGGATGGTACAGATGGCTTTAAATTAAAAACATTTTCTATTTCTTTTGTATGAGCAATTTTTAGATTCATTTCTAAAATATTATTAAAATGATTTTCAACATGATTTTATATGATTTTAATTCAAGCACAGTATCTTTGAAGATCTCCTTTGAACCTCTTTACTTTTATTTAACGACAAGAGCATTTATGGTATTTTTATAAAACAGGCAGATTTCTTTAGCAACAATGAGGCATTTGTAGAACCTTTAACATTTTTTTTTTTTGTCCATGGCTATAAGATTACTAGTTAAAATCTACTGGATGG
The DNA here is from genome assembly GCF_016509475.1 of Prionailurus bengalensis. Lineage (NCBI taxonomy): Eukaryota > Metazoa > Chordata > Mammalia > Carnivora > Felidae > Prionailurus > Prionailurus bengalensis. The sequence continues at coordinate 55,767,268 of NC_057344.1, forward strand.
TATCACAACGACCTGGACAAGTGAACACAAACAATATCAAATACACCAGTTTTGTCAGGGGTATTGTATTAGTGTGGGGCAATAAGGAATGAAAAGTTGTACTCGGGTGAAATTTTGGTGCCTTGCTACTGTGAATATTGAATTTAGCAGTTTTCCAAAAGTATTTTCCTCTTTTTCTAGAGATTTCACATATGTTTCATAAACTTACCTGGAGAGTATATCATTCACTTGGATATTTAGTGTTAGAGGTAGCAACTAAACACTAAAAAATAACCTTCAATGATTAGCACAGTGAAAAATCGAGTACATGAGTACTTGTTGCTGCCTGGCCACATGCCTTTGGGTGAGTCACTCTACCCTATTTAACCTCATTTTCCTCAGCTATAAGGTGAAGGAAATGTACCCAGTTGATCTTAAATATTCCTTCTAGGTCTATGATTCAATGATTTCCCCTGTGAAGTTTTACTTGTAGAGTAGATCTAACCCTGTTGAGTACCCAGTTTTTGTTGTTTTTTTTTTTCCTCAAAAGCTTCCTGATGGTTGATATTTTGGTGTTTCTTTGGGCTGTGTGTCATTTTTGAAAGCAAGAGTCAAATCAAAATAAAGCTAACACATATCAAAGATTTAGTCAAAAAGCGAACTCCACGGTATTTTCTTTGGTCAATACAGCATCTGTCTAATCTCCTGCAGTTCACTGTCTACAAGACTGTTACTGGTGTCAAAATAATGACTTTGAAGCACTGTAAGTTCATCAAAGATTTAAGTCTGTTCAGTAAGTTATGCTTATTATGTCAGAAAAATATGGTAACAGAGTTGAGACAGCTTTCTAGTCTACTTCTGAGGAATTGTTCCCAAGGGGACAGTCCAGTGACTATTAGCATTATAGTGTGTGGTCAGTGTGTCCCAGGCGGAAGACCCACCAAAGGCCAAGCAAACAGCTGCCCTGTCTCAGCAGCTCACTGAAGCACAGCTACTTGTCCAGCTCCTTCCATATCCTTTGAATTCCCTAATTTACATCCCAAGGGGGGAGAAAGAGAGGCAAGAAGACACTATTTATCTGGCAATAAGGATTTCTATATTTAATTACATACCCATGGAGATGAAATGCCTTTGATGTGTATACTTTTTTGTTGGCATAATAATAGAGCATGACTTTAAGATCATATAGAATATGGGGGGTACCTGGGTGGCTCAGTCGGTTAAACGTCTGACTTTGGCTCAGGTCGTGATCTCACTATTCATGAGTTTGAGCCCCGCATCAGGCCCTGTGCTGACAGCTCAGGGCCTGGAGGCTGCTTCAGATTCTGTGTCTCCTTCTCTCTTGGCCCCTCCCTTGCTCACACTCTGTCTCTCTCTCTCTCTCTCAAAAATAAACATAAAAAAATTAAAAAAATCATATAGAATATGGGAATATGTCCTAGTTGTTATGAGTTCTGAAATGTAATAGAATATAAATACACAATAGCATAAATATCTTCCTTTTCCTCATAACAAAATATACTGACTACAACTCTCAGTATTCTGGATAGTTTTGAGGTTACATCAGAGTGACAGGGAGTACTTCACAATTAGGGAATATAAGATATTCTTCTATTTTTTTTAATCCACTTGGCATATGTCATGCACATATTTTAACCCAAAGTAACAATGTTCAGAATAACATAGCAGGGCCTCTAGAGACTCTTTATACTGTGTTTACACGAGAGAAATACAGGCATATCTCAGGGATTTCGGAGTTTGGGTTCCAAACCACCCCACAAAACAGGAAAATCACAGTAAAGCAAATCAAATAATTTTTTTGTTTCCCAGTGCATATAAAAATGTTATTTATACTACCCTGTAGCCTATTTAGTATGCAATAGAATTATGTCTAAAAACAATGTATATACATTAACTGAAAAATACTTTAGTGCTAAAAAGTGCTGACCCTTAGTGAGTCATTATTTTTTGGCTGGTGCAAGGTCTTGCCTTGATGCTGATGGCTGCTGACTGATCAGAGTGGTGGTTGCTGAAGGCTGGGGTGGCTGTGGCAATTTCTTTATTGTAAGACAACAGTGAAGTTTGCTGCATCAATTGATTCTTCTTTTCACAACCCATTTCACTGTACTGTGTGATACTGTTGGATAGTATTTTATCCACAGTAGAACTTCATTCAAAATTGGAGTCAGTCCTCTCAAACCCTGCTGCTGCTTTAGCAACTAAGTTTACATAATATTCTAAATGCTTTGTTGCCATTTCAACAATCTTCCCAGCATCTTCACCAGTAGCAGTTTCCACCTCAACCACTTTCTTTGCTCATCCATAGAAAAACTCCTATCTGTTCAAGTTTGATCATGAGATTGCAGCAATTCAGTCCCATCTTCAGCCTCCACGTCTACTTCTAGTTCTCTTGTTATTTTCACCACATGTGCAGTTACTTCCTCCACTTAAATCACGAACTCCTCGAAGTCATCCATGAGAGTTGGAAACTTCTTCCAAACTCTTGTTCATGTTGATATTTTGAACTCTTCCCATGAATCACAAATGTTCTTCATGGCATCTAGAAAGGTGAATCCTTTCCAGCAAGCTTTCAGTTTACTTTGGCCAAATCCATCAGAGGAATCACTGTCTATGACAACTATAGCCTTACAAAATGCATTTCTTACGTAATAAGGCTTGAAAATCAAAATTGCTCCTTGATCTATGGGCTGCAGAATGGATATTGTGTTAGCAGGCATGAAAACAGCATCAATCTCATTGTCCATCTCCATTGGAGCTCTTGGGTGACCAGGCACACTGTCAACAAGCAGCCATATTTTGGAAGAAATCTTTCTTTCTGAGCAGTAGTTCTCAACAATGGACTTAAAATATTTAGTAAACCATGTTGAAGGAAATGCACTATCATCCAGGCTTTGTTGTTCTACTTATAGAGCAAAGGCAGAACAGGTTTCATGTAATTCTTGAAAGCCTTAGGATTTTCAGAATGGTCAGTGAGCATTGGCTTCAGCTTAAAGTCTCCAGCTGCATTAACGCCTAACAACAGAGTCAGTCTGTCCTTTGAAGCTTTAAAGCCAGGCACTGACTTCTCTCTAGTTATGAAAATCTTAGATGGCATCTTCTTCCTGTAGAAGGCTATTTCATCCGCGCTAAAAATCTGTTGTTCAGTGTGGCCACCTTCATTAATGATCTGAGCGAGATCTTCTGGACAACTGGCTGCAACTTCTACATCAGCACTGGCTAGTTCACCTTGTACTCTTCTGTTAGTGGAGACGGCATCTTGCCTTAACCTCATGAGCCAACTTCTGCTAGCTTCCAACTTTACCTCTGCAGCTCCCTCACCTCTCCCAGCCTTCACAATACCGATGGGAGTTAGGGCCCTGATCTGGACCGGTCTTCTATCCGGACCACTAAAACTTTCTGGGAGTCAGCAATAAGGCTGTTTCTCTTTCTTATCATTTGTGTGTTCACTGGGTATCACTTTTAATTTTCTTCAAGAACTTTTTCTTTGCATCCACAAACTGTGTGATGCAGCCTAGCTTTCAGCTCATCTCGTCTCAGCTTTTACATGCCTTCCTTGCTAAACTCAATCATCTCTAGCTTTTGATTTGAAGTGAGAGACATGTGACTCTTTCACCTGAACACTTAGAGGCCATTGTAGGGTTATTAATTGGCCTAATTTCGATATCGTTGTGTCTCGGGGCGAGGGAGGCCCAAGGAGAGGAAGACAGATGGGGAGATGGCTGGTTGGTGCAGCAGTCAGAAGACACATGTATCTATGAAGTCCACCTTATACGGGCGGGGTTTGTGACATCCCCAAAACAATTACAATAATAACATCAAAGATCACTGATCACAGAGCATTACAATGAACATGATAATAATGAAAAAGTTAGAAATATTATGAGAATTACCAAAATGTGACACTGAGACACAACGTGAACAAATGGTGTTGGAAAAAATGGCATTGATAGACTAGCCTGGTGCAGGGCTACCACAAAGCTTCAGTGTGTGAAAACTGCAGTATCTGCAAAGCACAATAAAGTGAAGCACAATAAAAGGAGGTGTGCCTGTCTACAGATTTTAAGTCTCTCATTGAACTCCAGAAAATGGTCAATTTCTTTATTTTCTGGTTGACCACACTAAACCTGTCCCTTTTGATAGCATTCAAATATAGACATTTTGCATTATCTCTAGAACACAAAAAATTCAACCAAGGAAGCAGTTTGTGAAACCATATTCAATTACCTCTATTATGATTTCAACTGAGTTTTATCTCTGAATGTCCTATTTTCTATTCTTTATAATATGCAAGGCATCTGGAGTCATTCGGGAAATAGCTGGGGACACCAAACTTAAATATATAGACAAAATGTATTCCAGCTCATACAGAAAAAGAAAAGACAGAATTAAAATGTCACCCTTTTGCAACCCCTAATGAACAAATGGATTAAGCCATCAACAGCTGTTAAGATCACAAAAGGAGCTACAATCACCTATTTATGTGCCTTCTAATGAAAGAACACATCACTGCCTATAAAGTATTCTTGCCAAAAGGATTAAGTGAATTTGATCATGCCTTTAGATCTAACAACCCGTTTATAGGAAATAAAGGATTACAGAATATGTTAAATGGCACATCAGGGGAATAATCAGCAAAATTCAAACTAGGGGAAGTTCCCCAGGGCAAATGGTTTGCCTTCTTAAACAAATAAACTGAAAGGAAAAAGAAAAGAAATGCAAAGAGAATCCTAAAGATTAAGAGACATTTAAGGGGCGCCTGGGTGGCTCAGTTGGTTGAGCATTCCACTTCCGCTCAGGTCATGATCTCTTGGTTCGTGAGTTCGAGCCCCACATCGGGCTCTGTGCTGCCGGCTCGGAGCCTGGAGCCTGCTTTGGATTCTGTGTCTCCCTCTCTCTCTGCCCCTTTCCTGCTCATGCTCTGTCTCTCTCTGTGTCTCAAAAATGAATAAACGTTAAAAAAAATTTTTTTTTTTAAAAAGAGACATTTAAGAAATACAGTGTACCAACTAATCACACCAAAAGAATCTAAGATGAGTCCTGATTCTAAGATATAATTGACAAAATAAAAAGCAGCTTCTGTTGTCTGGGGACTGGTCTGATGCTCATAGCAAGGCCATCTTGTCCTCTGGTGGTAACCATCTCACAGAACATCAACACCCAGCAAGGTAACTCAGAGACCATAATGAAGTGTGACAAAAACAAGATCACTGTGAAACCAACAACATACCAAATATCCCCCTGGCTAAAATGGGGGGCTGCTACTTTTGACCAATTATATTTTTATGAAGTTGTGGAAAGAATTTGAGATTTCTTTCCACAAGAGATTCTTTGACTCCATGCAATCTCAGGAGAAGAGATTTGGACATCATTCATCACAGGTCTTTTGTGTTTGTTCAGGTTACCTTTTCAAGGATGTTTATATAGCAAAGAGATATGGAAGACAAGAGATCCTGTCTCTCCCAGAAACAAAGGGCAGGTTTATTTATAGGCTTGGAAATAGAGACAGTGTCTCTCTCTCTGCATGCTTGTTGCCCATTAGAAAAGATTTGAGTTCCCTAAGTTCAACATTCCTTCGCTATAATACGTCCCACTGCTCTTGCATCTGTGCCATCAACCTTGTCCCTGGGTGACTTGGGGACAAGGGGAACTGACGCAGGCACCCCGATCATCATGTGGCTTCCTGTGCTGTCGGTACTAAAGTTCATTATCTCTGACCCAGGAATCCAGTGTCCCCTACCTCCATAAGACAGTGGGCAGGCCAACTTGATAACTTGTAGGTAGAGTAAAATCCCGGATTCTTTGCAGTTCTGTACAGGGAGGAGGGAAGGCCACTGATGAAGAGTTCTTAAACATTCCACGGGAGTTTTGGGGTTTTCTGATTAGGGTATGGAGAAAAATCTAGGGAAAGTAGATGGTGCTAAGTACACATGCCAGACTATCCACTTCTGTACCACTTGGGGAATATGAACACTGACTGGATATTAAGTGACATTAAGAGATTATTAATTTTTTTTTAAGTAGGCTCTATGCCCAACATGGGGCTTGAACTCATGAGCCTGAGATCTGGGGTCTAATGCTCTATGGATTGAGCCAGCCAGGAGCCCCCAGACTCTCCACTTCTTGCCGTCCCACAGCCTAGCTCTGCTCAGCTGAGCTCCACACTCCTCCCCGCCAACTTTCCTGTTATTTTTTTTCCTCCAGTTGAATCCTTGCAGTATCTGAAAATATCACTGTCTTCACACAAAATTTCACAGTGAAAACTAGTGAGCTATGTTTACCTGGAGAATTCTGATACTTTTCAGTGAGCTGCTCTTAGAACCCTGTGTTAAAACATAGACAATAGGGTTGGGATACACTTCAGGGTGGGGTTTTCTCTTGGCAAATCAGGAAAGCCTGGATACTTGACAAATTCCTTGGGATCCCCTCTTTCTCAATCTTTCTCTCTCTCTTTTTCATGATTTGCTTAAAGAACACTTGAATTTTGTATTTTCAGAATAGCTTTAAATGTGCAACACGTTCAGACTAACACAAAAGAAATAAAATGCCACAACACCTATTCATTCCCCCACTGCGTGGCCCCTTATTGAGTAGTGCACAGGCACAGATCTAGTGCCCAGCGTCCTGCAGGGAAAGCTTCCTTCTTCTCCATGTTTAGGATTGTAAATGAGTTTAAAATCTCCTGTGAAATGCTCTTATATCAAAGATTGTTTGTATACCTTATGAGTCAAAACCCCAAAAGTGAAAAAAAAAAATATAGATGCCGCCATACATAAAAGGATTAAGTACTTTTTCAGAAAAAGTACTTTTTTAGAAAAAAACTGTGTGTGTGAGAGAGAGAAAGAGAGACAAGAGATAGCTATCACCAGATAAAATATTTATTTTATTTGTCATCTTTTATATTTAGAGTATATACTTTAGAATGATTTCACAAGGGCGTAAATAATTGATGACTTCATATAAAATATTTTGGCATTTTGGTAATAGACTAGAAACTGCCTATACAAATGTATACATATACAAATACCTACACAAATGTAGAGTATCTGTGATACAGCTTTTACTTCAGTTCACTTATCACAAATTGAATTTGTACATTCATTACTTATGCCAGTTTTGAGAAGGTAATGTATATTTAGCTACAACAGAAATATTTGCATTCTATTTTTCCTTTTCCGCAGTATTTTCTTAAGGTCTATTTAAAAACTATTTTGTCAGATGTTGCAAATATTTCTCAATAATTCATGTTTACATTATATGATATTTTTCTAAGAATTTGATGTTTTTCAAAAGTCATGGTAAAAGACTCTTGTGAATGAAAGTGACAAAATCTGAATATAATTTATAGTTTGTGACTATTCTGTTTACATGAACATAGAGTGAAAACTTTGTATTTTCTGTAAGTCAAGCTATACAAAATTTACTGGATTAACATATTATTTTCTTTATATGATTTCTTCGGGTGCTGTAACTTCTGCTTCAAAGAAGAAAAAAGGTATAAATAAAAACTGGTTAAAACTCAGAGGTCTTTTCTATGTAGTACTATTGCTGAGTATTTTTAACTCACTGCAAATTGATCCATTTCAATACAATGGAAACACCTCTGCTTTTTAATAATTCAGTAGTTTTACTAGGCTTTAAATACTCTATCTATTGCAAAGAACTTGCCATGTAGTTTACAAGTTTGTATTTGCACCAAACTACCTGATAATTCAGTCTAAATGCTCAAATGTAAAAATCTTGCCATCAGCAATATAAACAGTTACTGGTTCCATATTATACTATTTGACCCAGAAAATATTTAAGAATTTTCCTGAAGATGGTGTTAAGCTTTAGTTTAATTGTAGAATAATTAAATACTTAATTGTTTAATTAAAAAATAGTTTAATTGTAGAAAAAATCACATATGATGTAATCTTTTAGGTTAAAAAAATTTTTAAAAACCTCATATAAATCACATTTGAATAATCAATGTTAACATAGGAGAGCAAATCTCTAGGTGATCTAGATGAACTTAGAGATTTTCAGGTTTTTTAAAAAAATTGCATTAAAATACACAGAACGTAAAATTTACCATCTTAACTCTTTTCAAGTGTGCAGCTCAGTCAGTAGGGTTAAATACATCCACATTGTTGTACAGTCTCCAGACTTTTTGACCTTGCAAACTAAAACTCTATACTCATTAAATAACCACCCCTTTGCCTCTCCCAGCACTTGGAAAACCACCATTCTGCTTTCTGTTTCCATGAGTTTGACAACTCTAGATAGCTCGCACTGTGGAATTATGACAATTTGTCTTTTTATCGCTGGCTTATTTTACTCAGCATAATGTTCTCAGAGTTTACCCATGTCTTAGCCTATGTTAGAATTTCTTTGGTTTTTAGGGCTGAATATTCCGCTGTATGTATATAAACATCAACAGGACTATTAATATGGTGAAGTCACTGCTCCCAGTGAAAACGAATGCTGTGTGTGTCAGATCAGCGTGTTGCATTTTGTTTATCCCTTTATTTGTCAACAGGCATTTGAGTTGTTTACACCTTTCGGTTATTGTGCATTATGCTATTATGAACATAGGTATACAAATATCTCTTCAAGATCCTGGTTTCACTTCTTTTGGAAATACGCCCCCAAATGGAATTACTAGATCATACGGTAATCCTATTTAAAATTTTTTGAGATGCCACCATACTGGTTTCCATCACAGCCGCGCCATTTTTACAGTCCCATCAGCAGTGGATAGGGTGTCTATTCAGTTTTGAAGTCCTTATGATCCTTTTTGTCAAATGCATATTTAAACAAATCGCATTTTAGTGTAAAGTGGAGGAAAACTCTAGCACAGGTCCGAGAGCTACCTAGAAGTCTTGAAAGCTACAAAAACATTCCCCCACAGTGACTCTTTCAAATCTACTAAGTACCAAATATTCCATAAAGAAATAAAAGTCTGTGCACTGACAATGATGAATACTTTCAATATAGAAGATAACCCACTATCAAAGGAAGAAAGCATCATAGATACCAAAGTTTCAGGACTAAAATTGTACCTGGAAAGCCTCCAGACTTGCTTCATTTCCCCCACTGCAGAATGGATTCATCAAGACTACCGTATTTGAAAACATCCTACCTTCCAGTCTAAACTCTCCTTCTACTTATAGAATGAACATCTGATTTGCACAGGCCTGGGGCACTTCCTCTCTGCACCTCACCTCCTCCAGCTGCAGTTGTGTGGGCTGCAGGCTGCATCCGGTGACCCGCAGGCCACCACCTTCTCTCAGTCTCCCTTTTCCATTATCTATTGTATCAGGGAACTCAATGGCGCTTTGTATTTAATTGTCTTAGTTAATGAATCCTCTCATATTTACCAAATAAATCCTCAATATCTTATCTTCTGTTTCTTCCAAGAAAACTCATATCTTATTTTTCACTCATTCCTTTAATCTCTCAGGCTGTCACAAATGCACATTTTGTCAGAGAATTTGTCTTGAGATATGAGGCAACTACTTTAAAAAACATATTTAAGAAAAAAAACAATAAAAGAACGAGTATATTTATGCCTTTATCCTTATGGGTAAACGCTTCATTCATGCATTTCTCAATTTTCTAGCTACTTTAGCAATATCTTTACGTATTTTGCTGAATATAAGGTTATGTGATTTTAAAACTGATTGCTTTCATATTCCAACATTGATGCTGCTATTAATTATGGGTTTATTTGTACCTACACGCACATTCACAGCTTGGCTAAGTAGCCTTTTGTGAGCTGGTTTGATTCCTAATGACCATCTCTAAAAATTGGGACCAAGAGTAAATTTTTCCCATAAAGATAATTAATGATTTTCGGCAACTTGTTTTCCTAAGACAAAATTAGGATGATAAATGAAAACTCTGGACCTACACAATACAGGGTAACGTAAGCCACCTCAACAGGACTATTACTAAGGTGAAGTCACCGCTCCCAGTGAAACCGAATGCTGTGTGTATGAAATCAGCATGTTACATGGAATCCACCTCTGAATTGAAGGGATTCACAAATTGATTTAAGCAATTTTTAGAAAACTCAAAGTGATAAAAAACCAAAGTTGGGATGCCTGAGAAAGGGAGAAATTGATCTTTAGCAAGTGAACAAGAATACAATTCAGGTAGAACAACAACAACAAAAACCGAAAACCAAAAACCAAACAAAAACAAAACAAAGACAAATAAACAAGAATGCCATATACCAGCACAGATATCACATGGAAGCAATGAAATCTGTCCTTTTGAAAATACTTTCAATTTTGCATTTCTTCAGCAAAAAAATCCTAGTATGATTCACGTATACATTCTAAAGACACCTTGTTTTTCCTCAGTTTCCTTAGAAGCATCTACTGGAGTTACTGGGTGGGAATGTTTCATGGGTAGAATTACAGGGACCTCATAAGAGCACGTGTGCGAGTGATTGAATAATGTCACCAGTAACTGCCAAAACAGCCATAAAACCTGTGGGGTTTGGCTTGACTTCACAATAAATAAAGACAAATTGGAAAAATTCCTCTAAACTATTCCTTAGTGTGAGAAAAATGTTATGTCAAAATTTCAATTTAGATGAGACCAGAACTAAATTAAATACCTGGGAATTGGTCCTGTTCCCAAGGCTACCGAAACTCCAAGTTTCTGACAATATTCTTGTACTGCAATACAGAAGGAGGCATGCCGGAAATGGGCTGTCTGCCCTTGTTGAGGAAAATTGACCTGCTTAAAGTTATGTCCTCTCAAGGAATTCTCCATTTCTTGATAATGCTATTACATAATAAAAAGGAAAGGGATCATATAAGATATTATGTTGATTTAAAGTTTAAAAAATAAAATATTGAGAGGATCAAAAAAAGTCTCATATTCTTGAATGAAAGAAACCAATAAAATAAGCAGTGAAATATGACAAAGTAATATATGGAACAGTAATAGTTATGTTTACATTAACTGAGTGCTTGTAATATCTATTCTAAAATATATTCATGTATTAGTTTATTAGATCCTCTGCACAGATGAGAAAAAAATATGCTTATTCACAAATGAGAAAAATGAAGGTCAGAAAAGTTTAAAAATATGCTGGTGCCTGCTGGCTCAATCAGAAGAGCATGTGACTCTTGATCTTGGGGTCATGAGTTTGAGCTCCACGTTGGGTGTTGGGTGTAGAGATTACGTAAATAGACAAACAAATTAAAAAAATTTTATTTTCCTGAGGTCATATAGTAAAATTGTGTCTGGAATATTGTAAGTACTCAATAAAATATTAGCAATTATGTGTCAGGAGAGAGAAAAAAAACTTGAACCCAAATGTATCCATCAGGAATCTTTTAAGTGTAAGGGAATTTGATATAGGGAATTTGATGCTTATAGTAGTATTATATAATTATTATAAAAAACCTGGAAAAATTATGAAAGTGGAAAGAAGGAGAAAAAAAGTCACTAAGAGTTTATGGCTCCAAATCAATCACTTCATAAACCAGAGAAAGACCAATACTGCATGGTATCACTTATATGTGGAATCTTAAAAAAGAAAAGTCAAATTCATAGAAACAGAGAGTAGAAAAGTGATGACCAGGGCCTGGGGGTAGAGAAAATAGGAGAGGTTCATAAAAGGGCACCCACTTGTCGTTATAAGATGAATGAGGTCTAAGGATCTAATAATATAAGACATGGTGACTATGGTCAATAACACTGTCTTGTATAATTGAAATGTGCCAAGAGTGTAGAACTTAAATGTTCTCACCCTTAAGCACCCAAAAAGGTAAATAGGTGAGGTGTCCCATCTGTGAGGTGTCCCATCTTTTCTTATCTGAACAAGAACATGGTTCTTGTAACTATCCCATCTTTCCCTGCATCCTAAGTTTTTGATCTTTCTACTGAGTCATTCCATCTTCAAGCAAAAATGTTGCAATCTCCTTTTCTTAAAGGCAAACCTTCTTTGATGCACACCCTCCTCCAGCCTCTGTCGGGTTCATGAATTCCCTTTTCCAGTCAGATTTGTGACTTGCTGCCTCCACTTCATCTCCTCTCTCTGTCTCTTGAATCCTTGCCTTTCATTCATTTATTCAACATGGTCTTTGGAATCAGTACAGGATAGCATTGTGCTAGACACAGTGGTCAGTTACTGTTGGAAACTGGAAAGACTTTTGTTTCAGAGGGATTCTTCTGCAAAGACATAGCTCTTGTTTAGACACAGAGTAAAAGGCATATGAGGTGAAAAGCATGGAGATAGGGGAGGGAAGGACAAAGGGAGCTATTACCAAGGAAATTATTTTGGAGTTCACTGACAGAGAAGAGAAAATGGGGTCTGAGGCAGACAGGTCTAATTGTGAGCACAAAGCACTTTTGTGGTCGCCTGCAGAGTTGATTCTGACTAAGATTCACACTTGGCTGATACATCCAGGAAAGCAGGAATCGTGAAGAAAGATACAGGTCCTGGAAAAATTCTGAAGTGGTGAAAACCCCTTGCTTGAGTAATTGAAAGCTAAACTGGACCAAGCACTATGAAATATAATTTGGCCCTCTTCTCCAGGGAATGGAGAAAATGATCTAATAGGTCTTTTCCATCTCTGCTTTCTGTGACCTCTGGCTGTTAACATCACTTTTCCTCGTTATGTCAAAATGAATTGCCTATTTACCACTGAACTCTAGAAGGCATTTTTTTTTTCTCCCTAGGTAAGACAACAACCTAGCATTTGCTACATGCACTTCATTTCAACTTAATCAATGTGCCAAGGAGTCATTTTAAAATGGGTGATATTATTTCCAGGAAATTTTGCTTACTTGCTGGGTGCATGCTTTCCCTTCACTGTCAAGCCAGAGCTCCCCCAAATTCTAGAAGAAATTCCAAAGAGAATGTAAAATATATTTGCAAAATGGGAAGCAAAATGAAGTGATATGGCCTTTAAATTGCCAATAGCCTCCATAGCAAGGTTATTTATTAGTACTGGAATCTGCTCAGGCTAGTATTTGCCATGACAGTAAAAACTGAAAAACAGTGATGCAGGATGACTGCATTTATATTCTACAGTATTGCATAAATTTCTCTTTTTTAGGCAGGCAGAAGAAATAGAAATTATTTAAATTTCTTATGAAGCAGTAAATAAATGGTGTTTCTTGCAGATTATATATATATATGTATGTATATATATGTATGTATATGTATATATATTTCACACACATATACATATATGTATATATCACTTCTGTCACTAAGAATAAGTGAAAGTTGCCTCATTCATAATTTACAAAAAAAGTCATTGTTTCCTTCACAGTCTTGATTAAATGAGGCAATAAATCATATGTCTAAAACATGCCAGGCATCTGCCAAGGCAAAAGTTGGCTCAGAAAGTGACAAGCACAGAATTGTAGAGCAGTAGGAGTTTTATAGTCTGTCACCGGCATGACAAGGAATGATAAAGGGTAGCATTATGTCTCCTCTACTGATAGTCCAGCCACGTATTTTCTACTGTAATTCTTTTCTTTGGCCCTCTTTATCTTCATTTAAATGGGATGCATCTCCTTGAGCTGAAGTAAAGACATATATTTTCCTTGCTAATGAAGTGTCTCCCATGGTCCCAAGATTATTTTCACACTTGATGAAGTTCATCTGGGGGGGGGCGGGGCATGGTCAGTCAGTGTGCTGCAGATGGAGATAGACACGATGTTGGTTTTCCTACTCTCTGTGGACAGACAAGCCTTGGATTGCTGGAGAGATTTGTTTTTCCCAGTTTTCTCATAAAGATCGTTTAGGCTATAGATTCTGCCTGTCCCTCAAAATTTATGTTAGACCAAATCTCTGTTTTTGAATGTGAGACAGCACTCCCTAGTTATTTCATTAAGTTGAGAATAAACAAATACAAATAAAAGATAATAAAATATTAATTAATTAAACTAAAAATTAACAAGTTATGGTCAATGCTAGAAAAGCAATGCCTCTCTTTGAACAACCCATCAACAAATAAAATGTAATTCAAATGTGGTGCGAGGCAGTAATACAGTGAGTGAATGGTGGGAAACATAGGACACAATACTCTGGGTTTGGTCGTTGACAAACTCAGCAAAGATATAGTAAATTTTCAGATGGGGAGATAATCAGTACCTCAAAATAGGGTTCATTTATTCAGAGTGTTTGATATAGATGGCATCAGGATCCTGAAAGGGAGGATGCTGGAACTTGAATTGGATGAATAAGATTTACACGGATGAAGACGAGGAAAGGAAGGTGAAGTCTTGCAAATGAAATTATCGAAGGGCAGGGAAGGAACAGTCCTGAGATGGCCCTTTATTATAAAAACACAACGAAAAATGGAACAACTGACCAAACAACCAACCAAACAAGAATCTCTGCTTGGATAGCCCTTTATAAAAAAGATGCTAAACTATGCAATTTTGTGAATCTGGAGGAAACCAAAAACATGAAAACAAGCTGTATTTTCCATCTCGTCTTTTTCCCCTTAGTGGCTATAAATCCTAAATGTTTTCACTTTCATATTGATATTTTGGGAAGCCAAATAATACATGCACAGGCAAACTGTTTACTACAAAGGGGTATATATTGACAAATAAACCCACTTCATGCCTCCAGTACTCCATTTTCCCTTACTAGAACTAACCCTTTTGACTAATTTTTTAGTCTATATTTTTAGGATGTTTCCTAAACAGGAAATATATCCTATATTTTTAGGATGTTTTAAGCATATAGAATAATATATATATATATATACACACACATATATACACACACATATACATATAATTCTATATATTCTGTTTGCCTAAAATGTCCTAGAGATACATATAAATTACATATCAATATAAAAAAATATATAAAAATTATTATGCATATACATATACATATAAATGAATTTCTACTGTAATATTTTAAATGCAAAGGGGATTTCTTTTGCAAATCTGGCCCTATACTGTACTATTGGCCAGAGAAATACCCTTCATTTATTTATGCTTATTAAAAAAATGGTTTTTTTTAAGTTTTATTTTATTTTTTGGGAGACAGAGAGAGAGTACAAGCAGGGCAGAGGCAAAGAGAGAGGGAAACACAGAATCCAAAGCAGGTTCCAGGCTCTGAGCTGTCAGCACAGAGCCCGATGTAGGGCTCAAACCCACGAATGAGAGATCATGAACCTAGGCAGAAATTGGACACTCAACTGACTGAGCCACCCAGGCACCCCTATTTAGGCTCATTTTGTACTTAAGACAATTTCCTTTTTCACCATATGGTTGTGGTGAATTCTCATGAAATGTAACTAACAATCATCACTAGAAGAATCATGAAATATCTCAAATGGTTCTGATATTGTCGAGTTATCCTGGGAGAGACACCAACATGGAAAAGCCAAACCAGTCTGTGCCACCTGGGACTTGTACCATCTAGGTCTTATGATCTTTGGATCAAAATCTCATGGGTAGAAACTTGCCAAGGTTTCTAACAAAAATCAACTCCTAGCAAAATGTCAAGAGTAAATACCAGGGTAGCAGAATCCAATGTGCCTTTTAAGTTCTTTATTGAAAGTCCAGAGCTAAATCTGAATGGGGACAAAAAAGGCAAGTCACAAAGCATTAATTTCCAATACTTGTGGCTATGTTATATGAAATGACATGTTCAGAAAGATGCCTACAAGTTATACTGGGCAGTTTTTTTTTTTTTTTTTTTTTTTGCTGAAAATGAGTTCCAAATAAACTTTAGGGTCACAATTAGATATTAACTTTTTTTGGACAAGGAACACTTACATTAGTTCAAGCAAAAGGTATGTTTCACAGGACCCTAGAGCAGGAAGGGTAACCTGGGTTGTCCTAAAATTCATCTTCATTTTATGGATTTGAAGACTAGGGATTTTGGAGGATAAAAAACTGACTCAAGGTCTTAGGCTCTAGTCTATGTAAAGTCTGTATCATTTTCAGTGCATTGGGCATCACAAATCAACCTAAGGACAAAATATTGAAAAATCCCCATATGGAAAACACTTTCATTGGCTAAACTCATTGTGTTTCTCCAAAATGTAATGAGTAGTATTTCTCAAGTTCCTGCATTCTAATATAGTGTACTAAAAGGAACACAAAAGTAATTCTTTGTCTCTTCTCTGCTCCATTTACTTACCTCTACTTAAGAGGGACCATGAGGGAAGGGAAAGAAAAAAATATATAGTTACAAACAAAGAAGGAGACAGACCGTAAGAGACTTTTAAATTCAGAGAACAAACTGAGGGTGGAAGGGGGTGAGATGGGGGGGCATGGGGAAAATGGGTGATGGGCATTGAGGAGGGCACTTGTTGGGATGAGCACTGGGTATTTTATGTAAGTGATGAATCACGGGAATCTACTCCCGAAGCCAAGAATACACTGTATATACTGTATGTTAGCTAACTTGACAATAAATTTTATATATACATATATATTTATATGTATACATATAAAGAGCTTTCCTGGTTTACAGTTGTTGCGTGTTTCATGGTTTACAATGTAATTGTTGCCTTAAAGTCTGTCACTCCCAACTAGTCTGTGAATACGAGAATAATGCCTGGCACATTGTAGGCATTCGGAGGATTGTTAATTGAAGTATAATTGAATCACAGTAGCCCCTTTACACACCAGAGGCAATTTTTTTTTTCTCTTGTAGTAGTTAAGATGTGGAAAGACATTATGATTTGAAAGGAGAGTTTTAGACACAATGATTAGATTAGTATTTTTCTGGAGTGTTAATTAGGCATTAGTTTGAAAAGCAGTCTAGGGTGAGATTGTGGTAGATATCCGATGTCAGGTTAAATAAGGAATTTATCTAATGGATAATAGGAAACCAGCAATGAGTTCTAAGCAATATGATTTTGTAGTACTATAGATAAAAAGTACTAAGAACTTAAATTAGAGTGGTAACATTTTCAAGAATCAACAAATGTAATGAATATTTGCTTAGAAAGGATTCATCTTTATTATTTTTAGTAAGGTTAATGAGGTCCAGAGAGAACAAGAAGCCTGTCTATAATTGTAGAGCTGGGATTTTAATCAATTTTCTTATCTAGGCACCTCAGTGTTAAATTGAAGAGTCTGAGATTGTCCACCTTTTGGAATAAGGTCCTCACTTCACTTGCTCTGAGAACTGGAATAGCACTGTCCAGAGAAGGGTACTCATTTAACTACTTTAAGCTCATATTCCTCTACACATCGCTGAGACCAGGCCAGTCATTGTCTAGCTCTCAGGCAAGTGCCAGCACCAAAATATCTTGGTCCACGTTAGGATACTTGAGGCCAGTCAATTCCACTATATCTCTCATTTCATGTGTAATCCATGGTCAACATCCACAAACAATATGTATATATCCAAATTTATTATATCTACCTTCTCTCCATCCCTCAGCTTCTTAATGCATGTATTGACCTGGTTTTTCCTACTTTTGAAACCTCTCTTCCCCAAGTCTCTCACTTGTATTCCCATAGCCCTTGCTCTTATCATGAATATATCCCTATATTCTCAAATTTGTAAGAAACATCTTTCTCCTCTCTCTCTCTTTCCCTTTCTCCTTCTCTCTCTCTCTTTCAGAGAACACAACTCAAAACCACACTTGAAGACATCCTCTGAGGAAACCACTCAGATCTTCCAAATTCCATAGCTTAGAGCCAAGAAGGAAGCACCTTTTTGCTGCTTTTAGGTGATTATTCTTCTAGTCATGCCTTAGCCACCTCAGGCTGTTACAACGAAAACACCATTGAGTGGATGGCTTAAACAACGGGAGTTCATTTCTCACAGTTCTGGAGGCTGGGAAGTTCAAGTTTAAGTGGGCTGGCCTATTCTGTTCCCATTGTGGCTCTCCACTTGGCTTGCAGAGAGCAACTTTCTCACTGTGTCCTCACATGGCAGAGAGAAAGTGCTAGTCTCTCTTCCTCTTCTTGTAAGGATCCTAGTCACAAAATGGAAGTCCCACACTTGTAAACTAATGTAAATCTAATTAGCTCCTAAAGTCTCCACCTCCAGATGCCATCATATTAGGGCTTGGGGTTTCAACACATCAATTTTGGGAAGATACAAACACTCAGTGTTTTGTATAACAGGTCATAAACCAGACCAAACTAAACAAGTCATTGGGCATTGATACTCAGCTGTATTAGGCTCTATCTCCATTACCGTTATTTATCAATTTATGGGTTTCTCTCTCTTCTCAACTAGGATATTGGGGCCAGACTGATTTCAAAATCTGCCTAGATAATTCATCTAACAACTTTGTTTCCTTGACTTCAGTAACACTTTCATTAGGCTTCAGTTACCTATTCTCAGGAAAACACGTTGTGTTGTACCCTCATTCTAAACTGCCCTGTTACACAGGAATAATAATTCTAGTGTCTGAATCTCAGACCACAGTTTCCTGTCATCTGCCTCTTTATGTTTCTTGATCTTCTGGTTTCATCCTATTGTGTTCTTCATTTTCTTCCAACCCAAAGGTTTTCTCCCGGTACTCATTCCTTCTCTATGCAGCATAAATTCCATGGTTCAATAACTGAACATTTTTTTTTTCCTTTGACCCCGCATTTCCTCTGCACACCCTTGGCCAGACTTCATCTCTGGATCATATTACTGTGTACTTTGTTATTCCTAAACTAAAGCAGCAGAGTTGATGCTGAAGAAAATAAAATTTCTGTGCATATGGGCATCACCATAAATTGACATACTTCAATCTCAGCTGTGTCCTTGGAAGCAAACATCAGCCCTCTCACTTGTTGGTGAGCTCCTTCTCCAGTTCCCTTTGATGAATAACCTTCTCCTGCCCCCTTGAGCTACTCTTCAGTTACTTCTCTTTTCACTATAAGTCAAAGATTTTGACTCATAATTTCCAGTGGAGGTTAAAATTAATTTCAGCTTCTCATCAGCTTGTTCATTTTTAAATCCTTAGTAAAGTGCTTGGTGTATCTTAGACACTCAATAAATATTGAATGAATAAATTTACCTTTTCCCTATCCACAAAATAATTGCAATGTACACTCAAACTTACCTAGTTTCAGAGAACGTGTTTTTCTGCCTTATAGGACCAACCTATTTGCCTGTGGCCTAGACCCAAGGTCTTGTTGGCTTCTTTGGGACATGTTCCATTAGTTATTGTCTCACTCTTATATATTCAAATTCTTCCTCTATTGGCTGCTTTTCTTTAGCAATAAACATTTTTAAGTCTGTCTAATACTAGGTAAACTAATGAAAATATTCCTTTAAGATCTGAATTTCTCTTTAGCTAAATACAAAATGTTCTACTTTCTATCATCTCTAAAATCATTGCAAAGATGAATTTTACTCTTTAAGCACCATGATCTGGTTCCAACTTCTATCTCTGTTTGGAAACTGCTATTCAATAATTTCTAATTGTTAAAGAAATCACACATTTTAAAGTCCTTGCCTCACTGAACCTTACCACTTCTTCTGAAATTTCTTTGTTGGCTTTTATGAATCTGTGTTTCAAATCACTAGACATTGTCAAATGTCTCCTGCAGGGAAAAATCGCCCCTGGTTAAGAACCACTGATCAATCAAAGTGGTTAATAACAATGAGAAAAAAGGAATGATTCATTAATTCCATTGTTAGGTTCTAGAAATGAGCTTTAATTTCAAATTAATCTGATCACGTTTTGAATAAGATCATTAAATCTTGAAATCTGTACTTCTCCTAACCCCTACCACTCCCATTGACTTTGTTACTTAGCTGGGTAATTTGGCAAATTTTCTGGAAATTTGTCCTCCCCCCCCCCCCCCCCCCCCCCCCCCCCCCCCCCCCCCCCCCCCCCGCCGACCTTTGTTCTGTTATTTACTTTCCCTGGAATTCAGGTGGAACAGCAGTAGCCTTGATGGGAAACCTTAACAGCGACCTGGAATACAAGGTCCTTGTGGGGGAAGACATGGGGGTTACTGATAGCTAACTGATCATGAAAGAAGGAAAATAAAACTTTTCAGAAGAACAATTCAAACTGTACCTAATTCACTTTTTGGTAAAGTACCGAAACTTGTCATAGCTTGGTCACTTTATGTACATGAATTCAGCTAATATGAAAATAGAAATTACCTCAGTAAAATTTTGAACCTTCATAACTTTTCATTTATACCATTTTATATTAAATAAAATTTAAGTTTTTCTGTATTAGCAGACTGTGCATATCCCATAAGAATGTGCCCCTTTCGAACACCCTGGCAAAAGGACCTCTCTCCACCTGCTTTTAAGTTTGCTCCTTGGGTAAGCAATAATTGAGTATAAGCACATGCCCATGACAGTTTTGGAAAGAACTGATGTCTTTAGAGTGAAAAACTGAGCATGTGTAGACAGAGGAGTTTGCTGATTTCATTTGAGTACACCAGGACAAAATAAAATGCAAAACAAGAACATAATAATCTCAGCCAAATATTTTTTATGCTAAAGTCTCTTATAAATTGGATGCAAGAAAATCAACTTCTTGACGTGATGCTTAAATAAATAAACCAAGTCCCTAAAAGGAGAGGAAAATAGGTTACCCATTCGACCACAAACAGAATGGTAACAATTATATCCTACTTGAAATTTGATTAAAACTTCACATTGTGTGACTAAACCTCTCCATAGAGTGCTGTAGATATAGACAAAAGGGAAACACTCACTTTTGAGAAATACTTTGAGCTTCCCATTTGTAAAGGATTTATGTTTTCTAAAGTTTCTTAAACCAGCTCAGTTGCCATGACTGGCAGACAGCCAGCTGATTAGAGAGAATTGGAGTTCAGGGTTTTTTTTTTCCCCATTACTGTCTGTAGTTTGCTCTATTTTGGAACCATTGGCTTTTTCTTCCTAGAGAATTCAAGGCACACAATTCTCCATTTCCATTCAACTATGAAACTGTTAACTGGGCAGTAGTGGAACAAGGTTTCCCTTAAGTGATTCTGACATTCTTCAGAAGCAAGACCATTGATCACCTTTAATCTTAATGGATTGGAACTAATTTCTGAAGACCTAAAGTTTCCTCAACTGGAAAGGAAATAAATTATAAGAAACACCAACAAAAACCCACATACAGTAAACATAAGCTCCAGAGAGTAAAAGTCATGTCTTAACCAAACAGATGATCAGTGATGATTAATGCCTTCTGCATAAATTTCTCCCTGGAAAACTACTTAGAAATTCTTTTTATGTAGCACTCACTGAATTTAACCTTAAAAAGACATCCTCTTCCCTATCACTCTGTTTTCAAAGTCTACTTTATTTTTCACATTAACTCTTATGACTATCCGACATGTTATACATATTCTTTTGTGGTTATTCTCTCTCTCTCTCCAACAGGATCTAAGTTTCATCACAGCAGGGACTTTGTCTTTCTTGACCGCTACCTAGAATAGTTCCTGCCACACAGTAGGGACTTAATAAAGCCATAAAATGAATAGAATCCTTAATTAGTAGGTCTATGTTTATCTTTTAAAAACATAATTCTATTTTCTCTTGAGTTTGCTGCTAGATCATTCATATTCAGCCTAATATTACTATATTATTGCCCTTGGCAACTACAGGTTAATTTATCATCTTTAGAATTAGAGACAGAGGAATGCAAATTTCTGTACTCAAAAGTAGAACTGTTCTCAAACTATCCCTTTAAGATAGTTGTGTATTCAGTAGAATCCCTTCTCTTTTGGCTATTTATTCAATTATTAAAGCCATGATCAAGCTTCCAGAATTTCTACCTTTTGAAATGTTACTCTTTTCTCTTTCATTATTGATGATTTCCTTTGCATATAATTGAAAACCATTATTTCCCTCTTGCTTTCTCTTTTTAGATTGAATAAATCTAGTTTAAATAAGGTAATGAATATGGAAATATTTTGAAAAGTATGAGATATTCTGAAGTTCTAAGTTTTTCTGCAAAGCTATTTTCTGAATCAGCTGATTTTTGCATATTTGTTTTCAGGAAAATTACTTTAACCTAATTATGTCATTTTATTTGTCATTATCTCATTCACCAATTTGCAGAGATTTTGTATTTTATTTAATTAATTTCTATCCTTTACATTAGGAAAAAGCTAAGAATAACATTGTTTCCAGAACACAGCTAGCATAGGAACCTTTCTCTGTTCTCCAGTGGGTTTGGTTTCGTTTTATACCATTTACTTGACTATGAAGATCTATACTAAATACGTACTCAGATGGAGGTATACTGGCATCAGTAAGAAAGTTATGGGATTTGCCAAATAGGTATGAATCTCAGCTTATTTTCCTTCTTAGGCAAAGCATTTCTTCTGGTTTTGTCCTAAGGTTCAGAAGGAATGTGATGGTCACAGGCATTAGATGGGTGAGAGTAATGTCCCTAGTCATGTTTCTAGAAGACTTCCATAGCAAAAATCACTTTAAATTAAATCATTTTTAAAATTTGAGTATAGCACATAGCGTTACATTAGTTTCAGCTGTACACAATAGTGATTCATCAAGTTTATACATTATTCTATGCTCTTCACAAGTGTAGCTACCATCTGTCACCATACAACGTTATTGCAATACTGTTGACTATATTCCCTATGGTGTGCGTTTCCTTCCCATGACTTATTCATTCTATAATTGGAAGCCTATGTCTCCCACTCCTCTTCAACCATTTTTCCCACCTCCTCTCAAATGGAAAAGAAGGATGCACACACATTCAAAGGAATATTACACAGCCATAAAAAGATGAGATCAAGCCATTTGCAACAATGCAGTTAGACCTAGATCACTTTTATTTTTATAAGTACAAACAAACACTTCATCTAAATTGTGAATCAATAAATTATGAAGATAATTTCTATCCTAGTGGTTCTCAATAGGGAGAGGTGTGGGAAAAGGTAGTGAATTTTAGAATTCCCAGGAAAAATTTCCAACTATGCAATCCATCCATTCTCATATGGCTCTTAGATAACTCCATTAGGTGTCTGTGACAGATGGAATAGTTGCCCCCTGAAGACGTTCACATCCTGTCATATCAAGGCCTGTGAATGTGTTACTTTGCGTGGCAAAAGGGACTGTGCAGATATAATTAATTTCAGAAGCTTGCTGTGGGGAGATCATCCTGGATTATCCAGGTGTGCCCAATGTAATCAGGCTTCCTTATAAAGGAGAGGGTAGGCAGGAGAGTAAGAGTAAGGCAGGCAGAGTAAGAAAGAGAGAAATTTGAAGATGCTATGCTGCTGACTTTGAAGATGGAAGGAGCCACGAGCTGCAGAATGTAGATTGTTTCTGGAAGCCAGAAAAGTCAAAGACAGAGATTCTCTTAGGGTCTCCAGAAGGAATACAGCCCTGCCAACTCATTTGGACTTCTGATCACCAGAACTGTAATGTAATAAATTTGTGTTGTTTTAAGCGACTATGTTTATGGCAATTTGTTACAGCAGTAACAAGAAACTAATATAGTGGTTCTGACCCACATGTGTGGTTTGGAAAAAGTTCTTGATGCTCCCGCTCTCAATGAAAATCACAATTTTGATGTTTTACTAAGGGCTAAATAATGTACATTCAAAACAATGGTTTTTTTTCTTCAATTTAAGAATATTGATAAGGAAAAATGTTAGCCTGAGGGTTTGGTTTAAAAAGAAGTCTTAACCATTAAAAAAATTTAGAATATGTCCCTAATGGAGTAGTATAGTGAAACTTTACTTGTCTTCTCTACAACCCTACTCATGATGGAATTAAACTTATAGCTTAATAGATTTTGGATACTACCCCTTTATCAGTTATGTCATTTGCAAATATCTTCTCCCATTCTGTAGGCTGCCTTTTAGTTTTGTTGACTGTTTCCATTGTTTTGCAGAATATTTTTATTTTGATGAGGTCCCAATAGTTCATTTTCACTTTTGTTTCCCTGGTCTCTGGTGAAGTGTCTAATAAGAAGTTGCTATGGCCAAGGTAGAAGAGGTTGCTACCTGTGTTCTCCTCGAGGATTTTGATAGTTTCCTGTCTCACATTTAGGTCTTTCATCCATGTTGAATTTGTTTTTGTATATTGTGTAAGAGAGTGATCCAGTTTTATTTTACTGCATGTTGCTGTCCAGTTTTCCTAATACCATTTGTTGAAGACACTGTCTTTTTTCATTGGATACTCTTTCCTGCTTTGCTAAAGATTAGTTGACCATCTAGTTGTGGGTCCATTTCTGGGTTTCTATTCTGTTCTACTGATCAATGTGTCTGTTCTTGTGCTGGTACCATACTGTCTTGATGACTACAGCTTTGTAATATAGCTTGAAATCTGGAATTGTGATGCTGCCAGTTTTGTTTTTCATTTTCAGGATTGCTTTGGCTATTTGCAGTCTTCTGTGGTTCCATACAATTTTTGGGATTGTTTGTTCTAGTTCTGTGAAAATGCTGGTGGCATTTTTACAGGGTTTGCATTAAATGTGTAGATTGCTTTTGGTAATATAGACATTCTAAAAATGTTTGTTCTTCCAGTCCGTGAGCATGGAATACTTTTCCATTTCCTTGTTTCCTCTTCAATTTCTTTCATAAGTGTTCTATTGTTTTCAGAGTACAGATCTTTTACCTCTTTGGCTAGGTTTATTCCTAGGTATCTAATTGTTTTTGGTGTAATTGCAAATGGGATCAACTCTTTGATTTCTTTTTCTGCTGCTTCGTCATTCGTGTATAGAAATGCAACCTATTTCTGTACATTGATTTTATATCCTGTGACTTGGTGGAGTTAATGTATAAGTTCTAGCAATTTTTTGGTGCAGTCTTTTGAGTTTTCTACATAGAGTATCATGCTGTCTGCAAATAATGAAAGTTTGACTTTTAACTTGTCTATCTGGATGCCTTTTATTTCTTTTTGTTGTCTAATTGCTGAGGCTAAGACTTCTAATACTATGTTAAATAGTAATGGTTAGAGTGGACATCTTTGTCTTGTTCCTGACCATAGAGGAAAAACTCTGTTTCTCCTCATTGAGAATGATATTAGTTGTGGGTCTTTCATCTATGGCCTTTATGATGTTGGGGTATGTTTCATCTATTCCTACTTTGTTGAGGGTTTTTACCAAGAATGGATGCTGTATTTTGTCAAATGCTTTTTCTGCAGCTGTTGACAGGATCATATGGTCTTATCCTTCCTTTTATTAATGTGGTGTATCACGTTGATTGATGTGCGAATATTGAACCAGCTCTGCAGCCCTGGAATAAATTCCACTTCATCATGGTGAATAACTTGTTTAATGTACTGTTGACTCTGATTTGCTAGTATGTTGTTGAGAATTTTTGCATCCATATTCATCAGGGATATTGGTCTGTAATTCTCCTTTTTAATAGGGTCTTTTTCTGGTTTTGGAATCAAGATAGTGCTGGGCTCATAGAATGAGTTTGGAAGTTTTCCTTCTGCTTCTATCTTTTGGAATAGTTTGAGAACTATAGGTATTAACTGTTCTTTAATGTTATTTATTTATTTATTTATTTTTGAAGGAGAGAGAGAGACAGAGCATGAGGGGGGGAGGACCAGAGAGAGAGGGAGACACAGAATTCGAAGCAGGCTCCAGGCTCTAAGCTGTCAGCACAGAGCCTGACGCTGGGCTCAAACTCACAAACAGTGAAATCATGACCTGAGCCAAAGTCGGATGCTTAACTGACTGAGCCACTAGGTGCCCCTTAACTGTTCTTTAAATGTCTGGTAGAATTCCCCTGGGAAGCCATCTAACCCTGGACTTTTGTTTGTTAGGAGATTTTTTATTACTGTTCCAGTTTTTTTTTGCTGGTTATGTATCTGTTCAAATTTTCTATTTCTTCCTGTTTCAGTTTTGGTAGTTTGTATGTTTCTAGGAATTTATCCATTTCTTCCAGGTTGCCTAGTTTGTTGGCATATAATTTTTCATAATATTCTCTTATAATTGTATTTCTGTGGTGTTGGTTGTGATCTCTCCCCTTTTATCCATGATTTTATTTATTTGGGTCCTTTCTCTGTTCTTTTTGATAAGTCTAGACTTAGCAAACTCAACACCCAAAAAACAAGTAATCCAGTGAAGAAAGGCTCAGAAGACATGAATAGACTCTTTTCCAAAGAAGATATCCAGATGGCTAACAGACACATGAAAAGATGCTCATCATCACTCATCATCAGGGAATTATAAATCAAAACCACAATGAGCTACCATCTCACACCTGTCAGAATGGCTAAAATTAACAACACAAGAAAAACCAGGTGTTGGTGAGGATGAGGGAAAGGGGAAACTTCTTGCACTGTTGGTGGGAATGCAAACTGATGCAGCCACTTTAGAGAACAGTATGGAGGTTCTTCAAAAAATTAAAAATAGAACTATCCTATGACCCAGAAATTACACTACTAGGTATTTACCCAAAGGATACAAAAATACAGACTTGAAGGGGTACGTGCACCCTGATGTTTATAGCAGCATGATCAAAAATAGCCAAGTTACAGAGAGCCCAAGTGTCCACTGGCTGATGAATGAGTAATAGAATATCTCGCCATTTGCAACGATGTGTATGGAGCTAGAGTGTATTTTGCTAAGCGAAATAAGTCAGTCAGAGAAAGACAAATACCATATGATTTCACTCATATGTGGAATTTAAGAAACAAGACAGATGGACATATGGGGATGGGGGGGAAGAGAGAAGGAAACAAACCATGAGAAATTTTAAAGATAGAAAACAAACTGAGGGTTGACAGAGGGAGGTGGATGGGACATTGGCTAGATGGGCAATGGGTATTAATTATTACTTGTTATGATGAGCACTGGGTGTCATATGTAAGTGATGAATCACTGAATTCTACTCCTGAAAACAATGTTGCACTGTATGTTAACTAACTAGAATTTAAATAAAAATTTGAAAAAAATTAAAACAAACAAAACCCCTTGTAGCTTAAAATCAATAGTGATTGTCCCATGCACAAAATCCTAAAAAAAAGTAGACCTAGATTTATATTGCTTAAAAGAAAATACCAAAAAATTACTAAAGGCATATTTATTATAGAAATTAAAAAAAATTTTTCATTGTATAAAGAAATAATAGAGTGCTTGCAAAGTCTTCTGGTGATCTGATTTACTACAATTTTATTAACTTCCAACTTTTCAGAAGTACATCCATAATTCGTCACAATATATGAGGCATCATGATAAGTAAATACTTAGGAGCATCAAAATATAATTGTTCTTAATAGTCGAATCATTTCTTAAGTGATTATGAAATAAATGTTCTTTAACATGCTAAGTAAACAGATGAATGCTCAGGGATACTTTCTAGATGATTCCACCTTCTTTTGCCACCTGATGTTGTGATATGGTGAATGCAGTAGAGTTGACTCTGCAAAGAACTTAGTCTGGATGAATCAGCTTTCAAGGGGAAATAGGGTTTGCTATACAGATCTCTCTGTAAAACAGAGTAGGAAACACATCATGGGAGGTGATCATTTTCATGACCAGGCTCCAAGGAAAGTTATTAGGATCTTCTAAAGTCTATATACACGTCGATATGTAGTGGCTTTAAATGGAAACTTTGTTGGGTTGCCTGAGTGGCTCAGTCGGTTGAGCGTCCGACTTCGGCTTGGGCCATGATCTCATGGTTTGTGAGTTCCAGCCCCGCACTGGGCTCTGGGCTGACAGCTCAGAGCCTGGAGCCCGCTTCAGATTCTGTGTTTCCCTCTGTCTGTCCCTCCACTGCTTGCACTCTGTCTCTTGCATTGTCTCAAAAATAAATAAACATTAAAGAAATTTAAAAAAATGGAAGCTTTGTCAAAACTTAAGCAGAGGCATTCTTTATGTAGTTAGTCCGTATTTCTGAACTCAATAAAAACTGAAAGCATACTATTTAATTATGATTCTGTGGTATTATTTCTATAGAAGACTAAAGTCTTGAGAGTCTAGCTATGTAGATACAAATGGGGAAAAAACTTGTCATTTTTTTGTGTTCTGAAAAAATAGCACCTTGCAAACATAAAGGTGCCTCCTTTGAATATTTTGAAGGTGACCCAAAGTGGCAGAGATGGGATTTGAACCCAGATCCATCTGAAAATAAAGCCCATGCTCTCTCTAGATTGGACAAAGGAGAATCTGTTAGGAAAAGCAGGACAGTATGATCTCTACACTATGCTTGTCAAATATCAGTTAGCTTAGCGAATTTTTTGGATAAGATGACTTGAAGCTGGATCCGGTTATTATGATAGTTTAAAGGAGACCTAGGAGTAAAAGAGACCTGGACCCTAATTGCTCTACTGCATGTTCTTCCAGAAAACAATTGGCCAGCCAGGTTCTGGCTGATTCAGCTAACCCCTAGAATATGATGATAAGACAAACACTTTCAATTTCTCTTATTAAGGGAACATGCAGGTGTTTACCATAAAATCTGATTCTTATTACAAGGGTGTAACATAAGAAGGGGGCTGACACTCATAGTTTCATGTCAGTGAGGCAGAGAATTTCATCTGCCAGAAGTCCCTTTCTTTGATTCTTGGAAGTATTTAAAAGAATGATCTATAATATAAGGAGTTTTTTATTTTTATTTTTATTTTTTTATTTATTGATTTTTGAGAGAGAGCAAGGGCATGTACAAGCGGGGTAGGAGCAGAGAGAGAAAGAGAGGGAGAATCTTAAGCAAGCTCTGTGCTCTCAGGGTAGAGCCCAATGGTGGGCTCAAACTCATGAACCATATGAAACTTTGCATATTATGTCTCAGAGAAACTCAGCCACGGGCTTTAAATGATAAGACAACTGGCATCTAGGACGGACCTTGATTTTTGTTTTGATTGGCTTAATGGAGTCATGGCTTTTTGATAAAGAAGTAGGTGATGATTTAAACTCAGATATCTAAGAAGAACTACTAATGTTTTCTGAAACGTAACTGCACGATGTTGAAGGCTAGGCTCCCCTATGCTGCATATTAGTGTTACTATTAATTCACTGCTAAGTACACACATGGCACTCATTCCATTGTGCAACATGGCATGAGACAAACATCCTCCACAAACTCTACATAATGCCTGGATCTACATCACATTAAATCCCCCCACAGAATGTCCACCTGTGAACCAAGAGTTTCTTTCCCCCCTAAATCCAAATCTAGGATTCCTTGGTCTTCAAACCAATACTTCAGGATGAACAGATCCTAGTGTGGCAACCCCCAACAACAACAAAAATACAGTTTTTACTTTCTAGTGTTCACACCTTTGTGTTATTGCCCCTTTGAATGTAAGCACAACCTGCGATTTGTTTCTAACCAATAGACTGAAGCAAAGATGATGGATTGTCATACTGTGATTATACTGTCACACTGTGGCTTTATGTGAGGCTTCATCGTACTAGACTTGAGACACATGCTCCCGGTTAACTTGCTGAAGCAAAGAACCATGTTAAGAAAGCCAACATGGCAAGGAACTTTAGGCATTTAGCGTTTAGGAACTGTGATTTCTTGCCTTCAGCTGATGGCCAGTAAAAGGCAGCGGCCCTAAGTTTTGCAGCTGGAAGGCAATGAATTCTGCCAACTACCTGAGTGAGCTTGGAAGCTGATTCGTCTCCAGTCGACCCTCCAAATGGGAATCTAGCCTGGCTGATACCTTGACTGCAGCCTTGTGAGACCCTGAGCATAGAACCCAGCTGGGCTGTACCCAGACACCTGACTCAAGAAAACTGTGACATAATTAATGTGTGTTACTTTAAGCTGCTCGGTTTGCGGTGCTTTGTTATGCAGCAATAGAAACTCATACACAGGTTTTTTAAATATCAGGAACTAATATTCTTTGATGTTGGAGTTTTGGAATGTCCTGGCATTTTTACTAATCTGTTCCTGCCATTTAGTGAGGAGAGTGACACTGCACTGTGAAATAACCGCAGAGATTGGTTCATGAATGCCAAAAATAGGAACATCGGCAGCTGTTGCCAGAGGCCTGGTATTTTTTCTAATACTTGTAGCTTAAAAGACAAGTGTCCAATGTTGTGCTGCATTGACTGGCTAAATAGGGTGAAACAGAACTCGCTTGTTAGGGCCCAGTTAACGTTCATTATTCAGAGGTTTTTTTTTTTTTTTTTTTTTTAATCATCTGCTTTCAGCAGTTTGACTCTCTACATACTGTTGACAGGAATTTGACAGATTAATCTGAGAAAAACATTGAATCCAATCACAGGATATTTATAAGATGCTGTGGACTTGAGGGGACAGAAGAGAAAACCAAACACACAACAGAGGAATCAAGAAATGGAAGGCAAGGGGAATTTTATAGATTACTTACTGCTAAGGTGTCTGCACATTCTTTGTGCTCTGTTGCACTTGTTTCTGATTATTCCCTCTGCTGCTTTTGGCTGTTCCTAGATGGGTGCCCCAAATGGGAAACAGTGCTGGCAGTCTGACGGATTGAGGTTTATTCCCTTGCTGTCCTATCACTCTCCTTTCGAGTTTTTGTTTTTCTAATTACACATTATATATTATACTTTATGTTTTTCATATTACAGTGGGTTGGGGTGGGTTGGGCTATAAATGGAAGAGAAAATTAAGAAATCCCAATTCAAAGAGAAATAAAAATAAAGATATCCCCCAACATATCTGGGAATAGAGTGTATATAGTTTTAGAGTTTTTCTAGGCAGTCCGTGTGACAGTCTATATCAAAATATTATGTGATTCATTATATTCACTTATCCTATTCTACTCACTCAAAGATTAGAAAATCAAAGACTTATTTGGGGGAGTTTATAACAGGAGTTTATAAAAATAAAATTATTTACACTTTATTAAATACACATTCTTTCCCTTTACCCTTATTACCTGTTTGACCTTAGATGTTTCATTGGATAGGTCTGGGTCTCAGTCAGCTAATCTGCAAATGAAGACATTGGAAACCTATTGCTGTAAAGTCGAATTTTGGTTCCATTGTGATCATAGTGTGTGGCTCATATAATTGTTTGAAGTGGGAAGTGAGAGTAGTTTCCATTGTGTCTGACTCATGGTAGGTGCTCAGTAAGTACATATAAGAATTCCTTTCTTTTCCTTTCTCCTGCCTTTTAGTCTAATTTTCCATCTGTGATTTGATAGCGAGGCAGCAAAAACTAGAAACTGTCTGAAAACAAGTCAAGACTCCCCAAGAAGGGAGTGAGATTTTTCTCACAACTGAGTAGCCACATTTAATGTATCTATTTACAAATGGGTCGGTCTCTTCCCAAGCTTTATAACCCATAATTATACATTCAGGCAGTGATATCCATCCATGTAATTCCGGGGACTGTACATTACCCTGAAGTCAGTTGGGGCTTTTAATACACACGCATGCCACGGTGAGTTCTCTTTATTTCTTAGGTTGTGGCAATGACAGGATTCATTATTGCTTTACATTGTCCTGTTATTTATTGTCACAACAACAATAAGCATAAAGCCACTTTGTAATTATGTAGCAGAAGAACTAAGAAAAAGGCATTGCATGAATACAAATTAGAATTCTCGTATAAATTGTTTCCAACAGTAAGTGGCATCGGCCACTGATATATTCATCTTACCACATTCTAAGTGCAGGATTGATTGTTAGTATCTAGACATCACTTATTTAATAGAGACATCCTTTCTGTATTATGAGTCATTTACACAATTTTAACAAACTGCCAAGCACATTCAAATGTGTACTGAGAGATAGGTGGCCCAATGACACCTACCAAACGACACAGAATTGTTTATTTACTCTACCTGCCACAAATGCTATGTGATGACAGAATAATAAAATATAGTCCTTGTAATCTAGGGACATATGATTTAAGTCTGGACGTGGCATAAGCCACGTGTAGCCACAATGTGTTCATGATACCTAATGGCTAATTGGTGGTTGAGACTAAATTCTGGTTGTGTTCAGAGGAGGTGGATAGATGATTAGATAGAGCTGAAGTACCAGTGTGCCGTGGAGAAGTAGACCCCTAAAATGTTTTTTTCTGGAAAGAATGAAGTACCAATGGACAAAATATTTCTGAATATCACTTTTGACATGGCTATGGTGTGTTTAAATTGGTGGCAATTTGTAGCAGTATAGGAATCTAGCAGCAATATAAAAATCTAGGGGGAGAGTCACAGTCATCGGCAAAATTGGACAACTTTAGTGTATTAAGGGTTGAAGGTGACGGCCATACTTCCTCTTCTCACCCCCTCACTTCCTCTAGGTCTCAGTTCATATTTTCAGAGACTACCTTTCAAACACTACTCTGTAACGTTGCATACACCTTTCCTGCTCCTTACCTTGACCTAGCCCTTGGTCCTAGTACCTAGTACTTCTTGTTTACCTTGCACGGCTTACTTGTTCTCCTAAGCCCTTATCACTACCACACACACACACACACACACGCGTGCGTGCATGTGCAAATTGTCTCACCTACTGGAATAGAGCTTCATAAGAACAGTTTTGTTCACTGCTGTATAAACCCAGAGCATGGCAAAGCACCTATGACACACTAAGTACCTGATAAATATTTGATTAATGGATGAGCACAGCATGACATTAAGAATCACTATCAAATTGTCCTTTATTTAAAGGCAAGTGACTTGAGGCAAAAATGGCATGTCCGAGAATGTGGTGATTTGTGTGGACCGACACCGCCTTTATTCCTGCTCTTCATGTAACTAAAACTTCACCTTCTAACATCTGGGGAATCTGAATTCCCATGAGTGTCAGGCATACAAATTGCCGCCCAGGCACTGCCAATGTGATTTTTGATGGAGGGGGGGGGGCGCTTCTGTCCATCTGGCAGTGTAGATGGAACCACATTCTGTTCAGGGCTTCCGGTGATGGCAGGGGAGAATTTGGCAGGTTGTGTATGGCTGAAGTGAGGTCTCTGGGCTCATTATTATCCCATACAAGTGTCCTTTTCTCATTAATATGAGACGAGGCAACCAATCCAGCAAAAAGCCCACAGTTCTCTAACTGCTGCTAGCACTGTAAAAAGGCAAAGTGCATTTTTTTTTTTCCTGAATGGTTGCAATAGACAGACTCCTAGTCCATAATGGGTTAAAGCTGCTGAAAGCCCATCTGTAAAAAGCCACAATTACTAACATTTACTGACAGCAATTGTGACAATGGAGAACAATTTTCTTAAAGCTAATTCAAACAATCTTTGGAGTGGTCATTTGTGGCAGTAAATAGATGGCTGCTAAAGTAGAGAATTTAAAGAGAATTTTCCCCATCATGGAACTAAAGCAGGCATATTTTGAAGCTTACTTGGGAAAGGAGGAAAAGAAATGTGGGAGACATTTATCTTATTAAAAGGCATTCATTTCTCTGTTCTCAAACTAATGTGCCATGCCATTACTTCACCACATAATGAGTGAAACATTGATGCATAATTAGGCATCACCTTATGACAGCATGAGCCGTTAATCAAACAATAATTTTAAAGGTTGCCATGGAAGAAAGGTTCAGGTTTATTCTTGGATTTTTTTTTTAAAGTAGTACAAGCTGCTAGGTAGAGAAGCTCTGAAAAAAGAAACATCAAACCTTTAAATAACAGAATCTTTCCTTTTTAACTGAAATAATATGCCTATTCATCCTTAGAAGTTGTCATTTCTATTCAGAATTGCCTTCAAGATTTTCTTTTGGGACTTTTATCACTGAAATTATTCTAGTCTACTGCAAAGAAGGGATAAATGAAGTTAGGAACTTTCA
The DNA here is from genome assembly GCF_016509475.1 of Prionailurus bengalensis. Taxonomy (NCBI): domain Eukaryota; kingdom Metazoa; phylum Chordata; class Mammalia; order Carnivora; family Felidae; genus Prionailurus; species Prionailurus bengalensis. The sequence goes on from NC_057344.1 coordinate 55,800,852, forward strand.
GCTTTTGGTTAAATCTGGGTAAAAATTTGGACGTGTGAATTTCACTGCTTTATGTTTTTCTCTCCCCTGCCATAACCCACATAAAGAGGAAATGCATTGAAGTCATTTTTATACACTATTGAAGTAAGTTCACAGGTTTAATCAATCAGTTAATGTAGTTAAAAAAAATGAGATCTGGCTGATTTAATTGTTTTGCAACATATTGGTTTACCATTACTAAAAATACTTTAGACTGGAGACTTCTCTTCAGCCATCTGGACTCCTTGAAAATTTTTATTCACTGTGTCAGTGTGGATGATTGTGATATCTATTCCATTCATACACAAAACACAACTCTCGTGTAAGCCTCAAAGCCTATTTTTTTTAGTTCTCTGTCGTGTTGCCTTTAAGAGTGGAACATTACTGTTCAATTGAGTTTTGAAGTCCCCCTGTGTTTGAAAGAAGCCCTGTTGGTCTGGTTGATGTGGCCACTGAGACGTCTGGGCTCTGCAAATCCATCGGCTCCTCGGGCTGTGCATATCAGTGCTACAGTGCCGCTCACACCAGAGGACGGATGATTTCTTCCTGCCGTACGACTCTATTCCCCCAAGACGGCTAATGATCAATAGTCATATCTTCAAAGAATATGCCATTTGTCAGTAGGAAGACAGGTAAGAGGAGACTAGGGAGCACTAAATGGAGGAAAAATAACTTTTATTTCTGTCCCTGATGAGATTGGTAGGCAGTTCAGCAAATGAAACAAGAAAGGCTAAACTAAAAGTCCATAGGGTAGGGAAGTCTGCTGCACTCCTTTATAGCAGAACAGAGCAAGCTACAGGCTCCAGTCACAGCACCTTAAAAGCAACCCAGAAATTGACTGTAGCCTGCCATTATTAAATGAAATGAGAAGGGGGACTTCCTTTTTTAATGAAGGAAGATCTATGAAGTAGGGGTTGTGAAGAAGGAGGAAATATGAATTTCCAGTAGGGTATGGGTCTTAGCCAATTAATTTGGACTATTAAAATTAAAACTAGATAAAACTAAATAAAATTAAAACAATATCCCATCTGAATTACAGCTGAGAATAAAAGGAAACAAATGTGCCTCCATATCAGTTTTCTTTTTTTAAGAAAAACTTTCTGGGTAAATAGCTATAATATAATATAATATGATACGATATACTTAATGTAATATAATTAACATAATACTATATAGTTTAATATAATATAATATAATTAATATAATATAATATAATTAATATAATATAATATAATTAATATAATATAATATAATTAATATAATATAATATAATTAATATAATAACATAACGGTGTGTTGACACATTACCCTTCCCCATTTCTTAGGAACAACACACATAGCAGGTAATGGCTCTTACCATAGACTTGTATTGATCAGTTTAATTAACAGAAAATGCTGTGGAATGTGTACCTCAAACATTCTTTGCAGCTGCAAATAGATATTTTAGCATTCTTGAGTGATTTACTTTTCTAACGACTCTTTAATCTTGGGAAGGTCAGAAGAAGCTAGCAACAGTGGTTGCCTTCAGAAAGGGAAAACTGAGGGATTGAAAGACAGTGGAGGGGAAGAAACTTACTTTTACCATGTGAACTTTTGTACCTCTTAAAATTTGATTCATGGGCAAGTATTATCTGTTCATATGTGTGTTTGAAAATATAAACTATCTTTTCAAATTTCAGCACATTCAAATGTTTAAATGATATACTTGAAATATATAATTTATCACTTTTTCAATACCTAGAACCATTTCCTCTCTCAGGCCTGGATCTTTGTGATGTTTTTGCTTCTCTGGTCCCTAATAAATCCCAGGACCTAACATAAAGGTGAGATAATATACCCCTAAAGGCCCATTTACTTCACCATAATCCTCTCTTAATTCCAACCTTATTTTTTGAGCCGCCTTGCCTTAATAAATAAGAAATTTTATTAAAAATGTTTCTTTATTTATTTTGAGAAAGAGAGAGAGCATGGGGGAGGGGCAGAGAAAGAGAGAGAGAGAGAGAGAGAGAGAGAGAGAGAGAGAGAAAATGCCAAGCAGGCTACTTGCCATCAGCAAAGAGCCTGACCTGGGGGCTCAATCTTGTGAACTGTGAGATCATGACCTGAGCCAAAATCGAGTTGGACACTTAACTGACTGAGCTGTCCAGGTGCCCCATAAATAGGACATTTTAAAAAAATCTTATTTTCACTTTTGTAATCTCTCATGAGAAATATCAACAGGGGAAAGCACTTATATGCACACATATATGCATGAACACTGAGAATAATGGGCATATATTAAATATTGTATATGCTTTTGAGAAAAGGATAATTTAGCCTCCTGAAGAAGGTCAGATAAGGACTGAAAGTAGGACTGATACTAATTCAGGTGAGATTTGGGGGAGCTGATCCCATCAGTCTATTTGCTACCTCGCACCTCTGGAACTCAGCCAGAAAACTTCTTATGACTTCTTAGCTGTGTAATTTTAATTTTTTAATTTTTAAAAATATTTTATTTTTTTTATTTTTTGAAAAATAAAAAGAGAGAGAGAGACAGAGTGTAGGCAGGGGAGGGTTAGAGAGAGAGGGAGACACAGAATCTGAAGCAGGCTCCAGGCTCTGAGCTGTTAGCACAGAACCTGTCGTGGGGCTCGAACCCACGAACCGTGAGATCATGACCTGAGCCAAAGTCAGACACTTAACTGACTGAACCACCCAGGCACCCCTTAGCTATATAATTTTGAGTCTATCAGGGAATTAACTAATCCAAATCCTATTCTTTCCTGTCTTTTTCATAGGACTGACGTTATCAATTCAATAGGAGTGCGTAAAAGAGGAAAGCTCTCATGCTGCAAGCATAGACACTTGAGATTGGCAGTGCATTATTTGTAGGCTCGATCTCCCCATTCCTCCCCACTCTCCTTTATCCTTCTGGCATCCTAAAAGAAAAGGGAAAAAGAAAAACTAGATACACTTACTCCAATTTTTGTGAGTTGAGATTAGCCTTCATGCTAGTTCATTCATTAAATTGTCACCAGAAAGAATACAATACAGAAGGAGAGAGAGAGAGAGACAGAGAGAGAGAAAAGCAGTCTTTCAACTATGGAAATTAAGGGAAAGTGTGTGCTTAATGAGAAAAAAGAGCAGTACTTATCTATTATTGTGATTTCAGAGAAAAAAGTACAGGGATGAGGCACAATGACTTTTTGAAGAGCCTTGTTATGCATGAACTGGAAAAAATGTCACAAGCAGTTCTCAAGATAGAGCCCAAGACGCAGGGTAATTGGCAGTTACAAATTAGTGGTGATCAGCTAAAGTAGGCCTTATTGCTAAGAAGCCATCTTATTTCAAACATCTCAAATCACTTGCACCACTCTTGAAACCTAATCATCAAAGCTTTTCTGAATGGGACCTGCCATATTAGCCTTAGAGCCACTCTTACAGACCAGCCTAAGAACTGCTGAGATGCTGCTCATTTTCTGTCTCAATAAGGTCTGAATCAGACTGACATAAAAGACTTCAGATGGATGGGTTTAAAGAGATGATCAAATAAGTGTAGAATTTTTAGGAGACTGGAATTATTTGAGAATTTCTATTTACCTAGAGGAGGAGATTCTTTACAGTCTTTTAATATTTCATTTCTATCTTCTCTGAGTTTCATTGAAAGAGAAGATATGCACTTTCAGTATGCAAGGTCAGTATAGGAGCTGTTGTGTTTTTATACATTAGCAAAAAAGGTTGGAAAATAAGATAATGAAATTCTATTTACAATGGCATCAAAACATCAGATACTTAGAGATAAATTTAATGAAAGACATACATGATCTGTACACTGAAAACTATGAAGTGTTTCTTAGTAAAACTAAAGAGGGCTTACATTAAGACAGTATGTTCAAGGGCTGGAAGACTTTCTATGGTTAAGAATCATTTATTTCCCAGTTGATCTTTTCAGTCAATACAATCTCAATCAAAACACCAATAGGTTTTGTAAAAAAACAGTATGTGTATTACATTCCGATTGTTACTATAACAACTTAAGGACTTAAATAAGCTCATTATCTCTCAGTTCTGGAGGCCAGAAGTCTGATATGAGGGCTAAAGTCAAGCTGATGGCAGGGCTTGTTCCTTCTAGAGGTGTCAGGGGACATCCTGTTCCTTGCTTCCAGCATTCTTTGGCATGAGGCCACATCACTCCAATCTCTGTCCAATTGTCATGTTGCCTTTTCCTCTCCTGTAGTCAAAGCTCCCCTACTTCCTTCTTATAAGGACACTTGTGATTAAATTTATGCCCCACTTTGACAGTCCATGATAATCTTCCTCCTCAAAATCCTTAACTTGCTCACATCTGCAAATTCTCTCTCTTTTTTTAAAATTTTTTTTAACGTTTATTTATTTTTTGAGACAGAGAGAGACAGAGGATGAATGGGGGAGGGTCAGAGAGAGAGGGAGACACAGCATCGGAAACAGGCTCCAGGCTCTGAGCTGTCAGCACAGAGCCCGACGCGGGGCTCGAACTCACGGACCGCGAGATCATGACCTGAGCCGAAGTTGGCCGCTTAACCGACTGAGCCACCCAGGCGCCCCTCTCTCTCTCTTTTTAAAAACGATTAGTCATTTTTGAGAGAGAGAGAAAAAGAGAGAGAAAGAGGAAGAGAGAAGGAGCAGGGGAGGGGTTAAGGAAAGGGGACAAAGGATCCCAAGCAGGCTCTGTGCTGATAGCAAGAAGCTGGATGTGGGACTGGAACTCACAAACCATGAGATCGTGACCTGAGCTGAAGTCAGATGCTTAACTGAATGAGCCATCCAGGCAGCCCTGCAAAGTCTCTTTTGACATATAAGGTAAAATTCTCAGGTTACAGGGATTGAGATCTGAATATTTTTGAGGACCATTATTCAGCTTCCCATGGAAAAATATAAAATTCTAAAGTGTATATAGAAATGCAAAGAATCTAAAGCAGAAAGACAATCTTAAAGAACTAAGTTGGTGGATTTATGCTACCTGGTTTCAAGATAACACTATAAAACTACATGAATTAAGTCAGTGGTTTTGGTGTAAGGGTAGATAAATAGGCTAATGAAACTAGGAAAATAACAGTTTCCTGAATTTTTCGTTGTTTCTGTAAAAAGCCCTAGCTTTCTGAGCCATATATACTATTAAGTTAGAGAATATTTACTTTCCCTTCTCCTAGAAACATTTTCACATACGTTAAGAATTAGATCTGTAGCTATTTTACTTTATTATTATTTTTTAATTTATGTATTTATTTTGAAAGAGAGAGAGAGAGAGAGAGAGCATGTGTGCATAAGCACGGGAGGGGCAGAGAGAGAGGGAGAGAGAGAATTCCAAGTAGGTTCCACACTGTTAGTGTAGAGCCTGATGGGGGGCTTGAACTCACAAACCATGAGATCATGGCTTGAGCCGAAATCAAGAGTCAGATGCTTAACCGATTGAGGAACCCAGGGACCCCTGTAGCTACTTAAAAAACTTCTCTTATAATCCCTAAAGCCAAATGGTTACATCCCCGGATAGGCACCTAGATTCTATCCAAAGGTTCTAGGGAGACTACAATATTATATTCCTAGGTATTTACATTTAAAATAATCCAAATATCTGCATAAATGGTGCTGAATATACTTAAGTAACAAGTGATTCTTTTGCCAAAAGAGCTTGAACTCCTTCTCTCCATCTCTTAGCCTATTCAATGTTGATGATCAAACTTGAATGTGTTTAAGATTCACTCAGAAATTCTTAAACTTAACCTATAGAAATTTATATACCGTTGGTCTGGGAAGGGTCCATATCTTTTTAACAAACATCCCAACAGTTTTTGATGCAGGTGGTTTAAGGATCATTCTTTGAACATGGCCATGGGAAAATGTTTTTTCCACAGAGAAAATTATGATTCAAAGTACTTTGTGGAAGAGATAAGCAATGCAAAAAATATATTTGCATTATGGAAGTAAAATGAGTATTGGTTTTATTAAGTGAAGAGTTATGATAAATCAGTAAGATAAATGTATTAAAAAAAACAAGCTGGGGATATGCATGATCAGTTTCCAAAGAAGAAATATAAATGGTGAATTAAGCTATTCAATAGCATTATAATAAAATCAATGCAAATTAAAAACAAAAAGAGAGCTATGCTGCAATTTACAAATCATCACAAATTAAAAAAAAAGTATTCCATGGAAGTCAGTTAACAATGTGAGAACAATAAAGTGGGGCACAAAAAAGGGTTTAAAGTGGATTAATTTTTAATATCAGTCCCACTGATTAAAGTTCCCAATGGGGATGGCCTAGTTACAATATCACAAAACAGTTCACTGTTTTATCATAGTTACCAAACTCCATTTAAAGAGTAGCTGCCATTTTGTAAGTACCATTAAACGATTACTTACTAGTGATAGGAAATCTATTATTTTTCCTCTTTTTTTCTTTCTTCTATCACCATCTATCTTATTTAATACCTACAAAAAGGGTGTGCAATATTTTATCTTCAGTTTTTGGTTGGGGAAACTACATGAATTGCAGAGCCATTTTGACTGTTTGATACTTAAGCCCCATCCACATTATTACATATAATAATATTTAGGGGAATAGTTTCATAACAGGAAACAAGATGGGGAGGATCTTATGTGACTATTAGAAAAAAATTTCTGGGGGTGCCTGGGTGACTCAGTTGGTTAAGTGTCTGACCTTGGCTCAGGTCATGATCTCATGGCTTGTTAGTTTGAACTCTGCGTCGGGCTCTGTACTGACACCTCAGAGTCTGGATCCTGCCTCTCAAAAAATGAGTAAATATTAAAAATTAAAAAAAAATTCAGTAAATAAAGGGCTCAGGGGAAATGTGGTGAAGTAAGAGTATGACAGGCCATGAAGGTAGCATGGGGCTGCATGGGGAGGAGACTATCACAGAATCCTTGAAGATGTGACATAACGTGAGATTTGGGAAGACAAGTTTGATAATACTCTCCAACATAGGGTGAGTTGCCGTGATCAGAAATTAGAGGTGAGGCATCAGTTTTGAGGCAAATATATCATTTAGAAGAGTGATAATAAACTCAGATATTAGTAAGGTATACTAAAATCCACAGAACCTTAGAAAAGATCTGGTCCCTGTGCCTTTGATAAAAGCTTTCTCATTTCAATTTCAAATTATTGAACTTCTCAATTAGAAAAACCACTGTTATTTGTTGTTTTCACTAGATCATCTTCGGAACATTTTTTACTTGGGTAAACAGAGTTCATACCACATGATTATGTCAAGGTTTTGAATAAATTTAATATGTGTGGAAATAAATTGTGCACAGCTGCTCAATTCAACTAACTTTTAAACCATTTTAGTTTCTTTTGTAAATGCATATCTCTGAGTTTTCAAAACCGCCTCTTCCTATGAATATATGAGCTTTCCCCTTTGGTCTGATATTACAGCTAAGCTTTGCAGGATTTTATTAAAACATACAGCCAAGTCAGCAAAATAGTATTCCATCTCTTCTGTCAATGCCAATATTGTACACACACTTAGAATTATTTTAGCCTCAGAAAATTGGAGTTTAACTGTATCATTAGATAATTATCTATGGCAAGATAAAAATCTTAGTCTTGTTAGTGTAATGACACAATTTAGTGCCCCAAATAGTCTTACATACTACTAATTACAACAAGATCGATAGTTCTACTTAGCTTACTTTGGAAATGACATGGACTTCTTTCAGGGAAACTATTTGCTACATCTTCATGGTACCAGAACAAATGGTCTATTCAGTATAAAAGTCAATTAAATTTTATTTGCAATTAGATAAGTGAAACATTTACTGACTTGGCCACTTCTGCTTTTCTATCAATGTTTGGTCTGTATGCATCTTTAACTTTTCTTAGTAGGATTAAATAATATCTTAAGTGCAGTATATCAAGTATAAGTAGTTCTTTACCTGATAGTGGTCTGAATATTTAAGCACATTTAGATTTTTATTTACTGTTTTTTTTAATGTTTATTCATTTTTGAGAGAGAGGGAGACAAAGCACGAGCAGGAGAGGGACAGAGAGAGAGGGAGACACGGAATCCAAAGCAGGCTCCAGGTTCTGAGCTGTCAGCACAGAGCCTGACGTGGGGCTAGAACCCATGAACCGTGAGATATGATCTGAGCTGAAGTCAGATGCTTAATTGACTGAGTCACCCAGGCTCCCCTTTATTTACTGTTATTGATGATTGAAACTAAAACCTGATAAGTAGAGTTGCTAGATCATATGGTAATTCAATTTAAAAAAAAATTTTTTTTAACATTTATTTTTGAGACAGAGAGAGACAGAGCATGAACAGGGGAGGGTCAGAGAGAGAGGGAGACACAGAATCTGAAACAGGCTCCAGGCTCTGAGCAGTCAGCACAGAGCCTGACGCAGGGCTCGAACTCACATACCGCGAGATTGTGACCTGAGCCGAAGTCGGTCGCTTAACCGACTGAGCCACCCAGGCGCCCCGGTAATTCAATTTTTAATCACTAACTCAAAAAGATATCTGCACTCCCATGTTCACTATAGCATTACTTACATTTGTCAAGACATGGAAAAAAAAAGCCTAACAGACAGCCAAAAAAAAGCCATCAACAGATAAATGGATAAAGAAAAAAAATATATATATATGCACACACATATGTAATACATACGTACACAGGCACAAAAATTCACATGATTCTGATTGTCATACATAGTCACACAATTTCAAACACACATAATGCCTTCTCCAGAATAATGACCTTGTAATTTAATTTGCATATGACCAAACTAGCTTCCATATTTTTTGATAAAAGACTTTGGATAGGAGAATGTAAATACATTTGGCCCAGGAAATGATTATAAGACTTAATAAATAGGTGTTGTCTTTCAGAGATTTGAAGTGGACATTTGTGGATGAAGAGATTTTTTTTTCCCCTTGGTCTTTGAATGCTATAAGAAGTGCCCTAGTTGGATATCCTCCGTTTCAATCATGTCTGATTGTGGTTGACAGAATTATGGTCCCTAAGAAGATTCATAGTCCCTAAACCCTAGGACTATGAATATGTTACCTTATATGGTAAAAAGAGAACTTTGCAGATATAATTAAGGTTACTTAACTGATGTTGAAATAGGGAGATTCTTGGTTTTCTAGTAGATCCAATGTAAGCACAGGAACCCTTAATCCAGAAGAAGGCAGAAGAGGAAGTTAGATGCAAGAGAAGTCAGATTGGTTTGAAACTCTAGAAGGATTTGGAGCACTGCTGCTGGCTTTGAAGGAGGAGTCACAGGCCAAAGACAGTGGGCACCTTCCAGGAGCTGAGAATGATCCCTGGCTGGCAGCCAGGAAAGAAATGGGGACAATTGTGTCAGCAACCTGAATGAGCCCAGACATGGATTATCCCTCAGAGTGTCCGGAAAAGAGTCCAGGCCAGCCAGCATCTTGATGACACTTTAACCAAAGGACCCATCTGAGCCCTGCTTGAATTCTGACCTCCACAAGTGTGAGCTAATAAAAAGGTATTATTGTTAAAAAAAAAAAAAAGAGAGAAAGAAACTAAAAACCTCAATAATATACAGTAAGAGCAACCACTATCATTTACTGGGTAACTAATATGTACAGGGATTATGCTAGATCTTTTTTTCTATAAAGCTCATTTATTCCTCATTATAATCTTACGAGTATATATTATGCATGTAAGAAAATTAAGCATCAGAAAGGCTAAATAATTTTGTAAGAAGTCACATAGGCTGTAAGAGAAAAGTTGGAATTTTAATCTACATTGCTCTAACCCCAAAGCTCAGTGACCCTTCTTTGAATGCTATTGCTTCCTGTAACAGTAACATTGGAAATATCAGCAATACTATTTTATTATAAAAAATACAAAGACCTGTTGTATAAATCTTCTCTCTCTCTCTCTCTCTTTTTGTAAGATGAATCACATCATGACAAAGATAAGCTAAATATAATGTAAAGACAGAGAGCAAAGTGGAGTTTTAGCTCTCTCTTCTTTAAGCAGGTAACTCAAATCTCTATTTCTTGCTCTGACATTTCTCTGAAGCCACTGGGCATCTGTCCTTCAAGGGTTTTCTAGCTCCTCAATCTCAAAATGTCACCAACTGAGCTCATTATCTTTCCTCTCATGTTTCTTTATTTCCTTTCTGCCAGTGGCTCCAGGGTCTTTGAGCTACCCAGGCTTAAATACTGGTGGCAGTTCTGAGTTCTTCCTCTCCCTTTCACCTGACATTCTCAGTTTCCAGGTCCTGTTGACCCTTCTTCAAAATTTCCCCTCTTCTCTGATTTCACAGATACTACTTTAGTTCAGGCTGCTTTTATTCTTTCCTGAAATACATATATACTTTCCACTTCAAATTACCACATTGCTAGTTCCACAGCAATGTTTCTAAATCACTGCTTTGATTATGCTATTTAGCTACTCTAAAACCTTTACTGGCTCTCTGTTGCCTACACCATAAGATTGTCAGATAAATTGTTGGATTTCCATTTATGTTTGAATTTAATAGTTGCATGGGACCTACTCATAGTAAGAAATGTTTACTTCAAATTCATATTTAACTGGGTTTCCTGTGTTTTTAGCTAATTCCGGCAATGCTATTATAGTATTGAATATAAACTCTTTAATCATCTGTCCAATAAATGAGCCCAGCCAATGGCTCTATTTTTATCCATAGTTCTGTTCTTCCAGTCCATCTTCCAGTCAAACAATATTACTTAACTAGTCCCACACATGAGTTATGCTCCTGCTCTAGACTGAACGTCTGTGTTCCTCCCCCAATATACGTATTGAAACCTAATCCCCAAGATAATGATATTTGGAAGAGGGCCTTGGGGGAAGTGATTAGGTCATGAGAGAGGAGTCCTCATGAGTGGGATTAATGCCCTTATTAGAGAGACTTCAGTGAACTCTCTTGCCCCTTCTTCTATGTGAAGTCACAGTGAGAAAAGGGTCCTCCGTGAACCAGGAAGCTGACGGTCACTCATAGCAAATATACTGTTGCCTTGTTAGTGGACTTCCCAGCTTCTAGAACTATGAGAAATAAATGTTTATTGATTAACCCAATCAATCTATAGGGTTTTTTTTTTTTTTGTTATTGTGGTTATAGAAGCTCAAAAGGACTAAGGTGCATACCCTGTGCCTTTGCTGAACTATTTGTTGGTGGTACAGCAAAAATGCTATCCCTTGAAGGAGTCCATGATTCCTCTAAGAACTCCATGGCTCTTGGTTTGTATTTTTCTTGCTCTACTTGTTCCGTCACAGTTTGTATGACTGTATGTTGTCTGCCTCTTCTTCCTAGTTAATTGTAAGCTCCTTCAGGGCACGGTCCATGCTTCTCTCATTTGCATATACCTCCAATTCTAACATTGGGCTTTACACATATTAAACACTCAGTATTTATTGAATAAATGAGTAAAATGGTAGAAAAGACTTTTAATTCCAAAGATTAATTTTTAACTTTTGAAAATTCTTTTAACTCTAAAAATGAGTTATCTTTTTGTGCATTATCATATGGGATTATCGTAGCCATACATTTTGCAACTGTTGCCCACAATGAGAAATTAAAAAATACCTAGTAGGGTGTGTGTTACATGTGTGAATCCTACTCAAGTACTACTTAGTGATAGTTCATTACATTCTGTTAAAATTTATCAGTTCTCAGGTATTCCCAAGAAACAAATGTAGAATGTCTTTCCTCGTTTTTTTTTTTTTAACGTTTATTTATTTTGGGGACAGAGAGAGACAGAGCATGAACGGGGGAGGGGCAGAGAGAGGGGGAGACACAGAATCGGAAACAGGCTCCAGGCTCTGAGCCATCAGCCCAGAGCCTGACGCGGGGCTCGAACTCACGGACCGCGAGATCGTGACCTGGCTGAAGTCGGACGCTTAACCGACTGCGCCACCCAGGCGCCCCTGTCTTTCCTCGTTTTTTAATTATTTTGTGGGAATGTCATGCTTCTAGTTTCACTAGAACTTTAACCTACCTTAGATAACCTAGCAATAACCCAGATTTTCTATTAATTAGGAAAGAAAAAGGTCACATGGCCATTGAGCAGTTGATGTATGAGGTTAAGTTAGGGGCTTGGGGAGGGAGGCACACAGATTTGACATTTGAGAAGCTTGTAAGAATAGTTCAGATCTGGATGTTGCGGACATGGATTTTCATTTCTACCAAGCCTGCAACTTTATATCCCTTCTTTGTGTACCTTGATATATCAAACAGCGGTGTTTTGTGAAAACATCGAGCCTCAGTGATATATTTTCATTCATTTTCCTATCAGTTGCTACTGAGTATTCTGGTGTCAGGCCCATTGCTTCTTATTCCAACAGATAAATTGCATCATTCTGGTTGTTTCTGGCCTGACACAAATAATAAGTTGAAGGACAGCCCAGTTTAGCTCTTTGTAGACAAATTTTATACAGGTTCAAGATATTTTAGCTCTGATTTATTAACTACTTTCAAGAACATATATGCAAGCTGTATCATGTTGGAAAAGCAATGCCTAGGAACATAATTCTGAGTTCTTTTAGCCCCATCAGTATGTAAATCATCAAGTAGAATACAAATGCCCCACCAGCAAAACAGTCAGAATGACATTCCCACCATTGCATATGGATGAAGCCATGGCTGATAAATTCCTTCTCCAAATATGCTCTCTTGCTGCATTATTTATGGACTTTGAAAATGCAGGTTGACTCCTGCAGTAATTCGTTGGCACTATTCTCTTCCTAGTGGGATCTGTGAGCTGTAACCTGATCCTTGGATGGAAAACATTTATCCTTTCTTTGACAGCAAAATTGTGACTCTAGACCAGCAACGATTGCTTTTTTTTTTTTTTTTTTGAATTTTGAGTCTTAAAATCATAGAAGTTGAAAGGACAATTGAAAATTTCCCTGCTTTGGCTGCCTTTATCTATCTAGAAAGATATTTAATCTGCTTCTACATGGACTTTTTTAATTAAAAATGAAACCTGGGATTTTTAAGGCATGTTGCATTATCTGAACATTTAAATAAATATTCCCAGTATTATTTAGTTCAAGATCTTCTTCCTCCAGTCTCCTTTTCTTTCTTTCTTTTTTTTTTTCATTCTGTTAGAGCTATTGAAAGCATCCACAGAGGCAGCAAAACTTGTTAAGCAAATTTAATGTAAAGTACAGATTTTTTCAGAGAGCCACAAAAGGGAAAAGGGCTTTTTGCAACATAGATACAGAATTGCATAAAGTACTTCCAATGAGTGAAATACAGTTTTCAGGGCAGGAGGGATTATCTATACAATATTCCAAAATTTCACCTGGGAACGAGTGCTTTCTTTTTGCCGAAAACGTGCAAATTCCCTTATAATAACTCTATAAATTAAAATAAGCTCAGGGACTGAAAGAATATACTTAAGCCAAGGAACCGTTTAATAAGCTGTGTAATGAACAGAGGTCGGGAGAGGGGAGGCAAAAGGGGACCAGGAAGAGACACTGTCTTCCTTTTCTTCTTTTTAAAAATCTCTATCATTCCATCTGCCCCCGCCTTTTAATGAGCTTTTCTGTTTCTTCATTCTGTCTATTCCTATCTGCCATTATGTTACATTGGAATGCTGGTTGTTAGTATCTCCTTGAATGATTTTGAGTTTTCTTTTTTTCCCCTCTGAGGTCATCACCAAACAGAACTCGAAAATATGCCCTTGAAATGCCATGCCTTTTCTCTTTCCACACAGCTATTTTCTCTACTTTTTTTTTTTTTTTGGTGTTTGTTTTGTTTGTTGCTTTTTGAGCAAACGTGTCTGTTGGGAAAGTCTGGCTTTGGTCTGAGAATCACTCTCATCTTCTTTGCTTGAGGTATTCTGGATGAGTACAGAAAGATGTCTAGAAACATCCCATGATCTCAGCTGAGTAGTGTCAGAGAAGACAAAGTAGGTAAAATGGAAACCACTATGTGGTCAGCAGGGGAGGAAGCAAAGTTCTCAACATCCAGCTCACCCAAAAGCTAGACTAGAAATACATGAAGTTTTATCATCCATGTAGTTTTTTGGTGCTACTTATAATCTTATGTTGTGACCAGATTTTATAACACTGAGCTAATTTTAGAACAAGTAAAAAGCAAATGACTAGACTCCTTCATCATTTCATAAACGATATTGGGGCAGAATACCCAGCATTGTGGGTTGTATAAATGTTTACTCATCTTAGATGAATAAGCAGTCAATTCCATGCAAGCTCTTTACTAAACAAGGACTCAGATGGGTCATGAGGTATTTTGGATTCTTATAGCAATTCTCCTCCAAGAAATTCCATTCATTCAGGTGCTGAAAGACTATACAGGCATGGAGCTCAATTTTTCTTTTCCAATATACCACTTAAAAAAAGTCAAGTTTTAGGAATATTCTACAACCCATTTGATATTTTGTGAACATTAATTTTCTGTAAGTTACCATGATCGATCTTTCTGCATTCTCTACGTGATATAAGTATATTCCTATTTTTATTGCTGACTTCATTTTCTTCTTAATTGCCCCATTTGTACATCTTCCTGAATCAGAGTTTACCACTATGTGATGCATAGTTGAAAACCCAGCTGCTGTTGCCATGGATCAGCACTCAAGGGAACCATGGGGGTAATACATTCCTAGATCGCTATTATGGTACTGTTGCAGAGAACAGTAACATGTTCCCCGAGGATCTTTTTCTCAGATACGTGTTCTTTGGTGAATGAAAACTGAAAATTGTCTTCACAAAGTCCTTCTTAAGATTCCCAATAACTCTTCTTTAGAACATAAACTTATTTCAAGATAACATATGCAAGTTTTGTTGAGTTAACCTTCAATAGTCTGTATAAGACAAATTATCTCCAAGTTTATTTTTATGACCTTATATTAAGAAGGGGATACATATAAGATAATTTGGAAAATAGAAAGAGGCAAATAGTAGAAATAAATAAATAAAAATGGGAATATCAGTTCTTTCTGAACAATATGGCTTTATTATTCAGAAAGAACCAATATTCCCATTTTCATTTATTTCCTTCCAGGTACACATACACAAACAGTATAAAAGCTATACTTTCTGATTCAGGAGTTGATTATTTACCCATTTTAATAATGATTCTTCAAAAGGATCATTTTAAGAGTTGCTTATTATGTATTGTAAGGTTATATAATATTATTTCACCGTTCTTACATTTACTTTTTTTAATGTTTATTTATTTTGAGAGAGAGAGACAGAGAGAATATATGTAAGTGGAAGAGGGGCAGAGAGTGACAGGGAAAGAATCCCAAGCAGGCTCCAAGCTGTCAGAGCAGAGCCTCACACGAGGCTTGTTCTCACAAACTGTCAGATCATGACCCGAGCCGAAATCAAGAGTCAGACGCTTAACCGAGGGAACCACCCAGGTGCCCCAGGAAATAATAACATGTTATTTGAAATTGCTTGTCTTTGATTATTAGTAACATTAAACATTCTTGATTTATTAGTCATTTCAAATTATGCGTTTTCTTTTAGGGTAGCTTATGTTTTTAAAATACTGAAATACTGATAACAACTCTCAGGTCCTCATTTTAATTCTAGAGCTCTGCAAAAGAGTTCACACACATTATGTTTTGTACAAAAACTAAGCCTCTTATTTAAGCACAGCTACTTCTCTGATTCTCCAAGTCTGGTCAGATCACCCTTCTCATTAAAGGCATTTGTCAAGTGTTGACGCACATCCATGCTCAGTGCTAATGGGCTCAATGGATGGTGTCTCCTGACTTGAAGTGTTTGAGATGATGGATGTGAAAGCTTCAGAAAGATGTTTACAAGGTAATTATTTGTCTACTTATTCTTATGTAACTGTCTGTCTTAAGAAACTTCAATAGAAAAACTGGAATTTGTAAAATAAATTACAACACAATGACTTCCACACTGGTGGCCTTCATTCTACTCTATGACCTAAGGCCTTTAAATATCTGAAAGAGATAGAAAATTAAATTTTCAAGCCCTTCTTTGATCATTAGTGAAAAAAAAGAAACATAACATGGGACCTTTTAATATCAGAAGACACCAGGTATAGCTGAATATTCTGGATCCTTTTCTTGATATATTCCTTACTGCATATTTCCTGATTACTTATGAATATAAATCTTACCAGTGTAATTGCTTTGGTTCTCTAGTTTTTTGTTTTTTTGGTTTTTTTTTTTGGTTTGTTTGTTTTTAAATTTATGGCATATGTACATCGTCACTGTTTTTAATTTTGAGTAATAACTTTTCCTTCTTCTTTGGTATCACTCCTCTGTCTCCTGGCAGAATAGTACTCTGTGCTTGGTCAGTGGTGGCTGACTAATGAGCTATTCAATGAAACCATGCAGGAAATTCCTTTTTGGTAGCAATTATATCACTGGCAGCTGTCAAATGGCAGAACTGAGAATTTCTTATTTAGGCAATGAGGAAACATTAAGTTGTGAAACTCTTCTAATATGCTTTACTAAATATTTATCTGCCTTACTGGGAAAGCTTGTGTGTGTGTGTGTGTGTGTGTGTGTGTGTGTGTGTGTGTGTTTTATGTTTTTATTTTATTTTTGAGAGAGAGAGAGAGAGAGAGAGCGGGAGAGGGTCAGAGAGAGAGGGAGACACAGAATCCAAAGCAGGCTCCAGGCTCCGAGCTGTCAGTACAGAGCCCAACACGGGACTCCAACCCGCCAACCGTGAGATCATGACCCGAGCCAAAGTGGGTCGCTCCACCCACTGAGCCACCCAGGATTCCTGAAAGCATGTGTTTTTGATTTTTGAATTCTCCAAATACGTGGAAGAAAGTATAAAAGATAGTTACTACTTTTGTTGAGTTTTTTGACTGAGTCTGAAGGATAATTTTCATCCAACTTGATTTTTCTTTTTCTTCAAGAGCTAACTGTGGTGTTATCAGCAGTACATATTTTCATGCAGTACTGCTTCTGTATGACTGCTTAGCATGATTCATGTCACAAGATAAATTTAGAATGTCATGTTGAGGAAAATTCCGTAATTTGAATCAACACAAAAGAGAGCTAATAAGGGGTATGGAGATGAAGGACAGGCATAAAGCAGATTAGAAAAGATGAAGTAGTCTGGGAATATTCCAGTGGCAGTCTCATGTAGTTTCAGATCACCGTTTTCTTTTTTATACTTGACATGGTCATTTTTCTTTGGCATGTTTGTTATTATTTTTGCGGTCTCCCTTCACTGGCCATTATTTAATAGCTTTTTCAATAAAAGTGAAATGACATGAAGCCACTTTCATTAACAGAGGAATATTTATGCAGCTCAGGCCCCCACAAAACTGATTTGCGAATTGGTAAAGTCCACATATTTTACTTTTCTCTCACGTAGTTGTCAATGAGCAGAAGCATCATCAGTGTTCAAATAAGGTTTTCCAGGCTACTAAAAGTAGATCTGTAGGATAAGAATGCTTAAATTTTGCTTTTCAATATGGTAAGTAGATTTTTTTTTAATTTTATAAATTACTTGAGGGCAGGGAGGATTTTTTTTTTAATTTTTTTTTAACGTTTATTTATTTTTGGGACAGAGAGAGACAGAGCATGAACGGGGGAGGGGCAGAGAGAGAGGGAGACACAGAATCGGAAGCAGGCTCCAGGCTCTGAGCCATCAGCCCAGTGCCTGATGTGGGGCTCGAACTCACGGACCGTGAGATCGTGACCTGAGTCGAAGTCTGACGCTCAACCGAGGCCACCCAGGCGCCCCGGATTTTTTTTTTTAAACTGGAAAAGAAGATAAGATCAGTGACTACCCTCTCATTGGCCTGGCATAGTTCACAATCAATGATCAAGTACTAACACTTAAAGATATGTCACTTTACACTTGGTAGGTTGATCAGATTGAAGATTCCAGTGTTTTCTGATAAATGGGAGCAGTGGAAGACCATATAGGCAACAAATAAGCCTTGGGAGAAGAAAGGTTTACTATTATTAGTTTATCCCAAATAACATACAGCCTACAATTTTCTGGATTCTGATTTTGAATTTTAAATATAAAACTGATTATGTTTAATTAAAGGATAGTTCCCAAGTGGTGTTTATAATAAAATTCTCCTCTTACATGTGAAATTAAATGTATAGAACTGTACTACAATTCCACCACGAAGCTTCTTTTAACTCACAGTCAAGGTTGGTAGAATAATCTGTGAGGTTTAATAAGAGATCTAGCTGTAGTTTCGTCAACTTGTACCACATAATTTTTCCATTCTAAAAATCAGATATTTATGAGAACAAGATGGAGAGGGGGCACCATGGTTCTATAATCCTGCATATTCCTAACTTGCCTCACCAGAGCCCATATATTCTTCTCTGTACGCTGCCAGTACAGAGCCCAATGCAGGGCTTGAACTCACAAACTGTGAAATCATGACCTGAGCTGAAACCAAGAGTTGGATGCTTAACCAACTGAACCACCCACGGGCCCCTCTTTCTCTAGATTTTTAATTTTAGGATGAGTTTGCTCCTGCCACAAGCAGTAAAGAGCCCAATCAGGAAACCATTCCGTTTCTGTTCCCTCTTGGTCCACATCTTTTTGAGCTTCATTTTCTTCCTCTCATCTTTCCTATCTTTTACATCATCTCCTGGTGTTGGTCCCTGCTTTTAGGGAGCTGCTTGGGTTACTTTGTCTATTTTCTCACCTCTGTGGGCTCATTTGACTCCACTGACTATTGGGGGCCCTAGGAGGTACTTCTTCCCCTTCCCCCTTCAGACCCACATTGGGGTTGGGTAGAGGAGATAAGACCACCTTAGGAGAGAGCAGTCACACCATCCAGCAGTGAGCAGAGTTGGCCAGGTAGGCAGATCAGCAGTCAGTGTCCTTGATGCTATGCTTCACTTGTTGACAGTGGAGGTAGCCAGAAAGGAGCAGGCTGAGGCAGGCTATTTCTGGGAAAGCTGTGGCAAAGCAGGGCATCAATGCTGTCAAGAGTAGAAAACCACTCCATTCATCAGGAAGGAGGTCATCACAGAACAATTAGCATCTCAGGAGTAAGGGGGGAGGTAAGAAGAGAAGAGCCAGAGAGACTTGTTTTGGAATCATTTTTAAGGAAAATTTTAGAAATAATGATATTAGTTATTACTATTAGGTAACCCTATA
The DNA here is from genome assembly GCF_016509475.1 of Prionailurus bengalensis. Lineage (NCBI taxonomy): Eukaryota > Metazoa > Chordata > Mammalia > Carnivora > Felidae > Prionailurus > Prionailurus bengalensis. The sequence goes on from NC_057344.1 coordinate 55,819,947, forward strand.
ACCCAATGATTTTACTTCTAGATATATTCTAGGGGAACACTTCTTGCATATCACAGGGAAATACGTTCAAGAATTCTTACAACACCCTAGTGTATATAACAGAGTGGTTGTAGTTTCAGCTTGTTTCTCCTATTGTCTTGGCCAAGGCTGAAAGCTGAGACCCACAAGAAATACATGGTCCACATTAGGCATCTGAGAACTACCAGTGTGGTTGGGATTAGGTATTTTCTTACACAGTAGCCTGAAGGATTCCAGTTTACAGAACTGGCCTTTTCTTTTCACTACAATCCAAATTTATGAAAGAAGAGTCCTGAGGGGCTCTTGGGTGGCTCAGTCTGTTAAGCATCCAACTTTAGCTCAGGTCATGATCTCACAGTTCATGAGTTCAAGCCCCACATGGGGCTCTCTGCTGTCAGTGCAGAGCCTTCTCCAGATCCTCTGTCCCCTTCTCTCTCCCCCCCCCCCACACACACGCTGTCTCTCTCACTCTCGCTCTCTCTCTCTCTAAAAAATGAATAAACAAAAAAAAAGGAAGAAAAAGAGTCCAGAGAATGAGAAAGACCATAAATATTCTGGGGAGTAGAAGATCTGTCCATTCTCTCTGTGGTATTCCAAGAAAATCATGCCCCCAGTGTATGGGTGCCTGAGAGAAAGAGAAGCTGACATTGCACAGCTGGATATGCCTGGTTGGTGCATCAAGAAGAGATGGTACAGTAGGGACCATGATGCATGGAAGATTCCTAAAACATCCTCCTGCCAAAACCTAGGGCAGGAGGCCCTAGAGGGTAGACAAAATTGAAGACTGTAGTCTTGTGACAAGAGACTTATCTCCTAGCATGACTACCAGCTTTGTATCAACGAACATATATGATCTTTCACGGGGCTTTTATGCAGAATGGAGCCAGAGTATTTACATGGATCCAATAGGTAATATGCCAAAGTGATCTCTTACCTCCAATTTGAAGAGTTTAACTGCTTCCATTTCACTGGCCAGAATAATCAACTGACGATACCTCCGTTAAAAGGGGCAGGGGGTTTCATCCTCCATGTATCCAGCAGCAGAAGAGAACTATTAGTGAACCTTAGTAATTTCTGACACATCTACTTTATTATCTGCACAGATGAAATTTCTGGATGGATCTAGGCTAATGAGGGAGTTCAGGGACATTTTGATTTTACACTCTGCTCCTTCTTCCTCCTGTGGTTATAGGGCAAGAAGGTAGATAAGGGAGGAGGATGAAAGTAATAGCTACATTACTGAAACAATTTTATTCCAATGGGTTGAGCCTCCCTGATTAACTGGTTATATGTATAATAGAAAAACTTGGGAAATGCCTAAATATCCAACAGTGAGGAAATGGATCGCTAGATATATTGCAATAGTTATAAAGTAACACATTTTGATAAATAGGAACAGACATAGATCTCAGTTGTGATGTTGAATGAAAAAAAACCATATTGTATGATAGTAAGTACAGTGGAAATTGTACGTGTACATACAACACTCTATCCTATGCTTTTCTTGGATATATAGATGTATATGTGTATATCTGTGTGTGTGCAAAGAGGGGCCAGAAGTTCATTCCACATTGATAGTGCTTACTCTTGAGAGAGAAGGAGAGAAATTTTGTGCAAGAAGAAGCCAATGATACTTCAACCGTATGTGTGATGTTTGTTTGTTAATCTAAAAGCTTCTATGAAAGCATGGCAACAATCTTTATAACTGTCAGCAGTAACAATGGTAAGAACATGTGCATTTGTTTTAATTATGCTCCACATCTTTTTCTATCTTTACAATTTATCAAACATTAGGTTAAACATGAAAAAACAAAAAAAATGACAAAGGATGTATAATCTCAACATTTTGTTTCAGTTTGAGGAGGCAGATCACATCTATGTTCACTTGTCTGTGTGGGGAACATCACCAGAATTAATATTTATGGAGCGATTCTCATATATTATGTGGCACATTACCTGGTATGTTCTAATTAGTTCATGGATGTCCTGATTTACATGCAGTTTGCATAATTTGGAAAGATGATGTTGAATTCAATTGACATTTCTTCTTTGTGGGTGAATGGAGCTTAGAGGTTATAATTGGAGAGCTTGAGTTCAGAGTTTAGTGCTTCCTAGTTATGTGGCTTTAGGCAAGTCTCATGATCTCTTGGAGCCTCAGTTCCTCACCAGTAAAATGGGGAAGATAATCTGTCTTGCCTTGCAGGACTGTTGCCAAATCCTATTACCCCTGTAGAAACATTTTAAAGCCCAGGCAGTAGGCTGCCTGGGTGGCTCAGTCAGTTAAGCATTGAACTTCAGCTCAGGTCATGATCTCATGGTTCATGGTCCAAGCCCCAGGTCAGGCTCTGTGCTGACAGCCCAGAGCCTGGTGGTGCCTGCTTCAGATTCTGTCTCCCTCTCTCTCTCTGGTCCTACCCCTCCCTCCTGTCAAAAATGAATAAACATTAAAAAAAAAAAAACCTAGGCAGCACAATAATACTCTAGTTTCTGAATTTAAACTTTATTAATTAATAAAATAAGTTGTTAAGGGAAGAAGCAGTAAAGTATGGACACAGGGACATGAATTTTCTATTCCAGGATAGCAAATGTTTGCAAAACCTCAAGGCTAAAGAAAATGGAAACTTTGCTTTCTTCTCTCTGTATCTGAAGGTAGCCTATAAGACTATGCATTAGGTATTACACATGGTAAAGGTGTGTCAAGGCCTGACATGAACCAGATGCTTAATCAACAGAAGCACTAAAATTCATTATTAATTATGCATTTTTACATAATTATAGGGTCAAGTAAAAATTAATGGAAAAAAAGATGAAATGGGAACCTCTAGAGGAGTTTGCTAAGAAAAAAAAAACATCAGATAACACACAAAGTCCTGCACTCTAGGAATATCTCAAAAAGATCAGTTTAATCTGTTAAAAAATGCTTTTGAAACATAGTTCTAACATGAAAGGTGGTCAGTTTTATATTGTATAATATCACATTATACCCAGAGGAGAATGAATCCATCTCTTAACATTTTGCAAATTAGTTTTTAATGCCAAAGACTTGGAAACAGAGAAGTCAACCTTATACTTAGGTTCCTAGAGAAAGTCTACAAACATATCTTTCCTTTAGAGGAGGCATTCATTCCTTAATAATCATACAGCCTCATAATTGCATAAAAGGAATTCTTGTAACAAATGTAAATCCACCATATTTCTTACACTTGCAGTAGAAATACCACCAACACTTCAAGTAAGATTGTCCTATGATTATTTTTTAAATTTGCATATTAAGAGAAATTTTAACAACTTGAAATGGAACTTTCAGTTGATCATGAACTTTTGTTATTGCTTTCGTTTCAGTCCACTTTGAGTACCTATTTTCCTTTGCCCAATTTTGTAAACTCTGGAATTAGGTAGATAAAACTTGCATTGCTGAGCCACCAGAATTCTGGATGATGACCATCTTATTTTATTATTACCTCTTTATTTTTATAGATGAGTATGCAGCTTAATAATCATTAATAGCTAAGAAAATAAATACTTCCATTGAGGATCTAAGTCATGAATCCTTTTACTTTCTCATTGGTACCCAAAGGAAGGGAGATTTATATATGCCATATCTCACACTAGTTAATACTCAGAAGAATGAATTAAATATCAATAAGTGCTTTAAATGCAAAAATGAGGTTATTGAAGAAAATATAATGAAAATGGTTAATGCAAAGCACAGACAGAATAGGTCACAGAAAAAATAGCAGAAGATAAAAATGCCAAGTAAAAATAAGTTTATCAAAGTCAGCTCAGCTTCATTTAAATGAAGATCAATGCAATCTCCAGAAGCCTGCAAAGTTAAATGCTTTTGTATGTTGTATCCTTTAAAAATCTTAGATAAGTGATGAGAGTAAGCAAATAGTTCTATCAGGAAGTTGAGACTGTATTTTAAAAATGAGAAAGATTATATATTTATTATTTATGAAATCCAAAATAAACTTTCTCCAGGCTTCCACCCCTGTGCACTTGCAACGCCCAAGCTACTTGGAGAACACTGATTCTTTAGGAGAGACTAAATGGGTGGGACCACCAGGGATTCCATCCATTTATCTGATGTCCATGACGTATTACCATCTTTAATTTTCTCATAGAAATCTCAGTCATGTGTTTACTTCTCAAGAAACTCAGATTGAGTCAATGGTAGTCAATAAGTGAAGTTTTTATTATTTTTTTCTAGTTTAAAAGTGAAATTGAAATGAACATTTTGTAAAAGCATCTAGCTGGCTAGCTAGCCATCATCTATCATTTATCTCTCTCATATTCTATGGGTTCTTAGTGGCTCCTGCTCCTGATAATCCTCTATAAGTCTTTGATGCTATGTAGAATCTCCAGTGGGCAGGGTACTATGACTCAACGTTAACCTGAGGGGATAAAAACAGCATAATTCGTAAGTTGAGACACCTAGGTCCAGTGCAGTCTCAGCTACGATCAAGTGTCTTTTTATAAAATGTTGGACTATTGGTAGCTTTTGACTGTGTTCTGTGATGCCACAAGGGTTATATAGAGGAGCTTAGAGGCCAAAAAAGATACCCTTTCTTTCTAATCTGTCCCTCTTCCCATTAAAGAGCTTTTTATATGTTTTCATATTTTTGTATGTGTGTGAGGATGGGGCTCCTTTAAGCTTTTGTTACGAATGCTACAGTAGAATCCACAATTCTATTTTTAATTGTGGAACATTTGGGGTACCATTATTAGTCGGCTGAAGAATTCTAAATATAACAGTCTTTAAGACCATTCATCTAGAAAAACGCTTAATTTTGTATTTTAGAGTTAAGTCAGGTGACATTTTTGATACCATATATAAATATTCATTCGGACACCAAAATCAAAGATCTATTTTCTCTTCTCCTTCTCTTGTGTGTCAAGGTGTGTGTGTCCAGAAGATGAAGATTTATAATTATTGATAATGACTGTCAGACTTAAAATATCCATGGTATGGAGGGACTTTTTTTTTTTTTTTTTAAATTTTTTTTTTTTTCAACGTTTATTTATTTTTGGGACAGAGAGAGACAGAGCATGAACGGGGGAGGGGCAGAGAGAGAGGGAGACACAGAATCGGAAACAGGCTCCAGGCTCTGAGCCATCAGCCCAGAGCCTGACGCGGGGCTCGAACTCACGGACCGCGAGATCGTGACCTGGCTGAAGTCGGATGCTTAACCGACTGCGCCACCCAGGCGCCCCTGGAGGGACTTTTTAATAAAAGTGCCTGCACTTCCAAAATATCTTCCCCACCTATTGATTGAGTCCTCAAATTTTAATGTTAGTTTTATACCTTAATTTTAAGCTTAAATCTTTATTTAATGAATGTTATTTTATGCCTTTTTTATATAAAATTCCAGTGTGCTCACACAATAGAAAGTCTTTTTAAATTCAATCCAAATCTCTAATTCTCTCTTATTGATTCTGTTCTCTGTCTAGAATGTAGATGTCATTAGCATTGGAGAATTGCTCATTGTCATTTTCATAGTTAATGATGTTACTAAATCTTCCACAAATCTTTTTTTCTGATTTAAGAAAACCTGGTTCTTTAAAAAAAAATATAGCTCAAACTAAAACTTGGCGTATTTTTGTTTACCTCCTCTAGACACTAAACTGCCTTAGCAAACTCAGTCAGAGACTTTATTTTGACAAAAAATTATAATACGGTTGTGATTTACTCACAAGAGCCCCAGTGTTTTCTCAAAAAGTAATTATCAATGGGTTTTGGAAGTCCAAATAGTGATAGCACATTTTTTGTGTGTGTTTCAAATTAAATGTTGCACTTCAGTAAGAAAAGTTTTGAAAAATAAATTGGTAAATGTATCAAAGTCTTAAAATTTGATACTCCAGTTTGAGAACCTTAAGATCTTTTTGCCAAATGATATTGTCAAAGATTTACGTGATAAAATGTTCATGACATCATTCTACATAATTGAAAATATTTCAAAATAATGTAAGTATCCAATGATAAGAAAGTGAATAAACATGCTGTATTCACATGTAAAATCAGTGGTTAATTTTTATTTTTAAAATTTCATTCTTTTTGATTATACTAGAAATATTCATAATAATGAAAATTACCAAATATAGATGACTAAATTGAGTGTACTTTATCATCCTAATTTTGGGGAAAAAGGTATCTTTTCAGACAAAAAATGGAATGATATATGTAAATATATTAAAATTGTTTAAGTTGTTGAATAGGATATCGCAAGTATTCTTTTTCTTTTCATAGCTTATGGAGTTTCAAAGTTTTTAATAAATGATCATGAATACATAGTTTTAGAATCAGAAATATAATTAAAAATAAGTTATGTATACAACTTTTTAAAAATCTTCATAATATTGAACACAGTAATTCACTTCTAAGAATATTTCTGAATGTAATCATTCAACATATAGAATAAATTATACTCATGAAGTACTGCATTAAATATTTCTAAAACATAATTATAAAAATGATAAATAATTAAATCCAAAATTAAAGGACAGTTACACAAATTATATTACATTCACCAAATGGACATCATAGCCATTAAAAGTAATAATGCAGGGATCATGTGTTTATGTGGGATAATGTATTTTTTAATGTTAAGTAAAGTTATAGTGCAAAATTGAATGTATAATGTTTTGGGAAAAATGAAGGAACTATGCTAAAATATTAGCCATATTATTTTAGCTTGATAGATATTTTTATCACTTCTCTTTTTTCTATTTTTAATTTTACTACTTTTATAGTAACATTCAGTTTTATCAAAAAAAAAAAAAACCCACAAGCAGTCAGGCTTCTGATGTATCCTGGTAATTAGTTGATTACTCAACAAGTCAGAGAATGATTAATACATACTAGTTTTTTTTTATAGCAAACATGTGTTTAAAAGCTTATCAAAAATTGATATATTATTTACATCATTCACAATAGGATTTTTGGCAGCTTTTCATCTGTGGGGTTTTGGCAAGTTCCCACTTATAGGCACTTTCTTTTTTAAGGTTGAGCTGGTATGGCTTACTTAACATAATTACTTATTTCTCTTAGGGCCACCACACAGTCCATTAATCTAATAATGCTGGTTTTCCACGTTGATTTTTTAATGAAAGAGTTCGTGCAGGGTCAGGAGAAGTACAAGCACATAGAACTTTGTACCTTCCCAGCGAAACTCAGACAGAATAATTTAACCAGCCGAAGAGACAGTTGCTAGCAAAGTTGGTAGACATAGCTGCCCAGACTGGAGGTGTTGTTATTACTTGCTCTAGCTGCTTTTTGCAGTCATCTAGAAGGATTAGAAATCACAGAAAGGGCATCAAACAGAGCACTGGCCTTTGTATCTTATGGATGTGACTAATGGCTATCGGCTGGGCAGTGATTTGCTGTTAAGTCTGAAAATGAGGATCCAGTCTAAACTGTTATATTGTCAAAAGGCTCTGGAACAGCATCCTAGCCTGTGGCATCCCTTCCTAATTTTGTCACCGCCTTCTTTGTGGTTCAGACAGGAAACAAGGATTCTAAGGAATATGTGCGACTGGATTAATTTTGTCCTTTTCAGGGTTTCCTACAATGACAGAGAAAAATTAATGAAATCATTGCTAGTAGCTTCAAGATCAATATTTTCTTCAACTAGATTTTTTTTCTAGCACTACTTAAGGCCACAGTTACCTACTACTTTAATATAAACATTTAGCTCTGAGCCTCAACTCCATTTAGTCTTTGACTTAAAATCTTCCCTTATAATCACAATTCATTTTGATTATGATTGAGTAACACTTGAAAGGCCAAAGTTTCAGTGGCCTTTGAAATGTGAGTTAGTAATGTTTTCTCATTCTCCTGTCTCGTTCTTTTTTTTTTTTTAAGCTTATTTTTGAGAGCAAAAAAGGATGAGTGGGGGAGGGGCGGGGTGGTGGTGCAGAGAATCCAAAGCAGGCTCTGTGCTGATAGCAGAGAGCCCTATGCAGGGCTTGAACTCACAGACCATGACCTGAGCTGAAGTTGGATGCTCAACTGACTAAGCCACACAAGTGCTCATCTCCTGCTTCATTCTTAATGAAGTACTGGGCTAATTATCTTTCTATCACCTGGACATGGGTAGAAGGTAAAAATCCTACTCTAAAATCAGGTATGTGCTGCATGTGCATAATAGCCTATAGCCAGTAGACCAAATTCTTCCTGAATGATAGCCCTTCATTAGGCAAAATGCTTCTAAGGAACTAGAGACTTTAAGTTCTGGCATCATAAGCCACCATTTCAGGTAGCACCACTTAATGTTCTCTTCATCACAACCTGTATAAAGGATTTATAGTTGAAAGGGGACTCCTGTTTTGAAGGTATATTCCTAGATAGTGGATTACTTAGATAACATTTAACCTCCACACTCAACGAAGAGAATTTGTTGCTAGCGGACCTACCCTAAAAGGATGGCTAAAGAAAGTTCTCTTAGCTAAACGAAAGGAAAGGCTAAAAGAAAAAAAGTCTTGGAACATCATGAAAGAAGAAAGACAAAAGAAAAAACAAAATCATGGGAAAATACAATACACTTATTTTCCTTTTCTTGAGTTTTTGAAAATGTTTGAAAGTTGAAGGGAAAAAAAACCATTGTCTACTGTGGTGGTCAGTGTAGATAGAGAAAATATTTAAGACAATTGTATAATAAGTAGGAAAAGGTAAAGGAACATAAAAGGAGTTACAGATTTGTAAAAGTGAAACAAATGGCTGAGTAAAAGCATCCTGGGATTAGGAGCATTTCCCTGGAGCATTTCAGTCTTGATGAAAGTGTCAGTGCAGGAATCAGTTCCTAGGAGGGTTATGATGTTTCTTGACAGGACCCGCCAACCACTTCTGGACAGTCATGTTGGATTTTTTTTTGAGGTGGATGCCTGCCTTCTGATTTATTTGGATGAGTGAGCAAAGAGGAGATTCAATTATTTAGAAAAGAAAGAAGTAATTTTTTTCTAAAAATATTTTAATGTTTATTCATTTTTTGAGAGACAGAGAAAGACAGAGTGTGAGTGGGGAGGGGCAGAGAAAGAGGGAGACACAGAATCCGAAGCAGGCTCCAGGCTCTGAGCCATCAGCATAGAGCCGGAAGCGGGGCTCGAACCCATGAACTGCGAGATCATGACCTTAGCTGAAGTCAGACACTCAACCGACTGAGCCACCCAGGTGGCCCAAGAAGTAATTGTCTATTTGAGTGAAGACTTCATTTGGGAACCACAGACATTAACAAGTAATATTTTGGGGCGCCTGGGTGGCTCAGTTGGTTAAGCAGCCAGCCAACTTCAGCTCAGGTCATGATCTCGCGGTCCATGAGTTCGAGACCCGCGTCAGGCTCTGTGCTGACAGCTCAGAGCCTGGAGCCTGTTTCAGATTCTGTGTCTCCCTCTCTCTGACCCTCCCCTGTTCATGCCCTGTCTCTCTCTGTCTCAAAAATAAATAAACGTTAAAAAAATAAAAAAAAACAAGTAATATTTTGGATATTATATAACACATATATTCCTTGAAAAGTATGTATCTTTCCCAGCAAAATCTTGTTGGGGGTTATGTTATTGAGGAGTGAACTGAGATGATTATGTGGAGCACTATTTAGTGGCATCCTGTTCCAGAAGTCTGAAGACCTGTGGCAGATTTAAAATTCCAACTCCTGTTATGTTTTTTAAAGAGTGTGAAACTATAAAAATGCACATAAATTAGGGAACACCTCTGATAATTTTACAATGCAGATATAATTTCAGCAGACTGATAAGTAAGAAAATTAAAAGCTTTTCTATTTAAGGCTAGCAATAATTCTTCAAAGGTATAATTGAAGAAGGAAAGAGCCAATTCACAAAATAACAAGCGAAATAAAATAAAATAAAATAACAAGGAATGACCCTAATTGAAAGGTTTTGGGTCTACATAAAGTAAACATCAGAAATATGTAAAAAATTATAAAAGACCTGAAACATGACATGTTCATAGAAGGACAAATTGAATGACGTTAATGCTAAGTCTTTTTAAATCACAAGCTATAAAGCCATCCAATATGAAATTGGGAATTAGGTATTATCTCAGAACCCAGTAAAAGAATTGAAAGAGTAATTTCAAAATAAATACACTGAAAGTTTAAAAAAGAAGGATTTTGAGGGAGTTAGAGAGGTTTGACCTCCCAGCCACTTAAAATGGAATAATTACAAAAACAAGGTGATGTTTGTATAATTGTTGAGACCAAGTTAAATGCTCAGAAACACATCTTAGTATATAAAGTTAGTATTTAACAAAAGAGGCATCACAAATAAATGGGAATGGGTGGACAATCTAAAAACAAAATGAGATTGAGAAAATTGGTTAGTTGGAAAAGTAAGCAAAAAAATATCACCTCATGTGTTGCAATGAACTGAATTTCATGTGATTTAAATATTCTAGCTAACAAATTATAGTACTCTAAAAATTGGGGGTATAGAAAATGTTGTATGTTGATATGGACAAGGATGCTCTAAGCATAAAAATTAAAGAACAATGATACATATGGTTAAATATTGAAAAAACCCAACTTGAGTTCATGAAAAATCACAATACAGAAAATTAAAAGATTAAAAAAGTAGATAAGAACTGCAAAATATTGACTATTATAAATAAAAACCATTTAGAGAAATTTTTATAAAATTTCATTAAAAAATGAACACCTTTATAAAAGTTGAGAAAAAAGCCATTTATTTTTTATACACTATGAAAAGTGAACATAAAAACAAAAACCTATCATTTTGTACTTTGTAATGGCACCTTTGAGATTGGCTTCTTGATATCAATTGGAATGATGAAGTCCTACAATGGCTGAGGTCAGGTATCAGTCCTTAACTAACAGAGATAAGGTGGATGCAATCGCCATAATGAACACAAGAGTAAAATGCAAATCAGAGTATTTTGACACCTAGAAATTTTGAGAAGTGATTAATTGTCCTTATGAATGAAATAAATGGGCAGCCTGCTAACTTAGAACTTTATTGATATAGCAGAAAATCAGGTCTACTGGCCAAAATCCTGGTGTAAGTCAACACAATGGAGTTTTAGGTTCTTACTGATTTTCTAGGTCTAAGTCAGGACATAGACTTGTATCTCTTTGATTGAAGAGAATTTGATTCCAACTGAGCAAGAACTGTGCAATACTTCACCAGCATATAACACTTTTTCCAAGTGTCCTAAAATGGACTTGTGGCCATTTATTATGATGGCAATGCACTTAGGAAGGGAACTTACCAGACCTTTAATTGATATCTGATCATGTGATCTTAATTTCTAGAGACCTCGAATGCCACTGTGGCCATCAATCAAAGTGGGTCCTTATAGGGGTCAGAGGATAAATGGAATTTAAACCTATGTCTAATAGTTCAGAGCGTCTTCAGACCTAAGCTTCTGAATGTATAATTGAAGTAGGCATACTCAGCAACTGGCTGAATCTTCACCTTGACTCTTAGACCTGTGGAATGAGGTTCACAACCGTCAGAAGAACTAAGTGGAAGCCATGGCACTTTCTTCTATAATCGGTTAATAATCCAAAAGCAATACTATATCCCTCCTGGAACTGCAGAGATGAGGGCCACATTAAAGCTTTGAAAGATGAAAGGTGGTAAGTCCTATCACATTTCCATTTAATCTACCTGTTTTGCCTGTGCTAAACATAGATGGATACTAGAAAATGATCATGGATTATCATACACTTAATCATATCAACACAGTTTGGCACTTGATATACAGTTATTTATCTGGCAAAAATTTTTTCCCATATAAATGTGCAAGGATCTCCAGAAGCAGTTTGCTTTCTCTTGATAAGGATGATAGCACATTGTCACCATCTTGCTCTCTGCCATAATTTATTTTAGACATATCTTGATCATCTTAACATCATGCTGAGTATCACTCTGGTTCACTACACTGATGATATTATGATAATTTTTTTTGATGAGCCAGAACCTGGAAATTACTTTATATGTCTTAGTGAAACACATGTAGGCCAGAGGGTGGGAGATAAACTCTACAAAATTCAAGGGAATTTTCTTAGTACAGTTTTTGGGGGAGAGTTCAGTGATCTTCAGCATGTCAGAATCTCTATAGTAAAAAACAAGTTAAAGCACCTTATAAATCTAACACTAAAAATAAGGCTTAGTGCTTGGTGGGCCTCTTTGGATTTTTAAAGAAACATATACTCTATTAGAATATGATGTCCTGACCCATTCTGTGAGTAACCCATACAGGGGTTTTGCTACTTTTGAGCAAAACCCCAGGGGAAAAATTATAAAAGGTTGTGCAACATGTCTAGGCTGCAGTGTAAGTTGTAGACCACCTGGGCCTTTGATCCAGTAGATCCAATGATATTCAAAGTGTCCAGAGCAAATAGGAATACTGTATAGAGATTCTGGCAAGCCTCAATAGGAGAATTACAGTACCCTCCAGAGGATAAAGTCATACCCTCTCTTGTATATAACTACTTTACTTTTGAGAAACAACTCCTGACTTGCAACTAGGCCTTGTTAAAGATTGAATGCCAAACAATGGGACATCAAATAACCATGTGACCTGAGCTGACCATCATGAACTGGAAGTTATTTGACCCATCAAGCCAGAAGCTTGACATGCATAACAGCAATCGGTCATCAAGGAAAAGCAGGTCTATAGGTTAGAAGTAAGTTGTGGAAGGAGGTGATCTAGAATTCTTACTAGATCTTACCTAAACTCTTTCTGCAGATGGCTCTGCATATTATGCTATCATCAACTAAGTGGACTAAATACAGCCTTAAAGCTACAAAAAATGGTGTCCTAGAAAAATGGTGGTAAAGGGAAATACCATGAATAAGCAGACCTTGAGTTGTAAATTTTATTGTTCAGGACCAAAGGATGGCCAAAGGCGTGGACATACACTAATTTGTGGACAGTAACTCATGGTTTGCCTGGATAATGAAGAACTTGGGAGAATATTAGTAACAAGTTCTAAGGTAGAGACATGTGGATGGATCTCTTAGAAAGGGCATGGAATTTGAAACTCTTTAGATTCTATTTGAAAGCTCACCAAAGATATCCTTCAGTAATTTAGTAGAGGGTAGTGGTTGGTTGATTGCATTGTACTTTCCTGTTACAGGACAGTAAAATGATTTTTCCTTATTGGAATATACATGAACCTGAATTTTTCTTTCCTTTCTACAATGCTTCTGCCAGCCTCATCATCCTTATACTTATAAAAAGTCTTATTCATTATCATGAAGTTCTGCAAGTTTTGGAACAAAGACTTTTATAGCAAAAAGTGTGGTAATGGTAGGGTGACCAGCTATCCTAGTTTACCTGAGACTAGATGGTTTCTGGTGAAGTAAAACTTTTGATGTTGAAACCAGACCAGGCCTGGGCAAAGTGGGATAGTTAGTTATCCTACACGGTAGCAAGCTAATGGGATTAACTGGGCTTATTTGTATTCCAAAGTCTAGAAGTGAAGGTAGAGAAATGTTCTGATGGAATAGGAAAATGTTTTACTGAAGATACAGTTATGGCGCCAGTTGGGTAACACCCAGAAAGAGTAGGGTTCTATATTAGAAGATGTAGTATGTGTAGCAAGTCACCAAAACATATAGTATATGTATATATAATGTACTATACAGTACTATATGTATATATACTATATGTATATATAATGTACTATACAGTACTATAAAGTACTAATTATAGTACTCACAATCGGAATACATGGGTCCTGAAATCAGGTGTTTTAGTGGGAGTGGTTCCTTTCATTATTACCTACTGATCTTTTTTTTTTCCTCCCACTTCTCTAGCCCTACAACATTGGGCCGAGTTAATGTGAAGGTTCTGGTTTCCAAGGGAGAGATATTTTTACTGGAAGACATGATAATGATTCTATTAAGTAAGCAATTGAGATTATACATGGCTACTTTGGTCTTCTCCTGGCACAGACCTAGCAGACAAAGAAGGGGGTTACTCTACTGGCTGAGGTGATTAATCTTGACCACTATGGAAAATTATATTGCTGTCTCACATACTAAGGATTCTCACCCTTCAGGAATAAAGGTTGAAGTCATTCCATTCCCTAAAGGACCAGAAGGACCTTAACAAACTGGACATTAGGTAAAAAGACCATGCAAGGGGTGGTACAAGATAGAAATCATATGTATCAGTAGTTTTGTCACAAACTAGTGAATTGAGAAATGTATTAGTTATATTTTCTTCTTTGCTTGTTGTGTATATATATACTGTACATGTAACTAATTTATTTTTTATTCCTTATTTCCCATTACTGTTTTATATAGGATTATTGTCACTTAAATTCCAATTTATTCTTTAGGTTGCAAAATGCTCACGTAGATATGATTTAGAGCAAAAGTTATTGTTGTCAGAGCTGTGACTTCCCAAATATGACTATAGAAATTGTTAGGACTTTATATTTTTTTCTTTTTGGAGAGAGATTGAGAGTGGCTTCGTTTGTTGTTCTTATACACAAGTTCAAATATATGTATCAGGGTCTATATGAATGTGGAGAAGCCAAGAGTGTGAACTAGGATGGCTATTGAGCTATTCTCTCTCAGATCCAAATATACTCTTGAGGTAGTGCTGAATTTTTAACTCTGTAAATGACATCACACACGTATATTTTTATTTCCATCTGGCTTTCAGACAGGTTTTTTGGATATAAGATATTAGAGCAAGATTGGAAGGTAGAGGAAAGAAGGAATTCTTTCTTCCTCTTTGCTTGTTGTTTCTATCTGGACTCCCCAGCAATGACACTTTGAACTCACAGCAATTGGCTGTAGTCCCCAGCTTCTTTAGTACTTCTTGAAGCAGCCTCAAGATGAGCACAGAGGTCCGAGAAGCTCCATAGGGCTTCCCCTTCAAACTCCTAAATTCAGATCATCCTAAATGATCCCCATTTTTCCTTAGCTCAAGGAGGACAGGGGAAAAGCACCAGCTTCTTGTTGTCATCATCTGGGTTATTTTAATGTCTTTTTTTTTTTTTTGCTTCTTAAGTTATCCAATACTTGTATAACTAAGCTCTTATATTAAATTCCTTCTGCTGACATATCTTCTGTGGTTTCTGTTTTTCTCACTGGTCCCCGACCAATATGGAGGTGAAAAATATAGGTGATGTGGGAGAACAAGGTGTCAGCGTGGAGTTATTTTTAGAGAGTATATTGTAAGTGCTGGCAAAGTGAATGGAGTAATTGCTGAAACGTCAGCGACGTTCTGGTCCCAAGGCTGTCGAATGTGATCACACTATGAGACTCAGACCCCAAGATATCCCAGAAGCCAGTTAGGGAACAGACCCACTGTAATTGCCTAGCAGTCTTTGAAACTGCACATCTTCCCTGCTCGCTTTCATGTAAACACCAGATGTGTGTTTGGTCTATGTCTGGAGGCTCTTTGTGTTTTCCTCCCATGCTTTGACATTCTTTGATATTTATACCTGGCGAACATGAAATAAAGACTATGTGCAGTTTGTTGCTGCTGCTGTTTTGCTGGCAGAGGCAGCCCTGCACGTCCACTCAACCTAAGTGTCTGAGAACTTTGTCTTCAATGTGCAACTACATGTCAGGAAAATAGAACTATGAAGGTGTAACTGAGGAGCTAAAAACATGGTATAAGATGTTCTCAGACTTGTGATGAGCACCAGAAGATGAAGGGATGTATTGAATCACTGTATGGTACACCTGGAACCAATATTGCATTGTATGTTAATTATACTGGAATTAAGAAAAAAAAGATGTTCTCAGAGAGTAAGTGAGGTCTAGATCTAGTAGGGCTTTGAGGACTCTATAAAGATTTTAGCTCTTGTCATGAGTATGATGGGGAGCCATTGGGATGTTTATCATTGTGTAGCCTCTAAAATAAAATGTGTAGCTATCCTTGCAAGATTAAAAAAAATCATTTCTTGAACTGCTCTGTTCTTTCTCAGTCTTTTCCTTCTTATTTCTAACTTTCCCCTCTCTTGTCTCCATTCTTCCCCCATTGAAAAGCTTATCACAGAATGCATTTTTTTTTCAGATACAGCTATAGTCTATAACTTGTGACTACTCTGTTTCTCAGTCCGACCTAAGAAAACTTCTGAGTATATTACAGAATACTGCAATTTAAGAAATTTTTGCTCTGAAGAGAGTCTTGCTGAGATGGCAGGTCTAAAATGAATTGTTCTTGGATTCTAAGTACAATCAAAGTTTTTGAGAGTTGTTACGTTTTATTCTAAGCCTGATGGAAAATTTACCTAGAATTTTTATGCTTTAGTGATTGGGTAAATTGGTGTCAAATTCTTTTGGTTTCTGGGACTTTTCTTTGATAGGCTAAAAAATAAAACAAACCTACCCAGCCGCCAAACACACAAAACAGGTGGGGACCATTATTACTTTCTATTAGCTTTCCCCCCAGCTTCCTGAACCTTGATGGGACTTTGAAAACTAATGAGCCTGAACTTCCTGTTCTGATGACAGGATGTAATTCTTAGGTTTCTCAGTGTATTTTAACACATCAGAGTTCCAGTGATACCTAGCAAAACTGCCCACAAAATGCATTGTGTCCAGTTTAATGATTAAGTCAAATGTAATTTTTATTGGAATTATTTTTTATAAATAAAAATTTTCTCCACAAATTTCATAAGAACTTTCAAAAAACATGGAAAATGACAAAGAAAAGCAGTCATCCAACATGTCACTGATTTATTTAATTTGTGCTCCATTTCCTTCCACTATGTGTTTAAAATATGTTTCATGTATAATCATGTATTCTGTATTTAAAAAGTCATTCAGCATGATGTCCCTACCTCAAATGCTTTGAAGTGGAGTATCAAATATATATTAAGAATTTTTCTGTTTTAGTAGTTGAATAATATGCAACAATTTACTAATAATTCTCTCATTGTTTGACATTTAAATTATTTCTATTCTTATTAATATATGTAATGGTGTGACTAATATCTTCATGCATATGCTTTTGTTCAAAATTAGGATAGATTCTAACAAATTGAGTTACCAGGTCAAGTAATATGAAAAACTTAATAGCTTATGATACACTTTGTCAGATTTCTTCCCTAAAGGCCAGTTAACACTGTTATCAGAAATATAAGAATACTGATTTAACTGCTTCCTGGACAGCACAGGGAATTAGCTTTATAAAAATGATATTTATTTGTGCTAGTTTATTAGGTAAAAAAGCATAACTCATTGTTTTAACTTTAGTTCATTTGTTTATCAGTGAAGCTGAATATTTTCTGAGATTATTTACTACATTTATTTTCTCATTGGTTAATAGTCTCCCTTTCTTGCAATTTGGCAGTCCCTGAAAAGATGGGGACAGATGGGACCAGTAGCTTTGTGCTTTCAACTGTGTGACTTTTGCAGACTAATTTAGATGGAAGAGACTTGTGAATTACCACAAGTTGTTTCTTGAGGCAGTAGATTTTTCTGTGAGCACATAGGGAGCTTGGGTCAAAAACCATAAATTGCAATGACACAGGATGGCATCTGAAAGATAAGAACTTGAAATCTTTGTGACTTAAATACTTTTAACCTCATTTTATACATGTTTTGTAATTTTCCATGGTTTATCAAGGTTTTAGTGTATGTGTCAGTAGAATTTCTTTCTCCTTTGACAGAATCATTCATACTTGTTTACTAGAAGTTTATCTCTCTTGGAGAATGATTGCACCAAATGGATGTTGACAGAGATGCTAAAAGTGATCTTGGATGAACAAGACCTGACATTGGATCATTGCTTGACATGTCAGTTCAGCTCGCTGAAGCAGGGGCTATTACAGATAAAATAGGGACCTTCTACATCAGATAAGAAATATTTTGTGACACCTCTTAAGTTTTTTCTTTCTTGATCACATCTGTATCTCAGGCTCCTAGAACAGTACTTGGCATGTAATATGCTCTTGATAAATATGTCTTGAATTGAGTGAATCAAGATAAGCTTCCATTATTTTTATCCCTGATTCTCAAGAACTCTCCTATCCTTTGCTTTACTACTATATTTTGATCATGTGCTCTTATCAGGATATAATATTCTGATATAGTAATAATAGTTGAAGTTCTACGATGAGAACTGCCAGGCAGCATCCTAAGGATATTTCATGCGTTTTGTAATTTAATCCTCACAGTTTCCTCTATGATGTAGGTACAATTATGATCCCTAAACGTCTAAGCTATATGAGAGTAAGAATTTGATCTTGCTTATTCACTGCTTTATCTACAAGCGTAGAATACTGTGTGGGACATAGTAGAAATGTAATAAATATTCATAGAATGAATACATCAATTTATTTTTCATTGATGAAGAAACTGATGCTTATTATTCATCAGCCAAATCCAGACCTTTTTGAGGCAGAACACAAGATCTTTCAAAATTTGTCAAGAAGCTCTAAGCCCAGCCCTAACCTTGCTATAGCGAATGTACAACTTTGTGTACGTTTTCAACCTGATGTGCATCTTAAGCTAAGGATAAAATCTGTCAGAAGTTCTGGCTTAAGTCGGAATATGTTTACTGTTTATAACCTCAATCATCTTTGATGGTACATGGCTTCAAATATATTAAAAGCTCCTTCGATCTGCTGCATATATCATTGTTGGATTTAGATATGCAAAATGGACCTTGTGCTACATCTAGGAGTAGTAATGTTTTGCCTGGTATGCTAAGGGAGATTTGGATTTCTGAAACCAGAAGATTGTGTGGAGCTTGAGATGTGGAAAAAGTGAAAAAGTTTGGGGGCGTTGTGAAGACCAAAAGACTTAGAACCAGGGGAATTTAATATTCTGTTAGAAGTTACTTTGATTTTTTGTAATTAGAATCCTTATAAGTCCCCACAGATATGTCTACTATATATGCAAATAACTTGTTAAATGGATTTTCTGAAAAACTGAGGAAAAGGGGGAGACTTACATTTAAGTTTTTATATGGACTAGAAAAATAACCCATTACCCTAACTAATTGAGCACAAACAAAAGCTTGGAAAACAGAAAAAAACATTCAGGAAAATCCAGAAAATTTTAGCTATGGGAGGAGATTATCACTTCCATAGGGTGTGAAAGTTGGTTTAAACCAATTATTAAAGTAATAAAATGAGGCCTTTAGACAGAGTGTCTCTAATGCCTTGGCAGTCTATGTAGGCAAACTAAAACCTTAGCCAGTCAATGCACTCAAGTCTGAGAAAATGAAACCTCACATCAACTAGTCAGTTAACTAAGCTTTCCCAAATAAGACAAAACCTCCTGAAGCTAGAGCCAATCAAATAATTTTCTTGCTTTGCTTCCATGTCTTCTCTATAAAAACCTCTTTACTAGCTTCCAGCCATTTTTAGTTTAGTGCTGCCGCATTTTGAGGTACGCTCAATACACACTTGAAAATATTAATGTACCTCAGTTAATCTTTCAACACAATCATATCTAAGTGTCCTGGGAAAGAGACAGTTCAGCCAGAATCTGGCTCACACTCTGGGCATAGTCAATTTCCTTTCTTGTTCACGTTCTTGGTGCTCAGATCCTTGGATTTCAACTTTTGATTCTTTAATCCCAAATTCCTTGGGTGAGTCCCTGGCCTCTTACTTCTTTTTCCCTTCCCTGAGTCTCTGATTCTTTCCTATCTTTTCCTCCAACTTGAGATCTATTACCATATTTTGACATATAAAACTGTCAATTCTTTAGCTCTTGACTACTTATATATCTTCTTAATTCATCAATTTATCTAATCAATTATTACATAAATGTATTGAGGATTTACTATATGCCAAAAAAAGTATAGGCAGACTTGATTTGAGGAATCTCAGACGATGAAGGTGGGAGACACTTGGAAACAGGAAAAGTATAATACAATTAATTTTGCAAAGGCTACCGTAGAGAGAATCTGGAAAAGCTTCACAAAAGTGGTGTCATTCATGATGGGTCTTAAAATACCAATGGGATGTTGTCTGAAAAAAACACAAGGGGAAGGGAATTTTAGATAGAGGCAAAGATACAGAAGCAGGGAAGCATATTGGATTAGAACAATGATAAATTTAGTGTGGTTGAAATGTAGGGGGAATGAGGTGGGAAATAAATCTGTGGAAATAAGTTAGAATGAAATCATGATGTATCTTCATATAGTATGATGATGATGTTGAGACAAACACACTGGGAAAAAAGAGCCAAAGTCCATTTTAAATATGGTTTTGTTTCTTAGATTTAATGCCAATGGGAAGGGTTAAGCACAGTGCATAGGTCATTGGTGTCAGGTTGGTGGATTAGGAATCTATGCTACAGCGCTAGACCAGGTGTGGCAGTAACAGAATCTTGACTTTGTCAGGGCAGCAAGGTGCCCAACTACTAATATTCTCCTTCCCAGGCTGCAGTGGACATGGTTTTGACCAATTATATGTAAGCAAAAATCACTAAATCAGGATTCTGGGAACACTGCTTGAAAGGTACCCTGATAACAGAGTGTGTCTTCAGCCTCTTGCCCTTACCCTTCTTCCTGCCTGAAATGTGATTGGAATGTGTGTAGATGTGGCTACCATCTTGTAAAATGAACAGGAAAGCTACCCAGGAGAGATGGGGGAACAGGAAAGTTGAATGACTCAGGGTCTTTGATAATCCCTGATTGATCATTACTGCTTAACTTTCTCAACTCCAGATTTTATGTTACATGAGGAAAGCAAACCCTATCTTGTTGAATCCACTGTTGGCTGGATTTTCTGTTGCTTAAGTTTGAATAAATTTTAATTGGTACCTTGAATAATAGAGAATGATGACTTGAAATGAAGGAGTGATAATGTGGGTGGGGGAAATTGAGAAAAATAAATCGAGTCATTTCTAAATAGCATTAGAAGTGATTGGTTTTATAGGGTGAAGTTGATTTGAGTAATAGTGTGCTGGATTGGGAGTTCAGGAGGGTGCCATTTGCCCTCCTGAGCAGGAGGGTAATAGAAGATTGCTCACACATGATGACATATGACCTTCGCCAGGTCCAATCTATCTCTCCAGTTGTTTCAAATGGTTGCTTGTTCTGGCATTTGGCCAGACCCAGAGCTTTGTTGAGAAAATGCCTGGCCCTGTTCACAGGTACTTTTGTGGTTCACAAGGTACGAATTTTTTTCTGGAAGAAAATTTATGTCAGGCTGTTTATTTTTCACAAAAAGAATATTAAACCTGCCACTTCACTCTTTGATATCTAAAGTGAATGGATTTTTCTATTATCAATAATACATAATACCCACACTTTGGACAAGTACCAAGGAGCTGAAACTTAATTGATTGTGATACAGAACCTGCCAAATATGTGGTTGAAGCAATGAGGTATTTAAGAGAAGGAATCTATACAACACATTAACCATCCATTCCTCAAAGCACTCTAAAAGTTCTCTTTGGATGTCAAGTTAAATAAATAATTAGAAAAAAAAAAGTATGCTAGGGCTACATAAACATAGGTCCTATTAGCTTTTTATCAAGAATTGATAATGATCCACAAAAACAATAATATCCATGATTTATTGAGCTCTGTGTTAAGCATTTGACATCACCATTTCACACAACAACACCTTCGTTTCAATATTATAATTTCCTATTATCAGATGAGAAAACTGAGGCTCAGGAGGTTAAATAATTTCCCCAAGGCCACATAGCTAGTAAATGAAGGAGGCAGTATACAAACCCAGGTCTGGGATTTGAGATCCTCTGTTTTTTAAAAAATGATACCATACTGTGATCAATAATAGCTGTGCAAGATGTCCACTTTCTCATTCCCAGCCACTGTGAATATGTCTACATGATTAAATTCAGGACATCAAGAAGGGGAGATTATCTTGGATTTTTTGATGGGCCCAACCTAATGACATCTTTCCTGGCTGTGGAGAGAGGGAAATATGACCATGGAAGAATGGTCAGAAAGATACAACTTTGTTGGCTTTGAAGATGGGGGAAGAGATACAGGAGTCAAAGAATGTTGGCAGCCTCTAAAAGTCATAAAGCCAAGGAAAGGGACTCCTTTAGAGTCTCCAAAATGCACATGTTTCTGCTGACACCTGATTTTAGCCCCATGAGACCCACATCAAACTTCTAACCTCTGCAACAGAAAGATGATAAATTTGTGTTGTTGTAAGCCACGAAGTTTGTGCAGATTGTTATGATAGGAATAAAAAACTAATACATGTGCCAACTCTCTAACATATTTGCTAAATTCTTCCTGATGTTTACTTCTGGAAAAAGTATGTGTTCACTCAAATTAGCATGAAATGTATTCAAAGCTCAATGATGTTTTTCTTTTTGCCTTAGCTGACCGGAATGCCAGAGCCAATTTTAGACTTCAACTGTAATTATGTTACAGGTAAGAATATTTTTTTTCTGTCTTCTATATGGTTTCTGATCTCTTCTTATATTTTTCTTTTTGCATTTTCATGTGTATATTCACACATGTACTTTTATATCAAGATGTTGCAGAGAGAAAGAACAAGAAAGAAAGAGAGAGAGAACTAGAGAGAATAAATGGGAATAAGACAGAGTGGAGTTAGGACAGGGAGAGAGAAAAAAGAAAACCAGTCAAGTTGTTTTATGAAAGTGGAGAGATGATTTTTACACTGAGATGTCTCAGAGGTATCAAGGGACATATTTGAATGATTGCATTTAAAACTTAAGATCATCCTAAAGTTTTGTCCAACTTTATAAATGCTTTGAAAATGGGTATTCTGGGAAGAGGTATTACCTTGCCATTGCTGTTTTTTGCTTATATGTACCTATGGGACCTATGTTTTTCTGGTCATATGCAAATATCCATTTTAGAGATGCAGCCCCACCCTTTCTTGAGGGGATTTACATACAATTACACCTGGACTGTGGTATTGTAATGACACTGCTTTCAATTTTAGCAGGGAGGCTGATGAAAACATAAGAAAGCTGAATGCATTTAAGACAAAGATTTTAATACAAATGAGATTTGGTTTGTACCTTGCTGGGTATACAAAAGGTAGGCTGACCACATTGTCAGAAGGGAGCCACATCATTAATCAGAATCCTGTTCTTGCAGGATGGAAAGTGAATTAGGGAGTCATGATTTCAGAAAAAGAAAAATAGCCTTCTGCCACCTCCATTGCAATATTTGTGTAACTAAGCAACAAAATTCTCCTATTTAGCAAAGCCCTAATGATGCTGACAGTACGGTCTTGGAATAATGCTTAATACAACTTCATTATCCCCACCACTCTAGCTCTATTGCATATGCAGTGCCTGATTAGGGAGAACGAGAAGCAGAGTGAATGCTGTTTGGTGCACCTGCATCTAAAAAGACCAAATAAAGTATTGATTTGGATGAATCTAATGACGGTCATTTAGCGTGTTTATCTACTCAGAGCATTCATTTGAGCTGACAAAGAATGCCGTACAACCCACTGTTAAATGTATCCTAGAATTGTAAAGCCTTAATGATTCTGTCATGCTAGGTCACATAGACACAAAAATGGTGACATTGGCTGTTACCAACTCTATTGACACCTGGTTATAGTCTATCTCGAAGGAAGATTTTGAGGAAAACTGAAGATTGAAATCACCTGACGCTTTTTCGTATGCCTTTTGAAACTTGAAAAACCTCCTTTCTGCGTTAAGGTTTCTGTTATTTCTGCAGAAAATCTAATTTTAAGACTTGAGGAAGATTGTTTCTTATTTCCTGCTTTTCATGCAGAGAAGTTGCTTCAAAGGATACCAATATCTTTGCAGAAATTCTCTTCTTCTTGTATTTTCTCCCCCCTCTCTTTTGACCCTGACTTTTCTTCCAAGTATGCGGTTTCCAAGGGTTATCATCATGGAACAGATGTTAAAGAAAGATGCTGAAAATAAAATCCATGACTGTCTTGGTTCAGAATCTTTTCAAATGTTATTATGGCCTCTAATAAGTGACATTTATGCCATAGCATTTTAAATTCACAAAGCAGTTTAGAGGTATCCTCCCAATTTTTTCAAACGATCTCACCATCCTTTATATTGACCTTTCTCTGTTATCGGATGCATTTTTATAGTGCCCAAACATAGAGACATAAAGGGGAAATATTTAATGTTTCCTTCTGCCATTTCTGTGGTGACATGCAACACTTAGAGCACATGACACTAGACGATTTTATTTCTCTTAGAATTTAAATAAAAATAAAAAAGGATAAAAAACAAGCACGCACATAACTTCTTTAGAAGTGAGGGGTAGACTAAGTGGAAATAATCTTCTAACTTAGGCTAGCAGTGAGAGGTCAAATTCTCTTCTGATTCTTTACTGGTAAAGAGACACACATTAAATCAGGCCATTCAGATCCAACACGACTGTTTATATATCCTCAACTAGCTTGACAAAAAGTTAATGTGGTCAGCTATTTTTATTTTTGTTTATATTACTTTGGCAAAACTTTTCACTTTGAATACTATTCTGGTGTTCCAGAGGGGGGGAAGAAACCTCTTGGCAAATTGTTTACTTAAACAATAATAAATTACATAAAACTACATCTTGACCTATAGATTTGGCAAACTGTTCTCAACCCCACCTCCTTCCTTTTTATTTTTAAAATGTGTATTTATTTTGATAGGGCGCACATGTGGGTGTGTGCATGAGCAGGGGAGGGCCGAGAAAGAGGGAAAGAGAGAATTCCAAGCAGGCTCCAGGCTTAGCACAGACTCCAATGCGGGGACTCAATCCTATAATTGTGAGATCTTGACCTGAGTCAAGAGTGGACCTTAACCAAATGCGTCACCCTGACACCCCAACCTCACCCCCTTCCTGAGTCAAGTACGTTATTTCAATTGTCTACTTGCATTTAGAAGTTAGGAAATCTTCTTCATATCAACTTGTTCTAGTGGCATTATGGCTTATAGAAAGGAGAGAAGGCAGATTTTTTTTTTTTCGTAACGTATGCCTGATATTGGGCTAGGTGTATTTAGTACATTGTCTCAATTACTTTCCACTTATGAAAAAGTGTCCTTTGCTTCATTTTACAAATGAGAATATTGAGGGTCAAAGGAATATTGTAATTGGTTCTAGGTCACCCAACTAAATATGCGACAGGGCATGGATTGAAACTCAGACTTTTCTGACTTGAAAACATTTTTTTACATTGCCTGCATTTTGAAAATTCGTGCTTGGATCTGAGCTTCAGACATGTAGACAGATCTGAATCATTTTGAATATGTCTCCTTTTTATGAAAGCAGAGAGGGTTAGTTTAATGACTAGTTTCTCTTTTAAACTGTGCTCAACTATAATTTAAATGTATATATTATTATGCAATTACATGAAAATGAACCCACAAGGGTAACTCCTTTTGATGCTTTCCAAAGGAGATAATTCTAGCTATTTGTCCATTATGATGTTGTAACTTAAACTTCATAGAAATTGAAGAGTGTTTTCATTGAGTTGTTAATTTTGAAGAGCTTTATATATATGCTTGAGGATTTTTTTTTGTATAATTTCTTTTTGTAATTATGGTATAACAATTGTGAACTAATACATGTATATTTAACAAAAAATTACAACTTAAAAAACTTCACCTTTTTTAAAATCATGAATTATCATGATGAAGTAAATTCTCTAAATATGTGCACAACAGAGCTACAGTTATTCAGTTGCTAATAGGTCACGATCTTTCTAACCGTAATTTGAATAGATGTATATAAAACAAGTCATTTTGCCACCTAGTTAGTTTTTAGCAGATGTAAACATTCTTAATATGACACTCCAGCAATGTTACTTGCATTTGTAATCTTGAAACTGTGGTTGTATATATTTAAAAGCTTTCCCAGCTGAGTAACTGATGACATTCACTTCTTATTATGAACTGGTAAATCAATCGTTGGAAGAAAAAATGAGGAACACGTATACATACAGAGAGACAGATACATCTAGCCTCTACAGGAGACTTTACTGTGATTTATTGGTCCTTTAACGTCTCCTCAGGCTTTTTTCTCCTTTTAGGTATATTCCTGGAGATCCATTAAGACTTTTTGGAGAATGTGTTAATTTTTCAAGCCAGCAGGATATCATTTAGTCAATAAATAGGTTTATAGCGTCAGTTTCATTCAGGGCTTAGAGACCTTTTATTTTCTAAGGCTTCCTATGTTGGATTCCAGCATCTGCGTGTTGTGTCTGTGCATGTTATGCAGTGGTGGTGGGAATCATTGTAGTAGTAATCTGGCATACTGTATTTTCATTCAACTGGGATTTCTAAAGGCATATAAGGATTATATTCATTTTTTTCTCTCCTAACACCCCATCAATCGGTACTCACCTGGCATCTTTATTAATTCTCTACAACTATCTAGCATTCATTTTGACCAATATGTTGTAGCTCATGGGTATTGGATTTAGCACGTTGAACACCTGATGTTCATTCTTTAGGAAATGACCTTTGGTCTAATTTAATGAGGATCAAATTTGAGTCAGGTGTAGTAAATAGTGCTTTCCTCATGATGACATGATTTACTAGAATGTCTAAGTAGCAAGTTCTTTGTAGGATGGTGCCTCTTATTGGTATAAATCCAATGTTGGTATTATTAGACAATTTCAGAAGATGGCTTAAAATTTTGAAGTGTTTTGGGTAGGGCTTTATTTTGGCTACTGACAAATAAAATGAATTTCTTTTAGCTTAATTCTATAGTTTCACATAATGTGTCATTAATGTTTAATGCTTGCAAGATATCATTTGTGCTAAGTCCCAGGGATTTAGTTATTAAAATTATTAATGTATGGAGCCATCCACAAAATTTTGCATTTTGTGTCTACTTAAAACCATGATTTTGAAATCAGTTGTATCAGTAGATAGTTATTATTTATTAAGCACCTTTTAATATGTGTAAAATAGTACATGAAAAATTAGATAAACTCAAAACATTGATTCTCTTAAAAAAATTAGGAAACTATTATGAAAGACAACAAACTAATTTGCTTAAATTGCCTTTTCCATAGTGAGACTGACTATAATATATGCCCTTGTAAAATGCAAAAACCATGGCAAGCATTTAGAAAACTGTACAAATCAAAAATTATCTGAAATAGAAGTAGCCATGACAAAACATAACTTCTGCTTTGGTGAGTTTAAGATGATCTGAATTGGTTTCTAGTTGTGACACAGAAAAAAAAAAGAAGTTAAGGTTGGGGAAGCACTTCCCTGGGGTCATCCAAAGTTGTATTGCTATGGGTTCAGGAAACTCAAAATCCCTCAAAACTCATGGGCCAGCTCCTGGGAATGAGCAAAAACTATCCAAAGCAACTATTGGGAACTTTCAGCCTGAAGCGTGCTACTCAAAATGCCAGCCATCCAGAAGATAAGGAGCTTGTCTCCGAATGTAAATCAATACATGGTTCCCTTCATTGAGAAAATCTTAGTATAAAAAAATACATATATTAGCTGAACTGCTGCTCCATGACATAGCTTTGATGCAAGTTCCTTATCTTGTCAGATAGACTTGCCAGAGAGACTGGCAGCTACTCCATGAACCACACTTTGAGTAGCATTGGCCTAGAGCAGAGCTTTTCAATCTAGGCACTATGGACATGTAGGACTAGCTTGTCCAAACTACTTGATTGTGTGGGCTGTCCTGTATTGGATGCAAGTAGGACATCACTAGTCGCCCCCAGCACCTGCCTCAGTTAGTTGTGATGATCAAAATGTTTCCTAAGATAGGCAATATTCCATTAGTGGGGGTGGGGGTGGGAGTGGGGGCAAAATCGCCCCAGTTGTGATCTACTGGCCTAGAGGATTTATTTCTTAACTTCTAAGTGATGTCTCTATTGGTACCATTCATAGCATCTGAATGCCAATCTATGGATAAAGTACAAAGTACAAGAGGGGTGCCTGGGTGGCTCAGTTGGCTAAGGATCTGACTTCAGCTTAGGTCATGAGCTCATGGTTCATGGGTTCAAGCCCCACACGAGGCTCTGTGCTGACAGCTAGGAGCCTGGAGCCTGCTTCAGATTCTGTCCTCCTGTCTCTCTGCCCTTTCCCTGCTTGTGTTCTGTCTCTCTCTGTCTCTGTCTCTCTCTCAAAAATAAATAAACATTAAAAAAAAAGTACACAAATTTATTTAGGACTTACTACTTGAGTTTTCCATTAAACAATTACTTTATGACATAACATAGTATACTTAGTGTGTTTAAAGTAATACACAAGGGGTGCCTGGATGGCTCAGTCGGTTGAGCATCCAACTTCGGCTCAGGTCATGATCTCGCTGTCTGTGAGTTCAAGCCCCATGTCAGGCTATGTGCTGACAGCTGACAGCTGGGAGCCTGGAACCTGTTTCAGATTCTGTGTCTCCCTCTCTCTCTGACCCTCCCCCATTCATGCTCTGTCTCTGTCTCTGTCTCTCTCTGTCAAAAATAAACATCAAAAAAATTTTAAAAAATAAAAAATAAAAAAGTAATACACAAGGTTATAAAGAGTTCATCATATTTTTTTCTACCGAGGTATTCAAGGCCTAACACCAGGAACACAGCCTGATCTATCTCTGGAAATGGTTTTAACTGACACGAACAGGATCAGTTAGTTATCTTTACCATTATAAAAAGTAGAAAATAAATTAAGCCCTGGTATTTAAACAGAACTGTTAATTAAAAATGTCTTTTTATAATGAAATTAACTATGTACTGAAATGTTAGAAAATATGTTCCTGACCAACTGTTCTCTGAATGCAAAAGCCATATGTTTGCTTTCTTCTGGTTATTTATAAATAATAGGAGTAATAACAATAGCAATACAATAACACGACTTCCTTACATTTGGAGAGTACGTTGTACGTCTCAGAATGCATTCACAGACCTTATTTCTTACATCCTCGGGTCAGTATCTCTGTCTGTTATAACAAAATCTGCAGTCTTCGTTCTGGCCTTTCTTATTCTAACAGAAACAAGATAGAGATCACAGGAGCATAGCACACTGGTTTTTCTACACACACACACACACACACACACACACACACACACATACACACACACACACACACACTGAATGATGTCGCTTTTCTCACTACCTTCATAAAGAACAATGCCCGTATGTTTTTCTGAATTCTGCCTGATAAAAGAGCCAGTCTAAATCATACTAGAGCCTAAAAAATAAAAAAAAAAGTTTGTTTTCAAATAGTGGGTTTACAAGGTTTTCTTTGGTTGTTGTGTTTTTGTTTTTGTTTTTGTTGTTTTGGTTAAAGTAGTTAGACATTGTGTGTAAGCTGGAAACCAGAAGGTTTTAATGGATCTTACTGACCTGTTATATAGGATTTGATTTTTTCCCCCCTCTTGTTGGGGCAAATGTCAGACTTGGAGTTCCGGTTTAGTAGTGGTGAAGAAAAGGAATATTCTGGAGAATCAGAGATATCAGTGGCATACCTCACTGTTCTAGGTCCTTCAAATGCAGAAAAGTTTATATTTGAATCACAGACAGTTATCATGTTAAAACGCAAGATTTAGAAACTTTTGTAACATATTTTAAGATAGCATGGCCCGTATACTCACTAATTACTATCAAAAGGCTCTCCCGTTCCTTCTTGCCATCTACCTTACTTCTTTCCTGATACTGAATTTCAAACAAGTAATTTAAAAAGACCTATGTATTGATTGAAGGGTTCTGTCTGTAAAGCACTGAACTATAACCAAATTAATTGACTGCGGGGCTCCACTGGCTAAGCAATTTTCAGAAAAAGTTGATTCTGTCCTAACCGGAGTTTCGCAGTTCTGTATCCTCTCCACTTCGCTCATCCTATTTTCCAATTGAACACCTTTCCTTTTATTCCTTCTTTGGTAAATTAAAACAGTTATTAGATTAGAAACAGTGGTTGAAAAGAAATTCAGAATATAGCCATTCAAAAGACCAGCATAAAATAGTGATGAGTATCTGAATCAGCAAGTATTTCAGGCATTTTAAACTTTACGGAGTTGCACACTGCTTGACATTTGTTGGGGTCTTTCTCTTCAATATAGCAGAGTCTATTTTGTTCCAGAACCTTCTCACTGCCACATGGCTGGGAGCAGACTGCTTGTTGTAAGGTGGATCAGGCACCGTGATGGTGACTAACACTTTTTCATGGGGATTCCTCCAAGCTACCCGTGCTACCCCCTTGAGAAGCAAAAAGTCAACAGTATCCTGCGTGAGCTCTGAAGGGATGCAGACTCCAAGACAAGATGTAATTAATTGATGGAGAATGGGTTCTTACACAATTGGAAACAGACTCCTCAATTCCAGCCTTTCTCTATTTTCTGTCTGTTTAAAAACAAATGTTGGGAGGATGTGGAGAAACAGGAACCCTCTTGGACTGTTGGTGGGAATGCAAATTGGTGCAGCCACTCTGGAAAGCAGTGTGGAGGTTCCTCAGAAAATTAAAAATAGACCTACCCTATGACCCAGCAATAGCACTGCTAGGAATTTACCCAAGGGATACAGGAGTACTGATGCACAGGGGCACTTGTACCCCAATGTTTATAGCAGCACTCTCAACAATAGCCAAATTATGGAAAGAGCCTAAATGTCCATCAACTGATGAACGGATAAAGAAATTGTGGTTTATATACACAATGGAATACTACGTGGCAATGAGAAAGAATGAAATCTGGCCATTTGTAGCAACGTGGGTGGAACTGGATAGTGTGATGATAAGTGA
Source organism: Prionailurus bengalensis (assembly GCF_016509475.1). Lineage (NCBI taxonomy): Eukaryota > Metazoa > Chordata > Mammalia > Carnivora > Felidae > Prionailurus > Prionailurus bengalensis. Next base: position 55,850,563 of record NC_057344.1, read on the forward strand.
AATAAGCCATACAGAGAAAGACATATACCATATGGTTTCACTCTTATGTGGATCCTGAGAAACTTAACAGAAACCCATGGGGGAGGGGAAGAAAAAAAAAAAGGAGGTTAGAGTGGGAGAGAGCCAAAGCATAAGAGACTCTTAAAAACTGAGAACAAACTGAGGGTTAATGGGGGGTAGGAGGGAGGGAAGGGTGGGTGATGGGTATTGAGGAGGGCACCTTTTGGGATGAGCACTAGGTGTTGTATGGAAACCAATTTGACAATAAATTTCATACATTGAAAAAAAAATAAATAAATAAAAACAAATGTCGGTGCAGTGCAGTGAAATATGACACAAAACAGTATTGGTGTTCAATAGGCTGGTGCTCATCTGCTTGTGTAATTAACTTTCTGCTTTTTCTTTTATGAGTATCTTATAACAATCAATATAAAAAAATTCCAGGCCTTTTGGAAAATAACACAAAATATATTTTTTTACCCACTTAAAATTTTTTTAACACTTATCTTTATTTTTTTAACATTTATTTTTATTTATTTTTGAGAGAGGGAGGGAGAGACAGAGTGCGAGTAGGGAAGGGGCACAGAGAGAGGGGGACAGAGCACCTGAAGCAGGCTCCAGGCCCTGGTGCAGGGCTCGAACTCATGAGTCGTGAGATCATGACTTGAGTCAAAGTCAGACACTTAACTGAGTCACCCAGGTTCCCCATATTTTACCCATTTTTAAAATGCAGTTTTGGATTTCAAATTCACATTTTTTTGTATGTTGACTAAAACTGCAGACATTAGCTTGTGTTATCACTTATGTCCAAGTGACACTATTTATTGAAGGAAGGAGGAAGGAAAGGAACTAATATATGTTCAGAGACGACTGTAAACAATGCGTGGTCCAAATGCATTATATTGCTTATTTTCTTCAAATGTTATAGTGGGCAGGCAGATTTCCTATTGTTAGGTATCCATTTTTAAGTCTCCCTCTGAAATATTAAGTCCTTCTCTACTCTCTCAGGTAGGTGTTATGATCATTATGATTCTCATTTTGTAGATAAGGCTAAAATCAGTGAAGTTCCTTGCCCAAGAGCTAATAGTTAAGTAATAAAATCTGAATCAGCAAACAGGTGTTCGTGTGTGTGTGTGTATATATTCGCGCGTGTGCATGCACAGGTATCAAAATCCCTAGTTTATCTTAAATCATTCTGTCTCCCTCTATTCCTTTAATTAGACAAAATGTTATTAGCAGCTCTTAAATGCCTGACCCTGAGCTAAGTGCTGAGGGAAGCATGTGGAAGCCCTTGACCTACTGGGACTTAGAGTCTTAGTAAAGAGATCAAATTTACACAGCAGCTAGTGATGTGACAAAAGACAGCTTTTATTTTTAACCACTTGGTCTCACACGTGGCTCTAAAAGGTAGTTATCTCACCAAATATATGATTTCACTTATATCTAAATATGGAATCTAAAAAGCAAAACAAATGAACAAGGGAAACAGAGAGATAAAATTGTAGAGACAAAGAGCAAACTGATGGTTGCCAGAGGGGGCAGAGGAGGGGGGATGTACTAAATAGGTGAAAGGGTTAAGAGGTATAATCTTCCAACTGTAAAATAAATAAGTCATGGGGATGTAATATACAGCATGGGGAATATAGTCGATCATATTGTTAAAACTTTGCATCATGAAGATGGTAACCAGACTTACCATGGTGATCATTTTGTAATGTATATAAATATTGAATCACTAGGTCTTACACCTGAAGCATAATATTATACATCAATTATACGTCAATAAAATTACCTTATAATTTAGAAATATTGTATCATGCATATAAAGCTGTGAGAGAAAGCCAAGCAGGGCTTCTTTCTCTGAAGGGCTGAGTGAAGGGATAGTGAAAGCTCACTAACTTGATGAAAATAAAACAACTGAGACAGAAAAAGGAAGATGGCAGGAGGAAGATTAAAAATATGGGCAAAGAGTATGATTTAACAACACATGGTCTTTGTCCCTCAGTTTGTTTTCTGGAATAGCTCTCTGCATTCAGACTTGAGTCTAACTAGAAAGATCTGCAGTTTAAAAAGCCAACATTATTGCATTAGTAACGATGAGAGACGATGACGGGTTTAACCAAGACAATGACAGTGGGGTTGGAGATTAGGGATGGATTTGAGATCCATTTAAGAGAACCATATATAGGCCTTGGTGACTGATTATAAAGAATTGGTTTAGGCAGAATCCCTGGTTTTTGGCTTGAGGCCATTATGATTTGGTGAGCCTGTGGCGAGCATCTTGCTTTCCTATAAAGAGGAGATGTGATGGTTAATTTTATATGTCAACTTGGGTAGGTCACGGTGCCCAGATATGTGGTTAAATATTATTCTGGATGTTTCGGTGAGGGTGTCTTTTGGAAAAGATTAGCATTTATATTGGTGGAATCTGAGGGGCACCTGGGTCAGTTGGTTGATCATCTGACTTTGGCTCAGGTCATGATCTCACGGTTTGTGAATTTGAGTCCCACATCAGGCTCTCTACTTTCAGCAGAGCCCACTTTGGATCATCTGTCACCCTCTCTCTCTGCCCCTCCCATGCTCACTCTCTGTCTCTCTCTCAATAATAAATAAATGCTAAAAAAATTTTAAATAAAAAAATGAATAAACATTAAATAAAGACAGAAAGAAACAAATAAATAGGTGGAATTTGAGTACAGCAGAATGTCCTCTGTAATGTGGGTGAGTGGGCCTCATCCAATCAGTTGAAGGCCTAAATAGAATGAAAGACTGATTTGCCCCAGCAAGAGGGAATTCTGCCAGTAGAAAACCTTCAGGCTTGAGTTGCAACATCACCTCTTTCCAGTGTCTCCAGCCTGCCACCCTTCCCTGTAGATTTTAAAGTCAACCTCCATCATTGTGTGAGCCAATTCCTTAAAATGAAATTTCTCTCTCTCTATATATATACAACTTATTGGTTCTGTTCTCCTGGAGAACTATGAATAACACAGGAGATAGAAATATTAAATTTCTTACAGAGTTGCCTAAGGGAAAAAGAGCCGTGGCTGAAATGCACATATATCATAACAGTTAATAAATATTCAAATATAAATTCTTATAAAGACAAGTAAACATTATACACCACCCAAGACACAGGTGTACTACATTCTCTAAGGATCCCAACATACCAGTCCATCAGGGAGTATAAAGTCACTTTATAGACAGAGAAATTGAGCCAGAGGTTATATGGTGTGCTCCAGGTCTGGGATTCATACTGGGATTCATACTCAGGTATGTTCACCTTTAAAATCTGTGTTTTCTTGACCTTCTACCTCAGTAGCTTCTCTTTAAAAGTTTTGCTGTTTACAGTTTTTCAATAAAGAATAGTTTTGGTGATGCCTATGTAATGCATACAGGTTTCCAAGCACTATTCTAAAAGTTGTATACATCGCAACTCATTTAATCCATACAATGATCCTGTATTATAGGTGCAACAGACACAGAAATTATGTGAGATAAATGTTACATGGAAACTTGTGGGGTTATTTTATGAAGGCAAGATGGAGAAAAGGAACTCTTATTTCTTCAGAGACTACCAGAAGTTTGCTCTTTCCACTAAGCTTTTTTAAGAAGAAAAATGGTATTCAAGATGTATAGTCGGAAAGAATGGAAAAACAATAATCTGACATCAAAACTATTTAGCTTTTGAAAACAACTTATAATACATCTGTTCATGACTTATATTGTTATAGTTTACTGAAATATGTTTTTTCTTACTGTACAAATAATGCATATCCAACTACTGCTAAGAGTCTGCCTCATATACTAATAACACACCCACCCAAGCACTCACACATCCACCCCTACACTCCTACATAGACATGTTCATGAAAAAAATACCGACTGCTAAACTGAACAGTCACTCTTAGTCCTCAGCTTCTCTTGAAACACTCTCTTCCCCTGTCTTCCAAGACATCACACACTCTCATTTTCCTATGGCTTCCCTGATTGCTCCTGCTTCTTTACTTCCTCCTTACCAACGTGACCTCTAAACTTAGGACTGTGTTCAAAGGTTCAGTCTTGGGCTCTTTTCTGCTCATTCTTCCACAAATGCATCCAGGCTAATGGCTGTAAATACCATTTTTATGTTGATATTACATAAATCTATTGCTCAGAACCTCGTCCTTGAAGTCCAAATCCATACTTTATATTCAGCGCATCCACTTAGAAATCTAATAATCGTGCCAAAATTTGAACATTAATATGTTCTAAATAAACTTCCTTCCAAACCTGTTTCTCTTCAGGAAGTGGCAATACCACTGTTCCTGTTGTTCAGGTCAGATCCTTGGATTCACCTTTGAACCTCATCCTTTTCTTCTAGCGTACATCCAATTTTGCCTCTCTCATGTGTATTCAACCCAGAAACCAGAGGGAATCTTTTAAAAATGCAAGCCCACTGAGTCAGTGCCATGACTTAACTTGGGATCTTTAAAGAGCTCCTGATCTCATCGATAGTAAAAGGAAGATTCTTTCCCAAGTGCTCCAGGGCTCTAAAGGATCTGAACATCTTTCTCCTCATTCATTCGGCTCCAGCCACAGTGGTCTCCATGCTGTTTATGGAACCTATTGGAAAACTCTCACCCAAGGCATTTGTGCATGCTGTTCCATCTGCCTACAAGGCTTTCTCGTAGACAGGGCTCACCCTCTCACAATCATACAACTGTTAGGTCATCTAAACATTTTTTCTGATTAACCATTTTAAAATTCAATTACGTTCTTTCTACCACATATGGTATGCCCTATTTTTCTCCTCTGATTTATTCTGCCCTACAGCACTTACTGAAATTTGACATACTTTTATTTTACATGTTTGTTTATTAATGAAGTTTCTTTTTCTATAGCTTGCAAGCTCAATGAGGGCAGATGGTTTAATCTGCTCTCTCCTCCCCCAACCCTATGTATCCTCCATACCTATGAGTTGCCTGGCATATGATGGGAGCTTATTAAGCACTTGTTGAATATTCAATGATTGCTGAGTAAATATTTAACATAATTGAGATTGTACTATAAATATTGATTTTTGTCTTGCTTTTTCTTGCCGTATTAGTATGAGGAAATTAGATATTTCCTCATATCAATAAATAGATTTTGGGAAAACTTCATTTCATTTTATAAAAATTGTCAATTGAATAACTTTAATCAATTAGTATAAATCAGATGGGTCCAATACTAATCCCACATTCCAAATTGAAAGCATTCTTTCCCTAGAAGCGAATTACAAAAGGAAATTTAAATAAATACCCAACAAGTTTGACTCAGATTTTACAAGTCTAGAACCAAAGCAGAAGGGGAGAGTTAGATAATTTTAATTTATCAAGTTAAAATAGCTCAAAGTTTCTATTTCCAGTCTAGAGGTGTTGTATTTTATTTTATTTTATTTTATTTTATTTTATTTTATTTTATTTTATTTTATTTTATTTTTCATGTTTATGTATTCTGAGAGAGAGAGAGAGAGAGACAGCATGAGCAGGGGAAGGGCAGAGACAGAGGGAAAGAGAGAGAGAATCCCAAGCAGTTTCTGCACTGTCAGCACCGAACCCAATGCGGGGCTAGATCTTACAAACTGAGAGATGATTTGACATGAAATAAAGAGTGGGATGCTCAACCTCCTGAGCCACCCAGGCGCCCCTGTATTCTTATTTTTTGAGTGTCAAAATACCATTTCCCTGTAATGTATTTTAATTTCTTCTTTTCTCGTACATGTGGTGGTTTGCAACTTTGGGCTATTACAAATAAAACTAGTGAAAATCCTTATACTTATTTTTTTTTAACACATCTCTGATTCCCTCATGATAAAAGGACAGATGCAAATCAAAATATAAGAACATTTTTGAGACATTTGGGACAATCTTGTTACATTTTGCCAAATTGCTTTCCAAAAACATTATTCTAATTTTCGCTCCCCAGCAGAGAATTAGAGTGCTCCTTTCTCTCACACCCTGCCAACAATAGGAATCATCTTAGAAAAGCAATTATCACCAAATTTATGAGTTATAATGATGTATCTATTAAAGTAATTTACACTCTTTAATTGTAAGTGAAGTTTATGCTTTTCATATGTTTATTAGTCATTTGAAAATTTCTTTTGTGAATCACAGCTTTTCCATTACTTCTTAGTCTTTGTCATTGTTTATTAAAATATGAAAGTTTCTTTCATAACAAGTATATTAGTGCTCTGCTGGTCACACGGGTGTAACCATTTCTTTTCTGGTCAATATCACTTACCTTTTTTTTTTTTTTTTTGTCTTAAGTTATATAGATCAAATCTACCAATCTGCTCCTTTATGATTGATGATTTTCTTGTTTTTTTCTTCTAATTATTATTGTCTTGTTCGTTTTTTTAACATTTAGTTCCCTAGTTTGTCCTAATTTTATTTTGTCATTGTACAAGGGCATTGTATAAAATCATCACTGTCTCTAGGCTTTCTTAAAAAAACTGCTTGGGACTCTCCTCTGTGGAGGGAATGCCTTTCCCTACTCTGGAGGCAGGGCAGCCATGGGCAGGGGCAGGGGGCTGCAGACAGCACAGGCATTTCAGAGAATAAACAACATCAAAAACAAAGTTCACCTGCCTGGAATCTCTGAACTGTATCTTTTAGTCTGAGAAGGAGTGTGGCTTCAGTTCTTTCTTCTACCGGCCCCTTTGCTGTGAGTTTCTTAAAGGAAGATCATGGGAAATCAGGCTAGTGAGAATAAAGATGGGTTTCTGAAAGCAGCTTTCTGCTAGATGTGCAATAGACATTTTTAGCCAGCTAAATGGCATTGTGTCATGTCTTTTTGACTCACTTCCATTGCTCTTTGTCACCTTTCCCTTTTCAGCATTGGTTGTGTCCCCAAGCACTTGCATCCACTCTTGCTGGATCAGGGGAGTCAGAATCTCTGAGCCCTGGCAGGTCTGAGGCTGCGAAGTCTCAGTACAGGTGGGAAGAGGTGCCAAGAAGGTGGAAAGGAGAAAAAATTGCAGGTGATCATCACCTCTTTTGACTGGGACAGAAGACCATGTATGCAGTCATGAAAACAACCAGCGTAAAACATAAAAGGAGGGAGTAATGGACATAAATAATAGAAGCCAATAGTCGAAGATAGAAAACACTGTATTCAACAGAATGCCATTCAGAAGAGCTGTGTATTTTTTCCACGGAAGAAACACCTTAAAAACCCACTTAGAGTGGAAGACAAGATCCCTAAGGTATATTTATTAACAAAAGATGGTCCCTAAATTTCTCTGCAGAATAAAGAGCTGAAGGATTTTGAGAGTATTGGCCTTGAAGAAAGAAAAGTTAGATGGAGGCTTTCCAGAGGAATGTTACCTGCTTTGTGTTGTTCAGCAGAAGCTATAAAATTATGATATGCTCAGAGTTGGATGTTTGGAAACCAGTGAAGGATTTTTGACCAAAAGTTTAAAGGAAGCTTAAAGGTTGAGTAAGGAAATCAACAAAAGTGGAAAAAAAATAATGGCTAAAATCACATAAGGCTTATAATGTAGTGGGCACTGTTCCAGGTCCTTTACATAAATTAACTAATTTATTCTCCAAATCCCATAATATGCCAATAAGTGGGCATTATCACTCTTCCCATTTTGTAGATAAGCAACTTCAGGCAGAGTCAGGTTCAGTCATTTGCCAGGTTATTCAGCTGATAAATGGTAGAACCAGAAACAGAACCCACAACATTTGTTTTCAGAACTGCTTATTTAATTTAAAATAACATACATCTGTGGGAAAAAAAGGAAGTTAGTCAAGGTTTACCAAAGAACACAATAATTTTTTTAATTGACCTGACCATCTTTGAATTTTATTTTGAAAATTTCTATTGTCTCATTGTGGAGCCATATGAAAAACAATTCTATGTTCTTGAAAAAAATATATTCATAATAGATGTGACCAAAAGAGCAGCATGATAATTTTTAAGTTTGATTGTCATCTTCTTCCTTAGTGACCTTATGTCATCAAAGACCACCTGTAAGCTCGTGGCACCCCTATCTCCAGCTCCTGAACCCCAGACTCATATATTTTACTTAACATCTGCATCTGGAAATTTAATAGACATTTCAGGCTCCGTATGTCAAAACTAAATTTCCATATTCCCCCGTAAAACTGCTCCATGCCAAGACTTCTCCAGTTTGGCTGATGGGACAGCAATCTTCCAGCAGTGCAGGTCCCAAACCTTGCAGTCATCCCTGGCTCTTTTTCCTCATAACCCACATCCTACCTATCAGAAAATCCTATTGTTCTATCTGTGTGGTAGGCACAAAATGGCCCTCAACGATTCCTTTCTTCTGGTATTCATGACATGGTATAATCTCTTCCATTTGAGTGTGGACTGGAATTATTGACATGTTACTAATGAATCAAATATGCAGAAGTGATGGGATATTGCTTCTGAGGTTAGGTTACAAAAAGATTGTGGTTTCCATCTTTGGTGTCTTCTCATGTTCTCTTTTGGGCCATGGACTCTGGTGAAAGCCAGCTGCCATGTTGTGAAGCAGCTAGGATAGAGTTAATATAACATCAATGTACAGAGAAGCAACACCTAGAAATGATCTCTCAACTATTTTGTGAATGTACCAACATTTTATACATCTGATGGTATTCCTTTTACTGCAGCTGATCCAGATTACCAAGAGAAGTATCAAGAGTTACTTGAAAGAGAGGACTTTTTTCCAGATTATGAAGAAAATGGTATAGACCAATCGGCAGCTGGTGATCCATATTTGGATGATGGTGATGATGAAATGGACCCAGAGACAGAAGAAGCTTATAACAATTTGGTTTGGACTCAGAGCATAAGTGAAAGCGATAAAGCCAAATTTCAGCATATCAGTTTTATAAAGCAATTTGGGTTATGGTGATTTGGCAGAACATAGAAAATGAAGAAAATGTGTCACACTTAGACCAAATTAAGGATGTTGAGTTATGTTACTGATGTATGCAACTTTAATGTTGCAAAACACTATCTGCCAAAAGAAACTTTATTCTCTATAGCTTAAACTTAAAATGTATATATGTATACACATATGTTTATATTTATATATTATGTACAGTTAATTCCTCTCTTTTGGTTACAGTACAATTGGTTTTGAAATAAATCAAATAAAAAAAAAGGGAACAGCATGAGAATGAACTTGGAAGGGGATCTTTAGAGGCTTATTAACAGCCATGGGTATGAGCTCAGAAATTGGTCTGGAGATGTCCACAGCTCTTCCCCAAACCTTGATGCTGGCATCCTTGTGGGAGATCCTGGGCCAGAACCACCAGGCTAAGCTGCTCCAAGATTTCTGGTCCTAAGAAACTTTGAGCTAATAAATATTAGCTGTTTCCAGCCCCTAAGATTTTAGGAAATTTGCCAACACAGCAATAGATATTAATACAACCTTCAAAATATATCCAGAATCAGACTGCTTCTTATCGTTTCCGTAAATACCAACCAGCTTCACTATCTCTTGCCTAGATTATTGCAACAGGCTTTATTAAAGGGCTTACTGCTTATTTTCACTTTATTATCTGCATTGTGAGGGCTCAATATCTCTATTCAGAACCCTGCAATGATTCACCATTTCAATCAGAGTAAAAGTATCATGAAATCTCCCATGATCTGGGCCCCAATGACATCTCCTGCCTCACCTGTAATTCCTCTTCCTCTTGGCTCACTCTGCTTGAGCTACTCTGACCTATTTACTCTCCTGAGCGCACATCAGACATGTTCTGATCTTTGGGCCTTTGCATGGGCAGATTCTTCTTTTAGGAATGCTCTTCACAAACTATCCCTTCTTATCTCTTTCAAACTTTTGCTCCTTCTTACCTATCAATGAGGCCTATTGTATTTAAAATTAAAGCCACTGTCAACCTCCATACCTACTTTCTCCCTTCTAATTTTTAAAAAAACGTTTATTTATTTATTTTGAGAGAGAAGGAGAGACAGAGCACAGGAGGGACAATGAGAGAGGGAGAGAAAGAATCCCAAGCAGTGCAGAGCCTGATGCGGGGCTCGAACTCACTGTGAGACCATGACGTGAGCCAAAACCAACAGTCAGACGCTTAACTGACTGAGCCACCCAGTCACCCTAGTCTTTTCTAATTTTTTAAGCACTAATAACTTATTATCTGATACTACATAATGTATTTATCATGATTATCATTTATGATAATAATTCTACCCTATTCCCATAGTAGAATGTAAGCTCTATTAGGACAGGGAGTTTAGTTTTGTTCACTGATGTATCTCCAGGGTATAGAACAGTGTCTAGCACATTGTAGACCCTTAATGAATATTTGTTGACTACATGAATCAACGTACCTGTCATTAGAAGATAATTTATATGCCTTTATTTTGATTGGAATATAAGGTACTAATATCAAATGCTACCTTGGTCTCATTTCCACTATAATGATTAACTAGGATCTCTGAGTGATTTTCTGGCTCAACAGCAGCCAAAACTCAGATGGCTCCCCCCCTGTATGAACCACAAATGGCTCTAAAAATGGAAGGAACTCCAGGAACCAGTCCTTAAAGAAACAAACCATGAAATGTAAAAACATGATGTAGGCCTGGAATGGCTGTGAGTCTGGGTGGGGACAGCCTAGAATATAGCTCACAGATGTGGTGAGTCAGATCCTGGACAGTGGGGAGAAAAATGCAGAAGCCTGTAGCAGGGAGCTAGCCAGCAGCTTCCCACTGTGGGCTGGTGGAATTACTCAGAGATAGGAGTCTTACAGTTGCATTGCAGAGACACTGAAACTTGGAATAGCAATGAGATAGGAACTGAAACTGGGGCTTCCCTCTCTGACTCCAAATGATCCCCAGTATCAGAAGCAGTCATGGGGCACCTGGTTGGCTTAGTCGGTTAAGCATCAACTTTGACTCAGGGCGTAGTCTCATGGTTTGTGAGTTCGAACCCCACATGGGGCTCTCTTGCTGTCAGCATGGAACCTGCTGTGGATCTACTGCCCCCCTCTATCTCTACCCCTCCCCTACTAGTGCAAGCTGCAGATCTTCTGCCCCCCTCTCTCTCTACCCCTCCCCTACTAGTGCAAGCATTCAATTAAAAAAAGAAGTGGTCTGGAATTGGACTGCTTTCTGGCTACATTAGAAATAGGATGAGATTCTCTTTGAAGGAAAGCTTCCTCCAATTTAGTCCACTGGACTCCCAGAAGTTAAGCAATAAACTCACAACATAGATAACCATATATTAAATGCCTTTATACCCTGAAGATTTGCAGATATTGAAATGTTTAGGTAGTGAATGCTAAGTAGCTCTGCATTAAATACTTAAGGAAATAAAGAATACACTTAAAAAGATGAATATACAATAAGAAACTTTCAGGAATGCAAAGACAGACTTTAGTTTTTAAAAAGTAAAATATTTAGAAGTGAAAAATAGTTGCTGACAGCAAAAATGTAATATACAAGTAAAATAGTATGATAGACACTGTTGAAAGGCAACTAGTGAACAGGAAGATGTATCTGAAGTATTTATTTATAATGCTGCAATGAGAGGTTAGAGGATGGAAATCATTACAGAAAAATCAAAAGACATGGAGGATAAAATCAGAAAGTATAACCTATATCTACTTTGAAGTCCAAAGGATAATAATTGGGGAAAAGGAGAGGAAACATATTTTAAAAGGTGATGGCTATGATATTCCAAGAAAATCGTGTATCCACGCATCTGGGGAGCATGTTGCATTTCAAGGAGAGTAAATAAAAAGAAATCCATGCCTTAGAAATACAGTAGTGAAAGTTCAGAATACCAAAGCCAAAAGGATTTAAAAATATCCAGAGAGAAACAACAAATCACAAGCAACAATAAAAACAAAAGACAATTAGGATGAAAAGACCTTTTTTTGGTATTATTTGAGGGAGAAAGAGAGAGAGTGTGAGTGAGAGAGAGGGGCAAAGGGAAAGAGAGAGAGAGAGAGGGAGAGAGTATCTTAAACAGGTTCCATACTCAGCGTGTAGCCCTACGTGGGGCTCAATCCCATGACCCCAGAATCAAGATCTGGGGTCACATCACAAGTTGGACACCCAACAGCTGAGCCACCCAGGCACCCTGAAAGGATCTTCTCAACAGCAACCCTAGAACCCTGAAAATGGTATTCTAAATATATCAAAAAAAGTTCTAAAAATATTGGCTGAAAATAAATGTCAGACTACAGTTTGAGTGTAGCAAAACAATCTTTCAAGGATGAAGATTAAGACATCCTATGGAACAAAAACTAAGGAAGAAAAAAACTCTGATAGAATATGTCATCTAGAGACCTGCTCTAAAAAACATACTTTATAAAGTAAGAAATGATCTCAGGAAGATGGTTTGTTATACATGGAGATATGCTAAACAAATAACACAATATGGCAAACATAAAATCTAAGTCCAAACAAAAAAAGTCTCCATGAAATAGTGAATAGTAGAAACTAAGCAAAAGATAGAACCAAAATATTGGGCATTAACAGTATATAAGTTACAGTGATTAAAACTAAAGCTGTCTTGGGGCACCTGGGTGGCTTATTCTGTTGAGTGTCTGACTCTTGATTTTGGCTCAGGTCATGATCTCAGGGTTGTGAGATCGAGCCCCATGTCAGGCTCTGTGCTGATAGGGTGAAGCCTGCTTGAGATTCTCTCTCTCTACCCTTCCCCCTCCCCAGTTCACTCTCTCTCCCAAAATAAATAAACATTAAAAAAAATCTAAAGCTGTCTTGAGGTCTTGTTTTCCTTGAGGGGTCAAAATTGTTCAATATAGATTTATTCACTTATTTATTGACAAATACAATGTTGCTATTTCATGGATAACCACTAAAGGAACAAAACTGAAATGTGTGAATTCAAAACAACAGGGACAAAGAATGGAAAAAAAATACAATAAAACAACTTTAAAAAGTTTCACAAAGTGAAAATAAGAAACAAACCAAGTAGGAAAACAAGGTAAAGTCCAAGGAACAAGTTTAAATGTATCAATAATCACAAAAAGCACAAACGGACTCAACTTGCTATTTATAGTATAGAAATGGTCAGATAAGATCAAAACTTGGCCAGATGCCACTTATGGGAGGTAGAGCTGAAACATAAGCATAGAAAAATTGAAAATGAAAAGCAGAAAAAGATAGATCAGTCAAATATACACATACACACTGAAAAAAGTTCTGGTGTCTTCATATTAGTCTTAGTTAAAGGCTAAAAAAAAAGGCATTTGCTGCCTGATGATAAAAGTTTCAACTTGCCATGAAAATACAAAAACTGTAAAGGTGTTTAATGGAATAGCCTCAAAATATACAGAGACATTTTTGATAAAGGCTAAAGGAGAGATTTTCAACAACGATCATAGAGGAATATTTCAATACATTCCTATCAGCTACTGAGAAATAAAGCAGAGAAAAAGATCAGCAAGCACATGGAAGTTTGAGCAGCACGGACGTCAAGTTTCATCTAATGCACGTATATAGAACTTTTTTTGTATTACTTGATTTTTTTTTTGAGTTTTTTTTGTCAAATAGAAAATCCACATCTTCCTAATTTAAAAAAATGGTCTTATACTAGTCCATAAATCAAAGTTTAACAAAAAGGATAGTTTTATATACACCATATTCTCTTATCTTGGATCAATTAAGGTAAAAGTTATTATTATAAATCAATCAACAAATCTTCATATATTCAGAAATGAAAAAAAACATTTTAGAATAAGTCATAGGCCAAAGAAGAAATCATAATGTAAATTTTAAAAACACTTAGAACTAAATAAAATGAAAATATTACATATAAAAATTTGTGGTATCAGCAAAAGATGAGCTTCAGTGAAAACTTATTGTTTTAGATGATTATATTAGAAAAGGACAAATGCTGAAAGTCATTGAGATAAATGTCCAACTTTAGGTTCTCAAAAGAAATAGAAATAAACCTAAAGAAAAGACATAGATAATGGTAGATAAATAATAATGAAAAAAAATAGACTAGATCAACAATGTGAGAAGTTGGTTTCTAAATGATTAAGAAAATATATAAATCTTAGATGAGATTGATACGATGAGAGAAACAGAGACAGAGGCAGAGAGAGAGAGAAAGACACAGATATCCACTGTTATGAAGTGGACAAATTCTTAGAGAATAACTTTCCAAACCTGGCTTCAGAAGCAATAGAGCCCTAATAGTCTAGTAACTATTTAAAAACATCTCCTGCAAATGAAACATATATCCAAGGTGATTTTAAGAGTGATCAAATCAAATCATCAGAATTTCACAATTCACCATTTGCAATTCATTGTAAAAGACTGATTTAATCTTGCTATCAAAACCAGACAAAGAGATGAGATTTAAAGATATTACAGGGTCGTCTAGGTGGCTTACTTGGTTAAGTGACTGACTCTTGATTTTGGCGCAGGTCATGATCTCATGGTCATGTGATTGAGCCCCACTTGGGGCTCTGCACTAACTTACAGAGACTGCTTGGGATTCTCTCTCTCCCTCTCTCACTGTCCTTCCCTTGCTCTACTTTCTCTCTCAGAATAAATCAATAAGAAAAAAAGAAATTTAAAAATATTGCAAATCTTTTAATTATTAAAATATACAAGTGTCCTATGCAGAACATTTACAATAAAAATCTAAAAGCTTATAAAAAGATAATAAATCTTGGCCAATTTGAATTTGTTCCAAGAATCTAAGTACGAATTAATTTGGCAAATTCTACCATTTTCAATCACCACATTGATTAAAAGACTAAAATCATATGATTATCTCAATCGATGCAAAAAAAGCATGCAATTAAATTCAACATTCAATCATTATAAAAAATAAGCTTGTGATATAAACCAATTTTCTTAACCTGGTGATGTTTGCAAACATTATTCTAAATGGAAAATTATAAGAAGCATTCTTTTTAAAATTCAGACAAGACAAAGATATCTTTCACTGGTTTATTGTTTTTAGCATTGTTTTATAGCCTCATCAGTGTAATTAAACATAAATAAATTAAAACATAAGAATTTGAAATGAGAAAATACTGTCATTCTTTGAAAATGATTTGGTTGTATTCATAAAACAACCAAGACTATACAGGCAAATAATTAGAACTAATAGAAGAATTTAGAAAGATAGTTGACTACATAAAAGTCAATTGCATGTCTGTATAGAAGTAACAAACACTTAGGGAAAAAAACATTTAAGGAAAAAGACACCATTTATAATGGCAACACAAACTATAAAATGTCTTAGGAATAAATCTAACATATTTGTAGGAGACCCTACAGAGAAAAGTACAGTTACAATAGAAGCATATTTTAAGTGACTTAGTAAATGGAGAGGTAGAACAAAACAGGATGAGATGGGATGAGAATAGATGAGAGGATGTTTTTGAGTTAGAAAATTAAACAATCGCATAAATGAGTCTCCTGACGATGATATATAGGGACACCTGGGTGGCTCAATTGGTGAGCCTGGAGCCTGCATGGAATTCTGTGTCTCCCTCTCTCTCTGCCCCTTCCCTGCTTGTGTTCTCTCCCTGTCTCTCTCAGAAAGAAAGAAAGAAAGAAAGAAAGAAAGAAAGAAAGAAAGAAAGAAAGAAAGAAAGAAAGAAAGAAAGAAATAGCATTTAAAAATGACATATGGATTCAGTACAATTCCAACAAAAGTTCAAATAGTTTTTGTGTGTGCGTGTGTATATTAAATCTGACAAACTGATTCTAATATTGATATGAAAGAGCCGAAGACCTAGAATAGCTAAGACAAATTCATACTTTGTGATTTAAGGAAGTAGTGGGGGAGATCTGAATTGGGAGGATTTTCTAACGGCTTTGGAACCACATTTATCATATTGTACCCAGAAGTAGTAGTGAATAAGTTGTTTTAAATATTCAAAACATATCTGTTCAGTTTGCATTTTTTCTGTATGCTATTAAAGATAAAATTTTTTATTTTTTTTGAAAAATTTTTACCTCAGGTTAATCTTATGATATTAAATCATAATTGTTCATTCATACACACTGTTATCATTGGTCTATGCATGGTCTCTTATTTATTTCTTCTTTATTTACACATTAAAAAATGAGTAACTGTGAGCTCATCGCCCAATCTAAGAATTAAAACCTTAATTTAACATACAAAATTCAAACTAGAAATGCAGTAAAGTATATTCTTTGTAGTAAATATCTGTCATTATTGCTTGCTTGTCTTTGTCCTCTCTTCCAGAAAAGAGATGTAGAAATAGTTTTCCTTTCTGGAATCTTCATTCCTTGAGGTCCTAATCAGATTGTCAACTCAGATTGCCACCAATCCTGTCATTTCTGAGTTTGGAAGTTTGACTCAAGCCCAGCCAGTAAACTTTTCTTTCAAGGAATTTAAACTTGGAAAGAATCATCTAAGGACAGAAGGCCATCTTGATGGCAGGACTCAATACTGCCCACTATTTCCTGATCATGAGAGTTTCAGTCTTGGTTCCTACCTTCTTCCTAAGGTTTTGTGAGAAACTCAATAGCCTTCTAAGAAGTCAAGTTCTTTGCTTTCAGTTATCCTGAATCAATTTCAGTTGCTTGCTTGTCTGCTACCAAGAATTATAGCAACTACTCTTTGTATTGGATTTAATTGTCTACATAACTAATGACCCAGCTTCATAGATATGTGAATATCTGAGGGCTAAGTCTAGGCTCATCAAGCTTAGCTACAGTTCTATGACACAATACCCCACCAAGGAAATCTGCACACTATTGAAAAGTCCATTCATCTAACGTGAATCAACAAACACATCTTCAATCATCTTTTATCGATAAAATAAGGTGAAAGATGTAAGAAAAAGACCCCTGTGCTATCTCTAAAAGAAAATAAAATCTACTTACATCAACCACAGTGCTATATTCCTATTTCTTGGGTAAAGATTTTGAGACATGTTCCATGAGGCCTCTGGCTCCTTGAGCCCCATATGTAACAGTTTTTTTGTTTTTTGTTTTTTTTTTCCCTTCTTACAGGAAACAGATGGGATTAACAGACTGGTACATTGTCTGGGCAAATGAAGTATGGTTTCCCTCTTTCCATAGATAGACTGCTGTCTGAAGCAAGGGAGACCATATAGTAATCTCAAAATTATATTTTAAAAACTCTCTGTTTAGAAATCATTCTTCTTCTCTTTGTATGCCTTTGTAAAGCAATCTGGAGAAACCTGCTCTTTTTTAACAGGGAACAAGGAAGCATGACTAGATGTCATCACTGCTAGCAGTTTTTGCAGGGAACAAAGTAATAGGTAATGGAGAAATTAGAATGCTTCCTTGCCTGATCCTTTGGGAAAGGTCAACTTGTTGTGTCTTAGAGATTTGCCTGTGGAAAGTAGACTGACCTTGTATCTACCCGAATCACTGGTAAAGCATGCTTACTCTGGAATATTAGGCTACCTGGACAATTGAGGAATCCTACCTTCAGGAGAAAACTACCAACAGTGCATTCAGCACACGTTCAGTGAATATAAATGATAGCAATTCCTTCCTAATTATATCCATTCAAATTAGTATCTTCGGTCATTAGCCACTCAACCAGTTATAAATCCTCTTTATGTTACAATATCCTTCAACATTCCTTCATGTTGTTTTTAGGAATATAGATGAACCTTGGGGCACCTGGGTGGCTCAGTCAGTTAAGTGCCTGATTTCGGCTCAGGTCATGATCTCGTGGCTTGTAGGTTTGAGCCCTGCATGGGGCTCTGCACTTGCAGCTCAGAGCCTGGAGACTCAGATTCTCTCTCTCTCTCTCTCTCCTCCTTCTCTCTCCTCCTCCTCCTCCTCCTCCTTCTCCTCCTCCTCCTCCTTCTCCCATGCTCATGCTCTCTCTCTCTCAAAAATAAGTAGACATTGGGGCGCCTAGGTGGCTCAGTCGGTTGAGCGGCCGACTTCGGCTCAGGTCATGATCTCGCGGTCCGTGAGTTCGAGCCCCGCGTCAGGCTCTGTGCTGACAGCTCAGAACCTGGAGCCTGTTTCAGATTCTGTGTCTCCCTCTCTCTGGCCCTCCCCTGTTCATGCTCTGTCTCTCTCTGTCTCAAAAAACTAAATAAACGTTAAAAAAAAATAAGTAGACATTAAAAAAAAGAATACAGATTATCCCTGATTTATAATGGTTTGACTTATATATTTTTTACTTCACAATGGTGCAAAAGCAATATCCATTCAGTAGAAACCATACTTGGAATTTTGATCTTTTCCTGGGCTAGTGATATGCAGTAGATCCTCTCCTACGATGATGGGCAGCCACAGGTCTCAGTCAGCCACGTGATCACAGAGTAAACAACTGATATACTTGCAACAATTCTGTACCCATATGACCATTCTGTTCTTCACTTTCAGTGCAGTATTCAATAAATTACATGAGATATTCAATGCTTTATTATAAAATAGGCTTTGTATTAGATGATTTTATCCAACCGTAGGCCGATGTAAGTGTTCTGAGTACATTCAAGGCAGGCTAGGCAAAGCTATCATGTTCCATAGGTTAGGTGTACTAAATGCATTTTTATATATATTTTTAAAGTTTGAGAGAGAGAGAGAGAGAGCACACGCAGGGAAGGGGCAGAGAGAGAGAGAGGGAGACACAGAATCTGAAGCAGGCTCCAGACTCTGAGACGTCAGTTCAGAGTACAACGTGGGGCTCCAACCCACAAACCATGAGATAGTGAACTGACTCGAAGTCGGATGCTTAACTGACTGAGATACCTAGGCACCACTAAATGCATTTTTAACCTATGATATTTTCAACTCAGTATAGGTTTATCAGGATGTAAACCCATGGTAAATTGAGGAATATATGTATTAGTAAATATTTGTCTTGTTCACATCCAGAAATGTCAATGAATTTTTTAATAGCGATGTTTAAGGGATAAATCAAATCATGTTGACCTAAATAAAGTCAGTGAGGCCATGTTGACTCCTTTTAGTTATCAACTTCCTTTCAATATGATTACAAATCATCATTTTAATAACCTGGATTAAAATCAGTAATCACCTCTGGTGGATTTTTCAGGACTGCATTTATTTGTTTTATACTTCCCATTCTTGACAAATACTTATGGATAGATAGGATTTTTCCCATTCTCAACAAATACTTATGGATAGAACATCAACGGAAATTCCCTGATATCTTTTGTAACTTTCCTCAGTAATCTTTGTAGTTTGTGTCAAGAGTCTTACACTTATTTAGAATATTTACATGCTTACAGTTTTTTGTTTGTTTTTGTTTTTTGTTTTTTTTTTTGCAGTCCTCAACTGCTTCTTATCAATATTTGGTTTACTTTTTCAGAAAAAAAAATTTTAATGAGAAAGAGAAAATAAAAGGTTTTTTCTTTTTGTAATACATCAGTATTTTATCACTGGTCCAAAGTACTAAGCTTATCTATTGGAACATAGTTTAAAATGCCCTTTTTATGTGTTCAATCTATTGCTATATAATTCCTTGTAACTCTGCCTTCTCTCATGATTATAATATCTGGTCATATTCCTTCTTGGAATTAGTGAGGATTTGAGGATGTAGTATTTCACTCCTTCACATAAGACCCTTAACACAAGCTCTTCCCTTTTAGCCTGCTTTTATTGTGGACTTATTTCTAGGAGGAACTCCCTGCTTCTTTTCCTCCTTTTTGAAGAATCTGAGATAAAACAATTGATAAGATGAGCTCAGTTCTCTTCCTGAACTGCACATCTGTGAAAATTACTATGATAGACGAACCTTATATGTGTATGTATATGTATATTTGTATACGTGTATATGTGTATAACACATTGAGTCTTACTTAATTGTATGTTTAGTCAAACTGTACATTTATGTGTGTGTGTCTATACATATTTATAATACATGCATTAATATGTATATAGACATATACACATCAGGATGTTATATATGCAAAACTTGCAAAAAAGAAGTTGGGGGAAACTGGTTAGATGACATTATACTTTCCATTCATATTGATGGTATAAAAAGGTCAGGCATTGGAAATTAGGGAAGAAATCTTGAAGGTTGCTTTGGAATGAGTTATTTTATGTGACTTATCTCCTTTTTTAGGGGAAAGGGATAGGAGGATACCTCCCTAGAGAATTGAACTTCCAAGGGACCACCTGGAGAATGTGATATGTGATCCTCTTCCCTTCCCCTAAACACATAGTTTGGGTGACAAAGTGAATTTTTATCTGTGTCACCTTAAAGAATTCCAAAGCTTGAGGAGTGCCCAGGTGGTTCAGTTGGTTAAGCATCTGACTCTTGATTTCAGCTCAGGTCATGATCTCATGTTTCTTGAGATTGAACCCTGCATAGGGCTCTGTGCTGACAGTGGGGAGTCTGCTTGGGATTCTCTCTCTCTCTCTCTCTCTCTCTCTCTCTCTCTCTCTGCCCCTCCTCTGCCCTTTCTCTCAAAAATAAATAAATAAACATTAAAAAAAACCAGAATTCCAAAGCTTAACAATTGGCTAGGTGAGCCCATGGCAGCAGAGCATACGGCTGCATTTTGGCAAATCATAGAGCCCTCAAAATTTGTCAAAAGAAAGGAAGAGATGTGGACATGTGTGATGCAAAGTCCACACCTGGAAGTCTTAGATTCTGTCCAACAGACAGACAGAGGGGAGATGACACTCAGCTGAGGGAAGCCGCCAGTAGCCTCCTGATGCTCAGTGGCTATAAGAGGAGCCACAACTGGCTGGAATAGTGACACAACTGACCATGTCATGGGAATATAGGTGGGAAGTCTCCAGTCATGGGAAGTCTTCAAGGAACTCAGGATCATGCCAAGAGACAACGCTGAGCACCAGCCAAACCCAGAAAGACAAAGGATAACCAGTTTGACTCCAACCAGTCAAAACCACCTATAGGAATACAAAAATTTGTTTTATGATGGGGAGAAGCTTCTCCAATACAGGCATAGCTCTAAGATATTGCAGGTTTAGTTCCAGACCACCACAATGAAGCAAATATTGCAATAGAGTGAGCCAAATGAATTTTTTGGTTACCCAGTGCATATAAAAGTTATGTTTACACCATACTGGAGTCTATTAAGTGTGCAACAGCATTATATTTAAAAAAGAATGTAAAATACACCTTAATTAAAAATAACTTTGTTGCTCAAAAATGCTAACCATCACCAGAGCTTTCAGTGAATTGCAATCTTTTTGCTGGTGAAAGGTCTTGCCTCCTTGCTGTTGGCTGCTGACTGATCAGGGTGGTGGTTGCTGAAAGTGGGGGTGACTGTGCTAAGACAACAATGAAAGTTGCTGCACTGACTTTTACTTTCACGAACAATTTCTCTGAGGCTTACAATGCTGCTGCATAGCATTTTACCCACAGCAGAAATTTTCAAAATTGAAATTAATCCTCTCAAATCCTGCTGCTTACGTAATATTCTGAATCCTCTGTTGTCATTTCCACCGTCTTCCCAGCATCTTCACTAGAAGTAGATTCCATCTCAAAAAAACATTTTTCTTTGCTCGCCCATATGAAGCAACTCCTCGTCCATTCAGGTTTAATCGTGAGATTATAGCAATCCAGTCCCATCTTCAGGCTCCACTTCTAATTCTAGTTCTCTTGCTACTTCCACCACATCTTCAGCTACTTCCTCCACTGAAGTCTTAAATCCTTCAAAGCCATTCACAAGGGTTGGAATCAACTTCCAAACTCCTGTTCTTGTTGATATTTTGAACTTTTCCCATGAATCATGAATGTTCTACATGAATGTTATTCAGTTTATTTTGCCAAGATTCATCAGAGGAATCATTGTCTATGGCAGATATAGCCTTACAAAATACATTTCTTAAGTAACAAGTCTTGACAATTGAAATTACTACTTGACCTATGGGTTGCAGAATGGATATTGTATTAGCAGGCATGAAAACAACATCGATCTCGTTGTCTATCTTCATTGGAGCTCTTGGGTGACCAGGTGCACTGTTGATGGGCAGCCATATTTTGAAAGAAATCTCCCTTTCTGAGAAGAAGATCTCAACAGTGGGCATTGACTGTAAGTAAACCATGTTGTAAGCAGATGTGCTGTCATCCAAGTGTTGCTGTTCTCTTTATAGAGCACAGACGGAGTAGATTTTGCATAATTCTTAAAAGCCTTAGGATTTTCAGAATGGTCAGTGTGCACTGGCTTCAACTTAAAGTCTCCAGCTGCATTAGCCCCTAACAACAGAGTCACCCTGCCCTTTGAAGCTTTGAAGGAGGGCATTGACTTTTCCTGTCTAGCTATGAAATTCTTAGATGGCATGTTCTTCCAATAGAAGCCTGTTTCATCTACATTGAAAATTTATTGTTTATTGTAGCTACATTCATTGATTATCTGAGCTAGATCTGGAACCCTTGCTGCAGCTTCTACATGAGCACTCTCTGCTTCAACTTGCACTCTTCTATTATGCAGATGGCTTCTTTCCTTAAACCTTATGAACAGACCATCTTTTCTTCTTCAGCTTCCTTACCTCTCCCAACCTTCATAGAATTAAAGAGAGTTAGGGTCTTTTTCTTGATTAGACTTTCACTTTAGGGAATATGATGGCCGGTATGATCTTCTATTTAGACCACTAAAAGTTGTTCCATATCAGCAGTAAGGCTGTTTTCTCTTATCATACGTGCGTTCACTAGAGTAGTACTTTAATTTTCCTCAAGGACTTTTCCTTTTCATTCACAACTTTAGCTAACTGGGTGATGCAAAAAGGCCTAGCTTTTAGCTTATTTTGGCTTTTGGTCTGCCTTCCTCACTAAGCTTAATCATTTCCAGTTTTTTTTTGTGTAAAGTGAGAGATATTTGACTCTTTCTTTCACTTGAAAACTTAGAGGTCATTGTAGCATTACTAGTTGGCCTAATTTCAATGTTGTTGTGTCTTGGGGAAGAGAGAGGCTT
Organism: Prionailurus bengalensis; assembly: GCF_016509475.1. NCBI lineage: Eukaryota > Metazoa > Chordata > Mammalia > Carnivora > Felidae > Prionailurus > Prionailurus bengalensis. Next base: position 55,873,437 of record NC_057344.1, read on the forward strand.
TGGGAGAGGGAGACAGATGGGGGAAGTTCTGGTTGGTGGAGCAGTCAGAAAATACACAACATGTATCTATTAAGTTCACCATCCTATATGGGTGTGGTTCATGGTGCCCCAAAACATTTATAATAGCAACATCAAAGATCACTGTTCACTGATCACCATCACTAATATAATAATAGTGAAAAGTTAGAAATATTGTGAAATATTAAAAAAATGTGACCCACAGACACGGGGTTGCCATAAATCTTCAGTTTGTGAAAAAAAAAAAAGCAATTATCTGTGAAGCATAATAAAGTGAAGCACAATAAAACATTGTATGCCTGTATAGGGAAGGAAAAGAAACAGATTGAATCCCACTTTATTATTTGTACATGGTCCTCCTGTGTTAGGTCCACATTGGGGGACAAGGGAAGATGTCACATGCACTAGAAAGTTTTGATTGTCACATAACAATGGGAAGTTGAAATATAGATTCAGGCCTATGATTTGCAACTTAGTGAGACTATAGGACTTCTAATTGCCTTCAAGTTATCACACTTCTGTGGGGTACATTTTCATCCAGCTGCCAAGGAAGAACTAGGCCAGTAAAAAATTTGTGAGAATGATGGTCAAAAAAATAAACTGCCATTCCTCTCTGAGTCATGTTTGTAATCCAGAAAACCACTAACATAGGCTGCATCATGTGGATACTGTTATATGTCTAAATATCTGTTATTTTAACCATGTTTTAATAATACATTGTATTTATAATTGCCTAATGCTTTACCCAATTGTCTCATGAGTACTGTTTTCTATTCCTAGCTTTATTACTTCTCTTTGTAGACAAACCAAAATGATATTCAAGTCCTATACATTTTAACAAAGTCTTTCATCCAATGACCATTATTTCCTTTTGTCATTGACTTGTCCTCCTATCCATTTCCTTCTTCCAATTATCCACTTGTGTTTTGAACGGTGATTTTTTTTTTAAACTTTACAATCACTACTTAAGCTTCCATTATACACTTAAACTGTCTTACCTTGAGTTAATGTATTCAACTGCTCTTCAGTGAAACACACACTTTTTGCTTAGCACTTTAATTTACTTAGAGATCAACAACTCTGTGATCCACCTGATTTAACACTATAATGGTTTTGTTTAGGAGTTAGACATAGGTATGGCAGGAAGTGTGTTAGGCTTATGAGATGTATATTCTGATACCGATTGTCCACATCCAAACTGCAATTGCATTTCCATTGTAGACGGTGACTTTTCTGACTGCCTAATTTCTCCTAGCTTGTTATCATCTGCCAGAAAAGAAAAAGATGCTAGGTGGCTTATTTGTTTATTTAAGAAGCATTCAGACTATTATTATTATTATTTTTTTATTTTTAGTTTGAGTATAGTTTACACACAATGATACATTTGTCTTGGGTGCACAATTTAGTGATTCAACTTCTCTAGATGTTACACTATGCTCATCACAGGTGTAGCTACCATCTGTCACCATACAACATCATTGACCATCTTCTCTATGCTATGCTTTTAAACGCAAAGTAGAACACTGAGGAGCATCCTTAAAAATGTGTGCTTTATGAAAAAATGGCATTTCTTCTAACTCAATGGTTCTTAAGGGGTTTGTGAGGTCTAACTTCTTTTCATGACAATACTAAAATATTAGCGGCTTTTGTCCTCTCGTTCTCTCATTAGTGCACAGTAGTGATTTCCAAAGGCTAGTTGACATGGGATGACTCCATCACACAAATGGTTAATGGGATGTATGCTTGTGTTCTCCTGTTTTTCAATACTCATTTAAAATTTTAGTTTGGTAAATTTTGACAGATGTTAACCACATAAAATAAAGCTTATTGGGATCCATAGACCAAAGAGATTAAGAACCTCTATTCTAAACTGTTTTTTTAATATTTATTTATTTATTTTGAGAGGGAGATAGAGAGCGAGCAAGGGAGGGGCAGAAAGAAAAGGAGACAGAATCCCAAGTAGGCTCTCACTGTCAGTGTAGAGCCCAATGAGGGGCTTGAATCCACAATCTGTGAGATCATGACCTCAGCCGAAATCCAGAGTCAGATGCTTAACTGAGTGAGCCACCCATGCATCTCTTTTAAATATTTAATATATAAGTGATTATACAATAAAAAAATGGAGTAAAACTGTTCTAAATGAATATATATATGTAATTTTTAGAGTTCTAGTATACACACACACACACAAACATATAATATATATATACATATATATGTATATACATATAGTACTTAGAAATTCTGAGGATAGCTTTTTTATTATCTTATTCTTGTAGTTTGATATGGCACAAAGCATTTGGAAAATCTTAATTTCCTTGATAATCACTTAACCAAAAAGGTCAGAGCCACACTTTTGATGATTTAGTGTCCTGAAATAAATATTTTTGAAGAATCATTATTTTGTATATTAAGTTAACTGGATATGGATTTACTTTTAAATTCTTTAGTCCAATGTCAACATAATTCAATTAAAACTAACTAACTAACTAATAGCATAGTCCAGAGGAAGCTAATGAAAGGTGTAATTATTGGGTATATGATGTTGCAAATTAGTCATATAAGATAAATTCATCTTTTCTAGTTACTATGAGAATATTTATTGAGAAGTATTATCCCTCATTTTTCATTTTCATAAAAACTATAATGTATTTATTGAGGTGGAGCTTTTCTCTATTAATCTGTTGTGTAGAAAGCAGTCAGGAGAAAATAAAACAAAACAAAACAACAGATATCAATAACTAGGGCAGCCTACAAGGTAGAGGATGCCTATATTTCGTTAAGACAAATCAACATTTATTGAAATATTTAAAATTATATGAAACAACAAAAAGAAAACATTCTTTTAAGGTTTGTATATGCAGGATAGAAAAAAAAATAAGGATGGCTAGCCCAGTGGTTGAGAGTGATTCATAAAGAGAAAAATTAAAACTAAAAATAATCCTCTCAAGTTCTTGCACTATGGAAAATAGGGAGACATCCTAATTAGTGACTGGAGAAACATTTGGCAGTTAGAAGTTTAGAGGTATAATTAGGAAAGTTATACAAAGAGTCTTCTCAATATTGATTGAGTCACACACATTATCATTGACCAAGGCAAAGAAATGAATAATACATTATTTAGATGACAAAGGGGTGTTAATGCCCAGGAAAGGAGCTTTTAAAAAATTTAACAACTTCGTTAGATTGTCCAAGATTACAATCTCTTGAAAATAAAAATACTGATAATAAAAACAAATGAGGAAGGAAACACACTACATCAAGTATGAAAAATATAAAAAAAAGGGAGACGAATCTCTGGGAGGTAAAAAATAAACCTCTAATGAAGAACAATGAATGAAAGCAGACCTCACAAGGAAGCTGTAAGACAGTTATATGTGTTGGCAATTTGGATATATTTATGCCATTGCTATAAGTTATTTTCCTTTCTATTTGATCTCAAGATCTATGATAGGAAAATTAAGGTAGTTTTAAATATTATGATAAACAGGAGAGCATCAGGGGAAAAAGCAAATATGGTCAGGAAGTCATTAACGTAACAAGATAAATCTTGGAATTTATGAGATAATTAGATAATGTAGATAAATGAATGACTCAGTTACACAAAAGATACCCCACTTCTGTTTCTGTCATCATTTATTTATCTTTCCTGGTTGTTTGGGGCTTCAGTAGAAGTGGTTAGTATATATTTCTTTTGTCTAGTGTTCTGATTTTTTAAGCCTTGACCTCCTACTTTTTCCTTATCTACATTCTAAAGGAAGAAGAAACAGGGAACTGGTATTTATGAGGTTTAATCCATGCCCTAGAAACTATGATGGGTACTTTATAGAATATAATTTAATCTTTACAAAAATCCACGAGATACAAAAAATTATCTCTATTTTCCAGATGAGAAATCACAAGAATGATTTGCCAAAGATTATGAATGACCAAGCTCAGTTAGCATTCTTTCCACGACATTATAGTGATTTCAAAAGTAATTGCTAATCATAATTATGAACATGGGATGCTCTGGAATCATTAAAGAAAGATTAAGTACTATTCAGTGTATAATATTAGTTTAATTTCAGAAGAGTAGAAATAACTCTTTCTCTAACAATTAACCCACTTGATTTTATTTTATCACTGATAGTAGAAATAATACAAAATGCTTACAGGCATATTAAGTAGCACACTTCTCCCATGGGCTGATGGAAATAGGAGGGGTTACTGGAAATTTGGTGAGTTTCTCTCTCTGGTGAGGAATGTCAGAGCATGTCTACAGGTCTCAGTTATGGAGGAAATGCTCTTATTTTCCTTATGGTGTTCCAGTCTCTGCTTAGAGAGGTAGTGCTCTCTGGCTTCCTCCAGGCTGCCAGTTCCATAGATTGCTGGCTCTCACTCACTTATGCCCTGAGAAGTCTTTTACAGAAATAGAACAGCAGTTTACAGATCTGCCTTCTCTTGCTGCTCAAATACACCAATATTTCTTCACCCTCAATATGTAGGCCAATTTTGTTAAAAAGGTTTTTGTACCCAGAGGAAGTGTTAAACAATATATCTGTGTGACAATTATTTTAAATAGTGGAGTTCATATGAGACATCTCGGCCATGATGACTTGTGTATATTGGGCAGTCGGTGCGTTATAAATTGAATAAAAAGCAATTCCATTCAAAGCCGTAGAGGAGTTGTGATTCAAGGCAAAGAGAACAGCGAGCCTGGTGCACAGTGGAAACAGCTTTAAAATATGCAAATTACCAGGCTTTATGCAAGATAAAATGAATCAAAATCTCCAGTGTTCAGCACAAGAACTTGGTTATTCAATGGCTCTCCTAAGCTCTCCCTCCACTGCAGAGAGTGAGTTGTTTCGGAGAACCCCTGGGAGGACATGAGAAACCTTCCTCAGGACTGGAACACTGCACAAGGAGAGCTGGCATAGAAGGCTGGGATGTTGGGGGAGCAGAATGGGAAGGGCTTCTTATACAAGTTTAAGGATCTGGGGTGCCTGGGTGGTTCAGTCTGTTGAGCATCAGATTCTTGATTTCCATTCAGGTCATGATCTCACAGTTTGTGGGATCAAGTCCTCCTTTGGGCCCCGTGCTGACAGCGTGGAGCCTGCTTGGGATTCCCTCTCCTTCTCTCTCTGCCCCTTCCCTACTTGTGCATGTGTGTGAGCATGACCTCTCTCTCTCTCTCTCTCTCTCTCTCTCTCTCTCTCTCTCTCTCTCAAAATAAATAAATAAACATTAAAAAAAAAAAACAAGTTTAAGAGTTTATACTAATCTAGGAGCCAGTAGGGAGACATTTGATTTATGCTTTAAAAAGACCACTCTCTGGAATGCGGTGGAGGTATTGATGGGGCAAGATTAGAGCCAGAGTAGAGGTGATTGTGTTGGTCCAGATGAAGAGAGTGATGGTTGCCTTGATTAGCATTGACCAGTGTTGTGGGGAATGGGGGTAAACAAAAGGATTCATGAGCTGTTTGAAAGATACAGTTTAATGACTTATTATGTAAGTGGGATGAGGGAATAGAAAGCATAGGCTACTTTTCCAATCCTAACAGACATAATTTATAGTTTATTAACAATTTCAGAACTGAAAATATACATATTTTGAAAATTAGGTAAATACTGCTACAGCTTAATTAGTGCTCCATACTGGAAAAAGGGAGGATATATTCCATTTTTAATTATCTAGAAAACTTTTCTGCAATTTTATGCATACTAACTGTTGATATCCCTTACAGATCATTATTTTTAGCCTAATTTCTCATATCACAATTTTGGTTTATTTAATTTTCTCCTACAGTTGTACACAGAGCCATTATTTAGCACCCTTTACTTTGGACATAATCATTACAAGTCACCAGCGTGATCCATTCACTGTAAAGGACTATAGATGTTGCCTCAAAGACTCCCGTTATAAAATGTTAGGGTTATGTCCTGGACAATCCCAACTTTCAATTAATAATTAATTTAGAATATTTTAATTTTCTCATTATTAAAAATGTTCATATTCTGGTTTCTTTTTATAGGACATAATTTTAGGAGAAGGAGTTTCCTAGGCATTCCATTTCTCATAAAGTTCATAAAAAGGTAATTCATAAAAGAAGAACAACTTAGTGCTAATGTGTTTAAAAAATAGCCCAACCTGGGGCGCCTAGGTGGCTCAGTCAGTTAAGCATCCGACTTCAGCTCAGGTCATGATCTCGCAGTTGACGAGTTTGAGGCTGCTTCGTATTCTGTGTCTGCCTCTCTTTGCCCTCCCCCACTCATGCTCTGTGTCTCTCTGTCTCAAAAATAAATAAACATTAAAAAAAAAATAGCCCAACCTGATATATAACTAAAGGGTAATGCAACATGTGCAACATTTAGTACAGGATCCATGCAACTAAAAGCAAAGTATGTCATTCATACTAGGTCTAAGAATTCTAATATAATAGATATTTATTTTCTAAATGATCGCAAATGTTACAAATCACTTCTTTAATATCCCAAATTTACTCCCATAGTCTCTGTTTTTTTTTTACCTTGTATTAGAGAAAGGAATCTATTACCAAAATCATTACAACAGAAATATCCCAAACTTGGGCAAAATAACAGAAACACATATGCCACCTAGTTGTTAATAACTTACCACAAATCTAAACTTATTAGTTATTCCTTAGTTTGACAGATGCATTATTTATGGGGTCTCTCCCTTTTGGTGAACTACAGCTGTCATATTAATTTTTAATCAAATTGTGAAATTTTATATGTAATACTTAAAGCCAGGTGAATAGAAAGAGAAAGAGCTCTGGGAAACAGTATTACAATGTATTCTATTTCTAGGAACACATTTACCATTCATTCTAAATATCAAATATCAAAATGATTTTAAGTAGGATAGTTAAGACACATCATACATCCATTTTCTCTTAAGTAAATTTCAAGCCTATTTGTGGTTGCAAAATCCCACGTTTTCTGCCTTTAAAGAAGCAGCCAGGAACTGAATATTTATGATCCTGACACTGCCCCATATTTTTTTGTTTTGCTTTGTTTTCCTCAGGGATTTTACCCAGCCCAACAAAGAAAATGGGAACTGACTTTCTCTGCAATCTGCCAAGTGCTAAAACTATTTTCCCACAAATACAGTAAAAAATTATCTTAGCATTAAAATGCGTAAATTGGAGAGATCATGAAAGGAACAGTTTAGCTTTAAGGAGTTATTAACAGAGCTAACTCTCCATTCGCTCACTTTCACCTAAAAGCACACATGTGCTCACATGTAGATCGCCTTGTTATCAAATATGATACAGACAAAATTTCAGGTACAAGTTCTCAGGAGTTGAATAGTATTCGCTGTGTGTGTTTGTGTATATATGTTTTTGTTTTTTTCAGACTAACAGCAAAAATTTGTGAAATGCAGATGCTTCAAAAGAAGTTTGTGTTTCAGCATGTTTATCTGACTTGGTAGGGAAAAAAATTACATTCATACATTGAGTTAGAAGCAACAACACTGGCTTTAAGGATAAGGTTTGTCATTTATTTACTGGCTTTGAGACTTTGCATTAGTCACCAGACTTCTCAGAGGCTCAGCGTCTAACCTGGAAAATGAGGATTCTGACGTTACTTGCACCACACGGTTGGAAGAACCAGATGAAAATGTGACAATGTGAAGTTCTTGTAAGGAATTGTTGTATTGTGTTTTTTTATGTGTGTGAGACTAAATGTGAAACAAAACACAAAAGAACATCATCTTGCCCACAGAGGGGTGAGGCCTACAAACAAAATACAGGTGATTTAAAGTGCATTGAAAGAGTATATATGATTGGATCCTTTGAAGAAACAGCTCATTCCTGGAGTGGCACAGAAACTCAAAGGACAGCACAGAGCAATGGGTTCTGTTCTTGTATTCAGGAATAGGTAGGATTCAGTCACTCAATACTTTGATGCACAAAGTTTTAATAAAGTTAAAAAGGAAATAAACACTTATAGTGTTTGCCTCTAGTTTTCACATTGTTTTCTACAGAAATTTGCTCGTATATACTATTTTATTAAAATAGTCATATGGGGGGCGCCTGGGTGGCTCAGTCGGTTGAGCGTCCAACTTCAGCTCAGGTCACGATCTCGCGGTTCGTGAGTTTGAGCCCCGCGTCAGGCTCTGGGCTGATGGCTCAGAGCCTGGAGCCTGCTTCCGATTCTGTGTCTCCCTCTCTCTCTGCCCCTCCCCCATTCATGCTCTGTCTCTCTCTGTCTCAAAAATAAATAAACATTAAAAAAAATTAAAAAAATAAATGAATAAAATAGTCATATGGGGGAGCATGGGTGGCTCAGTCAGTTAAACGTCAGGCTCTTGATTTTGGCTCAGGTCATGATCTCAACAGTTTGTGGATTTGAGCCCCACGCTGGGCTCTGCACTGGCAGTGCAGTCTGCTTGGGATTCTCTCTCTCTCCCTGTCTGTCTGCCCCTCACCTGCTCATGTGTTCTGTCTTTCCCTCTCTCAAAATAAATAAGTAAACTTACAAAAAAAGGTAACTTGAATTCTTGTCTTTACAATGAATAAAGATGTTGCCAGAATGTCCTTTTTCCATACTTATACCCTTGGAGAAAAAACTATCAGAGAAGAAAGCTCCCAAGTAGACCAGAGTAACACTTCTCACATTTTAATGTGCATTTGTGTCTATGAATGGCCTGGGGACCTGGTTAAGATAAAGGTTCTGCTTTGGCCAGTATGGGATGGGACCTGCCTGAGGTTCTGCTCAGGTGATGTGGGTGTGGGTAGGCCCATATTGGAGTAGGGAGGGGCTACAGAGGCTGGAATCCCAGATGGACCATCCATCCTAGGGGGAGAGAAGGCAGAGGGATGCTTCGGAGGCTGGCAGGCTGGTGGATTTGGCAGTGGGTACAGGAGCACAGGGCATGATGAGCTCCCCTAAATTCCCGGTGTGGGGAGAATTGATTTGCTGTAGGGTAAGCCCTGACAGCTGGCTTTTCCTTTTGGAATGCAAGTCCTGACTTAAACATTGATTGCTAAGGCATCTGCTTCAAAGACAGCAATCTTAAATAAACACATTGCCAGCCACAGCCACAGCTAGATTAAGAATCAGGCTGTTCCTCCCCACCACCCACCACCAGCCCCCTTTATTTTAGAGACCTTGGTTAATTTCCATAGCTGACCATTTGGGCCACTAGTTTTTTTTAATCCTCTTCCCATGCTTTAAGTTCCCCCTTCTATGTTTTAGGTTCGCCAATAATGAGTGAGCCTGTGGAACCCTACAGCCCCCTGTCCTCAACCCCAATAAAAGCAGAACCCCAGACTGGTACACTTTCTCTCTCTCTCTTTCTACTTGTAACCTCCCTGTGTGGTCCCAGGTATGCAGTGTAATTCGCAGGTCCTGTAAGTAATAAAACCTCATTTCATCAGTTTCCTGAAGGCTATTGCTGAAAGGAATCTTGCAATCATAAGAACCACAAAGTCATCTTGCAATCATAAGAACCACAACACTGATGATTGGTAGGCTGAGACCGCACACATTCACTCATCTAAACCTAATCTCCACAGGTTTATTTTTTAAATGCAGTGGTCTAATTATTGTGAATATTCATCACGTTCCTAACCTAGCCTTTGAGTTAGATTACTCTCAAGTAATCTCTTTGGTGATACCTAAGCAAGGATATTGTTATGTTTAATATCTAACTGACAGATGGCAAGAAGCATCTGGAGCCGCAGAGGGACAGGCTACCTATTGGCTGTCTGCAACTCTAACTGGCCTAGAAGACAAGCAGATGGAAAAAATATGAGGCCAGAAGTAGACCTCCTGCCCCCCCAAACTCCTTTAACATGCTGTGAAAGAAGCTGGGTCAGTTGTTTTTTTTTTTTAAGTTCCCTAGCTAAATTATAGAAAGGAATAGTTTTTATTTAGTTGTAGGCTTAAAAAGAGAATTCACTCTGGCCTAGTATTTTAAAATACGGAGACATGATGGGTGGATGGAAATCTTACAAAGGACTTCGTTTCAGAACATACAAGAAGGTGGATGAGAAGAAAGATGCTTCAGTCCCTTCTTCAGGACAGTGAACTATTCTGCACATCACGCTTGAGAGTGAAAGACTATGGTTTTACTGTAGTTACTCTGGTAATCCATTCCTGCTTAGTCTTGGTGCCTTTGGATATCACAGGAATAGATATTACTATAAGCACGAGTGAACAGATAAATGGATAAAGTTAGGCTTATATGGGACTAAATTTTCCATAGATCTTCACCAAGAGGTGTATTGGCTCAGGCTATGATTTTAGCAGTCAAGATATCTATAATTGAGGAGAGATGCCAATGAGAAATAAATGAACAAATGACAAAAATTAGTCAAATTTTAAACAAATGAACAAGGTTTCCTAAATTGTTTGCTTTGGTATTTTATTATCCAGGTTTTCAAAAATTGCACCTGTACTAGTGTTGTTGAATTTTTTTTTTTTTTTTTTTTTGTGAGAGAGAGGTTGAGTGAGTGCTCCTGCAAATGGGGAGGGGCAGAGGAAGAAGGAGAAAATCTTAAGCATGCCCAGCCAGCTCAGAGCCCAGTGGGGTGCTGGGTCTAGGACCCTGAGGTCATGACCTGAGCCAAAATCAAGAGTTGGATGCTTAACCACCAGGAGCCCCCGTCTTATTGAATTTTTGGTTTACATTTCTGCCCTTCCACATTTCTCCTCTTTTCTGCTTGTTTATGTCAATTTTCTCACAGTATTTTTACCCATACATCTGAAACTTTTGAGAACTCTGTTATTGGACTGCATAACATGTTCAAAACTATAACTTAAGTGCTATAGAAAATAAAAATTTAGCAGGGAGATGTAACTTATGCACAGGCAACTACAATATCAATGAATAAGTAGGAGTTTTGTCATAAGACAAATGATTTTGTCTGAACAAAAATGAATTACCTTCAACCTAGAATAAGCAAGAAGTCTCACAGAGTAATTGGTGTGTTAACAGTAAATGAAACAAATGGATAGGGCTAGGAAATATGGAGTTTGAAGAGTAAAATCATTTTAGGTGGGAGAAACAGTAAGACAAAAAGGCATAGAAGGTAGAAAATGAAGTGTGTGTGTGTGTGTGTGTGTGTGTGTGTGTGTGTTAAAAAGTAACTTAGTGAAACTGAAACTTAAAACACTCGTGAGATTGACAAAGCAACTAGAGACTTTCTGGAAAGCCTAACTGCCAGTTGAAAATTTCAGACAGTATTCAGTAGATAGATAACAGGATGCTACTGAATGCTTTGAATCAGGGAGTTATATGATGAAAAAGCAGATACACTGACAGTGAGAAGGAAGGACATCTGGGTTCTTTCCAGTTTTAGGCTATTATGAATACAGCTATTATGATCATTCATGTACAGGTTTTTATGTGAACATAAGTTTCCATTTCCTTGGGACAAATGCCCTTGAGTACAATTGCTGGATTGTTATGATAAATGCATGTTTAGCTTTGTAAGAAATGCCAGATTATTTTTCAGATGGGTTTTACCATTTTTCTTCATTCCCACTGGCAGTGTACGAGGGATCCAATTTCTCTGCATCCTCACCAGCATTTGATATTATCAGTATTTTTTATTTTAGCAATTTTTAAAAATATGTTATCATAACATTTTTGATGGCAATAAATATAAACTTAAGGCATAACTTTCACCATCTATGTAATATTGCATCTTAGGCGGGAACTAAAATTTCTTTAATCAATTTCAAGTTGATGGGAATTAAGTTTTTTTCCCTACTGTTATTAACAGCAATCTAATAGGCTTACATCTACTTATACTTGTCTGATTATCCTCCTCATTAAATTCACAAGAGATGGAAGGTTGGTATATTCTTTTTTATGTGTTTTGACATACCAGCCTTCGACTTGGGAGTTAGAGGTTTGGGTTTGGATGTTGGTTCCATCATTAATAACTATGTGATTTTAGGCATGTTGTTAATCTTTCTGGATTTATGTAAAAATCCATAATATGTAAAAGGGGGATATTATTTTGCTTGTTTATCTCATAAGATTGTTGTATGTACTAGTTAGAATATTTTATAGAATGCAACACTCAAGAATCTTACATATGCTCATTAAATACAAGGTCTTCCTAGATTTAACTTTACACAATGCTTTGAATATAGTAGATTAAAGTGCACTAATAAATTTTATTTCATGCACCAACTCTGACTAGTGTTTGGAGCAATAGTATTTAAGGAAAATCCTGGACTCAGCAGGAAAAATAACCAATTTGTGATACCAGTGGTGGATTCTTCACAGGGTAGGTAGAAGAAAACAGTGAAACACCAGTCATGAGTCAGGTAGATCATTTAAGACATAGATAATGAAATATATAATCAAGCTTAAACTATCTTCCTTATCCTTTATACATGAAGAAGACCATGCAGAACTGTGTAGCACTTGGAAGATATACCCTTTTCCAAAGGTGATGCTGGTGTCAGAAGATGCAATTTTTTTTTTTTTACCTGAAATTGAAATGGTACTTGATTGGCTGAGTAAAAGGAAGTTATGGAAACTCAGAGACTGAGAACATTTGACATCTTGTTAAGAATTTAAAATATGGTAAATATTTAAAGAACATTCCTTGGCAATAACTTTCTATATGTTAAATTAACGTACATATGAAGTGTGTTGTCCATTTTTAGTATTAGCACATTATTATATTTTCTAGTGAGTTCCGTTTTCAGTCACGAAGTTAACAAGAACTAACTGTGTGGGTCTTAGTGTCACCGGTGTTCACATGACTCCATCCGGCCATGAAAACATGAGTGGGCTGAACCATCAAAAGGAATAGCCCTTTTCTGTGCTCAGTCTCTATTTTGTCCTTCCCCAAATGCCACTGGTGCTCTCCCCATTTAACTTTTCCTTTATTTAAAAGGTCCAACCAATTTCTTCTTATTTTTCCATGACCTAATTTCTCTCCCGTATGCACCCTAATATGTTTTACTTATTTAGCACTTATTTAATCATATACTTTTTGAGGGTCATCTAATTCATTGCATTATTATTTAACATTTCACACAGGTTTTTTTTTTTAATATATATGACCAAGTCTGCAGGCTCTTAAGAGCAGAAATTGGTTTACAATTGGTTGTATTCCCCAACATTTAAGGCTAGACCTGTCAAGAGTAGCTGCTGAATAGATGTTAATTGAAGAAATAAATGAATGTATAAAGAACTGTGTGCATATGAAATAATGAATGAATGAGCTAGTTGGAAGTCTGGGAATTAAAAATACAAGTCTGTTGTACTACGTAATATCTGATGATTGATATAATGAACTGGTTTCTGATACGTACCAAAATTTCTCAACTTAATTTTAAAGGTTTTGATCTTGTTTACCGTGTTGTTAGGCTCCTAAAATAGCTGATAACTGAGGGGTAGAGGCGTGTCTCCACTCTAGCAAATTTTGTAAAGAATGGACAACTATCTGTCTTTTTAAGATTCATCTAAAATTGGATGAACTGGATTTGCAAAGTTGGGGCTGGGTTACATGATTTCTATTTCTGGCAGATGAGTGAATCCATGAGTTTGAGGATAAGCCACACTCTGGAGGTCACAAGAATGGCCTCTGCGTGATGCCTACAGTTTAAACTGAAAGTCCATCCCTGCTTCTACCTATTGCTTTTAAAATAAAGACTACTACTCTCAGTTAACGTAGTTTTTGTGAAAAATCATCCAATCTGCTTGGTTTGGGCCAGTGTTTCTACTAAGTGCTTCACTCTGTTTAATTTACATGTCACGGGCTCAGCAGCTAACTAGATTCTTTTTTTTTTTTTTTTTTAATTCAAGTTAGTTAACATACAATGTAGTCTTGGCTTCAGGAGTAGAACCCAGTAATTCATCTCTTACATACAACACCACCCAGTGCTCATCCCAACAAGTGCCCTCCTTAATGCCCATCTCCCATTTAGCCCTTTCCCCACCCACCTCCCCTCCAGCAATCTTGTTTGTTCTGTATTTAAGAGTCTCTTATGGTTTGCCTCCCCCTCCGATTTTACAAACAGAACTAAACGGTGACACTTTCCCTTCCTATTTCTGATTGTATTATCTTTGCTTGGAAGTTATTGTACACTGTGTACATATGGCCAATTGACAAATAATAAGAGCCATACCTTTCTAGTAAATCTGTGAGATTACTTTTTTGTGGATTTCCAACAAAAATACATAATTACAAGTCCTTTTTTTAAGGATTAAAAATTGTAATTAAAAGAGTTAAAATAATTATTATATACACTTTGGCACATTGATTAAAAAAAATAAAATCGTCATGTTGGATGCAAACATTTTCAAATCCAAAATATTTTAATATCGCCTTACAATGACACAATGAACCATTTTTCATCACCAAGTAGGCACATGGAGTATAAAAGTGATTAGATGTCTATTGCCCGCTCTGAATATCTAAGGCTCTGCCTAGGGTTGTGTATTGCGCTATAGATCCTTGGGATCCAAGAAACAAACAAGTCCCTTTGAGGACAGGGCAGACACCACAGCCTCTCACTTCAGTTGTATTTATTTGGCCCTGAAGATGTTTGGCTGGGTTGGGTCTCTGTATTTGTCCACAATGTCTCACACACTCCCAAATGTCTAATAGAAGCTGAGCTAATGAGAGAAATAAACCTAGGAAACAGGTTCACAGCCCTGCTTCACACTTTGGGAAATCAGTTTTCTCTTTGAGCCTCATTTTCCTCATCTGTAGAATGGGTTAGAAACAGCTCTCATAAAGGTAGGTGTGTTGTAAGAATTAAAGGCAATATAATGGATACACACCCCACTATACAGTAGGGGGTCGGATTTTTCTCCCCCAATTTTTTTCTATTAACTTCTGCACATTCAGGCAGGTTCTCAAACCAAAATCTGTATTTGCAGAACTTTATGGAATTGACCAAGCTGAAATTATTTTAAATGCCACAATCATAAAGCCATCAATAAAGCCCTTCCTAAGTGGGGAGAAAGTACTGTCCCATCTCACTCATTGTACCGGTTGGCATAACTGGCTTCTACCAACACTTCCTAACTATAGTAGTCCAAAATAGAAAAGCCAGATTCATCAAATAAAAATGCAGTACAATATCTGGAACATATTTACACTAAAAATTATTTGTTTATCCAAAATTCGAATTTAACTGGGTACCCTGTATTTTATCTGAAAACTCTAGAAAATTCCTTTGCAAATTTTCTACTAGACATATTACTATTTTTGAGCTTATCCTTGATTTCACGATTCCATATAGTGTCACTTGTATTTTATGATATTAAATTCCATTTGTTTATTATACATGATATACCACCTATTTATTAAGGATTTGCCGCACAAAAAATTTGATGAACTAAACTCTATCTTTTAAAGAAATGCTAATGTTTTCATTCTTGTAAAACTGCATTTGAGTGCTCTAAAATAAGACCTCAATTTATTTTTTTCCTTATTCTAAATAATGAAACAATAAATCTGTCCATCGATATCCTACATACTGTTACTGTTTTACCTACCTAGCTAGGTTATTTTCTGTCTGGTTATGAATTCTATATTCTGTCCACCCAATGTTGATGTTCATATTGTATCTCCTCCCTTTGCCCTTTATCTCCCCTTTCTCATTCGAACCTTATTTTGTAGTTCTGAGAGTTTTAATTTTGTGAAATTGAATGATTTCTCCCATCTTTTCCCTCCAGACCATAAACAGAGGCGAAAGTCCTACTGAGGAAGTACGTTGAGGCTGAAGAGAGATATATGCCTTAGAGTTGCCTGGGTCTAGAGTTTCCCTGAAAGACACAAGGAAATTCAGAAAGTCTGCATGTTCCAGAGTTATTCTCCCTCTGAGGCAGCTGTGACCAAACGGAAAGAATACTGGACTTGTCTTCTAAATCTTTACATTCAGGTCCTCATCCTGAAACCTAATGGTTCTGTATTTTTTGCAATAATGACTTGGTATTCTGAATTTCACTCTTCTCAGCCTTGATATAGGAATAATAATATATCCACAGATAAATTCTCTAAAGAATAAAGTGGTATTTGTGAAAATGATTTAAAAACTATCAAGTATTATACCAATATTAGGTATTAATTTTACTATATTAAATTATAATTTGTTATTATAGAACATTGTTCAGACCTTATCTTATAGATACATATGCTTTCATGCATATGTATATTTATATATTATATTTACTAAACACTATTTGCCTTAAGATATTGGTTTTATATATTTTACTATTTGTTTTTATTTCATCATGAATAAAGTGATATAACACATATGTCACACGAGTTCATTTTCCATCCGTTGAATCAATAAAATCAAATTTTTAGGAGAAAATGAAACTACAAAGATAAGAATACTACAGAGAATCCCAGAGACTTCAAGAACACTGTGTACTTTTTCCGCAGAACAAAGAACAATCCAAGTAAGTTTTCATTATTTACCAGGCATTAACAATTGATTAATTCTGCTTGATTACCTGTCATTACCCTTCATGAGCTATACTGGCAGAGGGCAAGCCTCCACTCAGAACCTGGAAAAAGGGTACCCAAGGGTCTCTTCAATCAGAAGAGATGTGCTGTTGAGATATGATTGAGAACAGAGTTCCTGTCAACAGATGGAATCTGTTTCTGTGTCTACATGCTCAAGCCTCCATCATTCCGCTGTTGACTCTGTTGTAAAAGAGCCGAGCACTGGCTGATTGTAATTCTGCAGTGAAACGAAATTTTCATCTCAAATTTTTGTCTCAACTGATTACTGTGTTGTAACCCTTGCATTCTACAGGGAATCATGCATTTCAATCCATGCTAGACATAAAATATCTGTTTTGACAGTCTTTGATTGTACTTCAATAGTACAGATTTCAAATAATCAAAGAGGGCTTATATAATAAAGTTTGAGGTCTCAGAAGTGCTCCCTGTCAGGACATGAAGTAAAGGGGAAGGTTTTTTAAAAAAATAGGATCATAGAATTATAGAAGTAGAAGATTTCATGGCGATCATCCAGACTCAAGGACTCAATTTACAAATGGCAAAAGGGAAACACAGAGAAGGTGAAAGAAGCTAAAAGACTTGCCTAAATTCATGCAGCTGGTTAAAAACTATGATTAGATTTCTTAATCCTAATGAATTTTTCTCTCTACAACTTTTAAAACTTTTAAATGTCTTTCTTTACCTTTCTTACTATAACCATATATAATAATACATAAATATATTACATATATAATTTATGTATTATATAATTTTATATATAATATGTTTTATTATTATCTTATTAGTTTAACAAAGTATAGGTTGGGAGTCACTGTGTTCAATTTCTGATGCTGCCACTTATTACCTGGGGAACCTTGGGAAGGCTGTGTAGCTTCTCTGTGACTCAGGTTTTTCATGTATAAAATGTAGAAAATAATACTATTTGTCTCATAAGGATATTGAAGATTAAAAGATGAAAATACTTTTGTAAAGATATAAAGATGCTTCCCTGAGCCTAGCTCAAATTTGTTTGTCATTATGATTGTTATTAATCCACTTTAATTAATGTAGATTTTAAGAACTGACTTAATAAAGTTAAAGTGTGCTACTTGATTCTTCAATTTTATAAATCATAATTATTAAAGAGTATTTTCCTGTGTCTACATGCTTGAGCCTCTTTCATTCTGCTTTTGACTCTGTTGCAAAAGAGCCTAGCTGTGGCTGATTATAATTTTGCAGTGAAATGCATTTACTCACATGTTATAGTTATACAGTTATAATTATAACCAGAGTTATAATGAGAAAATGGAATTAGATAAGAATTACCAGAATTCTGCTCTAAAGATCTTTGTACACAGTAAAACTGAGAAAAAAGTAATCATAGATACCTATGTTTAAGGGAACACCTGGGGAAATAAAGGAAATTATTGGGAGAAGATAAGGAAACCATATGTATTTTTTCAGGAGAAATGGTATAAGATATTCAAATATATTTGAATCCTGCACCTGCCACTTAAAAAATGTATAATCTTGGGCAAATGCCTTAGCCTTCTGTGTTGGTGTTCTTTCCTTCCCCTACTTTATTGATGTATAATAGACAAATACAAATGGTACATATTTAAGGTGTACAACATAATGATTTGACACTTGCATATGATGTAAAATAATCACTTCAAGCAAGCTAGTTAACACATCCATCCTCTCACATAGTTCCTATATTTTGTTTTGTTCTGTTTTGCTTTTGGTGGTGAGAAGACCTAAGATCTACTCTCTTAGAAAATTTCAAATACATCATACAATATTAACTATTCTGCATTTTGTTCTTATCTATACCACATAGGATAGCTGTCAGGATTAAATAAGGTGACATATATAAGCCACGCAGAGTCCAAAATAAAGATGATGCTATTTCTCCCCCTTTTCCCATTTTCCTTTCTCCAATAGAGAAATAATAGCAGTGCAATAGTTAACAGGAGTAACCAGGTCAGCATCTCATGGCAGAGAAAAAAATGACATACTCACAGAGATAATATCTAGAAAAATGTATAATGCTTTAGAAGCATTATGCACAATATGTCCACCCGTCAACATTTTAGACCAGGGACTGGGTAACTGTAGCCTGTGGGCCAACTCCTATCCCTATGATGAAAAATTGAGAATGATTCTTACATTTTTAAAAGGTTGAAAAAAACTCCAAAGGATGAATAATATTTCATGACATGTGAAAGTATACAAAATTCAAATTTCAATATCCATAATAAAGTTTAATTGGAATTCAGCCATGTTTATTAATTTCATATTGTTTATGGCTTCATTCATGTTACAATGAGAAAGTCCAGTAGTTGTAATAGGGCACATTTGGTCCACAAAGCCTAAAATATTTACTCTCTGGCCTTTTCTTGAAAATATTTGTTGGCCCTTGTTTTAGACCATGAAATTATCTCTGCGAGAATGTATTCCCATCAGATCCAGGACCAGAAACCCTTCTCAGAAATTAATTCAGTTGCCTTCCAAGTAGAGAATGATATCACAGATCAACACAGCAGGAGACAGGAGAGCCTTTTAAATGTCCACAAATAAACTGAAGAACATTAAGAAAAAATTGAGACAGTCGTTTATGCTAGTGGCTGCCCCCAATGTATGGGAAAGAAGATGGTAGAATAAAAATGGTCATTATGGGGGCGCCTGGGTGGCGCAGTCAGTTAAGTGTCCGACTTCAGCCAGGTCACGATCTCGCGGTCCGTGAGTTTGAGCCCCGCGTCGGGCTCTGGGCTGATGGCTCAGAGCCTGGAGCCTGTTTCCCATTCTGTGTCTCCCTCTCTCTCTGCCCCTCCCCCGTTCATGCTCTGTCTCTCTCTGTCCCAAAAATAAACGTTGAAAAAAAAAAGAAAAAAAAAAGGTCATTATGAAAGAATGGAGATGCTTTGAAAGGAAAGGTTAACAAATGGGAAAAAAGAAGAAATTTTTTGTTTCTTAGAAAAGAAATGTTCTTCTGTCTGCAGTATATCCTATAGCTTAGGTTATTCTAAATCCTCTACCCTGGAGGTTGGTCTACCCTGGTAAACAATCAGATCACAGTTAGTGCCAAATTGCCCTGTAGTTGTAGGCCCCAGAAAAAAAAAAACCAAAAAAACAGGCCATTGTTGGAAACTCTGCCTGAGGTTCTAGCATTATGAGATTAAAAATGTCTCTGTGAAGGTTTGGTTGTGTTGGGGAAGAAAAAAATTAACCTTCTCCCTTCTATGTTCTTTGGCTATTCTAATAATTAAATGACATAAGACAGAATAACAGGAGAAAAAAATAATAATTTTGTATGCAGGCAAACACCAAAGATATGAGGTTCCCTGACAGTCAAGCAATTGGGCTTATAGGTCATACTGAGCTATGGAGAAGGTGGTAAGGATCTGGGACTTCAAAAGGGAGGGAGACAATTTACAGGAAGATAGGAAGATAAAAGATTTGGTGGACAATTGCTTAGCACGTAGGTAAGCCTTCCTGGTGTAAAAAGTTATTATTATTGTTGTTATTATTATTATTATTATTATTATTATTAGCTTTCCTCCTTGTACAGATCTTCTAAATTCTTTTTGGGGTGCCTGGGTGGCTCAGTTGGTTAAGCTTCTGACTCAGTTTCAGCTCAGGTCATGATCTCACAGTTCATGTGTTTGATCCCTGCATCGGGCTCCATGCTGATGGCACAGAGCCTTCTTGGGATTCTCTCTCTCTCCCTCTCTCTCTTACCTTTCCCTGCTCATGCTCTCTCTCTCAAAATAAATAAGTAAACTTTAAAAATTAAAAAAAAAAGAGATTATTTCAAGCAGTTAAAGGAGAGGTAAAACAAAGAAACAAACCTTCCTGCATCTGTTAGGCTTGGACTGCCATTGCCTCAAAACAATCCACATGTGGTCTGTTTGAGGGTCACATATTCTGCATCCCCCAGTCATACTAAATAAAAAAATGCATCTGAATTAGAGACAAACATGCCATAAGACCTCAAATGGCCATGTGTCACTCTGTCTTCTACATATCCTGTTCCCTAACTGTTCACCAAATGCTCCTTGAACTTTGCCTTCCTAACACATTTGCTCCAGATGTTTCCACAATCAGAAGTTTCATCCTTTTCTGTAGTAATCTCTTCTAGCCTTAAAACCCCTATTAATTTCCTCCTTTTGAGAAAATTCTCCCTGTTAGTTAGAATCACTCTCTTCCTCTTCTGTCATTCCACAATTCTTTAGATCCACTTCTGTTTCACTCTTTATTCTCTATGTTCAGGGTCTTTCTGTGTATGACTGTAACCATTACTGGACCATAAACCACTTAAGGACATCATTAAGCCTCATATTTTCAGCATGACAGAGGCACAATGAATAGCTGTGAAAGTGAATATTTAAAGGCATTTCTTCCCCCTTTCCCTTTTCCCTTTTCTTCCATGTAGAGATACCTTTAAAAAAAATGTGGCAGGGAAAGTAATGAGTGCTATTAAAAATCAAGTAGTGTTGATCTGGGTCAGAGGTGAACATAATCACAAGTCTCCACATATTAAAATATTGTACAATTAACCCCAAATAATTCTTAATGTGTAAAAAGTAATTAACACATTGAACTAGTCATTCAGCATGAGTATAGAAAAATGTTCTCTACTGAATAGCTGATCGGTTTCTTAGAGCCAGTAAACTAGGAGACTTTTTTTTTTTTAGTTATTTGTGAGAAAAAAATCAAGTTTTTGTGGGATAGAGTACTTAATTAGCTAGAGCAGATGATTAATGCCAAGAAAAGAACAAGTTGATCCTGTGAACCTAACCAAAGCTTGTACAGATTATACTCAGCATTTGAGGTCTTTAATTGAACTTTGAAGTAGAAAAAGAATAGGACTGGCTCAAAAAGGAAAAAATAAAAAAAACAAAAAAAAAGCATTGCCTTTGGCATCATCAATAATACTTTATAAATCTCACCTCTTTAAACTCATACACTTTCGAGGACCCCCAAATTGCTTCATATCTTTTAACTTCAAAATGAAGGGTCACATTTGAGAGCCCATTTTTGATTCCAGCAGATCTTTATGACTAAATTTCAAGCAGTTGCTCAGATAGAAATCACTCAGGAGAAATCAGAAAGCTACTGAAGTTATAAAAAAGGAATGTGTGTGGATGTGTGAAATGAAGTAGGCAGCCACCTCATCTGTCTGTTTCAGTCTGAGAGGTGCCTCTCAATTTTATGAGTCATATGGAAAACAGTGCCTGTTAGGATAATATACGAATAACCTATATTTTTAAGGGCATGTTTTGTGTTTTATATAATAAAGCAGAACCAAGTAGGAAATTACTTGCTCAGTTTGCCTGAGACCAAAATACAGTAGGATCCATTTACCTGAGAGATGGCAATGTTAGCCGGAGAGAGTGGTACCCATTTGGCTCTGTGAAAGAGAGCGGTCATAGACACTTGTATCTGCACCCTTACAGCAACAAATATTTATTACCATGACCATGTTGTGTTGCTTCATGAAATTTTTTCCTAGAGGCACAAGTGAGAAGTGAGAAGTCATTTTTTTCCTCTCTCAAAAGAGAAATAAATAATTTAAAATGAGACTGGAAAATAGTCTTCCAGTGGAAAGGAATTAAAAGTTGGCTATGTCCCTTTCAGTCTTTCTCCCCACTTTATAAATGTCCTTGTACTCTTTTGTTAATTACTTGATTATAAAGTCTTTTCAAAAATCAAATACTTTACATGGCTAAGTAGTAAAGTTTAATTTAAAAGCATCAGACCATGACATAATTTTAACTTAAAATGAGCCTCCTGGGCTAAGCAAATTATACTTTTTTTCTGGGTCACAAACTATCGTATACTTTCATATTTAAAAACATTACTTCAGGCAACATCTAAAATTCCTTCATTTTCTCGCTTTCTCATAGCTAAGTATCTAACGTTAGATTTTAAACTTTTCTCTTAAGAAATCCAATTTGAGGATGCTCTTTCTACTTTCTGGATGTATGTGCCACAAGGGTTCAGAGAGGATATGAAGCACCAAATATTGAGAAACCAGAGCTGGAGAAGTCTTCCCTCAGGGCATAGTGACTCTTTATTCGTATCTGTCTCTGCCCAGTACCAAGCATCGTGCCTTGTACATAATGAAAACTCAGTAAATATGTGTTGAATAAAAAAAAAAAGTAATTGGGGTATATGCCATTTATTAGCCACGTGGCTCTAGGCCACACACTTAATCTCTTTGGACTTCAATTTTGATTTGTGGGGTTTTTTTAATCCATAAAATGATGACATTTGGATTTCATGGCCTATTAAATTCCTCTAAAATCCACCACTCTATAATTCCATAATAACTTGGCCATAACAAAAAGAAATGAATGCTGAACTGGCAAAACCAAACAAAAGTCTCAACTAGAAGGTTTCTTTAGCTATTATATCTAGTCTCCCCAGGCATCAATATTAGTCCATTAGTCCAAGCATCAATAATAGTCCAATACTCCTGGACCTTGGTGGGTCACCACTCTGGTGAGCCCTCCATTCATTTACTTGGAGGAAATTACACTGGGGTAAATTCAACATAAAATCACGCCAACATGCTTCTGGTGTCTACTCCCAGTCAACAACACCAACATCTGTCCATGTTCGTAACATTTGGGGTGTATTGTTGTCTTTTTTGTTTGTTTAGCCTTCCTTTTCATCAAAGACATGAAATAAATCCTGGTACCATTTACCTTCACATGGATATTTTGAGATTAACTAAAATAGCATGAGTGAAATGTAGTAAGAATAAAAATTAAAACCATTTCTTTTTTAGTTCTTACTCTCTGTGATGCTAGGCATGATAGAGATATTACCTGCAATTCCTAAAACAATCCTGAAAGGATAATTTTCCTTTCCACTTACTATAATTTTTTACAATTTATTTATTTCTGAGTTCGAGAGAGACAGAGCACGAGTGGGGAAAGGGCAGAGAGAGAAGGAGACACAGAATCTGAAGCAGACTCCAGGCTCTGAGCTATCAGCACAGAGCTCAATGCAGGGCTCGAACACACGGACGGTGAGATAATGACCTGAGCTGGAGTCGGATACTCAACAGACTGATCTACCCAGGTGCCCCTCCACTTATTATAAAACTTTGAGTTTTTGAGAGCTTTGTCCATTCATAATCATGCAATCAGTATATTTTGGAGTCATGATTTGAACCAGGTCTGTCTGTAGGGCTCTAAACTCAGCATACATTACAAGATTATTAAATGAAAATGTTGCACTTTTTCATACTTTCAGAAACTTTAGCATTTGAGGAATGGCTGATGGAAGCTAGAATTACTTCTGAGAACTCCTTGGACAACCAGAATATAATCTTGTTTAGGTATGCTAACTAAGGTTTCAGAATTGTTGCTGGGCTTCTTGGAGGCTAAAACAAGCAGCCAAAATTACAAAATTGTTTTGAAGTGTTTATCCTTCCAATTATTTTACTATAAAGTGAAAGAAAAGCTAAGCTCATGGCCGCGAGCCACATTTATGAAACAACAGAGGTTAAATGAAGTAGAGGAAAGAAATCAGTGGCCACATTTTAGCCTTGGTCTCATGAAACATAACTATCACCCACAATTTATACATAGCTTGGGTCCTAATGGTGTCAAATTAATATCGGATAATCCAACACCCAAATGACACATTTTGAAGTTAGTATCTCATTTAATTAGAACTAAAGTTACACAATTAAGCTGGTTCCCCCCCCCCCCCCCAAATATTTTAGTGTTTAATGCCACCACTTTCTGGGGTCGAGAATTCTCAGGTTCAGTAGTTCCATCCTATGTTGGCTGACCTTCAACCTTCTCTGCGGCCCTAAACTTAATCACCATGACATCTGCCTTGCAGAACCTCTTATGTTGGAAATACCACCACCACACTTCTGGCGTCTTGTTTTCACTTCCCTTTGAATCGTGTGATGGACCTCTTGAAGTGGGGCCAGATGTGAGGAAGGACACAGCTTTTGAGTGGGAGCTTTTTTTTCTGTCACTTTAGATGGGCAGTTCTAATATGAAAAGAGAGAAAAGAGGCTTTTACAGCTGAGACAGGGCAATAGATTGTGAAGCTAATTTCAAGTACTGCTGCTGATTAGGAACAAAATAAACCAAGCAGGACAGATAGGCTCTTTTCATTAGGTACCAGGGCTCTGCCAGAGGGAGTGTACCCAAAGTCTCCTTGTGATAATTAGGAAAGGACTGTCATTTTGCTCTCCGCTTTAAGTTAAGCCTCTCCATGGCCTCAATCCATGCTGACTTGATCTTTCTCTTTCCAGGACTCCCAGCTACCAGGCTCTCAAATGATGTGGCTTCTCTCTTCAGTGTTCTCAAAAACTATTTGAGACTTCACTGTTGTGAGTCTTTTTCATTAGAGGGTTAGCTACACATATAAGATTTATATAACCTTTGCCATTTTGAATTTAGCTCTTGGATTCTTGTGACCTGTCATTTTCAATTCACTTTTAAAGATAGAATTCATTCAATTCCATTTCATTCACATTCCTGGTAGAGGATATTAGCACTACGAAATATATCGATGCGACAATACTCAAGGACAGTATATATATTTTTCTCATATCGCCCCCCCCTCCCCAGTTTCTAGATAGTGAATTAAAGTTAAAAACTTATGTGAACTCTCCCAGTCTTATTTTATTGACCAAAGACACATTAGGGCAGAATAATCTATAGTTAAGTCTTAGGGAAGACAGAAGGCTGTCACCAACATATCTCAATCTCTGAGGCATTTTGGTATTTTTTTTTAATGTTTATTTACTTCTGGGAGAGGGAGCATGAGCGGCGGAGGGGCAGAGAGAGAGGGGGACAGAGGCTCTGAAGCGGGCTCTGTGCTAACAGCAGAAAGCCAGCTGATGTGGGGCTCAAACTCCGGAACTGTGAGATCATGACCCGAGCTGAAGCTGGACACTTAATCGACTGGGCCACCCAGGTGCCCCAAGGCATTTTGGCATTTAATGAAGTAATTGTGATTGAGTGGTTCTTACTACATAACTCTGCGCTGGTGGACTAATTATGAGCGGGTTTCCTAAGGAGTGAGAGAAAGGGCTTCCTGAAGAAGTCAAGTAATCCTCCAAGTGGTAAGCAGGACTGAGAGCTAAGAGTGTACCTGGCAAATTAGGTCAAAATCAGGATTTGCAGACTCTTGCTAATAGTTTACATAAGCAGCTGCAGGTAGGCAGAATTCTAAACACGCTCCTCAAAGATTCCCACTACTTGGTTATTCAATCAAACGCTAATAGAGGTACTGCTGTGAAGGGACTTTGCAGGCAGAAGTAGTTTTGCTAAATCAGCTGATCTAGACATATGGAGATTATCCTGAAAGAACTGGGTGGGCCCAAGGTAATCGGAGGAGCTCTTAGGGGCAGAAGAGTCAGTGAGAGAAATGCTGTGGAAGAGGGAGCAGGAGAATTCAAGGGTGGGAAGGACTCAACCCACTGTTGCTGGCTTTGAAGCCGGAGGAAGCCCCCAGCCAAGGATTGTGAATGTCTCTAAAAACTGACAATGACCTTCTGCTAATAGCCAACAAGGAGACAGACCTCAGTCCTCTAACTCTATAGAACTGAATTCTGCCAACCACCTGAGTGAACTTGGAAGCAGGTTCTTCCCCAGATCCTCTAGAAAGGAACACAGCCCTGCCCTCCTCTTGTGAAACCCGGAGCAGAGAGCCAGCAGTGCCTGGACTTCTGACCTACAGCCGAGGAGATCATAGATTGGTGTTTTAAACTGCTAAATTTGTGATTGTTATAGAGCAAGAGAACATGAATACAGAGACTGACACAAGCTTTATCACAATGTGTCCCTTGGCTCTGACTGTTTACAGCAAATAAAGTGGAAGATTTGCTGCAGGGAGCTCCTAACAGAGGCAATAAAGCCAGAAGGAAAAGGGTGCAGGGCTCCATTAACTTCAGGCTATGACAACACACCTGGAGGGGAAAACAAAACATACAAAAGCTCACCCAAGCAGTGAATTCCCTTCATATTCTAATCTTCTATCGTTCCTTTTCTACTTCCCATTGGTAGCTTTAACTCTGACCTAACATAGACTCCCCTAAGATTCTCTCCACTGACCCACATGAAGTGATGGAGGAGGAATGCTGTGGGCATAATGGGGAGTAACTAGATAGGAGTATTAGGATTTGGGGAACGTGGCTTGAACTCCACACTCACAGCAACGGGACTCATCATTATTCCATTCCCCTACCCTGGTCCCTGTCCAAGCTTAACTTGGTGGGGGGGTAGTTTTGGCTGTTTGGACCGGAGAGACCACCAGTTGTTTACTTTTCTCTAACATTGATGTCCTTCTGGAGTACAGTGGGGGGATCACTGGAAAGCAATAGTTTCTTACACGATTCCTGCTGGAGTTCACAAGAGCTACAAATACTAACTGGTCTCGACCAGTGCTTCTCAAGCTTTGAAGTGCATGTGGCCTTTGACTCCATTTCAATATCCAAACAAACTATCATTTGTGTGAATGCAAAAGAAAGTTATATTTGGACATGTAAAGATTCAGAAATACATCATTCATTCACCGTGTACTGTTTCATAAAACAAAAAAATATTGAGGAAGTTTTACAGTCAAACAATAAGTGTACCAGAATAAAGAATTTAAAAGAGGAGGAAGCAGTGATGAGCAATAAACACATACAACTTATAGTTAAGTCTAATTATGGCTGGTTTTGTATATGCAAGCTTAATGTGTTAAGAATGATTTCTAAAATGGAAGGCATAATGTAAAATGGAATGAATAAAAGCATACATCTAAAATTCAGTTATTAAAATAAAAAATCAAAACTTGAATATGTGGGAAAGGGAAAGTGATTAAGAATTTGTACTTAAATTCTTTTTTTTAAGTTTATTTATTTATTTTGAGAGAGAGAGTGACTGAGGGAGGAGCAGAGATAGAGGGAGAGAGAGAATACCAAGCAGGCTCCATGCTATCAGCACAGATCCCAATGCAGGGCTCGATCCCAGGAAACCAAGACCGTGTCCTGAGCCGAAGTCAAGAGTTGAATGCTCAACTGACTGAGCCACCCAGGTGTACCTAAATCTTAACATAGCCTGGGAGATGAAAAGATGTGTGTAGTATTTAATTTGAAAAAGCAGGCCTATGCCGGCGGACTCCATCTGGTTCTGTGTCCTTCACCTTGACCACACCTCCTCCCCTTCAGTAACACTGCCCCCCCCCCAACCTACCTAACAGGACTAGGACCCTTCCCCAGCCAATCAGCTGAGGCCACAGCCATTACCTCACCAACTGCCCCTAGGCCCCAATAAAACCTTTGTGCTTTTGAAACTCGCTCTCTCTCCCTGGTATCTCACCACTGCGTCCGTGCAGGTAGGGGATTGAGCTCGAGCTAGCTCAAATGAAGGCTCTTTTGCTTTTGCATCGGACTCGGCTCCCTAGTGGTCTTTGGGGATCATGAATTCTGGTCATAACAAATTGTTTATGCTTATGGGGAAAAATATTTTTAAATGTCTGTGAAAAATATAAAATCATTAGTAGAAGAGAAATAGCAACTTTTAAATCACAAGAAAATAATGATATTCATTTATGCATTCATTCATACAGTAAGTATTTATTGAGTACCCTTCATTCCATGTGCTATATCTAATAGTAAACAAAATAGGCATGGTCCCTACCTTGATAGAAGTTACCATCTAGTATGAACAAAGGCATGAATTAGTAGTTGATTTTGGTTAATTTTGGTTGCATTAGTCAGGGTGCTAACAAGACAAAAATGAGCTCAGAAAAGAACTGACTAGTTGGTATGTAGGAAAAAAATAATTGAGAGTCTAAAGTTTGGATACTTACAAGATGGAATCCCACCGTTAAAGAGATAAAGTTGTGACAACCTTCGAGGTGATACTGTTGAAACAGGTATAAAATGAAAGGTATGGCTGTCATACCCACTGTCAAAATCTATGACTCAGAGCAATGACCCAGTTAAGGTGTAGGACCTAATTCCTTTCAGTTGGATAAAATGGCTCCCCTATCTATGCTGAGGAATCCAATGTATCCCAGTTATGAGAAAGAGAAAAGAGACTTGGGGGTGTAAGAAAGCGAAGGTAGCAAATAGAAATATATCCTTAACAACGCCTACAACTGTTTCCTCTGATTTTGAGTGCTTTACTCCTCTCATACAAATGCTCTATTCACAGTAAAGCAGTTGTCTTTATCCCTTAAGCCAGGTGCTTCTCATATTTAACATGAATATGAATCATCTAGGGATCTTATTAAAACACAGGTCGAGGGTGGGGCCTGAGATCCTGCATTTCTTTCTTTCTTTTTAAAAGTAGGCTCCATGCCCAAAATGGGGCTTGAATTCACATGATCAAGAGTCACATGCTCTACTGACTGAGCTAGCCGGGTGCCCCAAGATCTTGCACTTCTAACTTGCTCCCAGGTGGTGTTAATGTTGCTGGTTTGTGGACCGCACTCTGAGTAGCCAGGTTTCAGACTACTTTGGATGCTTCTGTTATACACTCTTTAGTAACTGGGCACCCACCTTTATAGCACTTCTTAAGTTTGTAATTAGACCTTAACTGCATGATTATTTGAACAACATCTGCTTCTCTCCCAGATTCTGAGCTCCTTGACATCAGGGACGATACCACTGCTCTTCGCCATGGACTTCCTGTGATGAGGGTGCTCAATAAATATTAGCTGGATTAAAAAATTTATTTCTAGGGATTGTTCATATTTCTAGGTAAGTCTCAGAAACCCTGGAACTTCGCTGGAGATTGGCAGTTAGTGGCCCTTGAAATCAGTATGAAGTCTTTGGAAGGTGCTATGGTCTGATGGTGTCCCTCCAAAATTCAAATGTTGAAACCTAATGCCCAACGTGATGATGTTAGGAAGTGGGGCCTTTGGGAGGTGATTAGGTGGTGAAGGCAGAGCCCTTATAAATGGGAGTAGTGCCTTGCAAAAGAGGTCCCTAGCCTCTTCCACCATGTGAGAAGACAGTGAGAAGTCAGCAGTCTGCAAACAGGAAGAGATCTTTCCCAAGAACCTGGCCACGGGGGCACCTGATCTCAGACTTCCAGCCTCCAGAGCTGTGAGAAATAAATTTCTGTAGTTTTTAAGCTACCCGGTCTGTGGTGTTTTGTTATAGTCCAAACAGACTAAGATAGAAAGGACACTTTTGGCTATGAGGACTCCACTGATCCTTTTCTGGATATTGAGTATATATTAGCAAGTGTTCTAAGGACTGTTCCTTTTAGCACTAGGGCACTACAATGTCACATTGTCAGCTAGACTACTTGGTTAAAGCAGCAGTTGGTCTATGAACACAGCCAAGCTCTTAACTTTTATATTTCTGAAGTTAATCTGGTTATTTCCAACATGGTCCATTTACTCACTGTATTAGTCAGGGTTCTTCAGAGAAATGGAACCAACAGGATATGTGTATATTTATGAAAGGGATTATTTTATTTATTTTTATTTTTTTATTTATTTAAAAATGTTTCTTTTTTTTTTTTTCAACGTTTATTTATTTTTGGGACAGAGAGAGACAGAGCATGAACGGGGGAGGGGCAGAGAGAGAGGGAGACACAGAATCTGAAACAGGCTCCAGGCTCTGAGCCATCAGCCCAGAGCCTGACGCGGGGCTCGAACTCCTGGACCACGAGATCGTGACCTGGCTGAAGTTGGACGCTTAACCGACTGCGCCACCCAGGCGCCCCTAAAAATGTTTCTACAATGTTCATTTATTTTTGAGAGAGAGAGAAACAGAGATAAAGCATGAATGGGGGAGGGGCAGAGAGAGAGGGAGACACAGAATCCGAAGCAGGCTCCAGGCTGTGAGCAGTCAGCACAGAGCCCGACACAGGGCTGGAACCCACTAACTGCGAGATCATGACCTGAACCAAAGTCTGAGGCTTAATCAACTGAGCCACCCAGGTGCTCCAAGATAGTTTAGTTTAAAGCACTGGCTAATATAGTACTTAGCCTGGTGAGTCCAAAATCTGATGGGGGAGACAGGTAGGCTAGAGACTGAGAAAAGAGTTGTAGTCAGAATCCAAGGGCAGTCTGCTGTCAGGATTCCTTTTTGCTCAGTGTAAGTCAGTCTGTACTCAATCAAGGCCTTTAAATGATTGATCAAGGCATGCCCACATTAGGGAGAATAATCTGCTTTTACTCAAAGTCCACTGATTCAAATGTAATCTCATTCAAGAAACATCCTAATATTTCATCAAATGTCTGGGCACTGCAGCCCAGCCAAATCGACACATAAAATTAACCACACACTCACCTTTTACATACTTAAGGACGATTCAAATCTCCCTAGTAACAATAACTACCTTAATAAACCAGTTATGAAATTTCTAAAGTAGGTCGGTTTAATATTCATTTGCGATTTGAGTTCATTTAGCACTGTTATTAGGACTTATTTTAAATAGCCAGAGCTGGCTCAGAGGGAAGAGGGTAACTTAATTACCTTCTCATTTTAAGTAATATTCATATTTCTTCCTTCCTCTATAGCTCCTTTTAATTTTCTGCTATAATTTATAGCATTATAATTAGGAGTTCTGATGATATACTTGAGGAACGTGAGTGCTCATGGGTAAGTGGGGCCATTAATAGACCAGGAACTTTGGGTCCTGTCTGTTTCCTTCACATGACTTTGAAAGGTACAGATGCTCGGCTTTTAATACATGAATGATAAGCAGCTGCTTCAACTCAGTCACTGTTAGCCAGAAAAGGCCAGTCAGCTAAGCAACGCATTTGAAATAAGGACAAGGGCAATCCGAACTTCCTCATTGAGGACAGTTTTCCCTCTGGCTTGGCGTTTTCCTTCCTTGAGGTGTGCTCCTCGGGTGACAGCTGTGAAGAGAAATGCTAATGATCATGTAAGGGCAGTAAAGTTGATGGCTTTTGCCTCTTGAGGAAAATGAAACAGATGCCTGTGTCTTCTTATGCTTCAGTCCTATGATCTAATGGAAGCCATTGTCCAGTATTAAATCTGGAGTATGCTCTAGTGGGTCTCACAGTCATGTGACGCCGAGGACAAAAAAGTGATGTCAGTGCTGTAGGATGGTGGTTATGAAAGATGAGAAGGGGGTCATTTGTATAATTCTCAAAAATGGCAGCTTCATTTTGTTTAGGTTTACAACAACTTTGCGATCTTGGCTGAGCCAGCTAGACTTGCTTTTGTTTCCCTTTCTGACAAGCAACATATTGCTGTACATTCTTAAGTATCTTGAGGGAGGAAGAAAAAGAGGGGTGAGGCTCAAGTGGCTCGGGACGGAATAGCCCCGTGGCAAAGTACGTGGGTTCATGCCTGCATCGGACAGTGTTGAAACAGGGAAGCAGAGACAGCGCAAGATATATATTAAGAGATGTGTTGCAAGGGATTGGATTATGCATTTGTGGGACTGGTGAGAAAAGTCCAAAATCTGTAGGGCAGGCAGGCCATCAGGGAGGGCAGGCTGGCGCTCTTGGGGAGAACAGAAGTTACTGTCTGCAGGCAGAGTTCCTGCCCTTCTCCGGACACCTCAGCTCTGCTATGAAGACCTTTCAACTCACTGAATCAGGCCTTCCAGATTATCTAGGATAATCACGCTTGCTCAAAGTCAGTTCATTAGGGACTTGAACCACAACCACAAAACACCTTCATGGCAACATCCCAGGTTAGTGTTTGATTCAGGAACTGAGGACTGTAGCCTGGCCAAGTCGACAAATCAAAAAACGATCTCAAGTGTCCAAAAAGCCTGATCCTTTTCACTGTCTATACAATTTATGTCTCTGTGTTCCTTCCTTTGTAAAAAGGAGTAAGTTATGGTGTCTATCTCATAGGATTTTTGTGTGGATGAGATACGGTTACCTGATCTAATACATGTATTGTGCAATGAGTCTGGCACAAAGCAGCAAGCAAGAAACATTCGACATCATTGTTATTTAAGTAGTTGATACTTTTCCAAGCGTTCTCATCTTATATTGAATTTCATGATCATATCAAGTCGTTAAGCATGAGTTTTGTTTTTTTCTTTCTAAGATGAAAAACTGAAGTAGAGAAAATCTAAATGATTTATCACAAACATATCTACTCTAGGTAATGCAACCGGGGCTAGAAAGCATGTTCCTTCTCTTCCGGTGCTTTTAATAACTGAGATGGCTGTGTTACTGTTAAGTCTTTCTGCCATTACCAACATAATGCATTTCAGAACTTTAAATCATTTACACAAATACCAAAATAAACGATTGTTAGCTACCTATGTTAGAAAACCCGGGGCGCCTGGGTGGCGCAGTCGGTTAAGCGTCCGACTTCAGCCAGGTCACGATCTCGCGGTCCGTGAGTTCGAGCCCCGCGTCAGGCTCTGGGCTGATGGCTCAGAGCCTGGAGCCTGTTTCCGATTCTGTGTCTCCCTCTCTCTCTGCCCCTCCCCCGTTCATGCTCTGTCTCTCTCTGTCCCAAAAATAAATAAACGTTGGAAAAAAAAAAGTTTAAAAAAAAAAAAAGAAAGAAAACCCGAGGTTTGTCTGGATTCACTGCATCTTTTTAGATTTAAATGAAACTTGATTCAAACTCCTATCAATTTGTGATGGAAAACTCAGTGTCCTTCTCAATACCATTGGGAATTTTGAGGACTATTCTTAGCTTTGACTTCTATCTTCCCGTGTTTTCTCTCTGTGTCTAGATTTGAAAAACAGCCCCCTCTCGCTGATGCCTACCAAGGCACTTGAGTGTCGCTGGCTTTGTCGGATTGTAACAAAGTGGTTTTACACATTGCCACATTTTTCCTTTACCTCATTTCCCATATAAATGAATCCGGCACCATTCCCTCAGACTCTCCCCTTTCACATATGGCTTTGACTTTCTCTGTCCTCCCCTTCTCACTTTTCTTGCTGCTAGTCCAGTTTCCGTATTGTCTCTGTAAATATTTTTGTTGGGTTTTGAATATGCCTTTGAGTGGAAGGAGGTTTGGGTGCTGGGGGTAGTTCACCCCTTTCCCACTCACATACTAAGCAAATTGTTTCCTGGTGTATTTTCTTTCTTTTTTTTTTTTTTTTCAATGTTTATTTATTTTTGGGACAGAGAGAGACAGAGCATGAACGGGGGAGGGGCAGAGAGAGAGGGAGACACAGCATCGGAAACAGGCTCCAGGCTCTGAGCCATCAGCTCAGAGCCTGACACGGGGCTCGAACTCCCGGACCTCGAGATCGTGACCTGGCTGAAGTCGGACGCTTAACCGACTGCGCCACCCAGGCGCCCCTCCTGGTGTATTTTCTAAGCAAAATCTGTTTTCTTCCTAAAGGAATTTAAACAAACAACAAACATCAACAAGAAACCCCTCCTATTCTAATTATAAAGAAACCAAGAGATTGGTTTTCAGACAATGCCTGTATTAAGGTAAGAATGTTTCTACTGTGCCTTTCAAAAGAAAAAAAAAACTCACAAAGATTGATTGGTAAAAAATAGCTAACAGCTATAGGCTTATTTTACTTCCTGTTTCAACCCTTCACTGACCTTTAGAAGATGAATTTCTTCTATGCTGTGTAACTGCTGTTCTGTGGAATCATCATTAATTATCGGGAGCTGCAAACAAAACCCGCCATGATGGATTATCTTCAGGATACAGCATAATTACTGACTCTAATCATCGACAGTTCTGGCATAGAGGTGCCAGATATCAGGACAGTAAGTTTTGTGTGTGTATTTCAAGAAAGTATTATAAAGCTCAAAGAAGAGAAAAGAGAAAGACTATTAGTATTAGCTGAGCTCAGTGGCCTTCAGCATGTGTTTTTTGACTAATGATTAACAATGCACAGTAAAATCAGCAACGGTCACACCTTTCTTCGCCCTCTTCTTTTCTTCGTCCCTCTTTTTTCTTCTTTAATGAATGGAGGTTATAGTTTTTTTCACATAATAAACTTTGAAATATATTCTTTTCCCTGTGCTCAGAACGGAGCAGAAATAAACAAAAATAATGTTCTTATTTAACTCCGCATTGTATTGTTGATATCTGTGCTCTGATGAGCAATTCATGTGGAGTAAGTACATTTTTGTAACCTCATGAAAAAGTACAAAGGACATCTGCTCAAGTTTTCAAAAACCAGAACATCGGTGTGCTTCACATATATTAGAATTAATTGAAAGTTTAGAATTAAGTGAAAGTTTAACGAATACTTAAGTCCTCATGGTTGACCTTCAGAGTTCTCTTGTTTAACAAAACTGGTAATCCATTGGTCACTTTAGTGGCCCGTCTGTAGTAAACAGCTTAATCAAGTAGTAAGATATTTATCTTCATTCTAGAGACAGAATTCCCTTTCTGGGTGCAGAGTGATGCTTACGAATTGGTAGGCTGTTATCTAAGAAAGAGGTGCCTATGAACCTCATTTGCTTTCTGAATAGCTCATTCATTTCACTAGCATCATTGATACGGTTATTGTTTCCACAGTTTCCATGAAGTAAAACACTCAGTGAAACCACATGGTGTATCTTTAATAATGTATGCCCTGTCACCTGGGTGGCTAAGTTGGTAGAACATTTGACTTTGGCTCAGGTCATGATCTCACAGTTCGAGCTCACTACTGTCAGCATGGAGCCTGCTTCAGATTCTCTGTCCCCCCTTCTTTCTCTGTCTTTCCCCCCTGCTCACACTCCATCTCTCAAAAATAGATAAAAACAACATTAAAAAAATGTATGCCCTGTCATGTATGTTTTTGACTTATTGTTAATAAATCCACATTAACACTGGTTACAATCTTTCTCTCTTTTCCTTCTTTCTTCCTTCTCCTCCTCCTCCTCTTTTTTAATGAAATAATTTCAATTATTGTATTTAATATAATTTGAAAGCAAATTCTCTGCCGAATGTGAAAAGAAATGTAAACAATAATAGATTTATCTTCCAAAACTTTTTTGGTAAGAATAAAGTGTTCAGAAAGTGTGTGCTGAAAAATGGGCTTTCCAAGATATGTTTTGGGAATCAAACTCATTTCCAAGGAAGTATAACTCTAAAATTATAATGCAGAAGATTTGACACACATATTTGGGGCACTATTCTTGAGGCCATCTCTCTTAATAGGAAGGAAACAAAACATGTGTATGTGCTTTGGGGCAGAAGACACAAACCAACACTAGCCTCAGTTCTGCCCTTATGAGCTGTGTAGTCTTGAACAATTTACCTACTCTAAGCCTCACCTATGAAATGAGGATAATAAATGTACTTAATCAAAGGACACATAGAAGAGTTAAGGATTATGTAAAGTGATTATTACAGTGCCTAATGGACAGTTGGCACTAAGTAGATGCTCAGTCTTAATACTCTTTTTTTTTTAAATGTTTCTTTATTTTGAGAGGGGGCTTGGGGCACAGAGAGAAGGAGAGAAAGAATCCCAAGCAGGATCCACACTGTCAGCACAGAGCCCGACATGGGGCTCGATCCCACAAACTGTGAGATCATGACCTGAGCCAAAATCAAGAGTCAGTTACTTACCTGACTGAGCCACCTAGGCACCCATCACTCTTTTCAACGTTTATTTATTTTTGGGACAGAGAGAGACAGAGCATGAACGGGGGAGGGGCAGAGAGAGAGGGAGACACAGAATCGGAAACAGGCTCCAGGCTCTGAGCCATCAGCCCAGAGCCTGACGCGGGGCTCGAACTCCCGGACCGCGAGATCGTGACCTGGCTGAAGTCGGACACTTAACCGACTGCGCCACCCAGGCGCCCCGCACCCATCACTTTTAATATTCACTCTAAGAATAGCTTAAAGTGAAAAATATCATTGAATTTAATGGCTGTTGGAATGACTCTTAAATTAGTAAGTATAAAATAGCCATTGTCTTAAAGACATGACTGTATACACACACACACACACACACACACACACACACACCCCACCACCACCACTACCACTACCAACAACAACAACCCTGAAACCTATCAAGGTAGTGAGAACTATCTAAAAGCTTTTGAAGTCAATGGGAAGGAATTTATTTCTGAGAATATTAAATAAAAACAAATCAAAATATTATATCCTTCAAATTCATGTTGTCAAATAATATCAAGAGTATAAAAAATCTAGGATCTAAAATATACTCATCATAGCATTATGAAAACACATGCTCTTAAAGTTAGACAGCTTGAGTTCAAGCTCTGCCCCTTGGCGGTTTTACTTGGGCAAACGACTTAGTCTCTCAGCATCGTATTTTCTTCATCTATAAAATGGGCATAATTATAGCATCTAATGTATAGAGTTGTTATGGGGATTAACTGGTTATTAACTATAATGTGTTTCTAACAGTAAAACACTCAATAAGTTCTTATTACTATAATTCTAATTTACTTTTGCTTCACCATCATAGGCCAGAGAAGGAAAGCGTGTTGTGATTTTTATTCCCTACTCTCCTTCAGAAACAACATGATTGAAGGGTTTGCTTGTTTTCCTAAAGTCAATGACAGCATTGCTTGACATACTTGGCTGATCAGCAGAGTCAGACAGTGGTGACAGCTCACATTTGTGGGAAGTTCAGCATGCAGTTCAGAATATTTTATTGTTAGGCTGTCTGGGAATTTCTAAAGTTCAAAATGGATAACACTAGAGACTCTGCCAGGGAAATTTATCATATAATTCAATATTAGTAGAGAATTTTTTACTTCAATGAAATCTGACCTAACTAAGAAAAAATACTCTAGTAACATGTAAGATAGCATCTAAAGGAAAAGTTAAACAGAGCACCATGCAAAGGATTAGTGAACTAGAGTTCGGATTGATTTCGGCATGAGAAATAGAACTCTAGGAATAATTTTGTTTGGTTTCTTTTCTGTAAGAAGGTAGTGGTTCCGTTGAAAACAAGTGCTTAAGCCTGAAAATTAAACAGAAGTATATTTACAGTGTACCCTCACAGAGCTGTTGTGTTGTTATAAAGCAGAGATTAAGAAATCTGAGCAAATGTGCATTTATTTTTGAATTATGCTGTTTTGACTCTTATAATTTATGCTGAGTGAAGTCCACCAATCTGAAGAAGGTTAACTTTCCTTGGTTAATTCGAAAATATTTTAGATGAAAATGGATGATCAGAACCACTAAGAATAAAAACATCTGATAAGTGTGTGTGAATGTGCACATGTGTGTTAGAGAGAAAGAGGGAATGTGTCTCCTTAACAAATATAGACTTACATCATCAAACACAGTACATATCTGACAGCTTTGCCATCGTAATATCAGGACAGTTATGCATATTAAAACTGTTTTCTAAGTGTGAATACAATGCCAGATAATGCAGGTCTGATTCTCCAAAAGCATATAGTCTAGTGAGGAAAACCTTAGTGAGAAATTACAGATTTTTACAACCCCTCTTGACAATCAAAACCCTAAATTATATTCCAGATCATGAAATTATCAAAAAGCTTTATTCAGGACTCTAGAAATGGAGGAGAAAATAATGGAAGATGTCAGAGAAGAGAAACCATTTGTAAAGTGTGTACGTTTGGTGCGGGGTGGTGCACAGACAGCAAGGTAATTGTTTTCATTTTTCTCTGATAATAGACAGAAGTGCAAAATGTTGAAGTTAAGACCATAAAAAGGGAGGAAGACCGTAAAGAAAACAGACACAGAAGGTTAAGAGGAAAGTGCCATGTCTAAGCAGATAAAGGGCAAGATTTGTTGAAGAAAGTAGTGAGAGGTGGTCACTACATAAAATTTAAAGTAAGTGCAATGATGAGGGATGAGATGAGAAAAAGCCTCGAGACTTGATAGGAAAGAAGTAAATGCTGATCTTTGATGAGCAGGTGGTTTCAGAAGAGTTTTAAAATGAGCTGGATGCTGCCTGGGACTCAGCTAAAGTTGATTCAGGGTAGGACTTGGAAGAATGGGTTACAGACCAAATATTTGAAAATCATAATAACTGAAAGAGAAAGAATTCACGGAAGTTACAAAGGAATGAAAGCTCAATCAAGAAAAAGTTTCATGATTAGGAAACAGGAAACATTTTCATATTTGAAGGAGGAAGAAATGGTATCTGTTGAATGGAATTGGCAGAAATAGTGACTTAAACTATGGAGTGACGTTCTGGACTAAAAGGAAAATGTGAGTTAAAATTGAGTTAAATATCCTTGTTAGAGAATAGGAGACAGAACTTACCCAGAAAGTGTAAGGAAGGATGTGAAAACATATTGAAACGAATGGGAATCTAATAATGTGTCTTTCCTCATGAAACCCATGTCCTGGGTAGACAGTGCAGTGTTCTTTTTTTTTTTTCATGTTTATTTATTTGTTTTGAGAGAGAGAGAAAGACAGAGAGAATGCATGTGCACGCACGAGCGTCGGATGGGTAGAGAGAGGAGGAGAGAGATACAGTCCAATGTTGTTAACCAGATGTGTGGAATCCCTCACATTATCTGTTGCATGCCTGTGTTTACTGACTCTTTTGTGCCCTCTTGCTATGGGCACAGTAGCTCTCTCTCAACAATTTGGAAAGACCATGTTTTTCTCACTTCAGGGCTCCCACATACATTCTTATCCTTCCCAGAGAGATCTCTGTTCTTTTGTCTCCAACTAATGCAACGCATCCTCCAGGTCTCAGCAAAAAGAGATTCTCTTTTAAGAGACATCTATCTTTCTTAATCTAGCACCCCAGGTTAGGTTTCTCTATTTTACTTTTAAAGTACCCTGTTTTGTTTTGTTTTTGAGGAGAGCTTTTGGAATTATAATTGACCTCCACATTTGTGAGAAAGGCTGGGCATCGCTATTGACAATTGTAAAACGTGTATGACTGGGTACAATAGATTTTGGTGACAAAAGGATGAATAATCTTCATTCTTAGCTTGAGGGCCTTCTTTAAACATAACCTGGATGACGTTTCCAGTACTCCTGTGAAATATAGTGAAATGTTTTAAATGCTGCACTTCATGGAGTCTAAGAATTATAATATATCAGCATCTTTGTTTTACTGTTGCTCTGGGTCTGAACTAAAGCTGTGTTCTTCCAGAGGCTTTGCATTTATTTCTGCCACTCCCAACCTGATACCCCATGTCTCTGAGGTCTCTGGAACCATAATGGTGACGTGCATTCAGAGTTGCAAGTCTATGGGATCACTCTTCGTGGTTTGAATTCTCGGGGGAATTTTTTTTCCCTCCTTCTGTCTGGTGATAAGATTGAGACATTCAAATTTAATTTTGTACCTTTCTGAGAGGTAGCTTTATTTCTCATTAATTTTACACTTCGATTTCTGGCTTTGTCTGAGGAGGAAAAGATTTCCTATTAAATCCCCCAAGCTTGATTTTTTTTTTTAATAGTAATGTGTCACAGTTGATGACAATCTATGGTGTATTAGATGTGATGGATTAAGGTAGTTTTTTCCTCCTTCTTTTTGTTCACAAAGGCTACTTGTAAGAAATGAGTTAGCCAATTAGAAAGGAGAGTTTTCCTGTATTTATTTACCAGTAGAGAAAAATTATTTTTTGAGTACCTACTATATGCCAAGCACTGTTCTAGACACTGGGGACTGAGAAGGCAACAAACCAGACATAAATCCCTGCCCTCACAGAGTTTAATTCTAGTTCTTGTGCAATATGGTGACACCTGAAGTTGTTTGCAGGAAAATTTTATTTGTGTCACTAAGAACCAATGTAAATCGGGGTGCCTGGGTGGCTCAGTCGGTTAAGCGTCTGACTTCAGCTCGGGTCATGACCTCGTGGTGCGTGAGTTCGAGCCCCGCGTCGGGCTCTGTGCTGACAGCTCAGAGCCTGGAGCCCGTTTCAGATTCTGTGTCTCCCTCTCTCTCTGCCCCTCCCCTGTTCATGCTCTGTCTCCCTCTGTCTCAAAAATAAATAAACATTAAAAAAAATAAAAAAAAAGAACCAATGTAAATCAATTAATTCCTATTTCAATACAGCTTCTCTTTTGTAGAACTCCTTACAAGTACAATTAAGTAAACATGTGATCATTTCTTTGATGTCTGTCCTCACTATAAACTCCATGGGTTCAGGTAATGAGGTAATGCCTTCCTTGTTTGGTCTTATATTCTCTGCATCGAACGCAGGGCTGACACCTGGAGAGCACTTAATAAACATGGATTAATGAGTGAAGTGAACTTGCTAGAACATTCACCTGAAAATTAACTAAGTTTTAATAATCATGCGAATGATTTTTATCAATTTTTATACTTTAAGGTGTCATAGAGTAAACTGGAGACTCCTTTTTCCCCCTTTTTTTCATGAAAAAGCATTTCACTACTCATATCACAGTTCACATCAAAAATTACATTGCCATGCTTTCCTCTATGCTGTAGTCTTAACAAAAAATCTTTTCAGTTATATCCAATTCTTTAGATGCCATCAGAACTTTTACGCTTAACATAGCTCATTTCATTTTGTTTTATTTAACATTTAAACGATCATTTCTCATTTCTTTGCTTCAATGTCTTCTCTAGGGATACTCTTATTCAAAGCCAATTTTCTACATTCTATTCTAAATGTCCATTTTTGTCTATGACATTAGCAGACATCTCTTTCCATTCTCTCCACATACAGGTATGTATTCAGATTTCTTTTCTATAACAACCTGTCTGAGTTGAGCCAGAGTTTCAAGGCTAAACAATGATTGAATTTTTATTTGTTTTATTGAGGTTTTAGTTCTCTGAACTTCCTGTTTATCTTCACCTATTCTTGTTTAATAGACATAATGACCTCTTTGATATCATTAAAGTTAAGTAGAAATTCTCTATTATTTTTTACTTCATTAAGAAAATATTTTTTAAGGAATAAGATTTTCTTTTAGGCCCTGAGAAATCTTTTTCTTTCTTTTAAGTCATAAGTTTTTTGGCTTTGATTTTTAGTAGTGATATGTGGCTTTTTGCTATTTGTTTATACATTAATATAATGCAGTTGACATTTTTTTCCTTTAGAAAACTCAGGAAACTGCTGAATAAAGTAGCTCACATATCTTTTTGAAAAAAAAGCACCTTCCTGGGCCCTGGTGTGGGGACAGATTGGGCATGGGGAATGCCACTCCTAACATTGTTCTCTCTGGTCTGAACACCAGTTGGATATTCCAGATAGATTTAGGGATGGAGTCCAAGTAGATTGGGCCTCTTTCTATAGCATGAAAATTGTTTGCTTGTGGGAAACTTTGAGATATAATCAATGGGAATTTTGAGATTTCTATCATAAGCTTTCTTCTTTCTGCTGAATTCCTATACACAGAGGACACTCAACAAAACACAATTGCTCTAGAAATGTTATGACCTCTATGGCATGTCTTAGGCCAGATAACATAAGGTATGCCCAACTGCTTTGTACTAAGAAACATCTGTGCCTAGTAAAACACTTTAACTAGAGGCCTTTAATTCATAAAATAAGAGTTGACTCTTGAACAGTGAAGGGATTAGAGGCATTGGCCCCCTGCACAGTCAAAATCTAAATATAACTTTTGACTTCCCCAAAACTTTACTAATAGCCTACTGTTGACTGAGAGCCTTACTGAAAACATAAACAGCTGAGTAACACATATTTTATATGTTATATGTATTATACACTGTATTCTCATAATAAAGTAAGCTAGAGAAAAGAAAATGTTATTAAGAAAAATCATAAGAAAGAGAAAACATATTTACAGTCCTGTAATGTATTTATTGAAAAAAATCCACTTGTAAGTGGACCCATGTGGTTCAAACCTGTGTTGTTCAGTGGTCAGTTGTATACACAATATACCCAAATATAAGATCATCCTGATAATAAGACAATCCCATTGTGTCAAATGGTTCATTCTAATAACTTGAAAGCATAAATGTTCAGAAATAACCACACATCTACTCTTAGTATTTAATTTATTTATTAGGTTTATACATATAAATCACTTCTATAAAATATACTCTAGAAGAATTGCTGTGTTTCTAGTTATCCAGAAAAAAGTTTCATAGAAATTCTTCATATACACATTCAACTTCAATTTCTTTATTATCTCTAAAAGCCATTTGTGAGTTTTCTTTTTTTTATCATTTAATTTATTTCTTAAATTTACATCCAAGTTAGCTAGCATATAGTGCAGCAATGATTTCAGGAGTATATTTCTTAATGCCCCTTACCCATTTAGCCCATCATCCCTCCCACAACCCCTCCAGTAACCCTCTGTTTGTTCTCCATATTTAATAGTCTCTTATGTTTTGTCCCCTTCTCTTTTATATTATTTTTACTTCCCTTCCCTTATTTTCATCTGTTTTGTATCTTAAAAATTTTTTTTAATGTTTATTTATTTTTGAGAGACAGAGAGAGACAGAGCATAAGCAGGGGAGGGGCAGAGAGAGAGGGAGACACAGAATCTGAAGCAGGCTCCAGGTTCCGAGGTGTCAGCACAGAGCCCGAGGCAGGGCTTGAACTCATGAACTGTGAGATCATGACCTGAGCTGAAGTCGGTGCTTAACTGACAGAGCCTCCCAGGCACCCCTGTTTTGTATCTTAAAGTGCTCATATAAGTGAAGTCATATTTATCTTTCTCTGAGTGACTTATTTCTGTTAACATAATACCCTCTAGCTCCATCCATGTAGTTGCAAATGGCAAGATCCATTCTTTTTGATTACCGAGTAATACTCCATTATATATATATATATATATATATATATATATGCCACATTTTATATATATATATGCCACATTTTATATATATATATATACACACACACACATTATGTGTATATATATGTGTGTGTATATATATATACATATATAAGTATATATGTATATATATACATAATGTGTATATATATATATATATATATACACACACACACACACATACACACCACATCTTCTTTATCCATTCATCTATTAATGGACACTTGGGCTCTTTCCATACTTTGGCTATTGTTGACAGTGCTGCTATAAACATTGGGGCGTATGTGTCCCTTTGAAACAGCATACCTGTATCCCTTGGATAAATACCTAGTAATGTAATTGCTGGGTTGTAGGGTAGTTCTAGTTTTAATTTTTTCAGGAAGCTCCATACTGTTTTCCAGAGTGACTGCACCAGTTTGCATTCCCACCAACAATGCAAAGAGATCCTCTTTCTCCACATCATTGCCAAGTTGCTGCCTGAGTTGTTAAGGTTAGCCATTCTGACAAGTGTGAGGTGATATCTCATTGTGGTTTTGATTTGTATTTCCCTGATGATGAGTGACGTTGAGCATTTTTTCATGTGTTGGTTGGCCATAGGGATGTCTTCTTTGGAGAAATGTCTATTCATGTCTTTTGCCCATTTCTTCACTGGATGATTTGGTTTTTGGGTGTTGAGTTTGATAAGTTCTTTATAGATTTTTGGATACTAACCCTTTTTCTGATATGTCGTTTGCAAATATCTTCTCCCATTCCATCAGTTGCCTTTTAGTTTTGCTAATTATTTCCTTTGCTGTGCAGAAGCCTTTTATTTTGATGAGGTCCCAAAGATTCATTTTTGCTTTTGTTTCCCTTGCCTCCAGAGACGTGTTGAGTAAGAAGTTGCTGCGGCCAAGGTTAAAGAGGTTTTGCCTGCATTCTCTTCAAGGATTTTGATGGCTTCCTGTCTTACAGTTAGGTCTTTCATCCATTTTGAGTTTATTTTTGTGTATAGTAAGAAAGTGGTCCAGGTTCATTCTTCTTCATGTCGCTGTCCAGTTTTCCCAGGACCATTTGTTGAAGAGACAGTCTTTATTCCATTGGATATGCTTTCCTGCTTTGTCAGAGATTAGTAGGCCATACTATTGTGGGTCCATTTCTAGGTTTTCTATTCTGTTCCATTGATCTGAGTGTCTGTGTTTGTGTGAGTACCATACTGTCTTGATGATTACAGCTTTGTAGTATAGCTTGAAGTCCGGGATTGTGATGCCGCCTGCTTTGGTTTTCTTTTTCAAGATTGCTTTGGCTATTCGGGGTCTTTTTTGGTTCCATACAAATTTTAGGATTGTTTGTTCTAGCTCTGTGAAGAATGCTGGTGTTATTTTGATAGGTATTCCATTGAATATGTAGATTGCTTTGGGTAATATTTTAACATTTGTTCTTCCTATCCAGGAGCATGGAATCTTTTTCCATCTTTCTGTGTCTTCTTCCATTTCTTTCATAAGATTTCTATAGTTTTCATTGTATAGATTTTTTACCTCTTTGGTTAGATTTATTCCTAGGTAATTTATGGTTTTGGGCCACTTTTGAGTTTTCTAACACAGAAGTAGAACATATCATCACTGGACAATTAACTGAGCCATTTATTTTTTTATTAAGACAGTTTTCTTTTTAAAATTCACTATGTGAATATCTATCTCCTCCACATAATCATTTAGTGTCACACTTTGCATGTCATATTTAAAGGTTTTATTTACAATAGCATTCAATACTTGGAATTGAGAAGCTGCACACCCAGAGATAATGACTATAATCCATGCAAAATTTCTTTATTCCCTCCCTTTTTTAAAAATGCATTTCTTTGGATGACATCTGGGCATCCCAAACTGCCACTTATTGAAATTATTTCAGGCTATTGTGCTTCCTCTGTTTGCCCAAAATAAACTATTTGACTTGTAA
The DNA here is from genome assembly GCF_016509475.1 of Prionailurus bengalensis. Classification (NCBI taxonomy): domain Eukaryota; kingdom Metazoa; phylum Chordata; class Mammalia; order Carnivora; family Felidae; genus Prionailurus; species Prionailurus bengalensis. Next base: position 55,918,411 of record NC_057344.1, read on the forward strand.
CACAAAAACTTTGTGGGGATTCAAATACCACTTAACTCCTCTGTTATTTTTTTTTTTTGGAAAAAATATCACCTTATATTAAAGTATAGGGTAAAAATAAATTTAATTGGTATGCCAAAAAAATGGTTGCCAAATTACTCCAAAAATTGTCAAGTCATTACATTAGAACTTGAAGCTATAATTTTAATCTCCTTCAGCCATCTGAGCTAAGTTGTGGTTATCAACTGCAAACCTTTGAGAAGAAGAGTAAGGGTCAGCCCCAATAATGAACACAGAGTTAAGGACTTTGGTAAAGTGTTGGACAGATGACTCAGAAGAGAATGACCTAATTCTGTGTCAATTATTTATCAGATGACATCCTGAAGTAGTCAAAAGCAAAGGCCCAGAATGCAAATACCAGCAAAGATAGCAAGGATGTTAGCTGGAGAAGGACAGGGATGTTTGCCCGATGTGTACACATTGATATTCTCAGCACCTACTTCTATGCCCCCATGATGATGACTCAGCATATATGGGACCATCCACTGAATGAATAAAGACACCAGGTTTTAGATAAGTTCCGATTCTTTTCACAGTTAAAATTGTTTTAGATCCTGGGGTATCTGGTGGCTCAGTCAGTTAAGCATCCGACTCTTGATTTCGGCTCAGGTCATGATCTCACGGTTTGTGGGTTTGAGCCCCACTTCAGGCTCTTTATTGACAGTTTGGAGCCTGCTTAAGAGTCTCTCTCCCTCTTTCTCTGCCTTTACCCTGCTCATACTCTGTCTCTCTCTCTCTCTCTCTCTATCTCTCGCTCAAAATAAATAAATAAACTTAAAAAATTGTTTTAAATCCAAGTTCTAAAATTGTTTTTAATCCTTGTTTGAAGTCTAATCCTACTTTTATAAGTCATGTGACTTTGGACGAGCTAAACTTTAGTTTTCTCATGTATAAAATAAAAATTCTAATGATTCATATTCTTTTAAATTTAATCTTTATTTATTTTTGAGAGAGAGGGCACGAGTGGGGGAGGGGCAGAGAGAGAGAGAGGGAGGCATAGAATCTGGAGCAGGCTCCAGGCTCTGAGCTGTCAGCACAGAGCTCGATGCAGGACTCCAACCCACAAGCTGTGAGATCATGGCCTGAACTGAAGTTGGATGGTTAACTGACTGAGTCACCCAGGTGCTCCTCTAATGATTCATATTCTTAAAAGATTTTATTAAAAGATAAATTATCTAACATACATAAATAATATATAACAGTAGTACCATGAGAAAAAAAGGTTACTGTATCCCTAGGAAAAGATTGGTTTTTGGCCATACTAAGTAATTACCCAAATTTCCTCAATGATAAATGACAACTTGCTTTAATAACTGAACTTCTGAAATGCAGGGCATCAGCAATAGCCTTATTATTGTAAACATCAGTCAATTCGCAGCAACTAATAACTTAGTAATTCAGCTCCTAAAAGTTCATGAGTCAGCCAGTCTATCTCCACTAACAGAGCTACATAGCTAAATTAGGTCAACCAAGTCCCTAGACATACCAACTTCGAAAAATCCACCAATCTGGAGTCCCACACTTCCCTAAACCCAGTAAGATGAGCTTTCTGCTGTGCTCATAGAGACTGTCTTAAATAGTTTTCTCCCACATGGCAAGCAACAAACTCAGCCTTTATTATCTGTTTCAGATATTGAATAGTGGGTGTTTCCTTGACAAATGTCTGACATATGGGAAACATTCAATCAACTTAATAATCTGTTGCTGCTTCTGCTTCTGCAGTTATTACTATTAACAATCACATTAATATTACAGAGTGCATTGAGATTGCCCTGACCTCTTCAGTAATCGGGCAAAAACATTTATTTAAGAAAAAGAATTAGGAAGAAGTGATCTGGGATTTTTTGTCATTCAGTTTGAGAAAACTTTGTTATGTAACCTAGAGCTGTGGTGGGAGAAGAGATGCTTAGCATTATTAGTTTTTAGAAAAAAAACATTCAAAGTTTTATAGCTAGAAGAACTATGAAGTTCTTGTCAGACCAGATTGGGGTTCTTGAGAAATTAATCTGTAAAATATGAGAGATGATTAACTTTCAACATATTAAAAGAGTGAGCCTAGGCCTAGAATGGATCCCCCCCCCCAACTTTACTGTGAGGTGCAGAAAGTTTTATATATATCCACTCCAACCCTTCCCTAACTTACCCCCAAACCCTCAGCAATGAAATGAAGAGGAATATTAGAAATTCATGTGGCCTTTGCTTTGCACTTTTACTCCAGGTGATATAATAAATAAAAACTCATGAGTCACTTTGTAATCAAAACTGGGATTTATCTCTGATCTGTTTCCTTTGTATTACCTTTTAGAAAGCATATTGAAAAGTCAGATGTAATTTCAAATTTTGATCTAACCCTATGAAGCCTCTCACCAGGTCCTATATTTCTAAAGCCTACCTGGCATTTTAGATTTGGGTGGAAGGAGATGGTGGTGGGCATTCTTGACCCTAGAGACCTAGAATCTTTCCTGAGATATGTTGTATTGTGGTTAAACAAGGAATGAGCCCTCCTAATTTGGCCCTACTTGAGAAACTTTGCAAGGTGGGTTTACAGCTCTGACTTCCTCTTTACATATAATTGTGCTATTAAGAGATCACTCAAAATTCTGATTTTCATTGTCATCTTAACTTCCAAAGAGACAAATTAACTGGAATTAATTTGAATAAATGCTTATGTAGAATAACTCTTCCTTGTAATTTTCTAATGTCATGATTTGTATTGACTAGAAACATTCTTTTTCACAAATCTAAAATGATAATTTGAATTTCTAAATATTAACAGTATGTTGTTAAACAATATGATTGATTGAAGCTATCAGCATAGCGTTTCACAGCTTTATTTGAAAAGGGCAATTTTAAGATTTTTTTAAAATCCAAAACATCATTGTTCTGATACTTGAAAGTCTATATAAAAAAACTCTGAAAACAAAACGATTTTGCCACAAGTGTGTTAGTATATGTGTATTAAAATCAAGTATATCAATTAAATACTGTATTATATAAAATTAAGTATAAAGAAGAATATATAGTACTTATCATTATAAAACACAAGGGCTGATTACAAGGACAATATATAAAAGTCAACTATGTTTCCATATAGTAGCAACAAACAATTAGAAAATAGAAACAAACACTATTTAACAATATTGTTAAATTATGATTAAATACCTAGGAATAAATCTACAAAAGTTGTGAGGCCCTCTCCACTCAAAACTATAAAACACTGCTGAGTAAACTCAAAGAAGATATACATATGTTCATAGATCAGAGAAGCATACTGTGTTTAAAGATCAGAAAACTCAATATTGATAAAATCCAAATTATCCTCAAAGCTATCTATAGATTTAATACAATACCCCAAATAATCCTAGTCTTTTTTTTAATTTTATTTTGTGGAAAATGAAAAACTGATTCCAAAATTTATATAGTAATATAAAATACTTAGACTGGCCATGACAATCTTGAAGGTTAAAAACAAAGTTGGAGGGCTTATACTACAAAATATAAAGACTTTCTATAAAACTGCAATAATTAAGACAGCATGGTAGTGGAATAAAGAAGTATCATTCTAATGGATTCCAATGGATTCCATTGGACGTTAAGAGTCAAAAATTATTTCTATATACATAGAGTCACCAAATTTACAGAAACAGGTACTACTGCAACTGGATGGGGAAGAGATACCTTCTCAATAAATAGCCCTGGATCAATTGGATATCTTTATAGAAAGAAAGGAACCTTTATTTCTACTTTCTATCACACACATTGGTTATGAATCATAGTCCTACCTATGTGTTAAAGGCAAAACAATAAAGCTTCTAGATAAAAACAGAAGATAATATCTTCATGCTCTTTGAGTAATATATTTTTTAAAGAGACAGTAAAAGCATTAACTATAAAATAAAAGATTAAAAAATTGGCCTTTAGGAAAAACAACACCTTCTATTTATTAAAAAACACAAGAGAATGAAAAGAAAAGACACAGTGGGAGAAAACATTTGTAATTCAACAGTGGATTGGACTCATTCTTGCAAGTTATAGAGCATTCCTGCAAATCAATAAAGGAAAGCTTCAGATAAACCCAACTAAAAATGGTCAGAAGACTTGGAACGGACACATTACAATTTGGTATCCAAATTTCCAAGTAAGTGGATGAAAAGCTGTGCAATATCATTAGTCATTATGAAATGCAAATAAGAATGTGATACTAGCATCCACTACAGTAGCTATTGTGATGCAAGTGAATTTGCAGAGTAACTGGAGCTCTTATATATTGCTAGTGGAAGTACAATTGACAGAGTCTATGAATAACTGCCAGTATCTTGTAAGCTAAACACATGCCTATCACATGATCTAGCAAATCCTGGAAATGATCACAACAAAAGGCATATACAAAAATATTCAATGCAGTTTACCCAAGTAAAATATTCATCAATAGTAGAACAAATATATTGTGGCATACGTACATATTGTAATATTACAAAGCAGTTAAAAGAACATCAGCTACATGCAATACCTGGATGACTCTCACGGACATAAAAGACTATGATTCTATTTATTGGAAGTTCAAGAACAACGAGTGCTCATTTATAGCAAGAAAAGTATCAACCTTTGGAGGCTATTACTTGGTCAGGGGCAAGAGAAAGCTTTCTGAGGTGCTGGATATGTTCTATGTCTCGGTGTTGATGGTGGTTGCCATGGACGTGTGTGTGTGTGTGTGTGTGTGTGTGTGTGTGTGTGTGTGAGTGTGTGTGAAAATTCAGAGCTCAATAGACATATATATATGCTTTCCTGAATACATTCTATAACTCAATATCAAAACCACACAAACACATAGAAATCAAACCAATATGATATCACTACACATATCCCATTATAACTAAAATGAGAAAGACAGAAAATACTATGTGTTGAAGAAGGTAAGGAACAACTGGAAGTGTCTTATATCGAGGGTGGGTGTATACACTGGAACAACTGCTTTGGGAAACAATTTGGTAATATTTACTAAGATGAACATAAGCATACCTTATGACCAGCAATACTACTGCAAGGTATATGCTCAAGAGACATGTTCACCAAGTGACATATACAAGACTGTTCATAGTAACATCTGCTATAGTTATAAACTGTGGTATATCCATATAGTGCATTATTTCAGATGAAAGAGAATGAGTGAACTGTAATCATATATAAGGACTGAATAAATATTACAAAGAATGTTAACCAAAAATGTCAGATGCTGAAGACTATATACTGTATAATTACATTTATAAAAATTCAAACAGACAAAACTAATCTATGGGATTAGAAGTCAGGATAGTGACTATTGTTGGGAGTGGGAGAGGCAGCAGCTAGACAAGAACTTTAGGGAGATGTCTGCTGTGCGGGTAATATTGTGGTTATTGATCTGAGGGACAGTTTCATTTATATTCGCTTGTGAAATATATTCGATTTGTGAAAACCCACCAAATACCATTTGGTATTTGTAAATACCAAATCATGTATTTACATGATTTGTGCATTTGTCTATATGTCTATATTTTTTATTTAAAATTTTTTTAATGTTTATTTATTTTTAAGAAAGAGACACAGAGTATGAGCGGGGGAGGGGCAAGCAGAGGGGGGAGACACAGAATCTGAAGCAGGCTCCAGGCTCTGAGCTGTCAGCACAGAGCCCCACATGGGGCTTGAACTCACAAACTGCGAGATCATGAGATCATGACCTGAGCTGAAGTTGGACACTTAAGCAACTGAGCCACCCAGGCTCCCCTATATGTATATATTCTTTGGTGTAAAGTTTACTTGAAAAAATGCAAAGTCTCCTAAGGTACCATATTCTATTTAAATTCTGTTCCAATTTTAACTTGATTAATGCAACAGATGTGCCCCTATAATTAATTAAATCATAGTTGCAATCAAAGTCATTTGCTTATTGATTTATGTGATCATTTTCAAGGTGCTTTATCTTCATTTTCATTGACCTTCAATTGACAGAGACCTCAAAGACTGCAGTTTGGGTAACTATTACTCCTCATTTTTGTATCATGAGGCTCCCAGTGAATTTATAAGGCATCAGCAGTAAAGAATCTTTAAAAAAAATCTTTAAGGGGTGCCTGGGTGGCTCAGTGAGTTAAGTGTCCAACTCTTGGTTTCAGCTCAGGTCATGATCTCACCATTGGTGGGTTTGAATCCCCTGTTGGGCTCTGTGCTGACAGTTGAGAGCCTGGAGCCTGCTTCGGATTCTGTGTCTCCCTCTCTCTCTGCCCCTCCCCTGTTCATGTTCTCTGTCTCTCAATAATAAATAAATGTTAAAAAGAATTAAAGAAAAATAAAAAAGCCTTTAAAGTGACCAAACGTAACTGCTGGGTATAGCTGGATTATTGGATATGTATTTTTTTTCTTAAGCAAGATCTATTAAATCATACAATGAAATTCTGCTAGTTGGAATACACTACAGAAATTATGTAATTTACCTTTGTATTACTAAATAAATAATCTGAGGCTCAAGAAAATAAGTGACACGCAAGAGGCTTGTTATTTATTCATTAATTTTCTCGTACATTGAAATATGTTTTGAGCACGTATACGGTCCCAGACACTGCATTAGTTACCTTAGATATATTAATGAAGAAGATGAATAAAAATCTCTGCATTATGAAACTTCCAGATTTGGGAGACAAACAATAAAGAATAATATAATTAATAAGTAAGTTATGTGATATGCTAAATAGTAATTAATGCCATGAACAATGGAAAAGTCCAGATTGAAGATCACAGGATGGGGTTGACAGAGCTCAAAAAATAGTATTAAATACGATTGTTAGTGAAGGCCTCATTGATATGATGAAATCTAAGCTGCGTCTTGAAGAAAGTGAAGAAACTAATCATGAAGATATTGAAAGAAAAGCCTTCCAGACGGAGAGAGTATAGCCAGCACCAAGGCACTAGAGCAGGAATGTGGCCAGTAAGTTTTGGGAATAGTGGAAGACCAATGAAGATGAAGTGTAGTAAGCAAATGTGAGAAGAACAGAAGTGGGTCAGAATATCGTGGGGTATGGAGTAGGGCCCAGATCATGCAGGCCCTTTAACCCATTATAGAAATTTTTATTTTTAGTCCAAGAGTAATGTCAAGCCGTTGAAGTGTCTTGACCAGAGAATCATTCCAGCTTCTGTGATGAGAACAGATTATAAAGGGCAAGGGTGGAAAGAAGGAACCTCTTAGGAAGCTATTGCAGTAATCCAGCCAAGAGTTGATGAAAGCTTATTTCATGATGTAGCAGTGAAGATGATGATAGATGGTTGGATTTTGAATGTATTTTGAAAGTAAAGTTACATGATTACGAAATCAGTAGATTGGATGTTGGCTGTTAGATAAAGAGAGGGTCAAAGATGATTCCAAGGTTTTTGTTTGATCAGAGCAAAGCACAGATGGTAAAATAAAACACCTGGGGCTTGAGATGGAGCAGCTTTGCAAGAGAAAGTTCAGGAGTTCAGTTTTGGACATGTTGACTCTGAGATGTTTATAAGACATTCATGTAGAGCTGTCAAGGCTATTAGATAGATACACCTGAATTTTAAGAAGTCAGTCTGGGCCAGAGATACACATTTTGGAGTTGCCATATATTACGGGCTGAATTATATACCCAATTCATATATTGAAGCCTGGTACTTCAGATTGTTACTATATTTGGAGATAGAGCCTACAAAAACATAATAAGTTAAAATGAAGCCATTAGTGTCCTAATCTAGTATGTATAAATCCATATAATAAAGGGAAATTGAGGCATACAGGGAGACACCAGGTGTGCACAGGCACAGAGAAAATACCCTGTGAGGACACAGTGGGAAGGCAGTCGTCTGCAAGCCCAGGAGAAAGGCTTCAGAAGAAACCAAACCTGCTGACACCTTGACTTTGGATATCTAACTCTTTCCAGAATTGTGAAAAAATAAATCTCTGTTGCTTAAGCCACCCAGTCTGTGGTATTTTGTTATGGCAGTCCTAGCAAACTAATACACCATCAAAATGGCATTTAAAGGCATGACTGAATGAGATTGTCAAAAGACTGAGTGAAACCCGAGGCATTCCAATGTTCGGAGGTTGGAATGAGCAAAGGCTATAGAGGCTGAACAACTAATCAAATAGGAGCAAAACAGGGAGAACGTTTTCTTTGGTGCTAGGCGAACAAATTGTGCTATGTGGGAGACAAGGTTCAACTGTGATAAATGCCACTGCTAGGTCAAGTAGGAAGACATTGAGAACTAATAGTGCATTTTTGATGTAACGAATCAGAGTCGATTTGAGAGGATGAAAGGAGGGAAATCAAAGGCAGTAACTATAGAAAACATTTTTGAGGAGTTTTGCTGTAAGGGGGAGCAAAATGGTGGGGTGCTAACAGCTGGGGAAAGAGGGATCAAAGATATTTTTAAAGCTAAGAGTAATGACATTTAAGCTGATGGCAAAGATCAAACACACAAAATTTTGATGATGTAAAAGAAAAACTGCTGGAGTGACATCCTTGAATAGGTTCAGGATGAGATTGTATGCAAGATATTAGGGCATAGAAAGTTCATCTATGGTAATGTTGGGGGCGGTATATGTGAGTGCAGGTTCTGGTAAGTAGATGTCATGGTCAGAATTGGTAAGTGGTCTCATGTGATTGCTTCACATTTTGCAATATGAAGCAAGGTCATCAGCTGAGAGAGGGAATGGAGAAAGAAATGTTGGGAGTCAGAGCATAGAAGAAGCTGTGAAGTAGTTATAAAGTAATAATAAACCAGAAAGTTATAGTATAGTCACTTAACAATATTAAAGATTCTCTTGAGGTTATAGACAATATCTTGAGAGAGACCAGTCTGCTTGCTTGTATGCTTTTATTCAACAACACTCAACCACATGGGTCTAGGCAGGAAGTCGGTGAAGACTTACGGTTTCAACAAGAAAGTACAATGAAGCAAGAACAGAGTAAAGGAGCTGAGGGTGTGGGCAAGGGAATCATTATAGTGATAGAGCACTGCATTTAAGCCAAATGAAGAGGGAAATAAGAACACTGAGATGCCAAGGATAGGGAAACATTGGAAAGACCCTCAGAATGGAGGTCCCAGTAGGGTGAAAGGGTTTTGAATCTCCATTTGGTAAATACGGTAGTAATAATTGTTTCAGACAAGAATCATCAATAGATGCTAAAATTCATGGACAAAAATACATGATGAGAAACAGCATATTTATAGTCTCCTCTTCCTACAAGATACTTATTAATTACAAGGGAAAAATACTAACTTTACAGTGTAGCAATCTTCAGGTACCAACTTGACTAAATGATCAAAGTTAATATCAACACTAACGGGACAAATCAACACTAGGCATCACCTGATATGATACACTGAGAAGTGTGTAACACCAATTCTGTGCTGTTATTTTGAAAACTGCATACCCTGATTTCAGTCATAAGGAAATATCAGACAAATCCAACTTGAGGGACATTTGATAAAACAAAAAAAATCAGTAGTCTTGAAAAGGATTAAGTTCATAAAACTCAAAGATAGAAGGAAGCACTGTCCCAAACTAGAGAAGACATTAAAAATAAATGTATTATAGGATCTTATATTAAATCTCAGTCTGAAAACACATATTAAATTATATATATATATAGTATATATTATATACATAGTATATAATATAATGTATATTATATATATTAATGATACATTTATATATTATATATATATATTAGTGATGTATTTTGGTGAAATTGAATAAGGTCTGTAGATTAGTTAATGGTATTGCTTCAATCTTAATTTCTTGCTTTTGATGATTGTACTTTGGTTGTATAAAATATTAACCTTTGAGGAAGCTAGTTGAAGAATATATAGTGATTATTTTTAATTTTTTTGCAACTATTTACAAGTCTGAAATTATTTCATAATAAAAAGCAAAAAACCAAAAAGTGTCCCTGGTTGAGGTACCAGAGGGAAGTTCTAGAAAAATAGGAGCTGGTCAGAAAGTGGGATGCAGGCAGTAGTGGGTTGCTCATAAAGCTAATCAAGCTTGAGTTCCAGGGCCCCTCATGTTCAGGTGCTTCCCTGGGACACGGGATATAGCAATATGCTCATAGGACATATGCTTTTGCAATATTCATGAAAGTAAACTATTTGGGCCATGATTAGTTAAGACCTCTGTTGGCAAATCTGTTTTCTGCTACACTTGCACTTTTGTTGGATAGCAGTGGAGTGGCCACAGGCATTTTTGAGATCTGACCAAGAGAAGCTGACTCCAGGATACATCTGAGTTTGTGTTTAGTGATTTTACATATGAGTGTGTGTGGACTTCAATCACATTTTTGTATAGTTAAGTTACTGCTAAAAAGGCTCTGAGAGACAAAAGAGCCACTAGAAGGCTCTTTATATTGCATGTATAATATATGTAATACATATCATATACATATAAGATATATATACTATATACAGATATAGGTTATATATTTATACATATTTATATTTATAATGTTAATAATATCCAATATAATACATAATATTTATATTTGAATATATTTGTAATATGTAATTATATAAATATATAACAATTATATATTATGAATATTATTTATCTGTTTATATCTATATAGATAATTTATCTATGTCTATATCTATATATATATACACATACATATACATAAACATATACTGTATATACATATAGATCATACACACACACACACACACACACACACACACACAAAAGATGTTTTCCTCTGGTTCCTGACACAGGGTTCCTGAAACCCTTGTAAATTCTGAAGTAATGAGCACTAAGAACATCTTTTGTTCTAATATTTGGTGTTTGATCCCATCCCTGACACAGAGCTCCTAAATCCCTTGGAAGTTCCTAGGTGATAGAAATGTCTTTTGTTCTAATGAGGGCACCCTGGGTGGGCTCCTGGATGGGAACTGGTCATCAGAAAGACCAAACCATGATTAGAAGCTTAGAATTTTTAGCCCTACTCTCCATTACCCTAAGAGGAGAGAAGAGCTGAAAATGGAGTTAAAAACTGATCATGCCTATGTGAGGAAGCTTCCATGAAAGTCCCAATAATATGGGGTTTGGAAAACTTCCAGGCTGGTGAACACATCCACATACCAGGAGAGTGATGGACTCCAACTCCATGGGGACAGAATCTCCCATACTTGGGACCCTCCCAGACTTCACTCTATGTATCGCTTCATCTGGTTGTTCATCTATAACATTTATTATATCCTTTAATAGATTGATACATGTAAGTATGTGTTTCCCTGAGTTCTGTGGCCTATTCTATGCAAATAATCAAATCCAAGGGGGAGAAGGTCAGGGGAAACTGATCTGTAGGCAAGTCAGATAGAAGTTGTGGTAATCTGGAGGCCTACTATTGCAATTTATATCTGAAGTGGAAGACAGTTTTGCGGGACTGAACCCTTACCTGTGGGATCTACCTCCCGGTAGACAGTGTCAGAATGAAGTTAAATTGTAGGACACCCAACTGGTTTTGTAGAATTCCTTGGCATGAGAAAAAACCCCACACATCTAGTGTCAGAAATGTAATGAGTAGGGTAATAGTGTGAGAGTCACGGAGGAAACAGAGGAGGAACAACTAAATTTTTTCCTTCAAATTGACATAAACAGGGATAAGGTCGCAATGAGATTATACCTAGTGGATTTAAGGAGTGTTTTTAGTGACAGCCAGATGTAGAACCTAAAACTTCTGACTACATGGTAAATGCTTCTTGATCTATCCTTGAGATTTATGATTATCCAGTTCATGGGAATGTTCAATTAAGTTAAGTGATTTTATTGTTTCACCACACTTTATAGAATTTATTGTTTTGTTTTTAATTTGACAGGTGGTCTTATTGAATATTTGGGAAAAATGAGTACTTATGCTTTCATTAATACACCAGAAATTGCTTAAGGATAATCAATGTGATTAATATTTCTGACAAGTGGTGCAGTTACATTCATGTTAATGAAAGGTAAACACACAAATTCTGTCTGATTTCACAAATTAATTTTGTTTAATATATCCTAGAACATTCCAGGAAATAAATGGTTGATACCTTTAACTGATGCTTTTGTATTTCTGTCTAAAGCATTCTATGATCATTGCCTCTATAGATAATATCTTAAATAAATTTCTCATAGCCTTTTGTAGTTTCCAAACATCTCAATTGTGTGATCCTTATCTGACATTATTCTATTATTCTAAGCAAAGTTGCAAATTCTTTATCATTACAAAAAGTTACTAAGTGGGGTGCCTGGGTGGCGCAGTCGGTTAAGCGTCCGACTTCAGCCAGGTCACGATCTCGCAGTCTGTGAGTTCGAGCCCCGCGTCAGGCTCTGGGCTGATGGCTCAGAGCCTGGAGCCTGTTTCCGATTCTGTGTCTCCCTCTCTCTCTGCCCCTCCCCCATTCATGCTCTGTCTCTCTCTGTCCCAAAAATAAATAAAAACGTTGAAAAAAAAAATAAAAAAAAAAACAAAAAAAACCAAAAAGTTACTAAGTCCAAAAACTGTCATTTAGGAGGAGTTAATAATAAAATGAGAAGTATTTCTGAATTTCTGAATATTTTTAAGCGAGTATTTAATTAATATGTAATATTAACATTTAATTAATGAATTAATCATTAATGGCGAGCATGAGTTTTCCTTAAGAATATTTCAGACTGTTTGAATGCTCAATTTTTGGTCTGAAGAACCAATTGTTTGAAAATATCATATTTTGCTAGTTCAAATACTTTTGACAAATCTGAAGAAAATCATACTCAGCATACAAATTTCTTACCATATAATACATACTAAGTTTACCAGGACTGTAAAAAGTTAAAATATTTAGGGCACTACTGGAAGAAGAAGAAAAAAGTTTTACATTCCTTAATAAATATCTCTCTGTATAGAAGTTGTATTTTATTCCACCCCCCGGAAAGTGTATTCAATGAACAGATTTTTTTAACAGGAGAATTTTGCCTAAGAAGTATATAGTTTCCTATTGCTGCTATAAGAAATCACCACAAATTTAGTGGCTTAAAGCAACACACATTTATTTTATTTTATTTTACTTTTTGCAGTTCTGGAAATCAGAACTCCAAAACGGGTTGGCAGAGCTATGTTCCTTCTGGAGACTAGAGGGAAGAATCCATTTCGATGCCAGTTTTTCAGCTTCTAGAAGCTGTCTGCATTTCTTGCATTAGTCAGACATAGGATTCCTTTGTCACATTGCCTTCACCAATTCTGACCCTTATGAAGATTCTTGTGATTACATTGGGCCTACCCCAGTAATCTAGGATAATCTCCTCATCTCAGGATCCTTAACTATATCACAACTGCAAAATCCCTAAAGCAACATTCATAGGTTCCAGGAATTAGGACATAAACATCTTTGAGTGTGGCCATTATTCGGTCTATCACAAGTTGTAACAAGTTTCTATTTTCAAATATTTACTGGATAAAATGGTGTACAGATATTGACAAAGTAAATATTCATATGTCATTATTTAGATTTTCCTCTTTGATATCAGACTTATGATTATTATCAATCACTTCCAACAATAGGGCAGTTTCTGCAACAATGAATTTATTTTGTGGTAACATAATGTCATGAAGTTCTGTGTTGGAGTAAATGATTAAGCTGTGAGTTTATGATTCTAGGACTCCTTAGTCCTCAGGGCTAAGGGCTCATAGCCTCAGGGCTCATAGCCTCAGGGCCTCCATGTCATGAAAAAGGTTGAATACTGAGTAAATCTCATACTGAATAAAGACAGCACTTAAAAGGTGAGCTGAAAAATTCCTCATAGAAAATTGAAATCCATGGTTTTTACACTAGTGCTGCTGTATAGGTGTCTCATATATACAAATTTATCATTTAATCATATAGCATATCTATCATATCTAATCATTCCATTCTGAGTGTTATATTTCATAGAGGATGTTTACAAAATGGAGGGACTTTTAGGGAGGAATGTGGCATAAAAACAAAGTATTCAAATCATGTGAATAATCAAAGGACATTTTCACATATAGAAAATTACTGAATAAGTGGGTTAGTGAGGAAGATATGATAGCTCTTTTCAAATATTTCAAATTTGAAAAGGTGTGGTTGGAGGGTAAAGAGATTAATGGGTCAAAGTCAAGGAGAGGTAGATCTTGTTTTTACTGAAAGAAAAATCCAAAACTAAATCTTAGGTTTGTTTTTAATTTTTTTAATGTTTATTTATTTTTGAGAGAGATAGAGACAGAGTGTGAGTGGGGCAGGGGCAGAGAGAAAGGGAGACAGAATCCGGAGCAGGCTCCAGGTTCTGAGCAAGCTGTTAAGCACAGAGCCTGATGCGGGGCTCAAACTCATAAACCATGAGATCATGACCTAGGCCGAAGTTGGACACTTAACCAACTGAGCCACCCAGGTGCCCCAATCTTAGATTTCTTTTTAATTAATATGTTTGAATTACAGTAATGATTCCTAACACTACCTTTAAGTTCTAGAAATTTACATTGAGACGGTTCAAATAATTCTTACTTTGAGTAAATCTTAAAAAAGCAGGTTGTACTCTATTTCAAAAATATTACGGAACTTTGATAGCCATAACAACTGATTTATATAATATCTATCATGTAGATTCTTCTTAGATTTTGTTAATGTTTATTTAATTTTGAGAGAGCAAGAGAGAGAGCATGAGCAGGGGAGAAGCAGAGAGAGAAGGAGTTGGAGAATCCAAAGCAGGATCCACACCATCAGTCGTCAGTGCAAAGCCCCATGTGGGGCTCCAACCCAAAAACAATGAGATCATGACCTGAACCAAAGTTGCACACTCAACCAACTGAGCCACCCAGGTGCCCCTCAAAAGTAGAATATTTAACCCAAACACCCAAAATATGTTCTTTTTGAGATAGCTAGGTAAATAATAAGTGAGAAATAGAAAAGCCTTTAATTATATTCATTCTAGTAATTGACATCCTAAAATCATAACATAGATGTTTATAATACTCTCCTAAAAACCAACCTGATATAGGCCATCAAATCTGTTATCCATTTTATTAATAATTTCTATTATTAGTAAGGCAGCCTGTCACCTCTGCTTTAGGTCTTGAAGACTATTCTATTGGCTGAAGGGATAATATTCCAGATGAGAGGCATAAAATGAATAATGTCCACACAATATATCCCAAGTATGAAGAAAAACTTTTTTTTTTTTTTTTTTGACTGGAAGGTTACCATTGGAAAGAGCTAGAGGTGGATCTGGAATGTAGTTGGTAGTCAGAATGGGGAGAGTTATGTTAGGGAAGCTATAAGGTTTAGGACTAGTTTGTCTATGAAGAGAACTGGAATTGAATGATTTAACACACATGGAGCAGTGGTGAAGCTGTTGGATTGACCAAGAAAAAGACGAGGACCCTAGAGAAAGGAAGGAGTAATGCTAGCTGTTCAATGAGAATAAAATGATGCTCTGGAAGATGGATAAGTTGGCTCTGGAAGTCAGAAAGGAACAGTCAAGGATTCAGTTGGTCTTCCAGCTGGCAGGTGGATCATGGCAACAGGGGACTCTGCCACTAGATTCTAGAAACGGGCCCAGACAGACAAGCTGTTGGCCTGGGGCATGTTAGGAAACCCATGACAATCACAGGAGTGAATTCATGAGCAAAACGGATACTGTACAAGTAGGCATTCAGTATAAGGAAACAAATCAGAGAACCACTTCTGGAATTAGTGTAAAGAACTAAAAAACTAAAAAAGAAAAAAGACCACAAGCAAAATTTCAAAAGCCTTTCACCATAGTAGCCTCAAAAGTGCACAGTTAATGGAAGTACTAGCATGATGAGTCAATGCCAGGCTGCTGGGTGACAATCTGGGCTCCTTCCATCCCCATCCCCACAACCAGGAACAGAATCGACAGCACCTGCAGATCTGGGTAAGATGAAGTTTCTGCTAGATGGCTGCTCTGGGTGGAAAATAAGTCGGCCCTCAAACATTCCCATTTCTGATGAAATGCCAAAGAATAATAGCCTTTTATGAACACTGATGGTGACAACTGTTTGAATTGGGCCACCAAATTTGGAAGTCCAGTACAATTTGGCATGACTGCTAGAGACATAGAACTTCATATATTTGGGGCCAATGGATGATTGTCAGTTCAGCAACAGGCTACTGAAATATCCTTTGTTCATATAAACTAAAGTCTGGTCTATGCTGTTACTTTGTTTATAGAATAATAATCACATCTATTATCAACCATTTGACTGTAGGATGCTTTATTAACACTCTTCCTATGTTGGTGAATGTTTATTTAAGTCACCTTCACCACCCACAGAACACAATTAAAAAAAAAAAACAGATTAGCAAATTAACAAAGCAATAGCTCACAAAGGTTGGAGGTTACAGCAATGGCAGGACATTAGTGCTGAAAGTTATATGTGCAGACAGCTGTCAGTGAGGCCTCTTGCTCATGATAATGCCCCTATAAGAATGCTGCTGTCATTCCCGGTATTGAGGCAATTTTCCTTTGAGAAATTTCAGTTGCTGCACACAGCTATTCAGCCATGTTGACAGCTAGTCATTGAACTAATTAAGGAAGAGTTAGGTAAATACCTTTCTTCACAACTTTTACCCCCAACATTCTGCAAACCAAAATTTCCTGGAAATAAGACACTCTGTAATCTTTGTGGCATTGAGGAAAAAAGACATTATTTTTCACTATAAGAGTACCACATGAGTATTTTTGTTCCCTAAGGTGGTTATGACTCTGTTATACACACACAAAAAATAATATCATCTTGGGTATTTAGAACAGTTTTTAGAAACTCATTACCTATGGGCTATGCTTTGAGTGTTTTGATCTTTTTAATGTTTATATTTGAGAGAGAGAGACAGAGACAGAGCATGTGCAGGGGAGGGGCAGAGAGAGATGGAGACAGAATATGAAGCAGGCTTCAGGCTCTGAGCTGTCAGCACTGAGCCCGATGAGGGGCTTGAACCCCCCAGTGGTGAGATCATGACCTCAGCTGAAGTCTGAGCTTAACCAACTGAGTCACCCAGGCACCCTGAATGTCTTGATCTTAAAACGGAGGACACAACTGAATGAAGAAAACTCTGCACAAAGCTATTCATGCATTCATTCTTCATTCAATAATTCTTTATTTTTATTAAAAAATTTTTTTTTAACATTTACTCATTTTGAGAGACAGAGACAGAGTGTTATCAGGGGAGGGGCAGAGAGAGGAGACACAGAATCTGAAGCAGGCTCCAGGCTCTGAGCTGTCAGCACAGAGCCCGATGCAGGGCTCCAACTCACGAACCATGAGATATGACCTGAGCCAAAGTCGGACACTCCACTGACTGAGCCACCCAGGTGCCCAATCATTTTTATTTATGAAAAAATAAGAATCAAACCAAACAGGAAATGATCTGCCAAAGTATAGGATAAATACGCATTGCAGTGCTAAAAATATAATTAAAGGACAATTATTAAGTTTGTGTAATGATAACAAAAATACACTGAAAAAAGTACAAATGTAGGATAATGATTACAGCTAAGTAACACTATAGATACAGTATTAGACTATTAATGTTTGTATCAGGGTAGGGGGATGATGGATGATTACTTTTCTTTTGTTCTGAAAAGCCAGGTTTATTCAATTTTGGATACTATGAAAAAAATTAAAACCACTGTAGAAATTTTAGAAACTATAGGAACACATAACGAAGAAACAAAATCACCTGAAACCCAGAGAAAACCATTCCTATTATTTAATATTAGTTCCTTCCAATCTTGTTTTACTTTTTCAGTTTGCCCACAGGCATGTTTGTGGGTGTGCCTCGCACTAATAACACTGGGAACCAGAAGCAATTACACTTATGTAACATTTTGTAGCGCACTGAGATAATATTTTCATGTCGTCCACTACTCTTAAAATATGTAGATGGACATGAATGTTAATGGCCATGCAATTCCTTCATATGAATGCCATATTTCTGGATACTTAAAAACCTTGAAAACATTGATTTAGATTTATGGCGGAAATGAATTATTAATTCAGATACACTTGGCTTTATCATTGTGATACATATTTTCAGAACTTTTCAGTGTTCTTTTGAAAAATGTATTTCCTTCTCAAATTATCTGTATTTTCCATATTCAAGCACACACTTATTCCTATGACACAATAACAAAAACCGATTCCACTGGAGACCAAGTAGGGAATCTTGAAAGCAAATCACACTTGTTTTGCCTGGTAGAAACATCATGATCCACACATGAGTTTTAGAAGAAGAATTTTCCTGAAATTTTTCTTTAAAAATTGAAATGATTGGATAGATACAGTCTGTTCTTAGTAGAACATTAGAACTATATCATTCAGAGAGGAAAATAAAGTAGTTAACCAACAATGTCGATCTTTAGAAAAACATAAAAACTGATATTAGTATAATGGAAAATTTTGTCTTTTCACATATCTTCAAAACATCAGAAAATTACTACACATTCAAACAGTTAGAAACTTTGTTTCATTGCAATCAGTATTTGTTGGCTGCATAAAGAATTTTATGCTTTCTGTTGGCTGATGTTTCATTTACATAATGATGCTACGCAAACAGCTATTATATTTTGCATACAGGTTTTATATATATTGCATCTATATATAATTGCAATCCGTACCTGTTAGTTTTCTAAAAAATGTTATTTTCTGTTGGTCAATGTTTTTTACATAATTGCTCTACTCAAATATCAAATATTTATATATATGTATATATGTGTATACACACACACATATATAAACATACACACATATATATATTTCCACAGGAATAACTTGTTTCTATATAATTAGATGAAACCTATCCTAGTTAAGGGAATAAAGGCAAAGTGATTAAAGGAAATACTTTTCCATATAGCTATATGAAAACATAATAAACTTAAAAAAAAAAAGGAGATTGGATGGCTGTCTTAAATACAGATTGCCATGGAGATAATGGCCGTTTCACAGGCTCAGAGGCAGAGCTGTTGTGAAGCCAAATTTTTTCCCCAGTTTCTGTGGCCGTGTGACTGGCAGAGATGCAGATGTCTTATCAGCTTGATGATACTGCCCCAGAGCGACTGATGGATATAATTATGATTTCTAGTAGGAAAAGTGCTCTAGAGATGATCTATTATGGAAAGAGAAAATGCATATTTATGTCTCTACATGGTATGACCTTGCTATTGAATTTTAGATTTCTTACATATGTTAAAATAAAATGGAGACCAGGCTTCAAAATCCTCCAAGCAACAAAACCATTTAAGCCACGCAAACAAAACTAAATCTAGCTTATTTCATGAACATGAACAAAACTTGAGGTGTTTCTCGTAAATGCCTCTGATAGATATAAACAAAACTTAAGTTATCTTCCTTAAATGGTACAAGACAATCACTTTTAACCAGTCTCCGCCATCTGGTGACCTCAATTCCAAATACCAGTCATTGTAAAGATTAGACAATTTCCTCACTCTCACTTTATAAGCCAGTCTGTAATGTCATACCTCGGAAATTCATACCAGTTTGGGTTTGAAGTCTCCCTGTTTGCTGAAGAGCTAGTTTCTTCCTGAATAAAATATTCATATCAAGTAAAGCTCTCTGAATTTTTCTTCTGACAGATATTTTCAGTTTTACTTGGGTTTGATTCTTTGGCCTCAGGTCCCAGGCTTTGATTTTTTATTTTATTTTGTTAGGGTCTTTTTGACTATTTAACTGTCAGTCTTTCATTTTAGATGTGCTGAAAACCTACAGATACCTGACAGTAAGAAACTGGATTAAGAAAAAGCGAGGATGTTTACAGATCAAACAAAAACAAAAACAAAAAAAGATGAAGAAAAAGAAAAACAATCTCCTATTTGGTGGAAAATTTCAGAAAGTAAAGAAGTTATGATTCAGGAAGATGTCCTGACAACAGTAATGTTCTCCAACACTGAATTCTCTAGGTAACTACAGAAAATCATGTGTTATGTAAAGATAACATGGTCAGGGATGAAGGTCTTTTAATATATTGGTAATAACAGTCCCTGAGGGGAGTAATTGTAAATGATCCCCTAATGTGACAAGTATATTTTTAATGATTTTTTTCATTCTGAATCCATAAAACATAAGGCATAGAGTGTCATAATAAATAAAGGCTGAGCTAAAATTTGATTTCCCAGGTGCACAGGGTTTTATTTTGTAGGAAGTATTTTACATCAGCATCAAAATTCTCCCTGATCATGCTTCACTTATACCCATACTTACGGGGAATAAAAACAATATTTTAATTGATATGATAAAACATCACAGCATTGATGGTCTATAAACAGCAGAGGCTTTCATGGTAAAATGCCCCTAGTCTGATACTGATAATTGTTAAATTTTAAATTTTTAACTTTTTATCACAAACAAAGATGTAATGAGAAATTTTAATTAGACGAAAAGGTAATGAAAGCTGTTTATCACCTAGAGAATAGTCTCCAAATGCATTTTACATGAATACTCTTGTTTTTAACAGTGTTATAATTAATAATTTCATAGTCTCATATGTAAATTCATTCAGATGCTTACATTATCAAGTCTGTTTACACAGTCACAAAACTGATGAAATATTGTACATTTTTTTGATGGTAAATAATGCTCGTCCATAAATGGTAACTGTACTGTTTTAGGGAGTTTCATAAATCCTTCAGATTTGACTCTCGTAGAAAAGTAAATGAGTTATTTTCCCCCTGTACTGAATAATTTGCTTCTTGTTTAAAATATTTATTTATTTATTTTGAGAGAGAGATACAGCAAGTAGGGGAGGGGCAGAATTGCAAGCAGACTCTGCGTTGTCAGCACCGAGACGGATGTGGGCCTTGAACCCACGAACCATGAGATCATGACCTGAGCCAAAACCAAGAGTCAGACGCCCAACTGACTGAGCCACCCAGGCGCTGAGTAATTTGCTTCTTGTGGCTCACAAGTTAAAACAGAACAGAACAAAATACACCACCTCTTGTATACAGAGTGATATTAACAGTGCTGCTGTACTGAAGCAATGATTTTGGGGGTGGGTGGGTTTTCTTTGTGCAGGTTGGGAAGAGACTGTGTAGACCAAAAGGGCCAGTTTCTACAGTGTGTGTAAGAATCTTTGTAACATATCGGAAGTTAGCAGAAAAAAATATCTGTTGATGTTCTAGATCAGTGATATCAGAAAACTGGATTAAACAAATTAAGTTTAAAAAAAAAGAAGAATTTAAAAATGTGGGACCCAAGGAATTTTACAAAAATCCCCTACCCCTGGACAAGCAGAACAAGACTGACTCCATTTTGTGCTACACCCACCATCTCATGTGTAACCTCCACATGACCTACTTATTGCTTAAGACATTCCCCCACCCTAGTCAAGCCGCTGAGCACACCCTTACTGGAAACTGGCTCATATAGGAATACAGCACTCCTAACCGCCAAAGAATGTAAACCCTGCCTTTTGCCCACCAAACTTGAGCGCCAATTCTGACCAGAGTGATAGGCTAGTTCAAACAGTTACTATAGGGTAAATTGTAATTCAATTGGCCACCTGCGTGTGGACTGACATGAATGTGCAACTTTCTGTGTGTGTTACAATCTCATTGGCCACTGGCCCCCATAAAACTGCTACGCCTCTTAACCTACGGGTCCAAGTCCCTGTTCCGCTGTGTCGGGTATACTTGGGCCCAAGCTCGAGCTTGCAAAAAACCCTCATGCGTTTGCATCGGTATTGGCTCCTTGGTGGTCTCTCGGATTCGAAATGGGGGGCATTACAAAAAAACCCTTTAATGTTTCCTAAAAATTTCCAAGAATGGTTTATACTTTCTGCTTGGGAAATTTACCTGGCTCTGGCAGTTTTATTTTTCTTAAAAATAAAGATTGGAAAGGTTCCAAAAGGCTGAGTTTGGAAGCACTACGTACAACAAAGAATATTAACTGTGAAATACTGAATAAAGGGGTTCACGGACACTGGCAATATACATATTCAGAGGTATACAGCTTTGCCTTGCCAGCAACTATAGAGGCCATCAAGGTACCCATAGAGAGGCATCAGTTTGGTTCAAGAAAGGTTCAGGGCAAGGAGTCAAGGTTTTGTTATGCTTTCTCCAACAGAATAGACAATTTGCATATATTTACAATAGAGAAAACACCTAAGTTTAATGATTCTGTTATTTCCCTAAGGAGGTGAGAGAGCTTTCAAAAATGTCATTAAATAGTACAATGTCTGAAGGCAGACTCTGGGTCTTGCTCACCATGTGGAGTTTGCAGTATAGTTAGTATGGTTTCTGACCCATAGCAGCTATTGCCTATTGTTTTTGAATGAATAAATGTTGACAGCAACATTAAAATTCATGTGGAAAATGAGAATATTAGGTCTTTATCTTAGAAATTGCTGACATGTATAACAAGTCAGCATAAATTCAGATGAAATTTGATAATTACCTATATGAAATCCAGATATTTTTCACCAAGTCTGTACCTGATTAGAACACACACACACACACACACACACACACACACAGTGACCACAACAACAAAATAACCCCCACCTCCATATTTGCATTATTGCTAACTCCATTTTATACATATTTATAGAGTCAGGTCAGTATTTTAAGCATGTAAGTTCCATCTTGCCACCCCATTGCTTAAATGTTCCAGTGGCTTCTCCTTCATTGAAAAAAATCTGGATTCTCACCCTAGTTTATGAAGTCAGACCCCTGCTTATGTTCCCCCCTCGCCCCGATCTCTATACCTCTTTACCACACCACAGTTACAGAGGACTTCTTTAGGCTCCGGCCACATGCAAGCTTTCTTCTAATAGTCTACTGCATGGAATGTTTTTCCTTTTGATCTCAACATGATTGGTCCATTCTTGTCATTCAGATCTGAGTATTCACAAGTGACATTCCATCACTCTGCAAAACATTACACTATTTGATCCTCAGCATAGAACTTATTCTCTATTTTTATCACTTATTTGACTTGTTGGTTTACTTGCTTATTGTCATTCTTCCTCATCACTGGAATATAAGTTCTACGACCTGCAGGACTTTGTCTCTGCTCTTTCTCTGGCTCACAAAAACGGTGCTTTGCACCTATTAAATACTTAAATATATATTTTGAATGAATGAAAGAATGAAGTAGACAAAAGGAGATTTGTGAGAGGCAGAATAAAAATGGAGGAGCGTGTCAGGAGTGTTTGATTGGGAAATGACCCCACAGTGTATCAGAATAGAATGAAACAACAATTTTATGGCGTAAGTAATAGTTATGTATTTCTTCTATATTATAAAATTTTCATTGTTCTTTTCAACTTGGAAGGTTGAATGGAAAAATACATATAAATGATTCCTGATGTTAATTTGATTATAACAAACCAAATAAATAAATCACAAGAAAATAGTTAAAAGGTCAGGGTAGTAAAAGAGTGAAAGATTATAAGAAAAATATTGAGTTACAAGAGTGCATACAAGAGTTCTTTTAGTTGCCCCTATTATGTAGCAGCATGTACGTGAGTACATTTTTCTTTATTTCAAATTTTTTTTCAACGTTTTTTATTTATTTTTGGGAAAGAGAGAGACAGAGCATGAACGGGGGAGGGGCAGAGAGAGAGGGAGACACAGAATGGGAAACAGGCTCCAGGCTCGAGCCATCAGCCCAGAGCCTGACGCGGGGCTCGAACTCCCGGACCGCGAGATCGGGACCTGGCTGAAGTCGGACGCTTAACCGACTGCGCCACCCAGGCGCCCCCATTTTTCTTTACTTCAAAGAGCACTGAACAATAATAAATGGTCACAAGAAAAATAAGATGGTGTGTGCAAACGATGTCAGTGATGAGTTAGAATAATCGAAAAATATTGTTGTGTGATCTAACAGCATTTACTTGCAGTGTGGTAGATACCGTCTTGGGTCCTTGATGTATGCTTTCCCTACCTAGAAATGCCCCTTCATCTTTCACGAATAGATTCTGGAGCCATGTCTGTACTCTGGACTTTAGATCCAAATTGGATCAGGTGTTCTCTTTTAAGAATTTGAAAATGGGATTCCCAGAAGTAATTATCCTATGCAGATCTGTGTGCAGATTGCTCAAGAACGCTTGCAGAACATCTTTTGCTGGGTCAATAGAGAAGCAGAGAAAGCTGGTCTATTCAGTAAATAAATAAATAAATAAATAAATAAATAAATAAATAAATAAATAAATAAATAAATAAAGCAGTTGTACCCTGAGAGACAGAAACGAGAAATTATATGATTCTGGTGAAAAAAGAAGGTGTCTTTCCTTACAGCATCTGTGTAAAATTCCTCTATATTTGATTGTGCATCTCAATTTTGGGGTCTAAGAAAAAACTCTCTCTATCTAATCTATCTATCATCTATCTATCTATATCTTATCTATTTACTATCTATCTATCCAGATATCTATCATCTATTATCTCTCTCTCTCTCTATCATCTGCCTGTGTATATATGTATGTATGTATTTATCATCTATCTATCTGTCTGTGTAGGTGTATATTTATGCTTAAGCTGAAAGACTTTATGTTCTTGTGAACAAGTGTGCTGGTTAACACAATGTTATATGTACATTCTTAGAATGGGGATCACATTTTAGATTATATCGGCTAGTTCCTATAGTTACAAAGTACCCCCACCTCCATTAACTTGGAGATTTTGAAAGCTTTACCCTAAACTCTATGGAGTCCAAGATTAATTTTATTTTATTATTTAAAAAATTGATTTTAAATGTTTATTTATTTTTGAGAGACAGAGAGCACAAGCAGGAGGGAGACACAGAGAGAGTGAGAGAGACACAGAATCTGAAGCAGGGTCCTGAGGTGGGGCTCAAACCCCTGAACCCATGAAGTCATGATTTGAGCCAAAGTCAGGAGCTTAACTGACTGAATCACCCAGGTGCCCCTCCAAGATTAATTTTAAATGGATGTAATTTTGCAATAGATAGATGAAAGAAAATACATGCAAAAATAAAATTGATGAGTAAAATAACTCATGAATAAGAGTTGAGAAATAATAGTAAGTAAGAATTATCCAGAGGATTGGTGAAATTAAAGAGTGCCCTAAAATGGACTTAGGCCCAATCTGAAATAATGAAAAAAAATGCCTTACAGACCCACATCCAGCTCAGATACAATGTTAGAACAATAACAAGGCTTTATCTGAATGGACAAGCCTGGAAGACATATTATCTTTCATTCTGGCCACGCCAGAATGCCAGCCAAGAATTAGATTTCCTGCAAGAGGTTTGGAAAATTAGTTCAGTTTTGCCATTAGAGAAAAGGATAAAAGAGCTGAATGAAATCATATTGATTGTACAGATTACAAAAATGACCTTAAATCTGTTCTTTTTAGTAATTACATTCTTATTCTGCATCTTATTTGATATCTTTAACATTAAAATTCACATCATTTGATAAAAACATGGCCATTCTGGCTTTCCTCTTACCTCTTTACCACTCTCTTCTCCCTTCTCTCCTTCCCTCCAACCTTTCTTTCTTACCTTCTTTCTATCTTTCTTCTAAGTTTTCATTTTTATTAAAATCATATATGTGCAGTTAAACTATATATAAATGTAGTTTCAAGAGCAAATAATTTACAAGTTTTGTTTAAAAAAAGCATCAACTCAGAGCATCTCCACTCCCTTTCCCCTAACACATTCTTTTTGAGCCCTTTCAGTTGACTCTTTGGATATTTATCCCCATAGCTTAATATAACCTGCTTGCACTTTTTACTTCTTGATTTTTCAGTTTTGTGCATTGATTTCCAACCACAAAGGATAAGGATTTAGCTTTTATCCTTTTTGCCTCTCCTCTTCCATCCCACATGTTTATCATTCCATCATCTTTTCATTTTTATTTATTTATTTAGAGAGTGTGTGCATGCCTGTGTGAGAGGGGGAGGGGCAGAGAGAGGGAGACAGAATCCCCAGCAGGCTTCATGCCCATGCTGGATCCTATGAATCTTGAGATCATGATCTGAGCCAAAATCAAGAGCCAGAGGCTTAACCGACTAAGCCACCCAGGTGCCCCCATCATCTTTTTAAATTAAATTACAGCATAATTTTAGTTAGAGCCCTTAGTGTTTATATCATCATTGTGATGTTATAAATTAAGTCTTGTAGTAAACTAGGATTACTTCTCTTCTAAAATCTTTCTGTTACGGTTGCTACAGACTTAATAATTTTTTTTCACATAGCTTTCTACCTTCTTTTATTTTTCAACCTAAAAATCGTTGCCAATTATCTACATCTCCTCAAACTGATGCTGAAGAAACCTCTTCTAGAGTCCCCAGATGTGCACCTCATGAGTGGTTTGCTTCTATATAACTGTTCTCTGGGCATTTCCTTTCAAACTCATCCTGAGAATTTCTTTTGACTTTATCCTCAGCTGACTCCCCTGTTCAGATAGCTCATGTATTCCTTGTTTCCTTTCTAGTTTAAGTGGAGCACATCATCTACTTTCTGGAAAAGTATGTGTGAAGTGTGAAAGAGTTGAGAATTTGCAGGTCTGAAAATGTCTTTATTTCATCCTTATTGCTGACAGATATTTGGCATATGATTTCAAGTAGGAGACAGTTTTTCTTTAATGATCTTGTAGCTTATAATGCTGTTCCTGAGAAATTTGAGAATATCTCCTAGTCTTTTGTATATGATCCATTTGTTTCTTCAATGAAAGTTTATAAAATTTTCCTTTTGTTTCTTGTATTCTGAAATTTTAAGATGATGTACCTTGAAGTGGGTCTATTTTCATCTGTTGGGTTGGGCATTTGATGGGCTTTTTAAATTTGGAAACTTTAACTGTGGAAAATTATTTTGAATTATTGTATTCATGATTTTTTTCTCCATTTTCTCTCTCTTGAGTTCCTATCACTGAAATGTTTGGAAAACTGGACTACTCTTATGATAGTTGATTTGAATATTGCCAATAACAGTATGATTATGAGCAAAATTACATCACCTCTATGACCATCACTAGTTATTCTGAACACTGACAACATTTTGTACCTTATTTGTAACATCTATCAAATTCTGACTTTTTATTTGCTTGCACATTTATGTTCCAACCAATTGCAATCTTTCCTCCTTGAAACTTCTCAGCACTTTGAGTGTAATTTGTGACACTAATTACATTCAGATTTCTTAAGTTTTTAGTGCATACTTATTAATTTTCCTGGATGGTTATAATCTTAAAAGTAGGCTTTTAAAAAATTCATCTTTTATTTAGTACCTCATACAGTGTCTTCAAATAGCCACTGCCTAATGAAGAATAGATCAATCCGGTCAAATCCTAATTAAATGAAGTTAGTAAAGTGAGGTCCAGGTAGATGCATGCTCCAGACATGGCTTTGGAAGTCCCAGGGTTCGTACTTCCTTCATATACTTCTGGGTGATGGAGATGTCTTGGTGATGATTTGGGCCTGGTCAGTTATTTAGATCTGGGTGTGTCAAGCTTTGTGCAGTGGCAGTATCTTATCAAGGTGTGATTATTGCTAATAGATCTGGGTGTGTCCACTGAATGGAAGAAGGGAAGGACTCAAGGGAAAATAAATACAAATAAAAACTTAAAACTGAAACTGGATTCAGGATGGATGAATGAGACTGTGTTTTATTTTCTGCCTATTCTAGGTGGAGGATGGATAAGTCAAATAGAGGTACTTCTGCTATCTTGGTTTTAGAAAGTCTATTCTCTTACCTAACCAGACAAAGAAAATTGACAGATCATTTGTTTGAAGTTACTTTTTCTCAGAATGCTCCCCAAATAGCATAACACTTGAAAGAATTTAAAGAATTTATTCATTATTCAGAAATATACTAAAATGAAATCCTGTGTTTTTCCCTGTCTTAAGTCTTGTCGATCTATACATTCATAACAATACATTGCCTTCCAGAGCTTTATTCAACAAAACGAAAGGCAAATCCCTCAGTTCATGAATAACCCTTTCCTGACAGAGGGTCTACTAACAAGCTAGGTCAGAAGAGTTTCCTACCTGAAACTTCATCTCCACCAATATCAGACATGAAGCTGAGTGTAGAAAAAGGTCTTATGAAAACCCCACAAGGCGCCAGTATTTGATGCAGGGACCCAAACTAAAGAACAAAATCTTCAGATGAAGGGAATATGAACTGTGAGCAATGTCCTGGAAGAGGCCCTAATATCTGCAGTTAACTCCACTATGCTAACACCTCAGGAATGTGTGAGGACTTCTCATTTAAGGGCCCCAAATGAAAGAACACTCATTTATCATTCAAAGTCTTTAATTTGGTCCCCTTATGTAACCCTTGAAGAAAAGTGAGGCAGAGAGGAAAATTTTCAGCTTCTGAAACAATATTTAAAGCATTATTTAAATTATTTAATATTTAATATTTAAATTATTTAAATAATATTTAGATTATTTAATAACACATTAATATAACAGAGTAGCTTATGCAAGTTCATTTGTTTGAGGATAGTCACCAATATAACTCTTCAGTGCTTAGTAGATGTATATGTGCACCGGGCGGGTATTTGTGCCCTGTGTTAGCATAAACACAACACATATTTCCAGATTTATTACTTACTAAATAAGGCAGTGTAACTCTAAAATTTATAATCTGGGCTATTAGGAACAAAACGGAAAGAATGAAGCAATGAAAACATTTAAAACTTTTTCTGAGTGCAGTACAAGGTGATTTATTTTAAAAATATACGCTATTTTAAAACATACTATAGGTATCTCCAAGTGTTTAAATAAATTTCTTCTATACGTATTGAATGGAAACAAACAAAATTCATATTAACGAATCATTCCATATGGTAAAGAAAAACCCACAAACTTTTTTTTTTTTTTACTGGGATTTTTCTCTCTTCTTTTTTAAAAAAAAAATCTGTATTGCACATACATAATGCTACTATGTTAGGTAATTTTAGCAAAGTTTACATGAACCATAAACAGTCCTGGTAATTTTTTTTTTCAGCAAATTCAGACTAAAAGCACGAAGATATTATAGAGCTTTTGGAGGAAAAAAAATAGACCCCTGGTAATGGCCTGTCATTGTGGAAGGAAAAGGTAACTTTGAAGACGCATGTGAAATGTTTGCAATTACAGTTCAGTCTCTTGGAAAGTACTAATAATTGCCTACACACAAAGAAGAAGATTAGGATTTGTGCCTACACAAAAAGGATTTGTGCCTACACAAAAAGAAGGAAAGTTTCTTTGCTGTTTCAATGATATAGACATTTGAAGAAAAAAACTTCCTGTGGCATATGCATTTCATAGTACTGATGAATAAAAAAAGAAAGGTGAACTCATACAACTAGTCTTACCCAAAGTATATATGTATATATATTTATACATTTCAGGATATGGTTATGTTATCTGACAGTCATTAAATCTCGAAACTTCACTTCAGGGATCAATTACACAAAGCAACCTCAAGAAGGTCATGCCTCAATAACTACAAAACCTAGTTTAAGTTTTATGAGGTATTATACTGCTGCATTCGACTTAGACCTGAAACTTACATATTTTAAAAGCATATGACACAGTTCCAAATCAGTGATTCCTGCTAAAGCTACGAAGGTATATTGCAAAAATATAATATTAGTTTATTGATCTGAAAAATGTGGCTAAGAAAGAGGAAGTCAGTATTAATCACAGGTCCTACTCTTGAGGAAGAACCCCTCACTTCTGCATCTTTAGAAAGAATGATTGGATTTATAGAAACACAAAGACATTTGTTAGTGCAAATAGATGATCAGAGTGAACAGGGAAGGCTTTCTAGGACAGTATTACATGTGAAAACATGTGTATTTGCATACAGAGTTCCTAGTGGAGAGTTGTGCTGGCTCCAAGGCTAGAGACTGCAAGGCAGATAGGAATCTTTCCCTCCTAATTGGACTACTGAAGGAGAACACTGCTATTATGCTTTGGGCCTAATTGATGTCTATCTCTTAATCCTTTTGTAGTTTCTTCCTTTTAAAATGTTTACATATTTATTTTGAGAGGGAGAGAGTGTGCACCTTTGTAGGGGAAGGGCAGAGAGAGAGGGAGAGAGAATTTCAAGCAGGCTCCAAGCTGTCAGTACAGGGCCCATTGTGGGTTTGATCTCATAAACCATGAGATCATGACCTGAGCCTAAATCAGAGTTGGACACTTACCTGACTGAGCCACCCAGGCACCCCTAAATCCGTTTGTAATTTCTAATGTCTCTTAAAAATGACTTTTCTCCCAGCCTTTCTTCTCCCGGCTTATTTATAGCATGGAGACAGAGGAAGATTTGTTAAGCCACTTACACACAAATCAATCGGTCACTTAACACTGATCAAATGGAGCTTCTCTTAGATGGAGAATATGGGAAAAAAAGAATGCATAAATGCAAATGATGGAGATTCTAAGAATCTCATACACAACCATGTTAAATGATACCCAAGGGTTTGGAGGGGGGCTCATTCACCATGATTTTCACTGTCCTATGGAGAAAATTCAGAGGAGTTTCTTCTTTTTATTTTTTTAATTGAAGTATAGTTTATACACAATGTTAGTTTCAAGTGTGCAAAATAGTGATTCCACAGTTCTATTACATTATGTTATGCTCCCACAAGTGCAGCTACCACCTATCACCATACAAAGCTGTTACAATACCATTGACTGTATTCCCTCTGCTGTATCTTATATTCCCATGACTTCTTCATTCCATGACAGGAGGCCTATCTCCTCCTATTATTATCTCCCAACTCCTCCCCTACCTCTGGCAACTGTAAGTTCCCTATATTCATGGGTCTATTTCTGCTTTTGTTTGTTTCTTTCTTCAGTAGTAAATATATTAGCAAAGAAAACATTAGTGAATGGTTCCAGGGTATTCACTAGGCCATGTTACTAGGCAGTGGAACATGAGAGAAAAGACTTTAGATACTTTTTATATGGAAGCAAACTGTGCCTTGATTCCTTTGGCATATTTCCTTTAGAATCACTTTTCTTCACCATCAAATATATGGCATTCCCAATCCTTTATCTATCATATTACAGCAGAAAATGTTAAAATTTCCCGGGTACTCAGCATTAATAAAGAAAACTGCTCCACGTGACTAGCCCTGGACACCAACCGCAGTAAGTTCAACTTTTTGCTACTGGGGCTGTACGGATCAACATCTCCTTACATTAGTAACTCCTTCCAACCCCACCAGTGTGATAGGGGAATGCAGAAAGACTGCCTACCTCACTGAGAGAATACATTAAGTTTTGATGCAAAAGCATTATAACAATAAAGAAATTTTGCTTATTCTTTTACTATTCTGTTTATTTATTATCTTGTTTAGTCATCTGCCTGGCCTTATCCGCTTATGTCTTATTTGGGGATCTTTGGAGAAGGAGGGGCAGATACAAAACATTGTTCCAGATGGAAGAATGAATAATTTATCCTAGAAGTGCATGTGGGAGCAATTGATTCAGGTGATAGACATCCTAACATTATAGTAGCAGGAAAGGCATAACTATGTAAACATTAAATTACCAACTTTGGTTGTTTTGTATTTGCTTGATTGTTTGTTGTTAAAAGTTGTCTTATATGAGTGAAGTCATATGTTATTTGTCTTTCTCTGACTAATTTCGCTTAGTATAATACCCTCTATCTCGTTCCATCCATGTATGAGGACTTTAAGATACAAAACAGATGAACATAGGGGAAGGGAAGCAAAAATAATATAAAAACAGGGAAGGGGACAAAACATGAGAGACTCTTAAATATGGAGAACAAACAAAGGGTTGCTGGAGGGGTTGTGGGGGGGTGGTGAGCTAAATGGGTAAGCAGCATTAAGGAATCTACTCCTGAAATCATTGTTGCACTATATGTTAACTAACTTGGATGTAAAAAAAAAAAAGTTGTCTTAGTATTTGGTTGATCTCCTGAAGATCACATCCACCTTGGAAGTTTTATTTCAATTCAGGCTAACACACATGCGTGCGCGCGCGCGCACACACACACACACACACACACACACTTCACCACAAAGAATAAGACACTTTTTACTTTTCCCTCCATTAAAAAGCCAAGAGCTTTGAGACTGGGGGACCTGGATTACTCTTTACCTGAGAATAAATATTAAGAGGTCTCTTCGTTGAAATATTAGAGTGTTGGAGGGGAGAATAGCTCTTCTTTAGGAAAAAGTGGATTTTATGCCAGGGTGGTAAATTCTCTGAAAACCTGTGTCTTGCTCCACGAACAGTAACTTGGGAGGATCCAGGCCATTCAGAGATATGCCACCAGGTTGTCAAGGAACAGGACTCAAAGAACCTGTCTAAGGAGCACCAGGGAGCTTCCTTGTTGATCATGTTTTGCTTACAGGAGATAGATAACATGACTTGAGGACTACTCACCTTCGAATGATACACTCAGGTTTTGACAGGGACAAGTAAGAATGAGTAACGTGTTGGACTGAAGACCAGAA
Organism: Prionailurus bengalensis; assembly: GCF_016509475.1. Classification (NCBI taxonomy): domain Eukaryota; kingdom Metazoa; phylum Chordata; class Mammalia; order Carnivora; family Felidae; genus Prionailurus; species Prionailurus bengalensis. Next base: position 55,950,895 of record NC_057344.1, read on the forward strand.
TCTTCTTTTCCCAATCTTTTTGGACTTTGTTATTCTCTAGATCTAATAATCCCAAGAGTAGTAGGCAAAGGATGCTTTGCACAAAGATGGAGATTAGATTTCCTACTGCCTTTACAACTTGGGAATGGGGCCAAATCTAATTTGATTTGGTAATATTAAAAAATGTGATTTTTTCTCATACCAAAGTATCATGAAACAAATGTGTGCCAATTAGACAAACATACATGCATATGCATTAGAAATGGCTCAAGCTTGATGTAGAATATCAGTAACATTGTGAGGAAGCCAGTTAGGAGCAAGGAAAAAAAAAAAAGGAGGGTGTTATAAAACAATAACAACTTCCACTTGGTTAAAACAAAGAGAATTGAGTGATGGGTTAAATGAGGAACATTTTGTTTTCACCTGCCTGCAATTAAATGAGATCTGTTGTGCTCTGTCTAATGAGTCTCTTGTCCAAATTTCCAAATCTTTATAAAAGGCGCAAAGTAGATATTACCTGTTGTGGGCAGAGGATGGTAGCAGAGAGCTCTTCTTCCATTTAAAATTCGATCCATATTCAGCTCCAAATTCAGCACTGCATATTTTTAAGCTATTTCTAATACATAAATTCTCTTCCATAATCACGCATTTTTGTGTATTTACTTGTTTACTTAAATTAATAAAGGTGAGAGGCTCAAGTGTCAGCCAGTGGCATTTGTATGGCTGTATTAAAGGATCAGCAATAGTCTGATTTTCTAAACTATGAATAATTGCTTTACTCTTGGAAACCGGATTATTTTAGATACTTGGATCTAATGAAAAGGCTTACATAATAAATTTGAATGTAAGGGGTTAAATAGTTTTGCAATGAACATGATAAGTCAGACTGACTTGTTAGATATTGTATTTTCAATCTTACTCAAGGGATTCATAACCATCACTAGACATGTAAGAGTTATAGACTGGATTTATAGTGTACACATTCTTGCCATACATCATAAAACTAATTGTACAGAGCAGTGTAATAAATAGAATGAAGCTCATTGCTTTCACTTTGAGGAGAACTTAATAGACAGAAAGAGCATCTTCAGTTTATAAAATAAGCTTAATTTGTGCTGGGTGATAAATTTAGGGGAGTAAGCAGGCCAGAAGTTAAAAAAATAAAAAAAAATACCATAGTCTCATTTTGGCAAGTAAGGCAAAAATGTTTCTCATGATGTGTTGCTCCAGCCTTTTCTTCACAAAAGCAAGGAGAGAGAGACAAAGATACCTAGTAAGGGAAGGGTAGAGAGAGTGGGGGAGAGAGAATCCCAAGCAGGCACCACACTGTTAGAGCAGAGGCCAACGCGGGGCTCGAATACATGAACGCTGAGATCATGACCTGAGCCCAAACCAAAAGTTGGATGCTTAAATGACTGAGCCACCCAGGTGTCCCAAGAGATTAATCGTTAGTAAAAGAGCAACACAATAAAAGGTATATTATAATAAAAAGAAGAAGATCATGTTTTATTTTCTCTAGTGACAGTAATGAATTTTTGTCACTTTGAAATATTAGCCCAGTGTTCCCCCCCCACCCCCGGCTTATTAATGGCATGCAGTTTGGGGGCTTTACTTTGCCTAAACAAACGCTATCTCAGCAGGTGTGCTAATATCCTAGCCTAAGATCCTGTACCCTGTGGCTGAAAGGAATCTAAACAGGGTGGCTAAAAGGCTCTTCTGGGGTCATCTCAGTAAGAACACACTGTTGCATTGATTAGAACATGCCTAAGGAATGAATTTCTCATTTGCAATTTGGAAAGCGTACATTCCCTCTGGAGTACACTTTTTTTTTTTTGAAATTTCTGTTCACGGTTGACCTCACCTTTTTGTTTAACCAAACCCATTAATCAAACATATCCCAGAGGTGGCTAATGATCTTTCAGAATACTAATAGAAGCAGAAAGTCAAGGACAGTACAAATTGATCCACATCACCCACCTTATTAGGTTTACAATGCCAGCAGTATTTCCCTCATCTTTTGAGAATAATTGCCTATCTGGTTAGCGGGGGTCTGCTGTTTTAACAATAAGGATTTTATGTACCTGTCAATAAAATTGGCTCTGCATTTCCTAGAAAGTAGCATCATATAAACTTTTCTGAATGTTATCATCGAATCTTCCTTTCTAATATTTGAAAATGTGCACATGCATCAAACTATACAATACAACATATTTATATCAATATGAAAAATATATTTTTCTGCAGGGCCTTAATTCTTAAAAATTCATATCCCTTTTCTGTATTGAATTTTTTAAAAATTTTTTTTAACGTTTATTTATTTTTGAGACAGAGAGAGACAAAGCATGAACGGGGGAGGGGCACCGAGAGAGGGAGACACAGAATCAGAAGCAGGCTCCAGGCTCTGAGCCATCAGCCCAGAGCCCGACGCGGGGCTCAAACTCACGGACTGTGAGATTGTGACCTGAGCTGAAGTCGGACGCTTAACCGACTGAGCCACCCAGGCACCCCTGTATTGAATTTTTTGCATAGAAATTATTAGTCAAAACACAGGAAAAAGAACAAAATATAAGTTATTAGGACTGATTGGTGACAATTTGAATTGCTCTGATGAACCACTGGTTCAAGCTTCATAGCTGTGTAGCTGGAGCCTCAGAGTCTAGCTATTCAGTGGATCCAATAAACGTGAATATATTAGAATATATATATTCTTGTTTTCTATAGAAAACTTTATTGAAAACCTCTGCAATCACTCCTTGAATAGTTAAGCATAAATACAAGAGGGGAAGGAGGGCAAGGGAACATTCTGGGAAGAGAGGAAGGTTCAATGAACAGGTCATCTGGGTTTCTGCTCAATATAAAAAACCCATATTCTTTTTTCTTAATGTTTAGTTATTTATTTAAAAAAGAGAGAGATACTAGGGGAGGGGCAGAGAGAGGAGGAGAGATAGGATCCCAAGCAGACTGCATACTGTCAGCGCAAAGCTTGGCGTGGGGCTGGAACCCATGAACTGTGAGATCATGACCTGAGCCGAAATCAAGAGTCGGACACGTAACCAACTGAGCCACCCAGGAGCCCTATGGAACATAGGAAAATGGAAAACCTATTTTCAATTCAAACCTAATCAAAGGGTAATACTAGGGGAGAAATAAAATATTCTTTGTTGTCGGAACAAAATTCCTTCGGCGAGAGACCAGGTTCGTTGAGAATAAACGCTGATAAAAGCTGTAGGGACAAATATGTCTCAGGCAGATCCTACTTTTCTAGTAGAAGAGAGAAGTTACCACGCAAAGTGAAATCGCAGAGGGAGGAAGAATGGGGCCATGAGGAAGCTCATCTCTGAACAGGGCTTCAGCAGGCCATTTTCAGCATTATGTTCAAGTATTCTAAAAATATTATGTTCCCAACCTCAAAGGTGGCAACATAATTATGAATTCTAAAAACATATTTTGTCAAAATATTAATCATAGGCTTTGCCTTTTTTCCCCTACATTTCTGTGATCTTATTAAAATGCAAATTAGATCATGTCTTAGGTTTCCCTTCAAAAGTCCCTCCCTGGGGCCTTCCCTGACACCTAGAATGCAATCTCTCTTCCGATGGTTTTCAAGGCCTTGTAGGACCTGGCCCCTGCCTGTCTCTCAAACGCATCCAATCAACCCCTGCTTCCTGGTGTTTCCACTTGCTCTTCCTTTTGACAAGACCTCCCTCTTCCTGTACTCTTCACATGTTTAGTATCTTCTCATTCTCCAAGTTTCTGCTTTATAATGGCCTTCCATAGCCAATGCATCCAAAGCTGGCTCTCCTGTTATGCTTTATCTGTGCCCCTTAGTTCTTTCCTTCATAGACATTATATGACCTGAAATTATTTCATTCATTTTTCATTTTACTTGTCTATCCCCCTTATCTATGTCTGTTTCTTATCCTGGAAAATAAGCCTTATATCCACAGGCTCCTCATCTGCCTTTTCAGTTGATCTCAGAGGCTAGCACAGTGCTTGGCACATGTGGAAGGTGAATGAAGGTTTGTGGGCTAGCACAAGGGCTATGTTCTGGATAGCGCTAGAAGGGCATTGGAGCACCTTCAGTGGCTGGGAGGAGGGAGAAAGCAAGATAGTATCTGGGGGTCAGGGCTCTGGGGCCTCCATTCCTTCTTTTCTTTGTACATATTGGGCTTCCTTGTACTATTTCAACTAAACAAAATGTTCTGAAGCTTAGAAATGTTTGAAGTCACTGAAATTGATCAAAAATTCCCTTTGGTATTTGATTAGGCCTTAGAAACAACTATCACTTTATTGTAAGTATATCCCCATTGAAGGGAAAAACTGAAGAAGAACAATTACATTTTAGAAAAAAGTTTTATATTATAAGCCTTCTGTATAAAATGAAAGATTCTTCCTGTTGGCCCAATAGCATTGCAAGTCATTTCTCATATGGCTAAAAAAAGATAAGGTAATTCATTTAAAAATTTTAATTCCAGTGTAGTTAATAACATATTAGTTAATTGCACTTGGAGTGTAATATTAGCGTCAGGTGTAGAATTCAGTGGATTCAGTAATTCCACACATCACCCAGCTCCCACCACCTACCCTCTGGGAACCATCTGGTTGTTCTCTATAGTTAAGAGTCTGTTTCTTGGTTTATCCTGCCTGCCCCCCTCTCTTTTTCAACCAGGTTATTTCAGAGGTAGGGATGATGACAGACCCCGTTTTACTTGATGTGACACAAGAATAAGCTTGCAGGAGGTATTTTGGGAAAACGTGCTCTTCTGACTTAACTGATACCAACCCTTCCTCCTGCCTTTAGTGTTGTATTGATGCACAGTTCCCTGGCTTTCTTGTGCCCTAATACCATTCTCATGCTTGTCACTGCCAAATGTTATGTATGTGATATAAATGCAATTTTTCTTTTTTTAAAATTTCTTTAAAGTTTTATTTATTTATTTTGAGAGAAAGAGAGAGAGAATGAACATGGGGAGGGGCAGTGAGAGAAGGAGAGAGAGAATCCAAAGCAGGCTCCACACTGTCAGCACAGAGCCCGATGCTAGCTCAAATTCAAGAACTGTGAGATCATGCCCTGAACTAAAATCAAAGGTCGGATGCTTAACCAAATGAGCCACCCAGGTGCCGCAAAAGGCAATTTTCTTAAATCACTGTTAATCATATTCTTTGCATCCTTATACAAATGCACACGCACACACGTGACACTGTAAATCTGATATCATTTCTTTTTCTATTTGCTAATAAAGACATTAAAGTCCAAGGGAGTTAAGCAATTTCATTACCTTACCCCAACTTCCTTTTTTCTCTCCGGTTATCTTAACCATCACTGGTGAGACCTTGTTTTTCCAGGCATTTTACATACATTCTGGATAAGATATGTTTTATCCTCTCTTTCTGTGTGTCCATCTCTCTCTTTTAAACAGATGATGAGACTGAACCTTTGTGAGATTGTGCCATTTTACCAAAATTTCTCTGCTGATAACAGATGCAGTCAAGATTTGAACTCCTGTTGGCCTGACATTTAAACACAGGCACGTTGCATCTGATTTCACATGCCTCAAAGATCAGGAGTAAAAACATACACACTGTTATGAACTATATTTGCCTGCACTGTTTGTGGGCAACCAGAAGCTCCCTCTCTACATCTACACTTGGAAACCTCTTAGGGGAATAAAAGGATATCGAGAGACCTTCAGGACATAAGACTAGAAGGGTTAAAGAATAGGTCCAAGAACCTGGGTGGCTCAGTTGGTAAAGCATCCAATTCTTGATTTTGGCTCAGGTCATGATCTCATGGTTTGTGAGTTGGAGCCCCACGTGGGGGCTCTGTGCTTGGGATTCTCTCTCTCCCTCTTTCTCTGCCCTCCCCCCACTCATGTGTGCCCGCTCTTTTCTCTCACTCAAAAAGAGACAAACTTAAAAAAAGTAACAGATTGTTCATACTCCAACCAGTCCTTTACTTTCTCTCTTATTTTTCTCTGGGTGATAGATATACTTCTAAGTCTTCAAGTGTCATTTATAGGATGGCATTTCCCAAGGCCAAATCTCTAGCCATAATTTCTGTCTTTACCTATAGACTCATATAATCTAAATTACTACTAGATATCTTCACCAGGGTGGCCACTGCTTTCTCAAACTCCATGTATACAAACTTGAGTTCTTAAATCTGCTCCTGCACTGACATTTTCCAGAGGAATAAACAGCATCATAATCATGCTGTTGCCCGTACTAAATTCCTCTTCTAATGCCTGAGAATTACCAGTTTTATCAAAGATATCTTCTGAAACTGGATTCTCCTCTCCAATCCACAGTATTGACAATTAGTTCCGATCCTGGCCAGGTGTCGACATTCTTGACTACTGTAATAGCCTCTTTTCTGCATCATGTTCTCCCTGTTTACCCTCTGTGAACTCACTATTTTTGTGAAATCTATGAAATTATCATTTTTTACCTTAAAAACCTATGCTGAGTTCCTATCTTTCCAGGGACACTTTATGTATTCAGCCTTCTTTTAAGGATCATGAGGCCCTTACAACCTGGCCTTTCCCAGTCTCATTACATGAATTGTCTTTCCCCTTCCCACTTACAGTCTACCCATACTAAATATCATGCCTTATCCTGAACTGCTCTCCCCTCTCAAGCCCTGTGTCTTTGTACATGTTATTTCCTCTGGCAGGAAAGTTCTGCATTCTTTTCTCTCTGGAGACCTCCTAGAAGTCCTTAATATGAGGTTCAAATTACTCACCCCAAACTTCAGATTTCTTAAAGCACTTTATGATCTTTTGTTAGGGCATCTATGTCATTCTATTTAAATATGCATTTTTACGCATCTGTCTCCCCATGTCTGTCTTCCTCATTAGTCTGATTCCTCGATAAGGTTGCGTCTTTTTCTTCTTTGTTATTTACCCAAAATGAGTATTGTCCTGAGTAGTATAGGACAGATCATTGATAGAGGTTTAGGAGTATTGGTGGGGGAATATTTGGGAGAAAATATGTTTAAGGAGATACAAAAATAGAAAACCTTCTTTAAAGGCATAAAGTAGCCATACTTTTTCTATATCTTAATAGCACACATTACAAATCTATGTTCAAGTTCACCATATATTGAAGCCAAAAAGGCAACTGCTGAAGCTGAACCCTTAGACACTGAGGCTACTCTCAGTGGCTTTAATATAGTCCATTTTGTCTATAAAATGCTTTTATCCAATTTTCTCAAAATCACCCTTAATACTTTTTCGTTTTTGCTTTTGTTTTTTTTTTGTTTTGTTTCTTTTTAAACGCCAATAGTTGTACTTTTACAGTTATAATGTATCTGATGTGCTTGCTCACTGTCACTGAGCTTCCTAAAGAGAATTATTTGGAAACAAAGAGATGAAAGTGTTACTGCTCTGTGGTCACACTGGGAGCACTTCAGAAGGAGCAAAGCCTGCTTGCTTCTCAGAAACCACTAGTGAAGATTAATGCATGAGGTCCACAGCAAAAATGCCATTTTAACTTTAAAAGATCTCAACAACTGCAGCTCCTCACTCACATGGGTATTGAAGCTTTTAAGGGCTCACAAAGCCTAAAGATGAGGAAAAGATACTGAGTCGTTAAGCTACAGTATAGAGAAGACAAGAAAAATAGTCACCAGAAAGTGACCAACAACTCATTGTTGGGGGAATTGTTTTTATTTTTAAAGGTTAAAGTATATGTAGCTGGTATTTAATTATATTTTAATTTTCTACCTCTAAGTTTAAAATCTAGCTATTACAATGCAATAAGGAAACTACAAGATTCATAATTTGTCTCTTTGTATCTTTGGCAAATGCTCGCCATTTTCTGCTTAAATGCTTTTGAGATTATAGAGTTTGTTCCATTAGCCTATCCAAGTCTAGTTCTTTCTTCGGTAGCTCTAATCAGTATTTGATGTTTAAATATTAAGCCTAAATATCCCTCTTTGATATGTCCACATCCTTTTTCACATTCATTTTGTCATATATGTATATATACTAATATACACATAGAATATACATATATAAATATATGTATATCTAAGCGACTTAGTCTTCTCATTCTCTTATAGCCCTTATAATTTTGAAAGAATTTATTGTATCTACCATTAATCTTCTCTTCTCTAGTTTATATACTTTTCATCCCATAGCAGCATGAAGAATGATAAAAATCATATTATGGTCATCTTTCTTGTCATAGCATGATGTTACTGATTCACTGTTCAGCAAAGCAAGAATTTTGCTTTTATTTATATATTAACGAAGCACTTATCCTGACCATCTACAAAGTCTGCTTTATTCCTTCAAAGAATAGCATGTATTTATAAGATTTTCAGTGACTATGAGATGCTTTCTGTGTCTGCAGAATAGAGAAAAAACGAGTTGGTGCAAGATAGTCGAAGACTGTGTCCTACCTTCATTCATGTCCCTTGTGTGTTCCAATAGGAAGTCTAAGTCATTATAGTGAATGCTAAGTAGAGAGATGAATAACAAGTAATGCCATCGAGATTAACATGTTCAGTGTGGAACCAAGCTTTGGTATACAGACATCAGATAAATGTTAAAAAATTATGCTTTCACAGTAAAATGACAAAGAAGTAAAATGACAAATAAACAATATAAGTAGTGTACAGCCAGATGAAAATCATATAAATGTCGTCATCAGGTTTTGTTTTTTGAAATACTATGATTTAATTAAGTTTTTTTTGTTTGTTTGTTTGGCTTTTTTTTTTTTTTTTGCTTCTGGGGCACCAGGGTGGTTCAGTTGGTTGAGCGTCCGACTTTACTCTTGATTTCAGCTCAGGTCATGGTCTTACAGTCCTAAGTTGGAGCCCCACATGGGTCTGCGCTGACAGCGGGGGGCCTGCTTGGTATCTTCTCTCTCCCTCTCTCTCTGCCCCTCCCCCCACACCCTCCCCCTCAAAATAAGTAAATAAACTTTTAAAACAGAGATTTTGTTGTTGTTGTTGTTGTTGTTGTTCCTAAACTGAAATTTCCCTCCTGGTATTTTTGAAGTGGTTTTTGTTATTGATTATTTTCTAAAACTCTTCTTAACAACAGCAATATTATCCAGAAGAGAAGGATTGGCTTTAACAGTGAAAATTACTGGAGTAGGCAAATGCACTCTATTAATGTTCTTAGTATGATAGTCCACGTCTGGGAAGTCATGGCCTTAAATGTGAGTGCTGCTTCTCTTTGTTCGTTTAATATACAATAGTCAGACCTGTAAAAGTTAACAAATTTTGTTGACATCTGTTAACAAGTGAAAGCTCATAATATCTATATCTATATCTATATCTATATCTATATCTATATCTATATCTATCTATCTATATATATGTAATTTTTTGTTTCAAGTAGACTCCACACCCAGCATGGACCCCAACACAGGGCTCAAACCCATGACCCTGAGATCAAGAACTGACCTGAGATTAAGAGTTGGAAGCTTAACCGACTGAGCCATCTAGGTGCCCCTACATATATGTAATGTTAACTTTATTGAAGTATAATTTACATACAATGAATCGTTATTTATTTTAAATGTAAATTTGTATAACCGCTATCAAAATGAAGATTACAAAACATTTTTCACAGTCTATAAAGATCCCTTGAGCCTTTTGCAGACAACACTCTTAGTCCCTGGCTCAACACTCATCACCCCTAGCAACCACTGATGTGCTTTCTGACACTGTATATTAGGTTTGTCTATTTAGAATTTCATATAAATGTTATAAAACAAGACATGATTTTTTTTTTGCTCAACATAATGGCATAGTATTTTTTGATATTCATTCATACTGTCCTATGTATCAGCAGTTTGTTCTTTTTTATTACTGAGTGGTATTCCATTGTACGAATATACCACAGTCTGTTTATTTTTTCATATATTGATAGACACTTGGATTGTTCCATTTTGGTACTATTGTGAACAAAGTGACAATAAGCCCTGTGTATAAGTATTTGTATACACATTTCATAGCTGTTGGACAGTACATATTTGTAAGTATAATTGCTGGGTTACATAATATTCATATACTTAAGTTTAAAAAAAACTGCCAAGCTTTTCCCCAAAGTGGTTGCAAAATTTTATATCCCATGGACAGTGTCTGAGAGTTCCAGTTGCTCCATATTCTTGCCAAAACCGGTTATTGCTGGTCTTTTTGTTAATTTAATTTTACTTTTTTTTAGTCTTTTTAATTGAAGTATAGTAGCACACAAGGTTACGTTAGTTTCAAGTGTACAACATGGTGACCGGGCTATCTTCCCTATGCTGTGCCTTTTATCCCTGTGACTTATTCATTCTATAACTGGAAGCCTGAACTTCCCACACTCCTTCTTGCATTTTTGCCCATCTCCCATCTCTCCCCCAAGATCTCTTTAAATTTAGCCATCCAAATGGATGAGTAGTGACATCTCAGTGTCGTTTTAATTTCATTTCCTCGGTGACTAATGATGAGAGGCATCTTTTCATATGGTTATTGGTCATGCTTTCTTTTGAAAGCATCTGATCAAATCTTTTGTCTTCTTTTGAAAGCATCTGATCAAATATTTTGTCCATTACTTTAGTGAATTATTTTTTCTTAATGATTGTAAGAATTCTTTTTATATTATGAATACGATAACTTAGACATATATGTTTTAAAAATATTTTCTCCCAGTATGTGGCTTCTTTTTCTTTTGTTAAAATAGTTTCTTTTGAAGAGCAGATCTTTCAAACTTTCAAAAAACTAAGGTATAATGAATATACTATAAAATACAGATTACAAGCATTTAGCTTGAGGAATTTTGACAATTTCATACACTACTCTGCCACTCTTACCAAGATATTGAATACTTACATCATCCCAGAGTGTTCTTTCCTGTCCTTTCTAGGAAATCCTCCGCACCCCCCAACTACAGAGGCAATCTCTGATCTGTTTCTGTCATTATAAATGATCTTGACAATTGCAGAATTTCATATGTATAAAATCATTCAGTTATCAATTCAGAAGTCAGTTTGTGTTTGACTTCTTTTGTTCAGCATAGTGTTTTTGAAATTCATTCATGTACTTGTAATTCATTCTTTTTGTTACTTAGCAGTCCACTGTACGAATATATAGTAATCTGTTTATCTGATTAATAGCTCATGAACATTTGGTTTGTTTCAAATTTTGGGCTATTAAAAATAGAGCTTCTATGAACATTCAGGTGCAAGTCTTTTTGTGGATATACATGTTCATTTCTCATGGGTGGACTTTGTTGATCATGAGGAATATGTAAGTTTGCTTTTTAAAAATTTTATTTTGTAATTATTTTAGAGTCACATACAAGTTGCTAAAATAGTACAGAAAGCTCCAATGTACTCTTCACCCAGCTTCCATCAATGACAATATCTTACATATAACCATAGTACAATGATGAAAAACAAAAAATTGATATTGGTAAAAACTATTAATTAAAATATTGAACTTATTTTCATTTCAACAGGGAAATATTCATTTTCCTAATGGGTATGAATGTTGAACACTTTTTCATGCTTCTATTTTTTTGCAATCCAATCCATATATTTTCTTTGATGAAATTTCTGTTTAAGAGTTTTGTTATTTTCTAGTTGGATTGTTTGGTTTCTTACTATTTAGTTAAGAAAATTCTTTACATATTCTGGATACAGATTCTTTATTGGATATGAGATTTTCAAATATTCCTATCTGTTGCTTATTTTTTTATTCATTTATTGTCTTCCTTAGAGTATTTCTCTGAAAAATGTATTAAGTGTGACATCATTTTTTTTCTTTTATGGACTGTGGTTTTGGTATCATGTCTAAGAACTCTTCACCTAACTTAAGTCATAAAGATTTTCTTTTACTTTTTCTTCTAAAACTTTATTGTTTTACATGTTACATTTACATCTATGATTTATTTTGAGTTAAATTTTGCATAAGGTGTAGGGTTTAGGTAAAAAATCTAAGGGATGTGTGTGTGTGTGTGTGTGTGTGAGTGTGTGTGTGTGTAGGTACATATGAATGTCCAATTGTTACAAAATCATTGATTGATAAAATTAGTGTTTCCCATTAAATTGCTTTTGCATCTTTGTCAAAAATCATTTGTCCCTATTTTTGGGGTCAATTTATGAACTTTATTCTGTTCCCTTATTTTATGTTTTTATCCCTAAATCAATACCACACCATCTTGATTACTACAGCTGTCCTAAAATCGGGTAGTATGATTTCTCCAATTTTATTCTTTTTCAAAATTATTTTTAGATATTCTAATTTATCTGCCTTTCGTATTAATTTTGAAGTAAGCTGTCTATATCTACAAGATATCTTGCTGCCATTTTTCTCAAAATTGTCTTAAAAACTATAGATCAACTTGAACAGAAATGAAAATTCACCATGCTGACACGAACATAGGATGTCTTTATGTACGACTTCGATTTCTTTTATCCACATTTTTAGTTTTCAACATACAGACCCTGTCTCTAGTGTTTATACTTGTTTTTCTTTGGGGGCAGCCATTGTAAATGGTATTGTGTTTTAAATTTCTATTTCTAAAATTTCATTGTTATTATAAAACATTTGATTTATTTATTTATTTATTTTTTGCTTTCCTTTTGTTGATGTTATATCTAGTACCTGCAAACTTGCCAAACTCACTGATTAGCTTGGGAATTTTGTTAATTTCTTGGGATATTTTTTACCTGGAAAGTTATGCTATCTACAAATAAGGAGACTTTATTTTTATTTTCAAACCTATATGATATTTATTTCTTTTTCTTATCTTAAAAGACCAAGTGGAACTTCTATTACTATGTTGAATAATAGGGACAACATTTTTTTTCACTTTGGAGTATGTGTAAGTGCAGCTTTTCTTTGTATATATTCTTTATCAGGCTGTGAATGTTGTCTTCCAGTACTCTTTTACTGAAAATTTTTTTTTTTTTATCTCACATGTTTGAGATGGATTTTGTCATCAATCTGCTGGCTTTTGTCAAATGATTTCTCTGCATCAATTTGTATAATTATGGTTTTTCTTGAGACTGTTATATGGTAGATAACACTGATTAATTTTTAAATATTGACCCAACCTTGCATTTTTGGAATAAACTTCATTTGGTCATGGTGTATTATTCTTTTTATATGTTGCTGGATTTGAATTACTAATGTTTTAATGGATATTTTTACATCTTTGTTTATGAGACATGTAGGTCAGTAGCTATTTTTGTACATTTTTTCTAGAAGGTTTTAAATTTTGGTAGAGCCCAATTTATCAATTTTTTTATGAAACAAAAAATCTTATTTTTGTCCTTTATGTGTTATCTTGGAAATCTGTATGATTTTCATGTGCCATCTAGAATAGTTTTATCTTTGTTAAATTCATGAATATTTTATCCTATATTTTCCTTCAGAAATATATAGTTTTTGTTTTTAAATTTATTTCTATAATGTTTGGTGTTAATGTTTTATGCAACGTGTGAAATTAAGGTTAGATTCACTCTCTTTTATACATACAATGTTTTTTTCCCAGAATTATTTGTTGGAAATACTATCTTTTCCCCATTGAATTATTTGGATACATTTGTCATAAGTTCATCTATTATGTATATTTGAATCTATTTTTGGACTCTTTATTCTGTTTCATTTATCTACAATGTTTATCCTTATAGCAATATTACATGATCTTAATTACTTTAATTTTATCAAAAAAGTATTAATTGAGGTAGTATACTTCTTTCTTCTTCTCTTTCAAAATTTTATTGCCTATTCTAGATGCTTGAGATTTACATATAAAATTTGGAAGCAGCTTTTTGATTTCTACAAAGAGTATGCTAGAATTTTGATTTTGATTGCATTGAAACTAGAGAAATTGAAAAAGAACTCTTATCTTAAAATTATTGAAGATTTTTTGTCCATTAACATGATGTATATCTTTAAATTCATAAGACTATCTTTAATTTATCTTACTAACATTTTGTAAATTTTATCCTTGTTAAATACTTCATAATTTTGATGCCATTTTTATTGATGTATTTTTAAAATTTTGTTTTTCAGTGATTTGTTGTTAGCAATACAACTGGATTTTGTAAATGGAACTTGTACCTTTTGACATTGATAAATTCTTCTACTCTTATAGATCAAATAACTAGATTTCCTTAGGATTTTATTTGAGTGTTATCATATTTTCTACAAATAAAGACAGTTTCATTTTTTTCCTTTCCAGCAGGTATGGCATTTTTTTCTTTTCCTTGTATCATTGCACTGGCTAAAACCTCCAACATAATGTTGAATAGAAGTGTTGACAGTGAATATTTCTGCTTTTTTCCTACTCTTAAGACTGTTAAGTCTTTCAGCATTAAGGATGTTAGCTGTCAGTTTTCAATAGATTCCCTTTATCAGGAATTTTGTTTTTATTTCTAAGAGTTTTGAATTTTTGATCACTAATTGGTGTTGAATTTTTCAAGTGCCTTTTTTGTGCCTAGTAAGATCATTAAACAGGTTTTTCATATTTTTAAAATGAACATGATATATTATACTGATTGATTTTTGAATAATAATTTAACCTTGTATTTGTTAGATAAACCCCACTTGGTCATGATGTATCCCCTTTTAATATATCAGGGGATTCAATAGGCTAATATGTTGTTAAGGATATTTGTGTCAATATTCATAAGGGAAACTGGTGTATTGTTTACTTTTCTTATAATGTTTTTGCCTAGTTTTGAGGTCAAGGATAATGCTGGCCTTGTAAAATGAGTGGGAAGCAATAAAATGTGTAATAACAATAGCACAAAGGAAGGGGAGGGAAAAGTGAAAAATCACTTACATTATATGTAAACTGATAAAAGAAACTAAACTATCAAAGATACATATTATAAACTCTAAAGTAATCATAAAAGTAAACAAAAATAGAAGAATTCATCAGCCACTAGAGAAAAGAGAATATGAAAATATTCAGCTAATCCAGATGAAGTCAGGAAATGAGAAGCAAAGGAATAAAGAAAAGATGGATCAAATGGAAGAGGTATCAAGAGGATAGATTTAAACCCAATCAGAATGAAATTTATATGAAGCGCAAATTATTCAAACATTCCTGTTAAAAAGTAAAGATTATATGGTTGGACACAAAAAGGAGACAGCATGTGCTGTCTATAAGAAATGCACTTTAAATATAAGGCAAAGATGGATTAAAAGTAAAAGATGTGGAAAGATAGAACATGCAAGCAAATAAACCCTACGAAAGACAGAGTGGTTTTGTAATATCAGGCAGGGTTCACTTCAGCACAAAATATTTAGCAAAGATAAATAGAGATATTTCATAATGATAAAACGTCAGTTCATCAAGAAGATAGAACAACTCTACATTTGTATGCACATAATGGAACTTTGCTGTGCACGAAGAAAAAATGTTACCAAAAAAAAAAAAAAAGAAAGAAAGAAAGAAAGAAAGAAAGAAAGAGTAGGAAAATCCACAATCACAGTTGAAGATGCAATCCTTTTCAATTAGTAACTAATATAAAAGTAGGAAAAAAAGCTAATGAGGATATGGAAGATTTGAATAACACTATCAGCCATCTTGACCTCTCATTGAGATTATTACATCCAACAAAAGCACAGCATATCTTCTTTTCATATGGAAATAGAACACTCACCAAGCAATATCATATGAATATAAGATCCCTTACAACATATATTTCCACTTGTCCCTCCTCTTTTTTATATTATTGCTATATATTATGCTATGTATGCTCTAAACTCTATACTGTGTTGTTAATATTTTAACATTCAATTATTCGCTGATATTAAAAATAAGTCAAAACTATCTTTTATATTTATGCACATATTTAGTATTCTCCATCTTCATTTATGTCTATAGATTCAAGTTTCTTTTTTATTTATTTTTATTTTTTTAATGTTTATCTATTTTTTTTAATTTTTTTTTTTCAATGTTTATTTATTTTTGGGACAGAGAGAGACAGAGCATGAACGGGGGAGGGGCAGAGAGAGAGGGAGACACAGAATTGGAAACAGGCTCCAGGCTCTGAGCCATCAGCCCAGAGCCCGACGCGGGGCTCGAACTCACGGACCGCGAGATCGTGACCTGGCTGAAGTCGGACGCTTAACCGACTGCGCCACCCAGGCGCCCCATAATGTTTATCTATTTTTGAGAGAGAGAAAGAGATAGAGTGTGAGCAGGGGAGGGGCAGAGAGAGAAGGAGATACAGAATCCAAAGCAGGCTCCAGGCTCTGAACTGTCAGTACAGAGCCCGTCAGGGGATCGAACCCACGGACTGTAAGATCATGACCTGAGCCAAAGTTGTACGCTTAACTGACCGAGCCACCTAGGTGCCCTACCTGTTGACTTTAAAAAAAAAAAAAAAAAGAAAAGAAAAAGAAAAAAAAATTAGAGTCTATTTTTTAGAGTACTTTTAGGTTAACAGCATAATTAAAAGGAAAGTAGATGTATTTTATATATACCCCCTGTCTCTGTATATGTACATCTTCCTCCATTATCAACATCTTCCACCAGTGTGCTACCTTTGTTGCAACTGATGAACCCATATTGACCCACCATTCTCACCCAAAGTCCAAAGTTTACGTTAGGGTCACTTTTGTGCTATACATTCTATGGGTTTGGACAAGTATATAATCACATGCATTCCTTATTATAGTATCATACACAGTGTTTTCACTGCCTTAAAAACCATCTGCACTTTACCTATTCATCTCTTCTTCTACCCCTGGCAATCACTGATCTTTTCATCATCTCTGTAGTTTTGCCTCTTCCAGGATGTCATAGTGGAATCATACACTATCTAGCTTTTTCAAATTGGCTTCTTTCTTTTTCTTAAATTTTTTAATGCTTATTTATTTTTGAGAGAGACAGAGAGACAGAGCACAAGCGGGGGAGGGGCAGAGAGAGGGAGACACAGGATCCAAAGCAGGCTCCAGGCTCCGAGCTGCCAGCACAGAGCCCGACACGGGGCTTGGACTCCTGAACTGCAAGATCATGACCTGAGCTGAAGTCAGACACTTAACTGACAGAGCCACCCAGGTGCCCCCACATTGCCTTTTTTCATTTAGTAATATGCTTTTAAGATTCTTCCATGTTTTTTCAAGGCTTGTTAGCTCATTTATTTTCAGTGCTGAATAACAGTGCATGGTCTCAATGTACCACAGTTTATTTATCTATTCACCTACTGAAGAACATCTTGGCTGCTTCCAAGTTTTAGCATTTATGAATAAAGCTACTATAAACATCCGTATGCAGGTTTTGTGTTGACCTAAGTTTTCAACTCGTTTGAGTAAACACCAAGGAGCAGGATTTCTGGGTCATATGGTAGGAGTATGTTCACTTTAAAAAAAAAAAAAAAACAACCAAACTACCTTCCAGAGTAGCAATACAATTTTGCTTTGCCATCATCAATGAATGAGAGTTCCTGTTGCTCCACGCTCTTATCAGCATTTGGTGTTGTCAGTGAATCAAATAGTGGCTATTTTAATAGGTGTATAGTGATATCCCAATGTTGTTTCAACTTGTATTTCCCTTGTAACCTGTGATGCAAAGCACCTTTCCATATGCTTATTTTCCATCTATATATCTTCTTTGGTGAGGTGTCTGTTAAGGACATTGGCCCATTTTTAATTCAGATTGTTTTCTTATTGTTGATCTTAAGAGTTCTTTGTATATCTTGGATAATAGTATTTTATCAGATGTGTCTTTTGTCCTGTTCACTTTTTTGTTTTGTTTTCAAAACTTGCCTGATATCATCACAGCATTTTAATAGAAAATTCTTTCAGAAAAAGAAAAAGAGATGAGCTCTTTTTAGAGACACATTATAAACTTTAATCAGCTGTTAAGCTGGGTGAGAGTGAAGACATCCATTATAAGCAATGTGACTAATTTGGGAAGTAACATTTTCTAGCTTAGTGATGTCATGGCTCAGATGTAGCGTACCAGCACTTCTGAGACTAGCAAAACTAATGATCCTCCTGTGGGTACATTTACCTGCCAGATGGTAGAGTTACATCAAATTTTACATAAGAGAAATGATGAAAATGGTAAGGACTTTTCTTTCTTTCTCAAGAAGCTATGACCATATCTTCAAAAACATTTAAGGGCCAACATCTAATTGGATTAATATCCAATAACTTGTTTGTCACTGATGGAATATGAAGCAAGAAGGGTTTTATTCTTAAGTCAGCAATGCGTTCAAATTTATTGAGTTAGACCAACTAGTGATCCCCATGTGTCATAGTCCTACATTTTGTAAGTTACTCACAATGACAAAATAATGCTTCCAAAAGAATTTGTCTTTTACTAATTACATAAAATCTACAAATATTTATAATGGAGCAGAATATTTATGTGGTCTGGAAACATAGAAAATCAGATTCACTGCAGCTCACTAACGATCTTTCTAAAGTTGACGTGTGCATACACTTGGTGTGAGCATAGTAAGCAGACACGTGGATAGTTTTAAGGGAAAAATTTTTAGATCTTTAAATTCAATATGTACTTCTTTTCTAAACTCAATCTGCTTAGGAATGTACTACTGTTGGTACATCGCTTCCTATTTACAAATGCCCTTCTCTTACTTTACAATAGAAAAGCAAACTCCTTATGCCTTCTCAACCTTACTAAGGCACATTGTGCTGGATTAGAAAATACTTGTACACACACACACACACAAAAGGAACAATTTGAAATATTGATAGAGTGAATAATGTTAACTACTGGCCAATATATTTTCATTGCAGATAATGGGATAAACAATAAGGTTTCTAAGCAAAAAATATTTTATAAAGCTATTGGAATTAAATTATAAGTTCTAGGGGAGAAACAAATCCTGTAAAACTTCTGACTGGTGAAAAAAAATTGCACACGTGTTTACTTTTTAAATGGATTATGGGTATCAGGTTATATTCTTTACACCTATTCAAATCCATCATGAAAGTGTAGCTATAAACTTAGAAGTATTTATAGAGCAAATAAATGCTGAAAGGTGCAGGAGGGAAAGTGTTTCCTTCTTAATTATTCACTTCTGTTGCTCTTACAACTAGAAATGCCAAACTGGCATTGGGGTCTGCAAACTGGCCCTCTGGCTATTTATGGGCATGATCAAGAGCCTGGCATGCATGGATGCAATCCATGCCATATTTCTAATGGCAGTTATCTCCCAGCTTCTCATTACAGTTTGCCGTTATATATGAGCCACTTGGCATTTGGGAAGCAAGACATAATTACAAGAGGTATAGAGAGGTCACTTGTTTCAAACTTCTAAAGAAAAAGGATAGGTTCTCTTAGTTGATTTTCCAGGAAAAAACTGACCTTGGTCAATGTGTTTGGACCGTGCATTGTAGGGCTTTGCTGTGTTTTCAGATACTGCCACTTAGCCAAGGCAGATGGTCTGTTTATAAAAAAGAATTTTTTTTTATTTTGGTCATTGTTGGTATTTAAATTACATGTTATGCTGCCAGAGTTCTTTTTTTTTTTTTTTTTTTTTTTCACGCAATTAGGCCAGGGAATTTGCCTTATGTTCCTAAATACCAAAGGTGGTGATGTCATGACAGATTCAATTATTTGACAATGGAAAAAAAAATGCTATGGAGACAGAACATCTGAAGCAGCAAAATTTTCTCCAACATTCACGACTGAAATCTGACCCAAATATTTTACCTTAAAAAAAAAAAAAAGGCAGCAGCAATCAAACTAGGACTCTCTTTGCCTAGGGCTTTTTTTTTTCTTTAAGTTTTTAAGTTTTGTGGAGGAAGGGGACATAGACAATAAAGAATAATCTGATGCATTTTGTATAAGTTAATTAATGTTCCTGCACTGAAGCAAATTAATTGATATTGCCAGTGTTTTCTGAATACGTGCCCAAAGTGTTCAAGTCCTGTCTCAGTGCTACATGGACAACAAATGAAACTTGACTGCATGTGAACCTTCTCACATCGTAAGGTCTCTGTGGATATGGAATGCCAGTCACTGGTCTATTTAGACTATCAAATCCTACCTGACTAGAATTTGTCTTCTTAGAAAACCCGAACTCTAGCATTTACTGTAATTGCTACATAGTTTTCCCCAAAGCAAAATAATGTAGGCTCTTTTCTACATCTGGCAAAGCACAAATAGCTATTATTTAATGGCACAAAGGATGCTGAGCCTGAAGTGTTTCCTAATGTATTTCTCCAGTGGTTAGGAAGAAACAAAAAGAACAACTATTTATATTAACCCAAGTATAGCGATAACAAGGATTTTAATTAGTGAGAGTATCATATCACAGGCTTCACTGTAGTAATTTGATATAATGTAATTTGTGGAATAGAATGAAAGTAATCACGTTACAGCAAAGACAAATGGACAGAGGTATACAGAGAACTAAGGCAGTGTCACGCCCAATTGATGTCCCTGGGTAGCAAATTCATTAGTTTTGTGACTCCAGCCAATGAGAATGCACGCTAACAGGGCAATACCTGAGGGCGTTAATTATGTCTGGCAATATTTGGGTAGCTAGTATTCTCACTTATATTGCTAAATAATAGGATTTACTAAACTAATTAACTTTTGGAGTTTTCACACAAGGTTAAAAGAAGATAATTTTACAAATTATAAATGTCCACCAAATTGCTATATTTCAGTTTTATTAAAAAGCCATTTCAGTGTTAAAATCCCCGATTCTTGGATAAACATATAAATGTCTCCTGAGGGGCACCTGGGTGGCTCAGTCAGTTAAGCATCTGACTCTTGACTTCAGCTCAGGTCATGATCTCACAGTTCATGCAATTGAGCTCCCCTTCCTGCTCCATGCTGAGGGTGGAGCTTAAGATTCTCTCTGCTTCTATCTCTGCTCCTCCTCCACTCATTTGCATTCTCTCGCTCTCAAAATAAATAAACATTAAAAAAAAATCTCCTCACATAGGACTACTCAACTGAATAGAACTGAATAAAAGAGTCTACATAAGTTTGTATAATGATATGTTCTATACATGTTCACTTGCTTTTCCCAAATTTTACATACACACACATACATACACTCATATAATGTATATACATGCGTGATATTTTGATGGAATGTGGAAAAATAATTTTCTGCTCAAATTACTCATCACTAAAGACATTTGTGAATTTTGCTGTCACCTTCCCTTCATTTATTCTATTAGTTAAGCTAAATATATACTGTATAACAATATATAAGATTTCTCACATTAGCAATGCTGGAATCTTCCCTTTATTAGTCTGGACTAAAGGGATCCATAGGTCAGAAGTATGCACATATTTTAAGGTGGTCTTTTATAGCACTAAATTGGTTCACTGACTCCTATTTACATACCTGAGTATAAACCAACGGTGTGAGGTTAGGGTACCTAAAGACTGCAGATAGAAGAAGTAAGTAGACATAGTTTGTAGTAACTCAAGTCTCTTAAAACTCTCATTTAAAAGGTATGAAAATAACACTCTTCTATGATATTTTAAAAACACTCTCTTTGGAATATTCTTTACCCCCAACCCACAAATAGTCCAAAATGATATTTCTCCAGAGGCATGAACTATAAAGGCATGCTTTGATTTATAGTATAACTAAACTGGATTTATGTCTAATTTTGAAAATATAGATAATATCAAAACATAATATATGAGATCATAAAAAATAATCATGTTTTGAGATCCTTTGTCAAACAAAAATTATTCTTTAATATGTTAGAAGACATACTACATAGAGTACAGCAGTGGGAAATACATACAACTGACATCTACAAAATTCTGAAACATATAGATAATAAATATTCATTCAATAATACATAAATGTAACTATGATTTAACACTTAGTACTTGAAAAACTTAGTTTGCAGCTAAAGGAAAAAGAATATAATATTGAGTTTCCCAGAACTTATGGAAGTATTACTGTAGAAGTGATAAAGACAATGTATAAATATATCATAAAAGAGTTAAAATAAATCTAGTATATGGGGCACCTTGGTGGCTCAGTCGGTTTAAGCATCGAACTTCAGCTCAGATCATGATATCACAGTTCCTGGGTTCAAGCCCCTCACTGGGCTTGTGCTGACAGCCCAGAGCCTGGAACCTACTTCAGATTCTGTGTCTCCCTCTCTCTCTGCCACACCTCTGCTCACACTCTGCCTCTTTCTCTCTCAAAAATAAAATAACATTTAAAAAATTAAAAAGATAAGCTCATAATATATATATTATATATATATAATATATATATTATATATATAATATATATATAATATATATATAATATATATATATATAGAGAGAGAGAGAGAGAGAGAGAGAAATGGTCATTGATATAATTTAAAATGTTTGATTTCCAACATTAGACACTTAAAGTATTTTTCATGTAGGAAAATGACCCACTCTGCCAAATACCTTTAGGTGCCACAGTAGAGGGAATACATGCCTAACCTTAAATTGTATTTCCTCAGCTTTGGTAATGACACTATCTCAATGGTGTTGGAATAAAGCAAGGAATCCTTACTGAATAATCTGTGTGTCTGCATTTTGATAGAAAACATGTTAATGTCCACCATAATTTATTATCATTCAGGTACATTATAAAATACTGTTGATTTTGAACACCAATAGAGTGGTCAATGAAGAAATAATTTTTCTCTTTCCATATCTGTCCTAGGTGAAATTTAGGTAGCATCATTAATGATTTTAACATCCTTTGTATATTCTACAAAGTCAGTCAGCTGGTAGGTGCATAGAACTTATCCAGTTAAGGAAGCTTTTGGCCTAAGGCTAACAAATGTATATGCTTCCTGATAGGAAGAAATAACACATGTACTAATAAAGAACAGGCTGTTTTGATGATGATGGAGTCAGTAAGTTTAGAAAATAATATAAGAAGATGACAAACTAAATTAGGAAGAAATCAAAGAATAAAATTCTATTTCATATTATATTTGGAATGTCTGTAAATGATTTAAATGAAGATGATAGAGATATCCAACAGGCCATTATAAAGATCAAAGAGAAAAGAAAAACATTTTCTATTACTTTGCTTTTTAGAATATAAACACCCTGTGGGTGGGGGGTTGTCTTTTTACTAATTTAATACCACTTATCACATAACCCAGGGGTGAACACTTAATGAGTATTTTTTAAATTAGAATTGAATTAGACTCAAGATGCTCATATTTCAATTCCTAAGATAAAAAATCTGGCCATAAAAATGAAATATGCTTCTGGGGTAATTTGTCATTCATTTATTTTATGGGAAGAAATGCATAGGAAATTAGCCATCCATGCTCATTTTGTTAATCATAGAGAAATATCAAAATGTCAAACTCAATAGCAAACAAATCTTGAATGTCTTATCAGCTTCAGAATAGGTCAAAATTGGAATATAATATATATGTATGTGTATATATATTACATATATATATACACATACATCTATAGATAATATATATGTATATATATAAAATTTATATATATGTATATATATAAAATTCTTCTTCTTATGTAAAATTTCTAGAGCAGTTTTAGGTTCATAGCAAAACTTAGCATAAAGTACAGAGAATTCCCACAAAATGTATTTTAAATGTCTTATTATCAGGATTAAAAAATTAAGTATTCTGACTTTGGCGGTGGGGACAAAAGAATTTTGGAAACACGTTAATTTCTTTTCACTGGTAGAACGCTTCTACTAGTGTATTACGGACAGGTGCTATTATTCAAATTTGATAGAAGATTAAACAGAAAAATAAAGAAGCTTGTGCCCCAAGGCCCTCCCAGTATGAACGGAAACTAGGATTATGGGGTCCAACTAAGAAGAGTGGAATGGGAGAGTTGAATGAAAATGGGGGGCAAGAAACTGACTTTAAGACTCATCTGTGGGCCATCTTCAGTCTCTAGGGAAACTTCCATGAGGCTAAATCTTGAGGAAAAACTGAAGGGAAAGCTACAGACAACAGAAAAGTTGAAGATAGTGAATTACAGAATATTCTATGTACAAGGGGAAAAAAAAGCAACAAAAATTGATATCTACTATGTCAAAAAGGGCACTAGGGATAACGTTATAAACCTGAATAATCTCCCTGAACTGAAAAAATGGCTGCAATGGCATTTGATTGTGACCTCCTTAAAAGTCAAAGAAAACTTTATTCTGGAGAGGAAAAGCAAAATCACAGGGACAAGAGGACGAATTGGTAGCAAAGCTGGAAATCAAAGAAGGAAGGGATGAAGGCCCAACTTGGCCATTTCTGATCCTATCTCCTGTTCACAAAATTTCCATTGTCCCCAGGGTCTTTAGAATAGAATCTAATTACTTAACATGGTTATTGATGCCCTTTATGATCTAGTCCCAACATACATTCTAGAAGATATATCCTCCTGCCCACTTAATGTGATTCCTCACCCAATTTACTTGCCCAGCAATAGACAAACTCAAGTCAAACTGGATCACTTAAAATTCTCTTAGCCATCTCTGAGCTTTTCCATATCTTTCCCTCCATCTAAACTGCCCCTTCTCCCATCTTCACCTATCAAATAGATCTGTTCCATGAACAAACTTACTATTTTGTCCTTGAAACATCCTCCTCCAAGCTAAAAAAAATATATATTATTGAATATATAAAAACATATATATTATATATATTTAATATATATATTAAACTCTCTCTCCGATAGTATTTGTTTGTGTCTTTTGTAACGTACCCAACCAAGATCAACATATCTTTTAACTATCTGTACATGTCTTATATTCCTTTCCACCTGAGATACAATTTTCTGGACAACTGGAAACAAGCCCT
Organism: Prionailurus bengalensis; assembly: GCF_016509475.1. NCBI lineage: Eukaryota > Metazoa > Chordata > Mammalia > Carnivora > Felidae > Prionailurus > Prionailurus bengalensis. Next base: position 55,975,625 of record NC_057344.1, read on the forward strand.
CTTCATTTTTAAATCCTTGACTCATTCTTAAAACAGTGACTTAAATATGAATAGTTATTGATTATCTCAGGTTATTTTTCAATCTGTGAGATGGAGATTAGAATATCTTAATGTGCTACTTCTAAATGGTTCTCAAATTCAGTGCTCTTTAAGAATAACAAAAGACCTTGCTAAAATTCAGAATCTTTGCTACTTCCCTCTAAAATTCATATTTAACAAATCAAGTGCAGCACCCAGGAATATGAAGGTAGGCAAGCCCTTCGGTGGAATGTAATGCAGGTGTGGGACACACTTGGAGAAGAGTGCTGTCCCTTGCCTGTCTGTCAGGTCTCCAAAGGTTTTTTGTTGCTCCTTGTACACAGCCAAGGAGGCCCAGCCAGGGATTACATCTCCCAGCCCTCTTGCACTTATACCTACATGGGGCCAGGTGACTGCTATTCAACAATAAAATGAGAGTGAGGTGCTTTATATCTTTTCAGGCCAGAGTTAAGAAATGGTACGTGATATAGGTGATGGAGTGACAGAGTGGAAGAAGCATCCATCCAATAAGCAAGACACTTGCCATTAGAGGGGCATTGGTGTGGTTTAGTTGGTTAAGTGTCCAACTTCGATTCAGGTCATGATCTCATGGTTTGTGAGTTCGACCCTCTCATTGGGCTCTGTACTGACAGCTGGGAGCCTGGAGCCTGCTTTGGATTCTGGATCTCCCTCTCTCTCTGCCTCTCTCCCACTTTCTCTCTCTCTCCCTCAAAAATAAGTAAACATTTAAAAAAATTTAAGACACTTGCCACTGGAAAATGAGCTTCTGCCCATCAGAATAACTTATTTGAGACTTTAGTGAATGAGAAATAAACTTTTATCAGCTTAGTCATCATATATTTGGAGATTTTTAAACAATCGTAAATGTCATTACCTAAATAGCATATTCATTTTTCAAGAAGTAGAATAAAAGCATTAAATTTTTTTTTAACGTTTATTCATCTTTGAGAGACAGAGAGAGACAGAGCATGAGCAGGGAAGGGGCAGAGAGAGGGAGACACAGAATCCGAAGCAGGCTCCAGGCTCTGAGCCATCAGCCCAGAGCCTGACGCGGGGCTCGAACTCACGGACCGCGAGATCGTGACCTGGCTGAAGCCGGACGCTTAACCGACTGGTAGGCAGAACAGTACGTTAAATCAAAATCTGTGATGTAACAATACCTAAGAGTTTTTAAGAAAACCTACCAGTGGGAACATACCTGGCTGAATTTTAATGCTAGTAACTTCTAATAAAGACATACCAACTTGGTTAAAAATTCCAAAGTAACATTTTATTTATAGTACTAGCAATTTTTAACTTCTGCATATTAATAATAATTTACAGAAAGTTATACTATTGTAAGTGATTCTTCATGAAATTGTGAACTGAAAAGAATAGCTTCTTAAAAGTAAACTTTAATTTCTCAAAGTTAAAAACAAAACAAAGAATGAGGCTAAATTCTGGGATAAACCTATTATAGCAGAGGTCTACCTCTGGTCCAACTTGGTACTCCATGAGTGAAACTACCTTTTCTGAAAACGTGTAGTTTCTTAAGTCTGAGGTGTTTCTATAAGTCAAGGCATCCTAGAATTGTTATAGCTGACTGTTTTCAAAATACTGTGCTAATTTGAATCTCCTCTCTTTCCTCAAATTCATGAAGCATTTCGTGATGCAGTCATAACAAACCAGAGACCACGGATTTCCCCATACACGTATCATGCACTATTGGATCAAACATCATTTATAATATTATTGGATTCTACAGGAGCTATTATTGCTCCCTTTTGTCAGAAAAGTGTTGAGTTTTCCCAAGCAGAAATAAGTCTTGTAGCTCTTCATTTGCATTTCAGAAGCCTCATTTCCAGGCATTTACTCTTTGTAAGTAAACAGATGGATTTTAAATATTAAAAACCCATTTGGTATGACTGAAAACTTAACTGCCTACATTCCCCCATTACGGAATCTTTGGGTGTGAAATTGAAAAGTAAATTATACTATGTTCAGTCTGAACAGAGTTCATTTAGAGCTTTGTATTTGTTAAATTGAGGGGGAGACTCATTTATGGACAAAGACTACAAAAGGAACTGCCGGTGGGTTGAACACTGACCCCAAACTCTGAAGAGGTAACAGCAGTTGATTTCAAAAGGTATGATTTGGGTAGATCTGAGATAATGCCATTTTCCAAATGCCCAACAGATATATCACAGTCAAGGAAATAATCATAAAGTGGGGAAAAGGAGAGTGGGATTCTTTCTCATGACGGTCCTCCAGATTTGCCTGTCCATGCACAGTACATCTGCTAATGTTTCACCCTGTTGTTATTCTACGGAAGTTTGTGCAGAAGCTTTTGATGGGAAGTCAGCCAATAATGATGCTTTATCGCCTTATTAAGAAGCATCATGGACAACTGGGTCATAATATTTTCCCCATAAACCAACTGTTATGTCACAAAATGGAGGTGAGTGATTTGAGGTAGAGAAGAAAAAACAGCAGGAGTTCACACAGTTTTTACACAAAATATCTGTTTTGTGCAAAGATGCATTAATAAGTAACAGGAAAGACAGGTGCCATGGGCCCCTTAGTCCCCTTCCTCCACTGCTGTTTGGCTTAGAAGGGCAGATTTGATTGCTCTATTAGTCGGTAGACATTTCATCTAGAGTTACACAGGGTAAAAAAAATTAGTCCATTATGCACATTCTCAGAAGTAGTAAATTTTCCAAAAGAGACAGTACAATTAGAGAGAGAGAGAGAGAACACTGGCAGGCAGAAAGTCATTCAGAGTTAATAAAACAGAACAGGAAACATAATGTTGCACTAAGACATTCATTTAAAGTGATCTGCAAATTATTTGAAAAAATAGCAGAGAAATGTAGGAAAATTTTCTGTGTTGCAAGCCACCAGAATCAAAAGTGTCATGCATTTAGTTTTTAAGGCTGCAGAGTTTAGACTCATGTATAAACAGCTGTTTTTCCAGCATTGCTCTTTCTGGGAGATAAAAACACAGACTATGACATTAGATCCATGGGTGGCTGGCTCAGTTATTTAACCTCTCTGAGCCTCAGTGTCCTGGTCTATAAACATGCCTCTTTTCCACTCAAACAAATAAAATAAAAAAAACAAAAAGGATTATTGTGATGTATCTAAGAGGTATTGGGAACCCAATCAATGGCCAATTTCTCTTTCCATATGAAGTGACTGTATACCAATAAAACATTCTAAAATTAAAAAAAAACAAACGAGCATCGAGGTCTTCAGTTTTTAAGAATTGGTAAAATTTGCATATAGGTGCAAGTGAAAATATCTCTTTCTAAGTTGTAACCACTTTTTGGGACTAAGAACTCAAACACTGTTGGTTAGTCTAGCCTTGACAATTAGAAAAAAAATGAGCCATTTTCTTTTCAAGTAAGTGGGACTTTACTTTTATACACTGTATGCCCAAATATAAGGCAAACACAAGGTGATTTCCCTATTTTCCCAAAGGTTGCGTAAAGATTCTTCTTAAAGAGGGCCAGATAGAATATATAAATTTTGCAAATTTGATAAAAATAGCCAAATGTGTACATGTAATATTTAATTAATTTAGTTGCAAATAACATTTTAAATCATGCACATAGAATATCATATTTGCGTGGATATAATGCTTTTGTCACATCCACATTGCAATAAAAATTTTTTAAAACTCATATACACCTTCTATATCACTGTTTTCATTATGATTAGAGCTCTAAGTTATCTAATATTCCAGAGCTGGTCATCCTAAATCTATTTCAGTTGTTTGAGACACAGTACAGATAGCATCTGCATATGATGACATCACTGGAAATTATATTCCTATATATTTGGAGAGTAGTCTTTTTAAATTTTTTACATCATTTATTCATGACTTACACATTATGGTCACTCACTGTACTGCTTCCTACAGTAACCTGACACCCAACATGAAGACAATCTTATGGTTTTTCTGTCAGGTGACCACCCTTTGGCATCCATAACTAGCATGATTATGAGGTCTTTTAAATGTGTCTTTGCCACATGATATTTTGTTTTTATAAATTAAAATAATTGAAAGTGTGGGCTATAGTATGAAACTCTTGGTGAGAACTAGAGTAGAATATACATGAACTTCTTTTATTGGCGGGGGTGGGGACAAATGCTCTACCTTTGGACATGTATCGGGCACCAGGGAACTTTAAAAACTATTATTCCTCCCGTAAGTATTCTCATTATCCTAGGTTGCTTTATTTGCCAAAGTCCATTAATATCAAACCTATCTTTAGTGACTTTAGTCACTTAGTGATTTAGTTTTTCACTTAAATATTCAGGAAATATATTTTAAGAACCTCCTATGCGTGAAATGAAAACAACCTCAAATTGCTCATGATCTGCAAGGGAACAAAGAATTGGGTAATTATAATTTCATCAGATAAATACCACAGTTAGGCATGGACTTGGGGTGATTGGGAATATAATAGTGTGTGCGTGTATTTGCATGTAGATGCGTGTGCATACATATGCACACATGTTAGTGTGGGTGGTGAGTGGTGATGTTTCACAAAAAGCTTCTTGGAGGAGGCATTGCTAGAGCTGAGCCTGGAAGGATAGATAAGAAATTGTGAGCTGGAACAAAGCAGGTATGGAAGGTGCTGAAGCAAGGAGAAGCACAGGTTCTTTGGAAATGCAAGCAATTTTAGGATTGAGCGTAGGTTGCATATTGGGTGGTAATAAGAGGTTAAATTGGAAGGGTTGGTGGGAGACAGACTGCGGAAAGCCTTGCTTCTGAGTCTAAGAAATTCCGATCATATTCTGAAGGGAAGGTGAGCCATCATTTTTACGTGATATGACAAGGAGTGACATGATCAGATTTATGTTGAACAAAGATCCCTCTGGCAGTATCGCAAAGGAGGGATAGGAAAGGAATGAAACCAGAGACAAGGAGATGATCTAACAGATGAGGCATATAATGTAGCTTTCAGTAATAGTGATCAAGTCCATTCTTTTATTCTTTAGAAATGTCAAGGATCTTTTTAAGTTTCATTTCCTACCTAGCATCTGTACAGCTTAGAGCAAAGTCCAGAAGTCTGAGGGTTCCTAAATATCTATCATATTTCTTATGACAACACGGGCGTGTACAGATTTTCCACATAAGTTTTTTAAAACACAGATATTTCCACACATGCACATGTACATACATTCTTCACATTCTTTTTACTAACATCTAAGCCTATGGATATTACAATAATTTTATACTTGTAAGAAAAAAACCTGTAGCTTATCAAAATCAATAAATATCTCCGCATTGTAAAATAAAGTTTTAGAGTTCCATACCAAATGTTTTGAAGTCTGTTTTCCAAATTAGAAGACCAAATTTGGAGCAAGGAATCAGGAGACATTTTTAGGCCAAGATTTGCTCTACTCCCCAAAGTGGAAGCCTATTTATACAATTGGAGGGCAAATTAGCTTTTATATTCAAGTATTATCTGTTATTAGAATTATAAAATATTCTGCAGAACACAAGTACTATATAAATACTCTTTCAAAATAATCATTAAAATTAAATAATGCATTTTTCTTATCTCAGCCAAGAATTGTGAATGAATTTACAAGTTTGAAGACTCTCTTGCACTAATCTGGTTTATTCACCATTTCTGGCACTCGGATCCTAAATTTTGTTCATGTCTCATTCCCCTACTACCCTGAATGTCTTCCTAGTAATTCTTCAAAACATCCTATAATTATTTCAGCCTGAAATGTCCTATTTTTTTCTGAACCCCCACAGCAACTACTGTTGGTAAATATTCATTTGGCAATACATCATAAAGTGTCTTGTGACACCTTTTCTATTTTAGTCTTGAATTGTTGGGATCTAGAAATAATAGCAACAGCTATCACTTCTGTAGGGTTTACAATTTACAACTGTTTCATGTAAGTTATGATCCAAAGCATCTTATAAAATAAAAAAGGAAGATGGTATTCTCTTTCTTTTATAGACAAGGAAAATGAGACGTTTATTAATTCTTGTATTCATCAGGTAACACTTGGGACATAAAGAATAAGAAGACATGTTTCATTTGCTCAAGTTTAAAGTCTAGCTGGAGGGACAAGCAATGAAGAGTTTAAGTTCCTCACAGAAAATAAAACAGATCAGAAGTAAGGGAACCAAGCATTAACCCACCTCCTTGCTGATTTCATCAGAACTGTTTTTGTCTAGTTCATCAATTATATCCATATTGGTCAATTCAACAGATGCTTTTAAGTACTTATCTTGCTGACTTCTTGGCAGTACTGAGATAGTATTTTTATGTCATCCCTTTATATTGGATAAGAGCCTGCTTTTAAATCAGAACTGCTCAGACTCTTTTGCATCATCTTCCTTCTTGTCCAACCATTAAATGTTGGTGTTTTCAGAATTCAGTCGACAACTCTCTTCTCATTTTATTCCATGTACTTGGACAATCTCATTCACTTTCATGACTCGATTAACCGCTCCATGATAAAATTCCCAAACTTCTATTTATAGCTCAAATATACCTTCTGAGCATCGGAAACATAAATCCACTACAGACTTCACTTGGATGTTTTTCTGCTCTTTAGTCTCCACTTGTTCCAAACTGAATTCATTATTTCTCCTCCCCAAATCAGCTACACCTCAATGTTCTCTATTTTAACAAGTAGCTCCACAGCAACATATTGTTAAAAATCTGAAAGCTGGTAGTCATTCTTGACAACCAGATCATTGACTCACAAGTTTAATTTTGTAATATTCCTTAAGCCTATCCCCTTGGCAAATGCAGCCACTACCCTCTTATAATCACTTTTATTATTATTATTATTATTATTATTATTATTATTATTATTATTTTGAGAGAGAGAGTGTGCAAGTGGGAGAGAGGCAAAGAGAAGGGGACAGAGGATCCAGAGTGGGCTCTGCACTGATAGCAGCGAGTCTGAGGTGGGGATGGAACTCACGAATTGTGAGATCATGACCTGAGCCAAGGTCGGACTCTCAACTGACCGAGCCACCCAGGTGCCTCTAATCAATTACTTCCTAACTTGTTTCTGGGTATCTAATCTTTTCCCACTTTTGTCTGGTTCTCCATATAAACTAGAGAAATTTCTTTAAAAATACAAAGCAGATTATGCCACTGCCCTGTTTAAAGTCCTTAAAGGTTTCTCATTGCCCCTTCCAACCAATTTAATGTGACTCCCAGGTCTCTGAGATCTGAACCCTGTCAACTCTTCAACTTAATCTCTAATCTTATGTTTTTATAATTCTATGCTCTGCTCTAATACATTTCCTTGTAAACATTTCTTCTGATCTGTAACTTTATTCAGAAACTTCAACTTCCTTGGAAATGTGCTTTTCCACCTATTTACCTGGTTAGCCCGAGAACCTCATTCTGCTTCCTTTGGGAAGACTTTTCTAGTTTGCTACATATGCTAATATTTCCTAGTGATGCTTCCACAGAGCCTTTCTATTCTATTGTAGTAGTCATATTTTATTGCGATTACTTAATTTATTTCTTACTTATTTGTGTTCTCCATTTGCTCTTTCTGTATTTTATATAGGTATAATGCCTTGATTTCTTTTATATCCTAGTTTCTTACACAAACTATATCTTTGACAAATATTTGTTAACTTAATTCATGAGGGAATGTTATTAAAGTTGTTAAAATTTACTAAAATTGTTACAAGAAAGCATCTGGGAAGAATAATTTCTCTTGTACACAATAAATGTTTTTCAGAAAGAAATGTACCTTAAAAACAGATTAAAATGAAATCTAAAATTTTAAAGCAATCTAAAAGGAATTAAGAAAATGATAGATGATATGGAAGTATTACATAAATTAGAATTATAAACACTCATAAGTGAGATCATTGGAAAAAAGGTAGATGTGAAAAAAGAGGTGGCAATACAGGACTCCGGATACAAATAGACATTCAAAAATTTCGTTTCAGAAACAAAGACTAAATATGAAAAAAAAAATGAACAAATAAAATGGAAAGTTTTCTTTAAATTTCTCTTTTGTCACTTTCTCTGCCTTACATTCTGGATAATTTCTTCCAAACTATTCTGCTATTTGCAGGTTAATTAGATTTTTTATTTAATTTTTAAAAATTTTTAAAGAAGTTATTTGCTTCTTTTTCAAATATATCTTGCCAGTTTTGATGCATTTTTAAATTGCCTTTTTTAGGGTCTCAATTCCTGATTTTGTTTCTTTAAACATATCAAATGTTAGTTTGATGTGCTGAATCTGAGAATTCTAATAGCTAGGGTCTTTGTGGCCCTGACTGGAACTTTGTTGTTTCCATTGATTTTGCTCATAGTGGTTTATTTTCTGTGTGTGTTGAGTAATTTTGTATTGTGAGGTTAAGTTCCTTGGAAATATATCTGTCAAATATCTTTGAGACATTTGTTTAAATTGCATGCATTAAGGTACATTGACTTTTGCCAGGTTCCTGGTGTCCTATCAACCTGAGACCATTTTCATCTTAATTTACTTGATTTAGGGCTGATTCTCAGGCCATATATGTCTGTGGATTTGGGTTAGGAATTCTCAGAGGAGGCTGTTGATTTTATTCTACTTCTCCCACAATCAAAGTACAGAGAGTAAAGTTACTTTTATGGAACTAGTTCTTTCCTTCCTTCCTCACTGAAATTGTTGCCAGTTGAGGGTCCTGGAATTAGGTAGAAGTCTTTCCAAACTTGTGCCCTGCTGAGGCTCTAGCTTTGGACAACTGCTCCTGGCTGTTCCATGATTTGTTAAGTTTATAATTCCCAATTAAGCATGCTCTTAACATGTTTGGGAATATTTGGAATCATGTGGTGTCATTTTTGATTGTTTAGTTGCTAAGGAATGCTGTTAGTCCTTGACCTCCAGGAGAAAGGGAGAGTCCTGAAGCAAATGACCACCTCTGAGGAACATTGTTTTCTAGTTCTAGAGTCCAGACCAGACCATCGGAATTGCCAAATGTCCCTGAGGCAAACTCTGCTTCCAGAACAAGTCTTACTGTGAAAGTCTTACTTTACTTAATCAGCTATGCTATGATAAAAAATGCACATGAATATTTTTCTGTAGTTTGTGTATTATATACCAGCAGAGGTTTTTCTGAAAGTTTAGTCTACCATTATCACCAGAAATGGGGGGAAAATGCTTGTCAAGTTGAACAAATTTTGAATATATACTGAGGCTACATTATGTAAAATAACCTAGTGTGCAGTTAGCACTCAAAACGTGTTAGTTGCCTCTAAATGAAGAACCATCAGCAAAACTTCTTGATGTCAGTGGACAAACATAGAATTCTGTCTTTACTACATAGCACATAATTTGCTGATGTTAAAATACTCTGCACTGAGGAAAATTCTATTTTCTAATCAATGTCTCTGGGAAAATGCTAGTTGTTAGTTTTTACAAAGTCGGATTTTTACCACTCATGTCAGTTGATTATCCAAAGTTGGATGTAAATCAACTCATCAGCAGTCTCCTGAAGAATCTTAATGTGGGTCTGTGTCATCTCCCTATTATTCAAGGAGATAAGTTTTGTTACTTTGTTTCAAAACATCACTCATCACTTGCCTTAATTAAGAAAACAGGCTCCTGTATGTTGGAATTTTTGTAATTAATATAATAGCTATATCCATAGAGAGAAACACAGGGACTTACCCAATATATATATATATATACTGGCTAAGTGGGAACTTAAAAACAGACTGGTATATCATATCATTTTCTTAACACTTTCAGCTGAAAATTTAATTCTTGAGGAGTTTTGTGAAGCCATTGAGAGTCTGAGGAAAGTTTACTATCAGACCGGTTAATAAATGAGCTCTTGTTTAGAAAAAAATGAATAAATCGCATAGGTATATTTCTTATATAAATACTACCCAAGTTACCAGTTGCTTTTGCAAAAGTTGAGGGAATATCTGCAGACATTCCTCTCCTGCAGAAATCTGCAATAATTAGCAAAGAGCAAAGTAATTAAACATATTAGCATTTAAACATATATTGGACATTTTAAGCTGATTTGTGTTTTCCTTACATTATTGAGTAGAAGTTTCCATGCCTAAATCAGCCTGGCAAACTTGAAATAAAATGTGGTGACAAGACCCAATTATTTCAAGAGCTGTTAATTTAGTAACAGCACGGAAATTTTTATTTTCATAAGTGAACAGACCCTAGCAATAAAACCACCTTTAGCTCTTGTGAGAAATCATCCCTTTTTTCCTTATAAAAGACAAAATAAGTCCTTCTATGGTATCAGATAACAATTTTTATTACACACAATATTGTATAAGGGCAGAAAATTTCTAACACTCACATTGCCCGTCTCTGTCTCAGTAACCATCTCTTCTGGAAATTTGTGTTCAAAGAGATGTTATATATGATGGTACTTTGGGAAGTATAAAATGCCATAAAACTGCAAGGTGTTGTTATGATCGTCATCATTATCTCTGTTCTACTATCTCTTTTCCCCAGGCTCTAAGAAAGTAGTGTATTGTTTGTGATGTGCTAGGCTCATGTTTCAGTGATCGTGACTATTATTTCTTTTTTTGGAGGAGGGGATTTGTATGTATTGATCTTGTATGACATTTTCTGACCCTCGTATAACTCAGTGGTCTGGAAGAATTTGAATCATGGGAAGAGGTAGATGATACCAGGTGCCTGTGCCTTTCACAGGGTCTTCCTGTGAGTGAGACTAACACAGAAGGCAGAGGCAGCTTGCCTTTTCTTGGGTCTCACAGGAAGCAACAAGTGCCATCTAATGAAACATCCTGGGAGACTGTAAACAGCCGCCAGGAGAAATTGCCACAAGAGAATAAAATTAAAAGATCAAAAAACAATGATCTATGACAGCATACAGTGGAGAACAAGAGAAAGGCATTAGCTATTATGAAACCAAACAGTTAAAAGGAATGAGATCTCTGGGGGAGCCCTTAGTTTAGAGAAAAGTTTATGTATCTTACAGTAATATTATATAGACAAACTTTCTGAAAATAGAAATAAGTTAGTGTAAAACGGGTTGCTATTTTGGACATGGAAGAAGAAACATAGGAAGGAAACAGACTAATTGATGAGTAGTTTCATATGTTTTAGATTTTGAGTCCTTGTCACTAAATTTTCCACTCTCTTAATTTAGTCTCAGAAACTTATTTGTTAACCTTTCTTATGGTGAAAGCTACCCAATATAAGTTTTTACTATGGCAGCAGTTCTATATTTGCTTGGGTAGAGATATTAAAATATTCATTAAACAATTATTTTATTTATTTGAGAGGGGGGAGGGGAGGGAGGGGTAGAGAGAAAGGGAGAGACAATTCCAAGTAGACTGTGCTGTCAGCGCAGAGCCTGATGGGAGACTTGAACCCATGAACTAACTGGGAGATCATGATCTGAGCTGAAATCAAGAGTGAGATGCTTAACTGACTGAGCCACCCAGGTCCCTTCATTAAACAAGGTGACCCAGGAGAATGAATATATACACATGGCTCAGCTGTTTGGAAAGTCTCTCCTGGAGAAGGGAGTAAGGTCTCCTTACTGTGGTAGCCTCCTCTGGTCCTCTTCCAGCCGGTGACCAGAGGTAGAGATTGATTGACAGGACCAACTCCAGTGACTGAGGCTCTATGATATGTATTGTTCTCTGCTTTGTTCAAGACGTGCTGTCAAATCCCACCCTTTACCTATGTATCCCCATAAAGGGAACTTCTCACCTAAAAAACCCATGCTGACAACCAACCACTTTCAATTTCTATGCAAAAAGCTTTCTGGTTTTTTCTCACTATTGTGTTGCTGGGCATCCTAAACTTTTCCTTAAAATCTCCTGGGATAATAGTTTCTCATTAAGTGTCTTCTTTGTAATAGTATTTATAATAGAAACCATTTCTGGAGGCTAGAATGTTTCTACTCAGTGTGTTATGTATATTACTTCACACTCTCAACAGTTCTAGGGAGCAGATATCATTATTCACATCTTATAGATATGAAGGATAAACCTCAGAGAAGCTAGGTAATCTACTTGTAATCACAGAACTTAATAAATGGCAAACATCAGGATTCCACAGGCTTTCCTGACTGCAAGTTCTTTCTGCCATTCCAGTTACGAGCCTCGACATTCAAACAACCCTTATATCCAAGCTCACTCCATCATTTATGGAACGTATGACTCTGGGTAAATTACATAAATCCTCTTATTTGTAATAAAGAGTTTTTGTGAGCAAGAATATCATAGCACATACAAATTGCCTTGAGGAATATACAGTGACTAGAAACCACTTACTAAGTGGAAATGCCCCTTTGTAGATGAATGTCTACCTCTGTCTCCCTGGGTTCCCCATCCTTTCTTGCTCTGATCACTTTATTCTGTGATCAGCATGGGTCAGCACCACCAGAATGAGCAATGCTCACATAAGGCAACTGATACTACCTTTAACATAGTTTAAGGTTTAGTGAGCTACTATTTTCTAGAAATAAATTGAGGCAGCTACAAACAAAATGAAAGGAATGCTTATAAAAACAGAAATAGAAAATAAAGGTCTTGAGAAGATGGAAGAATATGCTAATCATGAGGGATGATACAGTTATTGTGAGAACATCATATTGACACTGAGTTTCCTGGCGTGTAGCTCCCTTAACATCTAGTGTATGAATAATTTGATAAGCTGAGTGAGCAGAAGCATTTGTTCTGATTATCTTAAACACTTAAAAAAATAAGAATAAAGAACATTTGTCTTAAAGAGAGAGTTTTGCTTTGGAAAGGATTGTGGTGGAGATAAATTACCTAGAGCAACTCTATACACTGATCAAATCCAGTGAATCATATGTGAACTTTTCCTTTTGTGGTAGTCACTGATTGATCAATCAAAAGTACACTGTATCCAGGGGAGCCCTTTACCTAAAAGTATGATACTAAGGCTCTAACAGTTTTAGGATAATAGAAAATGTCATGGAGGTCAACACAAATGATACAGAATAAAACTTTGTAAAGGGAGAATCGGAGCCAAATGCATAAATCCTTGAAAAAAGAACACTCAGTAGGTAACATGAGAATCTTCCACAGAATCACTCTTCAGCCTTAGCAGTAGAAACAAGAAGGAAGAAGTTTATTCAACTTGTCAGGAGGTGGTAAAAGCAATAGCAATAAACTGATGCTACAGAAAATGTTCTCTTGATAGTTTCTCCAAAACATTGGATGGATGAATAAAGTAACCAGAATACCCATACTCTGTCACCCACTACTTACAAGCAAGCAGTTAAACTAGATTTTAAATTTATAAGATAAAGATGAGTGAAGGTATAATATTGGATGGCAGTAGATAAATTTCTACGACAATGTCCTATTTTAGCTTTCATGTTCATTTAGCTCATTTATTTATTTTTAGTATCTGAAATATTAATGGTGAACTGACTTCAGGAGTAGTTAATCCAAAAAGCCAAGAGATACCCTGAAAAAATATGGCTATAAATTACCTAAAGTACATAAAATTGGGATTGCATGACAATTTATTGCAATTTTAACCTAACAAATGTCTATCTGAAAGGTATCAATTATTTTTTATAATCTAGTTGTAAGATCATTAGACCATAGAGCTATCATTATAAAGGGGAGTACAATTAATAAAATAACTGACCAGTCCTTTTTGTTAATGAAATATAGTTGACATACAATTTCAGGTGTATAATACAGTGATTAAACTGTATAGTAGTTCTACACATTACACAATGCTCACTCTAATTAGTATAGATACCACCTGTTACTGTACAAAGTTTTTATAATATTACTGACTATATTCCATATGCTGTACTTTTCATCCCTGTAACTTATTTATTTTACTACTAGCAGTTTGTACTTCTTAGTCCCCATCTCTATCCATTGTCTATTGATGGACACTTAGGTTGCTTCTGTATCTTGGCTATTCTAAATAATGCTGCAGTAAACCCAAGGATGCATACATCTTTTCACAGTAGTGTTTTCATTTTCTTTGGGTAAATGCCCACATGGGAATTACTGGATCATAGAGTATTTCTATTTTCAAGTTTTTAAATGTTTATTTACTTTTGAGAGAAAAAGAGCATGAACAGGGGAGAGGCAGAGAGAGGGAGACAGAGAATCTGAAGCAGGCTCCAGGCTACGAGCTGGCAGCACAGAGCCCGATGCAGGACTGGAACTCACAAACCACGAGATCATGACCTGAGCTGAAGTCAGATACTTAACTGACTAAGCCACCCAGGTGCCCCTCTATTTTTAATTTTTTGAGAAACCTCTATATTGTTTTCCATGGTGGAGGCACCAATTTACATTCCCACCAAAAGAGCATGAGGGTTCCCTTTTCTCTACATCTTCACCAACACTTGTTATTCCTTGTCTTTTTGATACTAGCCATTCTGACTAGTGTGAGTTGATATCTCATTATGGTTTTGATTTGCATTTCCCTGATGACTAGTGAGGCTGAACATCTTTTCATGTATCTCTATGTCTTCTTTGGGAAAATGTCTATTCTGGTTCTCTGCATTAAAAAAAAAAGTCTTCTATGGGGCGCCTGGATGGTGCAGTCGGTTGAGCGTCCGACTTCAGCCAGGTCACGATCTCACGGTCCGTGAGTTCGAGCCCCGCGTCGGGCTCTGGGCTGATGGCTCAGAGCCTGGAGCCTGTTTCCGATTCTGTGTCTCCCTCTCTCTCTGCCCCTCCCCCGTTCATGCTCTCTCTCTGTCCCAAAAATAAATAAACGTTGAAAAAAAAAAAAGTCTTCTAAAACAGGAGCACTTACTTCAATATCTGTGGGATGCCTGGGTGGCTCAGTCAGTTAAGCAATCTGACTCTGGCTCAGGTCATGACCTCACAATTCGTGGGTTCAAGCCCCACATCAGGCTCTGTGAAGACAGCTAGGAGCCTGGAGTCTGATTCAGATTCTGTGTCTCCCTCTCTCTCTGCCCCTCCACTGCTCATGATCTGTCTGTCTGTCTCTCTCTCTAAAAAATAAATAAACATTAAAAAAATTAAACAAAAAACAAAAACAGGAACATTGACTTCAAATCTAAGTAAAAATATCAGCCTTAAGTAGAACTACCAGTAATGGAAGCTGTACTTCGTAATTCTCTGTGCGTGAGTATGTGTGTTCGGATTTAGCATTTTAAACCAGGGAGTCTAATTGTATGCCATAGATTAATTGAACATTAATCAAAACAGACAAGCGTTATTTCACAGAGTTTACAGACCTAGAAAGCGTTATATTTTCTTAATTTTAAGTCACTATGTAATTCATAATGACATATACTTGCTAAAGGTACACATGAGTGCTTAAGAACCATATTAGGAGATAGGTCAGCCTACAAAAGGACACCTAGTCCTTTGCCCAAGGAGTACCTTGCTTAATTTACTAAGGTAACATACTCCTGGCACTACAAAAATCACTTCCAATGGTCACACTTCATGTCAGCATTTTGTGAATCGAGGCGTATACTAGGAAGGGAAACCACCTCTCTAAAATGCTGAAATAAAACAGATTGCAGTGCTGAGAGTGGAGACCCCAAAAGCCAGAAACCTTTGTGAAGATTCCAACCCATACCGCATTGCCTTACAACAAATTCCCACAACTGCAACAAATTAAACAATATGGTCAACATCACACATCTACGAAATCACAAGTCTTTAATCAACAACATGTAAAATGCTGAGTCATTGTTTACAGAAGGAATTTTCAAATCAAATTTTGTCTTTAAGAGGTAGAGAGGGAAGGCATGCTACCACTTAAAAAATTATCACAGAAAAACAAATTTCCGGAGAAGCTGAAGTTTTATTTCAGAAAGCTATAAAATTAAAATAACAAATCAAAATTTGAGAATGGCAGCAATACTGCAACCAAAATATTAGAAAAAGGAGTAATAGGCTGAGGATTTTTTTTTTGTATTTTTAAACAGACACATTTCATAACAGGATGAGACCCTCTCATAGCACAAGGGAGGCAGCAAGTATTGGTGAAAGCTCATGGGTTTGCAGTCAGATGGATCCGTTTTCAAATATCTGTATCTTTTGTTAGTCAAGTGACCAAGCACATTTTTTGTAATGTGTCTGATATGGTTTCCTTATCTATACACATTGATCTATATCACATAATCAGAAAGGATTGTTGGTGGTGGGTGTGAATTACATTACGTTGAATGTGTGCACGGCTCAAATTTTTTAAATGGTAGTTGGACTTTCCACTATGATTATGAAACACTTGACGTGTCATTGAACGATAAAGATGAGGTATTATTACTATTACACCATTGGTTCCAAGAAGGAAAATTCATTAAAATGGATAAACACTTTAAACTAAAAAGAATAAAAGTTATGTTGAATTTAATTACTTCAAAAATATTTCTGGAGTTCATTAACAATAGTATATTCTACACATGTAAAAAACAGGTCATGAATGAAGTGTTGTATTGGCAAGGCTAGGAGTCCGCTGATCATTTATTCCTTCCCATGTCTCTCTGGGAATCTGCACTTGTTATAAGTAGTGTCTGTGTATATACAGTGGTGATGGATTCATGCTACAAATATCTGGTCGGTCGCCTCAATGGTACAACCAGTTGGAGAGTACAGGAGCCTTCCTGTGCAATTGTGGTCATGCATGAGTGAGTGTATTTGTGCATGTGCAAAATCTTCAAGAACATACATTAATGTTTGGAAAACATAAATACCAAGTAGTAGAAACAGATATATGATATAAATAGTTCTCTATGTTTTAGGTCAAATGCAAAGGAGGGAGATGGATTTAGCACCTATTCTCTCTGATGTTCAGCAATAGCTTATATCAGCTGGCTGTAAGCCCAAGAATGAAATCTGGGGTTGTAAATTTTAAGCTATTTTTTTTTCTTTCTGTTAAAAGTTCTCTAAGTTTTGTTGTTATTTATTTGTTTGTTAGCTTCTTTATTTCTTTACAACCGTAAGTCTCCCCTAATCTCATTTTTGCATATTTGGTTTGATATATCTTTTGTCTGTTCTAATTTTCCTAATAAATAAAAAGTGCTGGATATCTAAACTCTGACTCTAATTACCTTTCTTTTTAAAGCAGAGAGAGACACATAGAGAGACACAGAGAAAAAGACAGAAAGATTTACAGTCAAATAATTATACCATTGCATAACTCTTATTTTTTCTTTTTACATAAACTTTCTTGTGACATTTTTCCAATCACAGATTCTCTGCCAGTCAACTTTGCAGGCTTCAAAGCTAGTACTACATTTACAAATTGATTTAAAATTAACTTAAACATTACAGGATTGATGCATTAGTTGCCTTTGTATCTTTCTAGCAATTGTTTCATTGATTCTTAGACTTTTACAAAATATGTTTCTCAATCAACCTATTTCAGTTACAGTCTAAGATCACCAGCACATGAAATCTGATTCAAACTGAAAGAGGAAAAATTATGATGTTTAGAAAGGGAAATATTTTTTCCAGAGCAAATGCTGGCTAGGAATTTGAAATTCTGCACAGTGACTATGAGAGGTGGAATTAATGGTGGGAAGGTATCAGAAACCAACATTTTAGTGAATGAGAGGCTATGTCTATTATTCTGGTCATTTAAACAATTTCAGAAACATTAGTTGGAATATTAATATCATCTAAACTAATCATGTTGGTTTACCCACGTAAAGCTTTATTGGCAGAGGTCCTGAAATTGAGGTCGTTTCAACAGTCCCGAGGCATGCACTGAACAGAAGATTTTACATTCTTGAAAATATGGTGCATGTGGACGTAGCTCTTGAGGACTGTGGGTTATTCATGTCCTGAACTTTCTTCAAAGGTTCCACATACCCCTTTACCAAAGACTCTACCAGGCCAGTAGATTGTGACTAAGTATAGTGGGAAGATTAGCTAATGTTTCTGTACATTACCATACCACTTAATTGTTTATTATAATAAATTACTTTTAAATGCCACAGTTGCTTCAAGCCCTTTGGGAGAGAGAAATTTAGCAATTCTTTCTGTGGTTGATAGAAATATGAATCTGTTTCTCCAAAGGCCTAATTGAATGTTTACGAGAATTAGTTACTCTACAGCTTTTTGATAAGCAGAGAATCCAAACTTTCATTAAGCTTTAATGACCTTTATAAAGTTTCTTGAGGAAAAATGAATCTTGACCTTGGCAACTAGCAAAAACAATTAGAACATGGTTATTTTTTGGTTATTCCACTATGTCAACAATAAGGCACAGTAGTTTGATGAATGTGCATTCATGCAGAATAGGGAAAAGGCCACATTTGCATGGAAATTCAATTTATAATTGTTTTTATTTTTTATTGATGCTTAGTGAATTGGATCTAAATGGAGCCATTCTTTAAAAGGGGAATCAAGCTCGACAAATAGTATATCTGGGTCCACACTTCCAGTAATTTTAACAGTAATTATCCTCCATTCTATATAATGATACTATGGGGTAAAAAGAAAACATCAGGGTTCAACTTCAGTAACTCTAGGATATTTGGTAAAGTCAAAGGGACTTGTGTGTTAGAACCTGTTTTACTCTTTACCTAGAGTTAGCATGAAACCCAATTAGGAAGATTAAATTTAAGAAACTAGGACTTAATAACCTGGGGGAAAAGTGAAAGGCACAACACCTCGACTTTAGCAAGTTTTTTGATAATATAAATTCATGCCTATAAGTAAAGTATGGTATCATCTAAAATAGCACACAGGAAAATTTTCAGACAGAAGACTGGGAAAAACTAAAACAATAGCAGGTACAAGACACCAGAAACCCAAAAACTAAGTGTTAATTTGGAAAATAGCAATTTGATACAGTTGGAACTTATACTATACAGAGGCAGGAGAATTCAAGAGTGACGGGAAAGGCTTTAGGAGTCACATGTAAGGGGCTTTCTGGACCTGTTTACCTAGAAAACCAACGATCATTGGCATAGATAAGGGGAAACAAGTAAAGCAGAGGTTCAGCCTGCAGGGTTTGTGGTCAGACTGAAGTATCAGATACATCAACCTACTTGCTATGTGTTCCTGGGTAAGTTCTGTAACTACTCTGAATTTTAGTTCCTTGGGTGTAAAATGGGATTAATAATAATTCTTTCCTCATTCTGTTGCAGTTAATTAAACAGAGCAATCCAAGTAAAGCTCTTAGCACAGATTCTGGCTGTGTAGCATACTAGCCATTATTGTTATTACTCTCATAATTATTGTTAATTATTATTATTATTATTACATTTCAGAAATATCCTTTGGAAGGGAATGTGGGGAGTGAATAACAGGGAGGCTACTCTGAACAGAATCTGTGATTGTGGGTCTATACCAGAGGTTGTACTGAGAGCACAGCCTGGCTGGGAAATGAATATGCAGAGAACGGAGGTGACAGATTTGACAGCAGCAGGGGATATAATGACTCATTGGCAGGGTCTAGTCAATAATTGCAGTTATCACCATTTCAATCCAGGGAGACATGAGGGCCTGCCAATCAAAAGATATGGGCAATATTTTTTAGAACAGGATTGAATCCATAGAAATTCTAACAATATGAGAGAAGAGTAAATTCAGAGGATCAGGAAGGATGCCTGCAGGGGGAACCACGTAAAGCAAGAAAGACAAGGAGAAAACCAGGATTGCAAACATATGGCTGAGAAAACACTGTCTGTGGGCTGAATAAAATGCCTGGTACACTGCTTTGAAGAGACAGAAATGACAATATTTTACTAGAAACCATAGAGAACTGCCACATAGTTTTCCATATTGTTCTGAATTATTTAAAGTAGGCCTTCATAATTTATCAAGGATAAAGAAAGGATGGGCTTTTTTGTCTTTAATCTAACAATAATAATGGTTTTACCTTTCTCTCCAATTATGCTGAATTATTTTAACTCAAGGCAAGCCTTTTAAGCCCAAGAGATTTAAATACTAAGAAGATATTGCTCTGCCTGGCTTATTCCTTCCAATCTGCTTAACAGCATCCCTGCCTTCTTTTAAGAGGTGCTTGTACTGGGAACATCTAAGTAGCCTTGGTTCATAGCATGTTTCCCTTCAGAAGCCTTGTAGCTGGATTTGCAGATCATCCAAAGAGACAACTATTCATGTTTTTACATTTGGGTATATATGGGCTGTTTTCCTATTGGTCTTTTCTTCAGAGTCCACTTGTCAGTTCACTTAGCAGGTCTGGCCAGACAAGAAGATACAAATATTAATGCACTAAAATTCTAATGAAACATTCTGGCATCTATACTTGTCTTTTCCTGCCTATTTTGGAATAATGAGATTTTCCTATTCTTGCCGAAGGCCAATGTACTAGTTTTCTAGGGCTGCCATAACAAAGTCCCACAGACTATGTAGCTAAATCAACAGAAATCTATTTCTGCACTGTTCTAGAGGTTAGAAGTCTGAGATCAAGATGCTGGCAGGGTTGGTTTCTTCTGATGCCTCTCTCCTTGGCTTGCAGTTGGCTGTCCTCTCCCTGTGTCTTCACTTGGTCTTCCCTCCATGCTCGTGTTTTAATCTCCTCTTCTCATAGGGACACCAGTCATATTGAATTAGGACCCACCCTAATACCTCATTTTAATTTAATTACATTTTGAAAGATGCTCTCTCCAAATTCATCCCATAACAGTATCCACTTGTGCTATTAAAAAAAAAAAGAAAGAGACAGAGAGAAACGGGAACTGTCTTGCACTGTTGGTGGGAATGCAAAGTGGTGCAGCTACTCTGGAAAACAGTGTGGAGGCTCCTCAAAAAATTAAAAATAGATCTACCCTATGATCCAGCAATAGCACTACTAGGAATTTACCCAAGGGGTACAGGAGTGCTGATGCCTAGGGGCACTTACCCCAATGTTTATAGCAGCACTTTCAACAATAGCCAAATTATGGAAAGAGCCTAAATGTCCATCAACTGACGAATGGTTAAAGAAGATGTGGTTTATATATACAATGGAATACTACTTGGCAATGAGAAACAATGAAATCGAGCCATTTGTAGCAACATGGATGGAAAAGGAGAGTGTTATGCTAAGTGAAATAAGTCAGGCAGAGAAAGACAGGTACCATATGTTTTCACTCATATGTGGATGCTAAGGAACTCAACAGAAGACCGGGGGGAAGGGGGGAAAAAATTATAGAGAGGGAAGGAGGCAAATCATAAGAGACTCTTAAATACGGAGAATAAACTGAGGGTTGATAGGGGGTAGGCGGGAGGGGAAAGTGGGTGATGGGCATTGAGGAGGGCATCTGTTGGGATGAGCACTGGTGTTGTATGGAAACCAATTTGACAATAAACTTCATTAAAAAAATCACTTTCCTTTTACTCTGGATCAAGCCCCATTGACTGCAACTTTCCTGCATTCCTTTGACCTCCTTCCTTCTGCCATTTTACTATCTCTCTATTCTCAGCAGATAAACATGCGTAGAACTTGGACACCTACAAAAACACCTTCATACCTGGCTCCTGGAGTTCTTCTGCCTTTAGCAAACCTCACCCCCATATTTTCTCATCCAGTTTCTTGAACATGAAGCTTGTCCAACATCTTACTTTCTTAGCTCCTACTTAATCCTGTCTTTCCTACTTAGCTTACAAACATCTGGCAAATATCACCAATGAGCTCCAAATTACCAAATCTAGTATAGACTGAAATTCTAGGTGTAATAAAATACCACTGGTACCTCACTCCTCCTAATAACACATTATTCATATATTGGTTTCTGTTCTGCTACATATGCCTCTAACTACCCATTTCTTTACAAACTTGTTGATGGATTCTCTTTCCTCAGCTCAACCTTTAATCCTTGATTTGTTCCAGACCCCCAGGCTTCCATCTACGGGCTGAGTGACGTTACATTTAAAACTCCAACACTGTTATCTTCTTGGGAGCTTTGCTGCTGGACCTACACACTGGAATGTCTCAGAAGCAGCCCAGATCTAAAATACTAACAACTGAATTTTTTGTCCCCTTTCTGACATTTAACTTTTCCTCTAGTGTTACCATTTTTAAGGAAATGGGGTTTGGGATGAGGTTAAGAAGTAGCTGAGGCCCAGGAAAGAGTGCTATTGATGGCAATATGAGTAAATGCCTAGGACTGGGAGAGGAAGGCAGAGCAGTCAATGCCAACACATCAATGTTTGTCTTGTCCTTCTCCACATCATCATCCCACATTGTAAGATATCTCTTCCTAAAGTTGGCTTTGATGAAGGCCAATGAATAATTTCTTTCCTCTTGAGGTGCCAAACAAGACAGAAAAATAAGGTAGATGGAGAGAAAAAATATCTTTGTTATTTTATTTTTTAAACATTTTTAAATGTTTATTTATTTTTGAGAGAGACAGAATGCAAGTGGGGGAGGGGCAGAGACAGAGGGAAACACAGAATCTGAAGCAGGCTTTAGGCTCTGAGCTGTCAGCACAGAGCCTGACATGGGGCTTGACGTGGGGCTTGAACTCACGAATCGCAAGATCATGACCTGAGCCAAAGTTGGATGCTTAATTGACTGAACCACCCAGGTGCCCCATACCTTTGTTATTTTAAAAATTAAGTTTGAGGGGCACCTGGATGGCTCAGTCGGTTGAACATCCAACTCTTAATTTCAGCTCAGGTCATGATTCCACAGTCATTGGATTAAGCCTGGTGTCAGGCTCCACGCTGAATGTGGAGCTTGCTTAAGATTCTCTCTCTTTCTCCTTCTGCCCTTCTCCCCCAATCGTGCACGTGCTGTTTCAAAAAAAAAATGGTTTTTTTGAAATTTTTCACAGTTTAGATTAAAGGATAAATGATATGCTCATTGATCCCAAGAATTAGGTCAACTTGCTGTCCCAGCCACTGAAGCCACAGATAGCAACACTGTCCCACCTACTGTGTCAGGCCTTGGAACTGCTAAGATAATGCCTGGAGTAGAGGAATGGAGAGCCTGTGCTCTCTGCACACAAATCAGACTTCTTTGCAAAGAAAACTATTATGAGGTTATTTGTCCACAATTGAGATAAATCACTAAAGTAGAGGCATTAGCACCCTTTTCCCCACCCAGCCCCAGCCCCAGCCCCCAAGTCTGAATTGCCACTGAGAAAATCCATTTAAAAATTTTTGGTTTATGGAGAATTAACCAGAGAAGACCCATTAACTCCTAAACCAGAATGTCCAAAAAATTGGGGGTCTTATATTTGAATATTTCTGTAACCATCAAGGACGTGAATATGAGTAATCAGAATATGAATTAAGGATTTTAGAATTCATATTTTAGTTGCCTATATCAAGGAAGGAATTGCTTAGTAATTTTATAATTACTACAATTAGCAGCTCTCAGGTCCATGCAACTCTCAACTAACAATTTCAACTGAGATTCTGGCACCATGGGGGTAGGAGGGGCAATAAGTAAGCAGCAACCCATAAAGAATATAAGGTCTTATGATGAAAACAGTTGTATCTATGTACACCCATAGAAAAATATATGTTTGCTGGTTGTGACCTGAGATAGGCATGCTGATTTGTGACATTATGCAAGATTTTTTTTTCCTTTTTAGAGGAATTCTACATTCTCTGGGTCAACGAGTATTCCATCATAGACTATTTAGGACTTCACCATCAGGGGATACAAAGGACATAGTTCTAGTCCTATTATTTCATGGGAGCCATCAGCTCTGTGAGAGAAAACTTAAGCCCCACCTATAATTGGAATTGAGATATTTGCAGACCTCTGTTAGAGAATGGTGTTCAAAGACAACCAGACTAATTGGAAAGAACTTTGGACTCTGAAGGAAAATAATATTAATGAATGAAGATGAACTCTTCAGGAATATTGGGAGGCTGTGCTTGAACATTTCTGAACACAGATATGTTCTCTCCCCCACTCTTTCTCACCTCCAAATGAATGGAAAGCATACATAGGAGATTTCTGTGGCATAATGGGGAAAAAAAGAGCATCACAGTGTCAAAACGTTTTGCTGTGGAAGCCCTTTTCAAAGAAGTACTTACAAGAAGTAAAAATTCCTTGATGACTGGAGACAGAAAAAAATGCCACAAGCAGATGGTCAAGAAGAAATTGGCATACAATTATATTTATTTAACCATTTCTTCTAGATTTTCCAGTTTTTTGGTGTCTAATTTTTACAGCAGCCTCCATGATCCTTTTATTTCTGTGACTTCAGTTGTAATGTCTTCTCTTTCATTTCTAATTTTATTTGAGTCTTCTCTTTATCTTAATTGTAGGTAAGCTAAAGGTTTGTCAATCTTGTTGATCTTTTCAAAAACCAACACTTAGTATTTTTTTAATGTGTATTTATTTTTGAGAGGGACAGTGTCAGTGGGAGAGGAACAGAGAGAGGGAAACAGGATCTGAAGTGGGCTGCATGCTCATGAACCCGTGAGATCATGACCTGAGTCTAACTCATCCAACGCTTAACCTATTGAGCCATGGAGGCACCCCCAACTCATAGTTTTGATAATCTTCTGTACTCTTTTTCTGGTCTCCGTTTCATTTATTTTTTTTCTCTGACCTTTATTATTTCCATCATTCTGGTAACTTTGAGCTTACCTTGTTCTTTTTCTAGAAAGTTCCTAGAGGCGTAAAGTTAACAGTTGAGAACTTTCCTCTTTGTTAATGTATGCATTTGTCCCTACAAAGTTCCCTCTTAGTACTGCTTTTGCTACATTTCCTGAGTTTTGGTATGTTGGGTTTTCATTTTCATTCATCTCAAGATATTATCTAACTCCCTGGGGCGCCTGGGTGGCGCAGTCGGTTAAGCGTCCGACTTCAGCCAGGTCACGATCTCGCAGTCCGTGAGTTCGAGCCCCGCGTCAGGCTCTGGGCTGATGGCTCAGAGCCTGGAGCCTGTTTCCGATTCTGTGTCTCCCTCTCTCTCTGCCCCTCCCCCGTTCATGCTCTGTCTCTCTCTGTCCCAAAAATAAATAAACGTTGAAAAAAAAAAAAGATATTATCTAACTCCCTTTTTGATCTTTTGTTTTGACCAGCTGGTTGTGAAGGAGTGTGTTAATTTCCACATATTTGTGAATTTTCCAGTTTTCTTTTTGCTTTTGATTTAGTTTCATTCCATTGTTCTCAGAAAGGATAATGGGTGTAGGGGGGCGCAGGTGGTGCCTGGGTAACTCGGTTAAGCATTTGAGTTCAGCTCAGGTCATGATCTCGTGGTTTGTGAGTTCAAACCCTGTGTTGGGCTCTGTGATGACAGCTCAGAGTCTGGAGCCTGCTTTGGATTCTGTGTCTCCCTTTATCTCTGCCCCTCCCCCATTCTCTGCCCCTCCCCTCCTCTCTCAAAAATAAATAAATAAACATTAAAAAAAGAAGGAATAATCGGTATGATATCAATTCTTAAACCTGTTAAAATCTGTTTTGCGATTTATCCTGGAGAATGTTCTGTGTGTGCTTGAGAAGGCTGTATTCTGCTGCCTCTGGGTGGGATATTCAATATACGTCTGCTGGTCCATTTGGTCTATAGTGTTTTTCAAGTACACTGCTTTTTTTCATTGATTTCTCTCTGAATGTTCTATTAATTATTAAAAGCAGAGTATTTAAGTCTCCTACTATTGTTGTATTGGTATTTCTCTCTTCAGTTCTGTCAATGTTTGCTTTATATACTAAGGTGCTTAAATGTTGAGTGTATATGTACTTATAATTATTTTATACTCCTGATGAATTCACCCTTTTATCATAAAACATGTACTTCCTTATTGAACATGTCAGTTTCTGACTTAAAATGTAATTCTTTTCCTGATGTAAGTATAGCCACCTGTGCTTTCTAAAAGAAATGGGCAAATTCCTAGAAACATACAACCTACTAAGACTGAAGTAGGCTCCATGCACGGCAGGAGACTTGAACTCATGACCCTGAGATTTAGAGTCCCATGCACTACCCACTAAGCCAGGCAGGCACCTCTCTGAGGTTTCTTTTAAAAGAGCTAAACTCACTCATAAGGGCTTGACTCTCATGGTGTAAGCACCTCTCAAAGCACTCCACTTCCCCAAACCATTAGCGCCCTAGCCCCTTTCAACTATGTGAGGACACACCAAGAAGGTAATATTTGTGAACCGGGAAGTGGGCCCTCACCAGCCATCTCACTGTATCTCCTGGCAACATGATCTTGGAGTTTGCAGTCTCCAGAACTGTGGAAAACATATTGCTGTTGATTATAAGCCACAGTCTGTAGTATTTTCTTATGACCACACAAATGGGCTAACACAGCCATATATGAAGAGCCCACAGCTAACATTATGCACAAGGGTAAAAACAAAGTTTTTCCTCTAAGATCAGGAATGAGACAGGGGTGCCCATTCTTGTCATTTTCATTCAACATATTACTTGACGTCCTAGCTGGAGCAATTAGGCAAGAAAAAGAAATAAAAGGCACCCAACACAGAAAAGAAGAAGTAAAAAATTATCTCACTGTTTTCATGACATCATCTTATAAGTAGAAAACCCTAAAGACTCCATCAAAAAAAAAATGAGAATAAGTAAATGCAATAAAATTGCAGAATAAGAAATCAACTTATAAAAATCAGTTGTGTTTCTTTTATTATTTTATTTAAATTTTTTTAATGTTTATTTTTGAGAGAGAGAATCTGAAGCAGGCTCTAGGCTCTGAGCTGTCAGCATGGAGCACTGATGTAGGGCTCAGATTCATGAACCATGAGTTCATGACCTGAGCAGAAGTTGGATGCTTAACGGACTGAGCCACCCAGGAGCCCCAAAAATCAGTTGTGTTTCTATATACTAACAATAAACTATATGATAATGAAATTAAGAAAATAATCCCATTTATAGTAGCATCAAAAAATAAAATATTGAGAGATAAACTTAACCAAGGAAGTGAAAGACTTGTATAGTAAAAACAAGAAAACATTGATGAAAGAATTAAAGAAGACATAAATGTAAAGACATCCTGCATTCATGAACTAGAAGACTTCAAAGTGTTAAAATGCCCATTCTACCCCAAGCAACCTACAGATTCAATGTAAGCTCCATCAAAATCCCATGACATTTTTTATAGACATAGAAAAGACAATCTGAAAATTCATATGGAACCACACAGGCCTTGAATAGCCAAAGTAATCTTGAGAAAGAAGAAGAAATCTGGAAGCATAACACTTCCTGATAAAAAATGTATTACAATGCTACATTAACAAAAATAGTGTGGAACTGGCACAGAGGCATTTAGACCAATGAAAGAGAACAGAGTCCAGAAATAAACCCACACATTCACAATCAACTGATTCTCAAAATGTGGCAAGAATACACAATGGGAAAAGGATAGTTCCTTCAACAAATGGTGCAGGGACACTGGAAATCTACATGCAAAAGAATAAAATTGTACCCTTAACTTACACCATACACAGAAATCAACTCAAAATGAGTTAAAGATTTAAATGTAATACCTGAAAACCAATTTGACAATAAACTTCAGATATTGAAAAAAAAAATAATAAAATAAATGTAATACCTGAAACTGTAAAACTCACATAAACAAAACATTGGAAAATCTTGATATTGGTCTCAGTCATGATTCCTTGAATATGACACTGCAGCACAATCAACACAAACAAAAATAGACACGTGGGACTGTATCAAAGTAAAAAGATTCTACACAGCAAAGGAAACAATGAACAGAATTAAAAGGCTTCTATGGATTAGAAGAACATATTTTCAAACTATATATCTGATAAGAGGTTAATATCCAAAATACACAAGGAAGTCATACAACTCAATAGCAAAAAACCCCAAATATCCTAATTAAAAACAAGGCAAAGGACTTAAATAGACATTTCTCTAAAGAATACATACAAATGACCGACAGATATATGGCAAGATCTCTGCACTCCCATGTTTATTGCAGCATTATTCATAATAACTGAAATATGAAAACAACCTAAATATCCATCAACAGATGAATGGATAAAGAAAACTGTGGTGTGCACTTACAATGGAACATTATTCAGCCTTAAAGACATTGGAAATTTTACCATGTGCTATGACATTAGGGTATTATCCTAACTGAAATAAGCCAGTCACAGAAGGACAAACACTGCATGATTCCATTAAATAAGGTACCTAAAATAGTCAAACTCATGGAAGCAGAGCTAGAACGGTGATTTCCAGAGGTTGGTGGAGGGGGAAATGAGCAGCTACTGTTCAATGAATATCAAGTTTCAGCTATGCAAGATGGGTAAGTTCTAGAGATCTGATATATAACGTTGTACCTATAGTTAACAATATACATTGTGCACTTAAGAATTTGTGAAGAAGAGAGATGTCATGGTAAGTGTACTTACTACACGCATATAGACACAAAAACTTAAAGGGGCAGGAGCAAATTTTTGGAGATGATGAAAATGTTGATTGTTTTGGTTGTGATGATGGTTTCACAGGTGAATACATATGTCAAGATCCATCAAATTGTATACTTTAAATATGTGCAAATTGTGTACTTTAAATACACGTAAATAGTTTCTTGCATATCAATTATAAACAAATAAAACTGTTGAAAAAAAGGAACTGATTGGCGGGGACAGAGCAGCACCACAACAGCTAATGTCAAGGGACTAGAATAATTACAGAGCTACAGGCAATAGCACTTTGCCACTCTTAATGAGTAAAAGTTCAGAGCATGGGAGGCTAGGGAGAAAACAAAACCCTAAACCTGTGATATCAATAAAATATAAATTGTGAAAAAAAAGAAAACAAACAACTTACAATGATGACAAGATTGAAACTCAGAATGTTAGCATGGATGAGGTCTGTAAAGAGGGCAGAATTGGTTTCCAGTAGAATCAGCCAAAAAAGGGAGGGGGAAGAAATTAACTGATGGCACTTCCTCTTCATGTTGCCGACTTACTCGTTTAAGAACATAATTTAATAGGTGGTCATGTAATTTCCTCCAAGTATTTGATTATTACATGAACAGAAATTGTAAATAATTTTATTTCAGTGTCATCGTAGGACCTTCCCACAAAACCTCTTTTTACGTTATTTTATGCAATTCTTTCTTTTGTGTAGTTCTTTTGTGTATAGGAGGATGAGATCAGAAAGAGTTCCTTGAAACTTGTTTCATCTACTCAGAGAAGGCTGGCAAGGATCTTCTCAATTCCATGGTTCTGTATTCTACTTAAGAAAACCCACCAGAGAAACTCCTATCTGATTTAATACAAAAAAGACTGGTTCTATGCAATTGGTTGTTTTCATCTTTTGGTGACTGAGAACTACAGAATTGATATGGTTTCTCTTTATAGATCTGCTGTCACAATGTCACCAAATATAGGACTTAATGGTAGCAAAATGAAGGTGGCAATTAGGGTACACATTTCAACTTGTCTACATTCTACTTTTCTTTCTTCTTTAATTCTACATTTAATTGAATACTTATTTTAGTATTACTTACTTGTATAGATTACCAACAGACCCCAACAGGGAACTGTGAAATTTTCCTAAAGAATAAAAATGTAGTAAATCCTTTAAAACATAGAAGGATGATACACAATTTGTTCTAATAATAGAAAATAAAATTTAATGAAGCAGAGTTAAGCACAAGGAATTTCGAGATCATCAGAGGAAAACAGATTGTAATATTAAGAACAGGATTATAATTACAAGACACATCTATTTATAAATATTAAGGAAATCTGAAATCAAGTGTAAAGTCTTTTTTCATATCTCTGATCATTTGAAAAGTGTAGATGTTTTCAATTTTTAAAGCATCAGATGGTTAAGGGATGAGGTAAGTTAAATCAAGGGACCATATTTGGAGGGAGGTTTCTTCTCCATAAATAACTCTATTATTATTATTCTGTTATCCTCATCTGTCAATGGCATAGTAACTAGAACTCTAAATCAAAAATTTAGAATTATATTTTCTGCAAACGTATGAAGGATGTAGGTCTGTTACAGTATCATTGACTTAATATACAGAGATGCTTCAGGATGAAAATTAATGACTATTTTAAACATGTACTTTCAAAACTTAAGTACTATTTTTCCAATGCATCAAATGCATTGAATACTGTCATATTTAAGTATAGATACCAAGACAAAGAATAACAGTAACGGGAAAATTTAAAGACTTCATAAATAACCAGAATATCTTGAGGGATATGTTAGTTATATCATTTTTCAAAATGTGGGAAGCATAAATGGCACTAAAATTTAAAAATTCAAGTTTAAAAACAATATTTACCTTCTAATACTTGAACACAAATGACGATTAAGCCTAAAAAAATTTCATGGTGGACCAAGTCATCCTATATTTCTCACAGTGACTTATTTATTACCCCAAAGGTTTTGATTTTAATATTCTAGGCAGTGACAGTCATTGATTATATTTTCATTTAAGAAAGATCATTTTGGAGTTATTTCTCTGTGACTTTGAACATTTGGTAAGGCAAGAAATTTTTTGAACTCATTAATCATTTTTGGTTGCCAATCCCTCTTCCTCAACTGCCACTGCCTTAATTTGGATCCTCATTATCACTTCCTGGGCGATTGTAGGAATATCCAAGAAGTATCCCAGTACCCAATCTTACAGCATAACAATCTATCTCCAACTAAACTCTAGAATAATCCTTCTAAAATGAAAACATAACCTGCAAATGTCATTACCTAGAAGATTAAAGTCAGTCTCAGTGACTGGGCGGTTCAGTTGGTTAAGCATCTGACTCTGGCTCAGGTCATGATCTTGCAGTTCATGAATTTGAGCCCCTCTTTGGGCTCTGTGCTGACAGCTCAGTGCCTGGAGCCTGCTTAGGAATCTGTGTCTCCCTGTCTCTCTGCCCCTCCCCACCTCGCCCACTGTCTCTCTTCTCTTTCAAAAATAAATAAATATTTAAAAAAAACAGTCTCTTCAAATTAATAAATAAGACACTGTGTGACCTAGCAAAGATTGTGGGTTGGCTCACCCACCACCAATTCTAAGACGCCTTTGAAAATTATAGACACTGAAGAGATAAAAACGGATACTTTTCATACTCCATTGTAGCCATAGAGTTTCAGATTTAGTTTAGCTTTCTACAATTAAATGTACATATTCAAGACTTTGATTTGCAACTGAATTTGATCAGAAGAAAGGTAGGACAAGAAGCATGCATTCTTATAATATAAAAACATGGATGATATATCCAAATTAGTATGATTATGTAGTGGGGAGATGTGGCTGTGAATTCCTGATTTTGCAGGTGGTTTCTTGAAGCAGAAGTCTTCTCAATCAAGGCAGAGGTAATATTTTCCTAGTGCTTGTAGCTGTGGTGAAAGATTCTTAATTCTGCAGTTTTCTGTTCATGCCGGAGGCTTGAACTCCCTTGATTTGGGGAGTTACTCCTGGAATGTAATATCTAGCATGTTACTTCATACTAACCTGTAACCTAAATAAATCTTGAGCTTAAACTAGCTACAATGAATTATTTTGTCTGCAACAAAATCCCCTGACTAACTAGACATAATTAATGTTTAAGGGGCAGGTGAGCAATCAATCTTAAAGGAAAGAAGATTCTGAAATTAAGAATTTGACTTGATTGGGTTTAAGAGCAGCAAACTTCCAGTTGCCTTTAGAAGGTGGAACAAGGGTATTCCACGTCATGCAAGACTAAATATTTAGTAAAATATTTACCTGAGGTTATCTGTAATGAAATGTGTATTGAAGGTAAGTCTCGGCCAGAATGAATGGCTATAAGCATACAGGGCATAAGGCATAAGCATAAGAGATACAAAGACTATGGTTTGAGTTTACCATTGGTAACTACACTGGAGAATATAAAGAAAAAAGGTGACTGCATCGAGTTTATAATTAGTAGCTCATACATATCTATATAGAGAAATAGGAATTTCTGTGCCTATCCTGAAAGACACTTATTTGTTATTGTATAAGGATGATATAATTAAAAATTAGAAGTAGAATCTCAACTGGTGTATGTGGAATTACAATCTCAGTTGAATGCACAGTCATGCTGGGTCTCTTATGTGAAGGTTGGGAGATGGATTAGGAATGAATATGACTCTTAGATTTGGAATGGCAGTGATTACACATTTGATAAAATTACAGCCCATTATTGATTGTCTCTGAAACTTGGAAACCCCCTCCAAGTGAATAACCTTTGAGCAGTATATCTGATCAATTACTGTGAGTATTTGAATATATCTATGCACAGATTCATGGGTAGCACCAAAATTTTGCCCATATGGCAGGAACTTGTAAGCACCAGAGTCAGATGACTGGTGTTAAGGAGTTTTAGGGAAATATTATGCGGAGAATTTCTGAGAATAAGAATAAGGCTATTTGTAGGCCAGAGGAAGGCTTAGCAAAAGATTCCCTATAGATGGATTTTAGTAACTGGGAGGACCAAGTGATGTACTTTGTGGATGTCAAGTTCTTTCTCAAACCATCTTAATGCTTTCTCAGTGGGCACATGAACAAATTGACCATGGTGTTGGGAATGGAATTATAAAAAGGCAATAATATAAACTTTTCTGTCTCTCATGTTAGTGTATTTCTGGCTATTGCTTCCCTGAACACTGCCACTGTTGAGTCCCCAATCTGCCACAGACAGAGGGCCATGCTAAACCCAAACAGAATTTCATTCTCTGACAGGAGGCAAGTCTCCTGGATTAATGGAAGCATCGGTAATATTCAACTTTGTGGATTATGAAGGAAACAATAATTTGTCCTCTCTGATAGGCACTTATTTGAGGTGTGGGTTTGCCTTCACAGACCACCATGTTTCTTCTGTACTTCTCCCATAACGGCCTGCTTATTCTCATGATATCCATACAATACAGGAACTTTATGTTGCCAAAAATAAAAAGTAAGGCAAAGTGCTTTTTGAACACATAGCTAATGGGTCTTTTTTGTTTGTTTGTTTGTTTATTTATTTATTTTGAGAGAGAGAGACAAAGAGAAAGTGAGAGGGGAGGGGAAGAAAGAGAGGGAGAGAGAATCCAAAGTAGGCTCCATGCTATCAGCGTGGAGCCCAGTGTAGTGCTCAAACAGACGGTGAGACCATGACCTGATCCCAAACTAAGGGTTGGTCACTTTCCAGACTGAGATAACCAGGCAACCCATAACTCACTGTACTAAATAAAACCAGCCAATTACCCATGTGGCTGGTTTGAGGGAATGTGGGATGGCCTATTAAAAACATAGTCATGAATGAGCTGGGAAATGACACCTTTCTAATCTATAATACTGTCATACAGGATATATTCTGAACCATGAACAGATATATGATGCCTTTTCTCTAATGATGGATATACATTAGACCAAGAGCCAAGGGGTTAAAATAAGATTAGCCCTACTCAGTATTACTGAGAATTATTATAGAATGGTAGTTAATGCTATGCTTTACACGGAATCTGGTACAAAACTGCTTGAGTTTGAATCCCAGTTTGACCACCTAATAACTGTGTGCTCTTACAAATTACTTAATATTTCTTTGTCTTAGTTTTCTAATGTGTAAACGGCGATAAGAATAGTACTATGGGTTAAATAAATCAATATATGTAATTCACGTTGGAGAGTGTCCAACACATAGTAATACTATAGAAGTGTTGGCTATTACTATTACCCAAATGAACCTAGTCACAAATTTGAGCTTCCTGTCTTCCTGGTGTGAGGCTCTCCCAGATAAAAACTTTAATACACAATAGGAGAATGTTTCCACTAGAGATACAACAAGGGTTTCATTGAAATAGAAGCTGACATTACCAGTAACCATTTTGGGCTCCTCATATCATGGCACCCATAGGCAATAACTGGGATTACTGTTGCTTAGAGTAATTGATGCTGGCTATCAAGGGGAAAATATGTTTCTGCTCTACAGTGGAGCAGGGAAGAATGTGTCTGGAAACCAAAAAGTCATTTGGGGTGCTGTCATAGTTAAGGTATTGAAGACATGAGCAACCTAATTCAGGCAGGAGCATAGGGAGTTCAGGTCCATTAGAAATAAAGGTTTGGATTACCCTACAGAGATATAAACCCCAATCCATTGAAGTGCCAGCTGTGGGCAATGGGAACACAAAATGGAGAGTGGAAGGATAACGTTACAAATATCAACTGTAGCCTCATGAACAGCTAGTGAAACAAGGGCAGGGTTGGCCTTGTGTTCTTTTCCCCCAATTTTCTTTCCATTTCTGTTTTATACAGACAGTGGTGGTGGCAGCAAATTCTGTGATTTACTCCAAGTTTTGCAGTCTATCAAAATATGCTTGTGGTTAAAGTTGAAGAGAAATCAAGATGGTGCTGAAATAGAGGCAATGAATGCTCAGTGGTTACAAATCACTGAGCATTGTTTGTGGGAGCAGCAAGAATGACCTGCAGGCAAGATCTATACCCCACATCAGAGGAAAGACCAGGACAGACATTGGATAGAACTTAGTGCAGTTCCTTATAGGCTATTCGAGACCAAATGTCTAGACCCTTGACAAATGTGTTCTGATGTTTTGGGAAACACCCTACAACCCCACACTGAACAATCCATCCTGGTGATATAGGGTGAGCTGACCCTTGCAAAGGGAGGCTGATGCAGAGCTAGACAGAAAGGAGGGCTGGAGGAACCTTAGGGCAGGGATGGAGTCTGTGAGCTCTGAACTTAATAACACCTAATAGCACTTGTAAGTCAATCTGTCATTTTGGAACCTTCAATAAACTATTGTGGAGTGTTGTAGCCCATTCTCTGTGGTGCTACTATGAATTAAGAAGGAAAGCTTGTCTCACATTTGAGCTGGAGGCCAAATTGAGGCTGATAGCACAGATTGCCAGCTCAGGAAAACACTTTTCAAATGAGTGATGGTATGGTAATTGGAGGTAGGGACTGCTACTGGGAGGCAAAGGGAGGAGGCAAGAAGGGAAATTCCTAAAGGAACTCTAACCACGCATCCATGGGAGGGTCTCTGAAAACTCAGAGATCAGGGATATTTTGTTGGGGCATCAAGCTAATGGAAACTTGAGCACAATACTTAATGGCAGCAAGTGCCATAGTTACAGGCCTGGGAAGGCAGAAGAACATTTTGGCTTTGTATTAGTGTTTCCTATTTAATTCTTACAAAGACTCAGAGAGGCAATATTTATCATACTCTACAGGTAAAGATATTGATGTTCATAAAAGGTGATTTTCCCAAAGTCACAAAGCTAGGAAGTAGTGGAGTCAGGATTTGAATTACAGTTTTCTTGACCTCAATGCTAGGAAATCTTACCAGTTGAAGTAATTTAACACTTATATTTCTCATCACTATTTTTGTTGGTAATTGGCCACTTGAGACTGTTTTAGATAGCGTGCTAATTAAAAAAAAAAACTACTTTAACACCTTGGTTCTCCAAGTTTGCCATACACTGAATTTCCTGAGGAGCACACAAAAAAAATAGTGATGCCTGGATCTCACCCCAGGAGATTTTGATTTAATTGGTATAGAGTGCAGCCAGGACACTGGAATTTTAAGAGGCTTCCCAGGTGATTGTCAAATGTGGCAAGTTTTGAGAACTAATGCATTTACGTGTTGGTGGAGAGAACAGTAACAGCATTTCTTTTCAATAAATTTTTTTCTGACTGAACATGATGGCCAGGCTGCCTGGAGAAATGGTCCAAACTGGCTCAAAAAATGAGGGTGGTCCTATTTGAATGATTTCTTATTAATATAATCACTAAACGATCAGAAGAAATAGTACTTGACACATGGTGGGTGTTGCATAAGAGATGTTGGTTGAGCAACATAACCAATGGTGGTAGAAGTTTTTAACAGGTGTACCTTGATAGAGAAATAAACATGAATCCAGTCAGAGAACAGAGGGTAGGAATGAGGACTCCAGACTTAGGAATCAGGTTGCCTAAGTTCAGATCTGGCTTCTTCCACTCATTAGCTCTGTAAACTTGGGCAGATTTTTTCACCTCATGGGCTCAAATGCTCTCATCCGTAAAATGGAGGTAATAAAAGTACTACTTCCTGATGAGGTAATAGTATTTACTCCCTAACATTGTTGTGAAACTAAAAGAGGCAAGGGCTTAGGAGAGACTAAGGAGCATACAGTAGGCAGCACATCTGTACTTACTTCATTTCACTTCTTTATACGTGAAACATTTTGGCAGCTTTGTTTCTATAAGGATTTAAAATTTTCCAGTTTTACCTTCACTGCTCATTTTATTTTCATTTGATTCTATCATGCATACGATCATATCTGTGAAAAATCTTGCTAAGTACATATGCATTTAGTAAAGTTCTTACCAACCTCGCCCACTTCAAACATTTGAATCTGAAATCTTAAATGACACATTTATTATCATGCAATAACAGATAATCTCTGAAAATGATTTTTCTCACTTCATGTTCTAAATTGTAATCTCTCTTGTTTTATAGTTTGTAAAGTAATCCAAACTTCTTCCCACTGATGAAGTATCAAGAAATTTTGATTTCTTGATCATCCATCAAAAAGTGTGAGACATAACAAAACACTGCAAACCACTTATACATGCAAAAAATATAAGACAAGTTTTAAAGAAAAGAAAAAAAGCTGAAACTTCCAATATTTTCTTTTCTTCTAATAATATGAATGGAGAAAAAAACAAAACATCAACAAAGAAAGTTAAAAAAAAAACTCAGATTCTAATTATCAAGGGATGTCTGAGAAGATTCTATGAATACAATATATATGGGGTGCCTAATATAGATTTAAATATCATTTGCTCTGGTTCTCATACCCAACTCACAGCCTCCTGAAAATATTAACTTTGGTTCTTTTAAACCAAGAATCTCAGTGTCAGAATTATCTCTTAAAGATTTCACATACCTACTGAACAGAATCTAAAATTTTGATGACTGCAACTCTGTGTCCCTTATCCCAATAAACACAAAGTTTTGTTTACACCAGTATGCAAGTTGAATATTAAACACAAATTGGAAAATATGTATTTGTTGATTCTGAATGAGCCCAGAATTCATAATCTTATATTTATTTCTTATGTGAAGCAAAATATATTCTTTGAGTAATAAACTGGTATAACTACACATCATCTTACATGGAATCATTTTAGGAATGGGTAAAAAAAGAAGAAAGAAACTCCTGCCATTGACATTATTGATATGTTCATTAAAATTCAGCATGATTACGTTTGGGTAGAATTAAAAAAAAATTTTAATGCTTACTTTTATTTTTGAGAGAGAGAGAGACAGAGACAGAGCTGGGGAGGGGCAGAAAGAGAGAGGGAGACATAAATCTGAAACAGTCTCCAGGTCTGAGGTGTCAGTGCAGAGCCCAATGCAGGGTTTGAATTCAGAGACTACAAGATCATGACTTGAGCCAAAGTCAGAAGCTTAACTGAGCCACCCAGGCAGACCTTGGGTAGACTCTTTAAAATTACATCACTTACAGCAATTATTTTTAGCCACTTTTTTTTACCCTAGTGTTAAGGTATCTCAAAGCATTTTCAATGAATGGAAACCACTAGTTTCAATGATGAGAATAAAGACTTCTAACTTCCTAGAAAATACAAAAAAGTGTATTATTACTATTTTTAATCAAAGACTATAAAGATTCAAAGGAACACTATTCGTAGTCATAGATATACTATGAGACCTGATGGTAACATTACAGAAATTAAATTCCAGATTGTGATGTCCTCATAAGAAGAATGACAATATTTCAGCATGGCAACTTCTGAAAAATGTTGGACTTTGGTAAAGCAGGAGAATTTATCTGCCCATTCATCCATTTGAAAATTTAGCACTTTCAACCACGTGAAAGGATTTCATGGATTTGTATAGTTTAATTATTACCTGTGTGCTCAAACCGGTTTAAAGGTTTAAATTCAGCAGCAGCAGCAGCAGCATCACTGTTATTATAATCTCGGGGATTTTTAGGTAATTTGTTTAGCTTTAGAATCTGAAACAATTTGTTTGAGATTACTGTCATAGACTCTGGGTCTAGAGTTCTTTCTTGTCTAGCAAGAAAGCGGGACGCAGGTTTAAAATGCGAGAGATGGCTAATGTCCGGGAGAACACAAGAGCCCCGATTAAGGGTCCTTGCTCCATTTTTATTAGATGTGCACAAAGAGACAATGAAACTGTGAACATTAACTCGTGGATGTGAGGGAAAGGGTGTTTGGAAGATACACGGGGTTGGGGGTTTGGGTTAAAACAAAACAAAATCCTGGCTCGCTTAGAAGGTTGTTTACAGCAGATGTGAGGCACCACCTCTGTTTACCTATACTGGCCTAGGGGAAAAGAAAGATAGAGCAAGCTACCTTGGAGTCAACAGGCACCTTTCTTTTGCTAATTAGCTCAGCTCTGGGCAAATTTGCCCTGCAGCAGTCTCTGGCCCTATTTACCTGTTTACCTAATTTAGTCCATCCTTCCGGTGACAGCAGCTTTCTGCTATTGTACTAAATTGGGGGGGGGGCATTATCTGCCCTGAATACCTAATCTTGTTTACCTCATATACCTTTGTTCTATATTGGGGCCTTTGCCCCACCCTCTTTATACCTATTTACCAATCTTGTTTACACAAACTTTGGTGTGAACATCCCATGGCTTTCTAATTCTTTAAGCCTTGTTAACCCATTGGTGCAAGCCCAGGGAATTTCTAAGCTTGTTCCCCACAGATAACTCCATGGCAAAAGCATTGAAGAGACAAATGGTGTAAGAGGGTAGAAATAGGAAAGACTTCCACCTCCCTCTCCAGTTCTAAACCTGGTTATAGGAAACACGATACAAGAAAATAGTTTTTATCACGTAACTTTGGTAATTGAGAAATGACATTACAACCTTTATTTTCTATTGATTTTTCTATTGAAGTATAATTTACATCAAGGTTGATGAGTTTTGACAAATAGATACCACTATTTACCCCACATGTATTTTAAACTATAGATTTTCTTTACTCTAGGTTCTTTTTCTTTTTTTTTATTTTATTTTATTTATTTTTTTTTCAACGTTTATTTATTTTTGGGACAGAGAGAGACAGAGCATGAACGGGGGAGGGGCAGAGAGAGAGGGAGACACAGAATCGGAAACAGGCTCCAGGCTCTGAGCCATCAGCCCAGAGCCCCACGCGGGGCTCGAACTCCCGGACCGCGAGATCGTGACCTGGCTGAAGTCGGTCGCTCAACCGACTGCGCCACCCAGGCGCCCCTCTAGGTTCTTTTTCTAGCCATTCTTCACACTTGGTCCACAAGAAGGCAACAACTATTTGGGGATTTTGCATCACAGTTTTGCTCTTGCCTATGGCAGAACTTCACATGAATTAGTTTTACTTGATGGAATGTCTGTAACATACTCCATGGTATTTTGTATTTCAGTGGCTCTTTCAAATGGTCTAGTACTATTGCAGCATGCAAACATACCATGATTTCTTTATCCATTTTTCTGCTGGTAGACATTTGGGGATTTTATTATTCAAGC
This sequence comes from Prionailurus bengalensis, assembly GCF_016509475.1. Taxonomy (NCBI): domain Eukaryota; kingdom Metazoa; phylum Chordata; class Mammalia; order Carnivora; family Felidae; genus Prionailurus; species Prionailurus bengalensis. Next base: position 56,014,980 of record NC_057344.1, read on the forward strand.
TGCTGTTAAAAACATGCTAATATAAGTGTTTCTCTTTTTTTTTCCCCTTGGAAATAATTTTTTACTTCTTTTGATAAATATCTAGAAGTGCATTTTCCGGGTCATCGGGGTAGACACGTTTAACTTCTTTTTTTTTTTTTTTTTTAACGTTTATTTATTTTTGAGACAGGGAGAGACACAGCAAGAACAGGGGAGGGGCAGAGAGAGAGAGAGGGAGACACAGAATCTGAAGCAGGCTCCAGGCTCTGAGCGGTCAGCACAGAGCCCGACGAGGGGCTCGAACTCACGGACCACGAGATCATGACCTGAGCTGAAGTGGGCCGCTTAACCGACTGAGCCACCCAGGCGCGCCCCACGTTTAACTTCTTTTTAAAAACCTGCTAGATTCTTTTTGTAAATGTGGTTATACCATTTTACCAGCAATGTGGGAGGTTGCCAGTTGCTTCAAATTATTAACTGTCAACAATTAATATTGTAAATCTTTTAAATTTTGGCTATACTAATACTAGTTTTGTTCTTATACTATTTTAATACTTTAATTTTGGCTGTTCTAATACTGTTCTGGTACTGTTCTATTATATAGTGGAATCTCATCATTTTAATTTGCAATTTCATGATGGCTAATGGTATTATACAATTTTTCATATGTTGATTGATCATCTGTATGCATTCCTTGTGAAGTTTTTATTCAAGCCTTTACTCAATTATCTTATTATTCTGTCCAAATATTTTACCTCTTTTTGTTAGTGAGTTGAAGGAATCCTTTATATTTTAAGAATGAAAGTCTTTAGTCAGTTATAGGTATTATAAACATTTTCTCTCGGTTTGTACCTTACATATTTACTTTCTTAATGATAGTTCCTGACGAATAGGCATTTTTAATTTTGATGAAACTCAACTTACCAATTTTTTTCTCTCTTGGTTAGTTCTTCTATGTCATGTCTAAATGTATTTGTTAACCTCAAGGTCTTCTATACTTTCTTTTAAAAGATTTATAGTTTTACCTTATGAGAAAACTAGTATAATTCGTTTCACTTGAAAGATGAAGGAACTGAGGCATATAATGATCAAACCACTTGCCCAAACTTTCACATTACTTGAACCAGGACTTGAACTCATGCAATTTTTACTTATCACCACTAGCTAGACTGCCATGATTATGCTATATCAGGGAAAATGTAACCAAGGGTCACATACTCTTTTTGACTTTTGAATAATTTTTCAAGGAGCATCTATTACTATATTCTTTTTCTTATTTTTTTATTAAAATTTTTTTTACATTTATTTATTTTTGACAGACAGAGAGAGATGGAGCACAAGTGGGGCAGGGGCAGAGATAATGAGACACAGAATCTGAGACAGGCTCCAGGCTCTGAGCTGTAAGCACAGAGCTCAATGCAGCTCTTGAACTCACAAACTGCAAGATCATGACCTGAGCCAAAGTCAGACACCCAACTGACTGAGCCACCTAGGCGCCCCGACTATATTCTTGTACACTTATGTTCTATGGAGGACAGTTTAGGGGAAAGTATGCTCAAGAAATATTCAGTAACCAAATTAAAACTCTGTAATAAAAACAGAAATTTGACATTCTACTTCCTAATAGTCTTGTCCAATGGCCTAGTATTTTGGAAATATGCTAGGGTGTTCTATAGAACTTATAGATTTCTGTGTGTTTTCAGGGACAAGAAGGGTATACTCTTTATTGTTCATATTTTCTTCTTAAATCATTGTTTATCTATTTATCAGCAAGGTGACTCCCTGATGCCCTGAATCTGGCTGGCATTACTCATCCTAAGAAGTGGTATTTATCTATTGCTGTGGGTACAATACAGAAAACTGTGGAGGAGAGTTGTAGCAGTAGTTGACTTCATTTGTCCCTGCATTTCTCCTGAGCTCTTCTGCAGTATAGGGGTGCCAAATAAAGATACAGAATGCCCCATTAGAACTGAATTTCAAATAAATGAACATGTATTTTCCATGCAATATTTGGGATGTACTTACACTAAAACAGAATTGCGTATCTGAGATTCAAATTTAACTGGGTGTCCTGTATATTTATTTGTTAAACTGAGCACCCTTAGTTAGGTGGCTAAATGTGTGCCTGGTTTATGGGGAGAGAGGCTTCTCTTATTTAACCCAAGACCTCTGTGTCTTTAATATGGATGTGTCATGGCATCAGATCTCCTCTCTGCTGGAGGGTGATTACCAGTGGTGTAAGTTCTATAACCCAATGAGAAAGAAAAAATTGTACCTAGGAGAATAACAGTGAATTCATAAAAATATTCGAAGGTGTTCTAAAGATATTTTGCACTCAAGTCTACTAGGAATGGTAAAGTGCCCTATTATGCTGTATTATTATTACAACTACCAGGAACAAGGAGTAGAATGGAAGATGAAAATAACAAAATCTTCTACATTAAAGCACATTTAAGTGTAAAATCATGGGATGAAACTTAATTAAATGCCAGAAGGTATACTAACATAATGTTGAGTTTGCAAATTTAAATACACAAACGGAAGGCAATCTAGACACTAAAAGTTCCCTAGCAACATTAACTCACCCACATCATATATCGTGCATAATAAAGTTAACATTTAGCAACTAGAAATGTCATTCATAACACAAAATATGTGCAACTCAAGATCATTAACATTTTCCAAATTTTTATACTATTTCAAAGGTTCAATACTCTCATTACACTAATGTGGGGAGAATTACTCAGTCTTAGAGTTAAAAATTCTTTTAAAACATATTTGTTGGGGCGCCTGGGTGGCGCAGTCGGTTAAGTGTCCGACTTCAGCCAGGTCACGATCTCGCGGTCTGTGAGTTCGAGCCCCGCGTCAGGCTCTGGGCTGATGGCTCGGAGCCTGGAGCCTGTTTCCGATTCTGTGTCTCCCTCTCTCTCTGCCCCTCCCCCGTTCATGCTCTGTCTCTCTCTGTCCCAAAAATAAATAAACGTTGAAAAAAAAATTAAAAAAAACATATTTGTTTATCTCACAGTCTTTCATTAAAGTCATAATCAACTTGGGCTATATTTTGTTTCAGTAACACAGAAAAAAACCTTTTTTTTACCCTTAGAGAATGTTAATTACAGTGTAAATCTTCAATGATCACTTTCTAAAATTATTTCAGACTTGCTGTTTATAGTTATTCTGAAAAATACATCACTGTTTATTACTCTAGTATTCTAATATTTTAATAAAAACTGGATGGGGAGGGCTTATAGCATGGTAAGCCTCACTATGTCTCTTAGTATGTGACCACAGGTAAGTTACTTCTTCTCTCTGTGCCTCAGTGTTTTCATTTGTAGAGTTGAGATAATAAGAGCACTTGCCTCATAGGGGTGCCATGAGAATTAAATCAGTTAATATCTGTAAAATCTTAGAGTAATGAATGGCACATCATAAAGAGTTGGCTAAAAATTCTTAGTGTTCACAAATAGCAAGATTCAAGATGTACAAGTACAAGGAGATTTTATATCACCTTTTCTTAGACTCCTATGATTAGAATATTAGAACACCTGAAACAATTTTAGTGAGTTTACAATATTTCATATTTAAAACCGTCATGTTAAGTTTATAGAATTAAAAAAAAAAATCCCTTAGGAGTTTTGCTTATGGGTAATCAAGTGGGAAAACTTATTCAAACATATTAGTAATCACTGAAATAAAAATCAACATGAAAATTATATTTTATTTTTACAACTAAAAAAATAACTAAACTGAATAAGATTGGGAATACCAAGTGCTGGTGAGGGTCTGGAGCATGCAGAATTATCAAACATTGCTGGTGTGAATGTAGATCACTACAACCATATAGAACAACTATTTGGCATCCATTGCCTACTAAATTTGACACATGTATATCCTATAATTTAGCAATTCCAGAAATGCATGTGCTTGTGAACCAAAAGAAATTACAGGGTGATCATAGTAGCAGTATTCATAATAGCCAAGAACTGGAAACCACCCAAATATCTGTCAACAGCAGAACAAATTGATTAAATCATGGAATATTCATACAATGGATTACTCTAGAGCAATGAGAATTAAAGCATTACAGCTGCCCTCAACGATATGGATGATTCTTACAAACAATGTTTAGTAAAAGATGTAACAAAATAACACATGCAGTATGATTCCAATTATATAAAGCAGAATATCGGGAAATTTGGCCTATGGTATTATAAATGACACTAATTCTTTCCTCTTAGGTAAGGCTTCTGGTGAGTTGCTAATGTTCTGTCTCTTTTCCTGGGTGCTGATTACCTCATGACAATTCATTGTCAAATGAAGATGGCCAAATCATCCTTCTGTATATGTTACACTTCAGTTAAAATAAGTAAAATAAAACTCAGAAAAGGATTTTGATTTGAGAAGAAATAAAAAGCTTTATGATTTGTATTGCCCACGTTTCTAGTTCCCTAGAGGACCTTTTAGAAACTAATGTCTACTTACAAAAGAAAAGAGTAAGCCTAATCCACAAATTACCATACCAATTTGCCAAAATAGTTTGTTAGGATTGGAAGAAATATATGCAGTGCTTCAATGAGAAATACAGCAATGAGGTCAACCTAATCCCAAATAGTTTCTGGTCTTAGAATGATTCAAGCGTTAATGAGAATAGAGAGCCGAGAATTCGAATTGGGAAGTGATGAACTTAACAATGTGCTTATTGGAAGCAATGGCTGAAGGAACAGGGCAAGGCTAATGTTGAGCAAGATGATGAGCTCGAGCTTATCTTTGGGATATAAAACTAAGGCTAAAGCAAAATTTCTAAGGATATCTGAGATGTCTGTTGCAAACTCTTCCATATTAGGTATATTCTGTTTAATATTACATTATGTAATCAGTAAAATATTGTTAATATAAGCATTTAATTTGTGCTAGTGATCAATAATAATTACTGAATTTTTGTAGTTCAGAATACAATTAGGAAATGTATGAACATGATATTAATGAGTTCAGATGTTGAGGCAAATTGAACCCCTCATTTTAAGGGGGCAGAATCTCTCCTTAGGAAAATATAAAATTAGTTTAACAAATGAAGAATCTACATATTTTAGGATCCCAAGAGACTTTTGTGAACAACTGGTAGCTAAAATGAGGCAGAAACAGATACAAGCTCTTAAACTAGGGTACTGGAAATAATTCACCACAGTTAAGGAATCCCAAGATGGGCTTGGCCTGAGAAGGTCCAGAGAGCAGGGTTCTGTTTCAAGTGAAGTTGCTCAAATCAATCTAAACTATGTCCCTATAGCTAAGAGTCCAGTGCCTAGAAGCAAAATATTAATTCACACCCAAATGAAAACACTAGTTTGAACCATATAAAACTACTTTTATTATAGGTCAAAATAGCTAAATATTGGCAATTTCATATGATTTAACCTTATATATATATTTATATTATATATATTTATATATTTCATATATATTTAACCTGATACACACACACACACACACACACACACACACACACACAAACACACAATAATGGTTAACAACATAAAAGGATCAGAGATCAAATGCTGAATACAGATGATGGCGGTCCACTCTTTGTAGACTGCTCTGATGACAGACAACACATGGGGGTACAAAACACACTTGCCCCACCTATTTTGCCAGTGTTGTAAGTTTCATTGAACCAAAGATAATAAAGCATTAAGGAAGACTGTTCTTAATGACTTAAGGGCATCTGAAAGTTACAACGATATTTCCCTTACCATGCTTGTGATTGGTAACTCTCTGGGAAAACCAATACAGTTTTTTGGTTTTTGGTTTTTTACCTTTTAAAGATTGATTTTTGAGATCAATCCTGACACAGAAGTTTTTGAGAAAGGGGTGCCTTATACATTTAGAAATGCAACTCATGTATGAGCTCGTACACACAGAAGGTGGATGTGGTTTGATTCTGAAACCACATGACTTATTTTGTCATTCAATATCTGTCATTAAACAAACAAAATAATCATGAAACTGGGCTTCATTATTCTCAGCAATAGAAACATAAATGTCTACTGGAATAGACACTGTATAATAGAAAACCTTCAGTATTGACTTCTTTTTTTCTTGACAATTTAAAGAATATTTCTAGCTTTAAGACAAAAAAAAGGTACATTTGCTTTGTCAACTCCAAAGCCATTGTTCTTTTAATAACAAGAATCTTGGCTTATGGAACTGAATTATTTAGCTACAGAAATTCTTAATAACATAATTTCAGATACAAAAAGAGATTCTTTGAATCTCTAGCTCACAAAATTACAGTTTGTTTAAAATGCATGAAAGATGTAACTGGGCATTGGTGACCATTTTCATTAAATGAACTGTGACTTTACTGAGAAAAAAACTTTTGAGTTCCCAAGGGCTAGATTATTCAATGGAAATATATTTCTACTAGAATATCATAATTAAAAATAGCTAGACTACATTGGTAAAATTCATGCTGGTGCACAACTCATTTTTTCAATAATCATTTATCTCTTTAGAAAAAGTATTTACATAGTGAGATAATTTAATATAGGTTATAAGACTCCCTTATTTCAGTTTTCATTTCTATTTATACTCCTGATTTATCAGTAGCTTATGTTAAACTCTTAAACACATTTGAATTTCTCCTTACATTCGTGCATGGGTTGGACTATCTTAAATTATGCACAAAGCAGCTTCACTGTTCACCTTGTAGATATCAACATCATTAACATCTTAGTGTAGTTATTTGAAAATCTTTAGCTCTGTAGCTTTTTTTTTTTACATGATATCAAATGTTGGAAGAAAGAGTTTGTACCCCGAGTTCAGCAGAAGCTGGTTCCTGTTGGCATTACATCCTCCCTAACAATAGCATTCCTGCTACTGAATTACTGTTAAGCAGTGAGGTTGTCACTATATCCTATGAAGGCATCACAAACACTGACAAAAATGGAAACACAGACCTAATGATCACATTATCCATGCTTTTTTTTAAAAAAAAAAATTAATTTGGCATTTAATTTTTAGGCTGTGAAAATAAATAACATTTGAGACATAAAGATCAAATGGACAGCAAGGAAGGGCACCTGGGTGGCTCAGTCAGTTAAGCATCCGACTTCGGCTCAGTGTCATGATCTTGAGGTGAGTTTGAGCTCTGCGTCCAGCTCTGTGATGACAGCTCAGAGCCTGGAGACTGCTTAAGATTCTGTGTCTCCCTCTCTCTCTCTCTCTCTCTGCCCCTCCCCTGCTCACACTCTAACTCTCAAAAATAAATAAACATTGAAAAATTTTTTTAAAATGTAAAAAACAAATGGACAGCAAGGAAAAGTTCTTGATCTTAAAATCTTGGTTAATATCAATATGTAACTTCCTTCTTTGAAACAAAATAAATTTAAAAATGTAAGCTCTTTTTATTATTTAAACAACCAAAGGTTCTACTTTTACCACTATATGAATTTCCAAAGACTTTTTTAAAAAACAAAGTATGTTACTTTGAAATTGTATCAAAATGTTTACATCTATGTAATAAATGAGGTGAATTCAATTTGGCATATACAAAAAATCAATTAGTTCTCTATATCATATTATTTAAAGAAGAAAGTCAAAAGGACTTAGGATCTTTATAAAAGTTATAGAAAGTATTAGAAGAAAATAAAGGAGAAAAGAAAATTTTAGAATCTTAAGTAGAGAAAGTCTTCTTAAGCAAGAACCAAAAACCAGACACCATAAATCCTTGCTAGTTCAAATGTGGACTGTAGACCAGTGGCATGCACATCTCCTGGGAGCTTATTAGAAATGTTGAGTCTCAGGCTTCATCCTAGGATCTGTGCTTTATAACAAAATCCCCAAGTGATTTGTATGCACAGTAAGCAGTTCTTCTCAACCCTGTCTGTACACCTTATCATCACCTGGGGGAATATGCTACAATGTCACACAATCAATTGGACCTGAATTTGTGTGTGTGTGTGTGTGTGTGTGTGTGTGCGCGCGCGCGCGCGTGTGTGGTGAGGGGGGTCCAGGCTGCACTCTTTTTATAAAGGCTGCTCCATGAACTTAATCTGTAGCATGAATTGAGGACCACTATTCTTGAGAAAAATGAGTAAGTAACTCTATGATGCTTGAACAACGTTAAAAATGCAAAGGTAGATTCAGAGAAAATATTTGCATCTTAGATGTAGCATACAGCTAACTTTCCTAAAATGTAAAGGGGCCTTTCAAATTAATGATGAAAAGATTTACAACACAATCAACATAAGTCACTGACCATATTCTGAACCTTCACAGAAGAGTAAAAACAAATCCCCAACAATCTTCTAACAGATGCTCAACCTTACTTATTTATACTTATTTAAAGTATAACTTTAAATAATAGTGACATACTACATCCTTATATGACTGGCTAAAATTAAAAGAATTGAGGGGTTCCTGGGTGGCTCAGTCGGTTAAGCCTCCAACTTTGGCTCAGGTCATGATCTTGAGGTTCATGAGTTTGAGCCCCAGGGTCGGGCTCTGTGCTGACAGCTTGAAGCCTGGAGCTTGCTTCAGATTCTGTGTCTCTTTCTGTCTTTCTGCCCCTCTCCTGCTCTCTCTCTCTCTATCTCCCTCTTTCTCTCTCTCAAAAAGAAATAAACATTAAAAAAATTGATGACATTCTTTGTTGGGAAGGGTGCGAGAAAGTGAGAACTATCAATGGGAGTATAATTAGTATTTCTGTTTTTGAGGGCAAATGGACAATGCCTATCAAAATTATAAATGCACAGATAATTTGTAGCAACAATTTCACCTCTTGGAATATTTATTATAAGGAATATTCATACAGCTGCACAAATATATATACATATGTATTATGAACAAAATTTTTAAGCAAACTACACATTGATCACTCCTTGAATGTTAACAATGGCAAAACTTCACTGAAGGAAACTATTCAATAGGTAGGGAATGTGGTAAGTCTGTGTTACCGACAGAAGAGAATCCTTCTGATAAATTGTTGAGTTAAAAGAGCAATTTATAGATTTTTGCTTCTTTTCTATATACTTTTTGTTTAAAAATGTTATCCATAAATGAAAGGCCTGGCAGAAGGCCCACCAAACTCTTTAAAATCAGTGTCATTTAGGGTGGATGATAAGATGGTGAGGCCGAGTGCCTATGTTTTTAGTAATTACTCTATGGGATTTCTTTCTTTTCTTTCTTTTTTTCTAAACTGCATGCAATACTTTTGTACTTAAAAACACATCTATAATGCTGCTTAAAAAGTTAATGACTCACAATTAGTCTGTATGCATTACTGTAAACACAGTATGCATCGTTGTGTTACCTAAGGTAACACAAGTGAAATTAGGTCACAAGAAATATGTTAGGCAATAGAATGTCTCCTAGAGAGACTCAGGCTAGGAAGTTCAAACTGCATTACAGCACAATGAGGTAAGGGTAGTGGAAAAATCTGGGATACCAAAATCATGTAAGTAACCTCCTGTATGCTCCTTACCAGTTCTGCAATCTGCTGCCTACATACCCACTTAATAAGAGTACAAAAATTAGACACTGGGGGTTTAGGCAGGGAATTGACCACAGAGAGGCAGAAAGAAACTTTCTGACTCAATGTAAATATTCTAGATCTTGATTTTGATGATGGTTCCATGACTGTGAGCCCTTATCAAAGTTCAAAGAACTGTGTGCCAAAAAAGAGGGAATCACATTTCAATAAACTTGGCTTTAATAATAAAACATGTCAATAACAAACAAGGTAAAACATCTACCTCGAAGTCCCATATCTACTAAGTTGAAATGTCTTGAGAGGATAGAACATTAACATTTTATATTATAAAACTTTATCTTAAAATCAGCCTACATAAATCGTCATTATTTTTAACATTTATTAGAAAAATATATATCCAGGAAGATGCAGAGATCTTCAGATTTCTTTATTGTTCACAGATGCACCATTCTTTCTCACTTGTTCCTGGAAACACTTGGCAAACTAAGACTAAATGTAAACAGGACTATGAATAATATATGTTGTGCTGTTTTAAAAATCTGTTCTTCCACTATGTTAACTGGGCAGTATGAACTTAGTATGAGAAATTATAAATATGAAGGCAGGCACTGGATTTTGATTTTTGTTCATTTTTATAGAGACTGAATTTGCATTTTACTGGATAATGGAGTCTCAAGTATAACTAAAATGTAATTTAAACTTCAGATTACTCCAATGTTTATATAACTGAAATTAAACCACATACCATGTACCAGGGACGTTAGCTTAAAACCATTTGTTAACACTGACAGTGCACATTTCTATGAAAATCTTGTTAATATAATTGTCCTTCCTTCATTCTCTTAAACAAAGAAGTGATTCTTCTTCCAATAGCTACATTTCATTATGTAAATGTTCAGTGACCTCCCCCAGAGTCACGTGTCACCTCAAGTGGTGAAGGTCTTGTGCTTGCAGATGTTATGTTTATGTTTTACTAAATTTATTGCTAAAATCAAAGTGTTGCATAAAAATAAAAATAAAATATTTCCCCAGGGAAGCAGTAAAGGAGAGGCATAATTCTTTTGCCCCTTCACTGACGTTGACATATTTCAAAATGAAAGCCCCCCCACACACAAAATTAGCTTATAGAGGTTCCTAATTATTTGATAGGATTAATTTTATTTAGGATCCTCACATTCTCAATAGATTAATACACTAGCCATTTTTCCTAGGGCAGACACACAAAGTCATCATTTCCAATGCAATAGAACAAGCCCCACCCAAGAGGCTGTTAAGCCTGTATAACCTGCACTACACAGGAAGGTTTTACTGCTACAGCATCAAACCAATTTCAGAAGCAAGGCCACTTGAGAATGACAGATTAGCTTCTGGGAAGGTTGACTTAGCACAGTGGGGAGCTGGCTTAAACACTGAGAGGCAGAGCAGAAATACAGATTTATCTGAATGAAAAGTTATTTTTCTATCAGCATTGCGAAGGGGAGAAAAATCTACTGGGTCACAGCATTAACACCTGAAATTTTTATAGCTCGGTTTAATAAAAAATGTCATATAGAGATCAGATCACATCATTAAGCCTACAGAAAAAGACAGGGAAAGTATAAGTGAGATCATCTTCAGGATGAAATAAAAAATGATATAAAGGTAGCTGAGCTACTCATAAACTTTTTATATGGTGTGTCAAGCATAAAAAAGAAATCAATGAATCAATGCAAATATATATATGTATATATACGTATATATACATATATATGTATGTATACATATATACATATATATATGTGTATATATGCGCGCACACACACACACACACACATATATATATATATATATATATATATATATATATGTATATATACACCTTCCTTCTGATTGAATTTATAATTAAAATATTCACCCCTCCTTCAGATATTTATTCTTTGGTGAGGTATCTGTGGCCTATAGAGGATAACATAAGGACCAGTCTTTGAAGAGCAAGCTGGATTGAAGAGCAAGCTGGATTTGTTCAAGAAAATCTGCTCATAATAGATAAACATACAAAAGGGAGGCATCTTTACTATGGCATAATGAAAAATGCACACTGGCTCAGGAGTCAGCACATGACAGGTCTGGATTTGAGTTTTAGTTCTATCAGTATTGATACGGAGTCAAAACTTGAGTTCTGGTGCTGTTGTGAAGGCATTATGGCCAAGTACCCACCCAAAAAGCCTGCATCCCAAATGCTACTCATTCCTCCTATCCATCTGAGGCAACTGAATCCAAATGGAAAACATGTTAACAAAGTTGGCAAGAGCCAAATAAACCATCAATGTTCACTAATGGATGTTTTTCCTATAAAAGTTGAGTTGATACCTAGATTAGTCAAATTTGTAAAGACAGGAGGGGGAAATGGAGGGAGGGGGAAATGAGGAGTTAGTATTTAAGAAGTACGGTTTAAGTTTTGAAAGATGAAAAGAGTTCTAGAGATAGATGTGATGGCTGCACAACAATGTGAATGTATTTGATCCCACTGGATTGTGCATTTAAAAATGGTTAAGATGGTGAATTTTATGTTATGTTTATTTTAACACAATTAAAAATACAACAAAAAGAAAGTTTAGTTAAAAAGTCTATAAGGTCTTGTGTCCTAAACGAAACCTCCTATTTTCAACACACGTGGATCTAAGAGACTCAGTTTTGCAAAACAAATCTTGTTGCACTTAGTAAAGTAGTGACATATATAGGAAAAAATGGAAAAGAAGGAGATCTAGCTGAGATCTGTTCCTATAAGTCAGTCCTTGTCCAGCTTTACTGGACAAGGGGCCAGAAGGCAAGAAGAAACAATTGTGGGCAGTCTGGTAATCTTCAGGAAGAGGACATCTTGTTTTGTTAACATCGTAGCTGTCTAACTAGCACAGTTACTGGATCACTGGCAGACCACAATAACAAGTTGTATAATAATTAAGTGAATAAATGTGCCTTCTAGTAAAATACACTCTGCTAATGGCCTGTGATCTTACTAATTTGATCACATTAAAAACACTCCCTGTCCTGAAGGGAAATAGGGGAGTAAGTTATCTAATTTCTGTGAGACTCGGTACCATCATCCATAAAATGCAGACCTAACCCCTGCCTCTCAAGGTTGTGCCACATAAATGTGTGTATGTGGGTTTGTGTGTACATATGTATTTATATATATGCATATATTTAAAACATGTATTTAAAATAATGCCTTACTTAGCACATTGTATGTACTGAATAAGTAATATTATTTCTTCATTATTGTCATTGTAATAAGCTTATTTTAACCAACTTTCATATAGATCTTGTCTCATTTTGTTTAGCTTGTTATGAAAAAAGTTGGTCCTCTGCCACTCAATATCTGGTTTACAGCTATATCCCTGAGGTATCAACAATTTAAGGCCAAAGCTTTAATTACGAACCTGTCAGAGTTAATACAAGTCAATATATACATTGATTCATTGCTTTCTTCACTCATCCATCCACCAGCATTTTACCAAAGGCCTCCCATTGTTGGGCACATGCTAGGATCTAAAAAGGCCCTACTTTCCAGGTGTTTAAACTGAGGAGATAAACACAAAGGCAAATGACTGTGGTGAATGAAAAGGCAATGCTTTATGCTCTGGAATAAGGAGAAGGACAAAGTTTTAGAATGCTTTCCATTCCAGGCTTGTTTGGGATCTCATTGCACAGGCTGCAGAAATCCATACAAGGCTTTTGAGCTGGGATATAATAAAAATATAGTGGTTAATTAGGAAGATAAGTTATTTCCAAATGGAAGGTGAACTGGAGGGAGGAAAGTGGGAGATTTGAATTTCTATCTTCTAGCACAAAGTTAGTAGCACTGGGGTTCACTTACTTCCTCTCACATATCTTCACCTCTTTCCTTTAAAGTGCTAATGAACAGTGAGATCAATTGCACAATGGTGAACATAAGGCAATTTGTGAGCTTTGGATACTCTGAACTGTTCCAGCTATGTCATATTACCTAGTTGTGCCATAGTTACACTCCCAGTTGTACACTTCATAATGGCTGTGCTGCCCATTTAACACTTATTTCTTAGAACGAAAATTATTATAAATCACATTACCAATATGCAAGAATTTAAAAAATTATGCATCAGAGGGGTAAAGTATCGAAGACAGAAATGTTAAGTTCATCAAGTATATATCATATGCATCTTAATAGCAGAACATACAGGCATGCATAAATCTCTAGTCTCCCTCTGTGACTATACATTTACTGATATAAATGTTGGGAAAAATCTGGAGTACTTTTGTATAAGTATAATTCATGATTCAGTGAGCATAAATCAAAATCTCAGAAATGCAAAAATATCTAGAATCCCTTGAGTAGTATGAAACAGATGGCTAGTTAGATTTCACAAGTTTCTATGTATATGTGATTGGGATTTTATTTCTTCACACATACAATCCCACAGTTATGCCTTACCTCCATACTATACATATTGTAGAGCTAAAATGTTTGAAGAGTTATTATATATCATTTATTATTTATATATATGTATATATGTATGTATACATATTATATATATAATATACATATATATGAGAGAGAGAGAGAAGAAAACTATAAATTGCTCCTTTATTTATTTTTTAAATGTTTATTTATTCTTGAGAGAGAGAGTGCAAGCAGGGGAGGTGCAGTCAGAGGGGAGGGACAGAGGATCCAAAGCGGGCTCTGTGCTGATAGCAGAGAGCCCGATGTGAGGCTTGACCTCATGAACCATGAGATCATGACCTGCACTGAAGCCAGATGCTTAACCAACTGAGCCACCCATGTGCCCCCATAAATTACTCTCTTATCCTACACGTGAATTCAAATGTTCTTCCCCAAGGCATAGTCGCCCTTGTGCGGGTCAAAAAGTGAATTTGAGAACTGTAATGGGTGGGAATTTTGGATTCAGGGAGTCAGAGAAGATAAAGAGAATACTTGAAAACAAGAACCCAAACCAGAGCCATAAAAACCAGAAGTCCAATGTGTGTAAAAGCAAAATATGAAGACAGTACATTGTGTTAAAATTGAGTTCTGTGATTAAGAAAAACAAGAGGACAAAAAGAGAAAGAGGCAAGGAGATGTGAAGATGGATCTAAATCTGGTTTTAGGTAACTTCCTATGTATGTATGTATGTATGTATGTAGCGAGAGAAACCAATCCCCACCATTGTGAGCCATGCAACACAGCAGCTTCCTGTAGCTGCGGGAGGAGATGGTGACCTTAGAACAGGTCATCGGCGCTAAGAAAACTCTCCTGCATTGACTCTTGGCTCCACTTTTTGGGCAGTCATTACTTCTCTGAGTCTGTTTTTGCATAATAATGGGAAAATAAAAAATGCCAAAAGGAAGGTAGTTTTACCCTTCTCCCAGTAGTGTCCTCAGAATTCCATAAATTTATGTACACTAGAACTTTGGTATGTGCATAACAAACGCAAAGTAACAGCATTATCCAGAGGATGCATTACCCTCATCTTCAACATATTCCTCAAAATCGTTTTGACAGAATGATAAAGCAGGTAGCATATTCCGGTATAACTTCTCCATTTCCAGCACTGGCAATATAGATAGGAGTGGAAAGGGAAATAAAAATGAAATATAAAAGATTTAATTCTTCTTGTTGAAGATTAGAGAGGCGACTTTCCCACCCCTAGATTCTACCCAACCTCCCTTTCCTTAGAGCATTTACTTCAGAAAACTTGTGATTATAAGTTCCTTCTCAGTCTCTTTGAAATGTACCTTAATCTTTTAAAAAGCTAAATACGCCTCTTGTCAGATTTAAGACCCGGGAATGTCTTGTTAACGACCTGGGAGCTAGCCCTTTGCAACAGCATCATCAAAGAAGACAGGACCCCTATTTCCCAGTTTCTGTAGGAGGGCAGGAGTTAGAATCTGTTGGGCGCCTCAGTCCAAAACTACCTCTTGTGAGAAACGTAGGAGAAGTTGATTTATCCTTTGCATAAAGCCAATGAGCTAACACTAATAGCCTCCCCACTTACCAAGTAAATTTAGAACGAATTATGTCTTATAAACAGTGCTGTCAAGTCCTCTTAAAAACTGGTGAGGGTTTATCCTGCAATGTATACAATGGGCTGTATCTGCTTGACTACATAAAAGGGTGGGATTTCTTTTCGTCTTTCAATCTTTTTTGGGGCTTGCCTGTGAGGCACATCACATTCTGGTTTAATGGTTATTCAGGAACAAAACTGTTTCTTTCCCTGTGACCTTTGTGGAGAGGTTTTCTGGGTTGGGAGGAGATTTTGTTCTTAATTATCTTTCCCCCAACAATAGCACAGTGTTTAATATCACGGAATGGTGCTAGCTAGGCTGCCTGGGTTTAAAGCACAACTCTGCCATCACTAATTCTATGACCTTTGACAAGTTACCTAACAATTTAAGACTGTTAATTTCTAAAATGGGGACACTGATATCTAGCTTATAGGGACACCATGAGAATTAAATGAGATAATACATATCCACATATTAAACAGTGTCTGGAACATGGTTAGAATGATATGGCTTTGTTATCAATATTATTCCAGTCATGCTACATAATTTATATGGTTCTGACTATAGTAAGCTAATTCAGGTAAGTTTACACAGTTTCAAAATGGGAAAACACTTTAAGAATGCTCAGGTTCTAACTTCCTGACTTTCCGACAAGTGAAATGATTTGATAAAGGTTGTGCAATTTGGCCGAACAGGCACTAATATCATGGTCTTTTGATTCCTAGTTCAGTCCCTCCTCAGATATATAGCTCTCCTTTACTCCTAAGTTTAACTGTAAATTGATACACAGTTGAAAATACTAGAGCGTATATTTCTTTCCTTTCAAGGGAAGCATATTGTCCAGATAGGCAGGAAGAATTACGTTAAGAAAAAAAAATGTTGAAATATAAAAAAATTCACTCAGTCCAATCTTGCTTTATTCCATGGCAATAGTTGATATACATTTAGTAGCAGGTCTATATAATGAATTTATTGGTGATAATGGTGGTGACTGCAATGTCTTCTGAGTGATAAAAATGTTAATGGTAATGCTAACGATGATCACATATACTGATGAATGGTGATCATGTAGTTGATGGAGATATGTTGCAATGATAAAAAGCACCCTTGAAAGGAAACACAAAAGGTCATTTATGTACACTTTCCTAGTCTGGGAATCTCCCTCAACATCCATGACAGATTATCTTTCTGACTCTGTTCATACACTTCCAGGGAATATAAGGATCTCCGTATCCAATTTTTCAGATAATATTTCCCTTCTCTTTTGAGCCCTTTCCTTTTAATATTGTTTATGTTTATTTATTTTTGAGAGACTGAGAAACAGAGCACGAGTGTGGTAGGGGCAGAGAGAGAGGGAGACAGAATCAGAAGCAGGCTCCAGGCTCCAAGCTATTAGCACCGAGCCCTATGAGGGGCTCCAACTTACGAGTTGTGAGATCATGACCTGAGCAGAAGTCAGACACTTAACCTACTGAGCCACCCAGGTGCCCCAATTGAGCCCTTTCCTTTTAAACAATAAATTCTTCCTTTAATTCTATTCCTCATGTGTTACCTCTGAGATGGTTTTCCTTGGTTCCTTCATATATATAACAATATATAACATATATAACAATATATGTGATAGCAATACCTTCATATAACATATAACATATACCTTCAGCTGTTTTTGACTTTTATGATTCTTATTGTAATTTTCGCATCCTTATCTTATGGTCATACCAAAACCTCATGGCTCAGAATGCTTGTGGAATGACTATTTTCACTTCTATTCTTAGAAGTCAAATATACTTCCATCAGTCTTTTGAGTCCTGGACCTAAACCTCCTTCTCATCTGTTTAGAGTTTTTTTTTTTAAGTTTATTTTATGAAAGTTGAGCATAAACTGATAGCATTAAATACCTATTCCTTAAATTAGCACACTGTCACTTCAAATTTACCTTCACAAGATGTCCTTACCCCTCACTCCTTGCTTCATATGGTTCTCTGTTTTGGAAAGTGGCATCCTCTGCCCATCATGGTTTGAGGTCTTGCAATTCACTTTATCCCACTCCTCTTCCCTGGTGTCTAAATGTGGTGGTGATGAAATCTTAATCAGTTTTCCTCGAAGGTCTATGTATTCCATATTTGTTCTTCTGTTTTCATCTCTGTTACTGCCTCTCTGATAGTAATGGTAAACAATTCTTATTTGTTTCTTTCTTATATGTTTTCAAGTCTTCTTATTTGTTTCCTTGACTTTATCCTCTCCAGCTCCAAACTAATTCATCTAGTATCTTCCAACCAATCGTTTTGCTGAGGCATTCTATAAAATGTGTATAAAACATGCACTGACAGTTTATTGCTTACGTATGACCACTTTGGGGTCCTTGTGAAAGTCTTACATTATCTTGGTTCCACTAGATTTATATGATCTCAATTCCATTATTCGTCAATACACACCTTCAAAATATTCAGACTGTTTTCATTTTTGTCTTTTATAGAACTCTCTAATAGGTACTGTTTATTACTAATCTTAAATCTTTAACAGCAACAACAGAAACCTAGAGAAAAACACAGTCTATCACTAGTACTAAATTGTAACTTGTTGATTAGTCAAAATCTAACAATTTTGTAAGGTCCAACTTGAGTGCCACTTCTCCCAGGAAGCTTTCCATGAGTATTCCATGAGAGCCAAAGCTGTCCAAGATCATTCTATAAAGTACTTCTTGAACTACTCCTTTCTTTTTCTTAATGTTTATTTTATTTATTTTTGCAAAGAGCATGAGCAGGAGAGGGGCAGAGAGAGAAGGAGAGAGGGAATCCCAAGCAGGCTCTGCACCATCAGCACAGATGGCAACATGGGGCTCAATCGCACGTACAGTGAACAGAGAGAACATGACCCGAACCAAGAGCCGTTTGACAGACTAAGACACCCAGGCACCCTGAGCTACTCCTTTCCTAAAACTTTCCTGAGTTTGGTCTATGATGACCTATTACTATATAATAACACATTTTAAAAATGGATGTCCTAAAACTTATTGCATATTGTCATCACTAAAATACTTCAGGAAACTGATGTGGTCATTGTTTGCACGCTTACTCTTTTTAATACTGTCAGTGATCAAAAATCATCTTTTGAGAGTGAACTGGATTTTTGGCGACAACAGAACGGAAGTCATAGTTAAGTCTGTGGAAAATAGATGTAATGCAATTACACAACCCGGGTAACATGATTTCACAGTGAAAAAAAAAAAAACAGAGTGTGACCCTGAAGCGATGTGTTTATTTATTTATTTTTGCGGAAATTTTAGGCCAGTTCCAAAGACAAATATCTGTAATGCCTAAGCTGCTTTCGTATTACTCATTTGAAGGTGATTCTTTCTCATTCCCAGGGGTGGCAGCATTAGTATGTATTTGGTGGGTGACCCGGCAGGGAAGAAGCCCTTGCCCATCCCTGATTCCAGTATTGAATGTGTCCTGGTACAAGGGTTGGAATACTTGGGGGTCATTCATTAGTTAGTTTCTGGTGGTAAGCCAAGGGAAGGGAGAAGACTAGTTTGGTTGGCTTCCATTGCTGGGTCACAGTGAATTCATCTGGCAGCTGACAGCTGGTGAGGGAGTAGGGTAGGAGGACCCGTTGTGGGCCAATGGGTGGCAAACGCCTGCTTGTGGGGCAGAGCCCCTGGGGCCTGTGAGGATCTGCACTGGCTTAAGAAAGCATCCCCACAGCTGCGGGATATAAATAGCACATTTCAAACAACCACCATCACAGGTGGAAAAAAGAGGCTGTGGAAAAAAGAAAGAAATTTTGTATTTTAATTTTAAAAGTGTTTTAAGGGCACCTTTTTTTCCTGCAGTTTGAACAGGGAGCCTTATGTTTTCATTCTTCACTGGGCAGGACCAAAGAGGTAGCTGTTTCTGCTTCTAGTCATCACTTCTTTTTTTTTTTTTTTTAATGTTTATTGATTTCTGAAGGGGAGAGAGACAGTGTGAGTGGGGGAAGGGCAGAGAGAGAGGGAGACACAGAATCTGTAGCAGGCTTCAGGCTCCGAGCTGTCAGCACAGAGCCCGAGGCTGGTCTCAAACTCACCAACTGCAAGATCATGACTGGCGTCAGACACTTAACCGGCTGAGCCACCCAGGTGCCCCATAGTCATTACTTCCTGATGGGTATCCAGGAATCTATTTTTGTTTTGTTTTGTTTTTGTTTGTTTTTTAGTTTTTAGTGTTTTACTTCTTTATTTTTTATTTCATTTTTGTATTCTCAAGTTAGTTAACATACAGTATAGTCTTGACTTCAGTAGTAGAACCCAGTGATTCATCTCCTACATGTGATACCCAGTGCCCATCCTGAAAAGTACCTTCCTTAATAATGCCTGTCACTCATTTAATCCATCCCCCACCTCCTCACCCTCAGCAACCCTCAGTTTGTTCTTTGTATTTAAGAGTCTCCTATGGTTTGCCTCTCTCTGTTTTCATCTTTTTTTTCTTTCCCTTCCCTTATGTTCATCTGTTGAGTTTCTCAAATTCCACATATGAGTGAAATATGATATCTGTCTTTCTCTGACTTATTTCGTTTAGCATAATACCCTCCAGTTCTATCCACGTTCTTGCAAATAGCAAGATTTCATTCTTTTTCATCACCGAGTAGTATTCCAGTGTGTGTGTGTGTGTGTGTGTGTGTGTGTGTGTGTACCACATCTTCTCAATCCATTCATTGGTTGATGGACACATTTGGGCTCTTTTCATAATTTGGCTAGGGGAACCTGATAGCACTGTTGTGGGAATGCAAACTGGTACAGCCACTCTGGAAAACAGTGTGGAGGTTCCTCAAAAACTTAAAAATGGAACTACCCTGCAGCCCAGAAATTGCACTACTAGGAATTTATCCAAAGGAATCCATTGTTTTTGTTTGTTTGCTTGACCCCATTTGGACTGAATTCTAGCCTGATTGCTCTTATTCTTGGATCTCAGTTAAGTACCTTATTACTGATGGTAACATTTAAAAAATGACATAGAAGAGACACAAT
Source organism: Prionailurus bengalensis (assembly GCF_016509475.1). Taxonomy (NCBI): domain Eukaryota; kingdom Metazoa; phylum Chordata; class Mammalia; order Carnivora; family Felidae; genus Prionailurus; species Prionailurus bengalensis. The sequence goes on from NC_057344.1 coordinate 56,035,472, forward strand.
AAAAAATCGGAAGCAAATGTAAACCAAAACCAAACAAATGATAGCTCAGGAAAATATCCTGCAATAACTGAATAGACTTACATAGAGATGCCTATTCTTAGTAAGGTTTGTTTAAATTGTGTTAGTCAACACTAACTGTGGATGACCTCTGGGAAGGGAATGAATAAACAGGTTATCTAATAATTATAGAGATGTTTATGTACAGACTAGATATGTTTTAATAGGTAGAATGATCCTTAAATCTCTGGAGAAATATCCATGTTGCAGAGATTTTAAGAATTCATTTACGCTGACAGTGTTAAAGAATTCCATGATACTGACCAAGAAAGAAGGTGACAGTCACAGATTCTCATGAGATAAATGAAACACCTGTTGTCAACCTGAAGTAATACTTTAGCTCCAGTTTTCAAATAGTGAATTCCCTATCCACTTGATCATTTTAGTGAATTAAAATAAGAACACAATTTAATTTGTCTGGTTACTTGTCCTTATAGATGGTGGAGTCTTCAGAAGTCTTTCTAAAAATTTTTTTTGATGTTTATTTATTTTTGAAAGAGAGAGACAGTGCAAGCAGAGGATGGGCCGAGAGAGAGGGAGACACAATCCAAAGCAGGCTCCAGATTCTGAGCTGTCAGCACAGAGCCCAACATGGGGCTTGAACCCATGAGCTGTTAGATCATGGCCTGAGCCTAAGTCAGATACTTAACCAACTGAGCCACCCAGGTGGCCCTCTTCAGAAGTCTTAAAGTGACTAGTTTCAGTAGCTGCAAGTTCCTTTAGCAAGTAGAGTTTCGTGATACGATGCAGCACTCCAGCCATCTCAGAAGGGAGTCTCATGGCTCTTTATGTTCTAAACCTGCTAATGAAAGCTTGGAGAAAATCCTAGTTTTTAATTCCATACAGCACTCTTTCAGCTCTTTTGAGACAGCCCAGGCAGACTGCTTTAAACCTTTTCATTTACTCTTGCATGACCCACTTTTTGCTACATGCCATAGCTCCATACTGATCTGAGGAATGCGTTAGCCACAGACAATTGCAATAAGCAGTTTTCCTGAGAAACATTTAGAACTCTCACTGAAATATAATGCACTTTCTAAAAACCTATCAAGGTCTTATAATAGTTCTGGGCTCTTGCAGTATTTTAACTCTACTGATGGTTATTGGTGTCATCTAAATACAAACCAGTTCAACCGGTCGATGCGGACAAACTAAGAGCTTCCTGTATCAAAAACTGTGATGACATTTCTTTTTGTCATTATAAAACTCACATTCAGGTGAGTCTTGTTTATGTCACATAGCAAGTATGATTACAGATGCCCAGCCTTTTAATGAACATTGTTTACATTCAGAATAATCCTTTAGTAAATTGCCTAACATCTTCTTTTCTTTGAAAAGCCAACATTGTTGTGACAATAAAAAGTATTTTTTATAAAACTGTCAATATTATTTCTGTTCGATAGAGCAGATTGATAAAATTTTTTCATTCTTATGCTCTCATTGTATCATTTACCCTTAAGGAAAAATATTATGCATATTATAAATATCATGAATATTCAGAATACAAGATTATTATCAACAACAAGGAGCTAATAATGCTTTATAATAAAAAAATTTAAGGGTGCCTGAAATATTATTTAATCTTCTGACAGCTCTATGAGGGAACACTAATATTCTAGCAACATTATAAATATTATATTTACAACAAACCTGTGATTTAGAGAGGCAAAGTAACTTGTCAAAGAATGCAGGGATGGCAAGTAGTAGACTAAGATATAAAACTCTAATTTGTCTTATTAAAAGCTAAGAATTGATTAATTATACCAATTAATATTACTAAAAGTAAGATTACATCTGAATGCTACAGATGGAAGCAAAATGCTTTAGGGCCAGAGAGGGTAGGCAGATACCTTTTCCCTTAGGCACCTGTATTGAATATTTTGCTAAAAAGAGAGAAGAATTTTATATTGGGTGACCTCAAGAGGTCTGAGTCTTTGAAGATTAATTTTGGGTGGAGGCATATCTTGGACTGGGTGCTTTTGCCTGGCGGTTGTTTTTAAATCTGGAATATCAATTAGGACAGGGATGGGAGACAGTCATAGGAACAGGCTGCTTAGAATTTGCAGTTAGCTGTATGTTTATGGAAGAATCTTAAGTGGGAAATCCAGACCCCCTTCTAGCTTGTATTACCCAGTAGCTCAGGATACAAAATGAATTAGAGATTCTAATTTTGCATTTATGTTTCCTCTTCTTCACACAATACACACAGGACACTCCTACCCCTCCCCAAAACCAAAAAAAAAAAAAAAAAAAAAAAAAAAAAGAAAGAAAAGGAAGAAAAAGGGAGAGAAGTACTTGAATTTCTTACGATACAGGTATATATTTTAGAAAGCTAATTAATTATTTATTGAAGGGTATATTCTACAAGAAAAAAATGCTTTCAAACAGTCTATGATGCTACACACACACACCTCATTAATTTAAAAACATGACTAGTACATGGAGCGCCTGGGTGGCTCAGTCAGTTAAGACTCCGACTTTGGCTCAGGTCATGATCTCGCGGTCTGTGAATTTTGAGCCCCGCGTGGGGCTCTGTGCTGACAGCTCGGATCCTGGAGCCTGCTTCGGATTCTGTGTCTCCCTCTCTCTCTGTCCCTAACCCACTCGCATTCTGTCTCTGTCTCTCTCAAAAATAAATAAACACTAAAAAGAACATTTAAAAACTGACTAGTACCCATCACATAGAATAGAAAGGAAAACAATATCAATAGTTCCTACATTACTGATTATTATCTAGCAGTTTCATAATCTAAGAGAATAGCTTTATATTTATCAACCAATCAACACATAAAAGCTTATTAAAATATTTAAACTAAACCAGTGTAATGTATTACCAGATATATTGAAAATCATTGAATTTAAAAATGCTCTTGTTTTAGATCAACTGATTATTTCCAGGTAGAACAGAATTTTATCTTTTCACTTTTTTACTCAGAATTTGGCACACAGTGGGCACTTAAGAAATACTTGTGAATTGAGTACCAGTTATCTACATTAACATCCAAATGTAATATTGTTGGAAAGTCCCTTGGGCTTAGAATTTAAGACTTTGGTTCAATCCTGCCTCTACTGTTTGCCATACATGGGCCTTTGAGCAAACACTTAAAATCTCTGAAGCAGTTTCCTCATCTGCAAATTAAGAATCAAAGAATATTCAGAGTGCAGAGTTTTGTGATGATTAAATATTATTATACAATGTATGTGAAAGTGCCTAGCCTCGTCCATGAAAGACAGTAGGATTTCCAGATATCCTTATGAAGAACACAGTAAATCTATGAAACAAAAAGATGTTTTTTTGAGAGTGAAGAGACTTAAATTTCAAAAACATTTTCAATTCTAGAAACATTTCAGCTTTCCAAAAGATGACTTGATTGTTTAGCAAATAAAGAAAGTATGAAATGATTACCTTTTTCTCTTAGCTAGCCTGGTATACTCTTATAAGTGTCACCTTGTATACTTCCCCACATTCACATACCAGCAACTAAAAGCTGAATCCTGGACATCATAGTAACTTCAAGTTCAATTTTTCAAAGGTATTGGTCTAGGTGCCAAAGATCAGATAGTGTTTTTGTTCTTTTTGAACTGTGAAATTAAAAGATTTCTAGTAAAGAAGGACCAGACCAATGAGTGTTGTAGCTGAATGAATACTCTGTACTCTCAGAATTAGGTACTATCTGTAAATTATTTAAATTACTCCTGTATATTTAGTTTAAGTTAACATTGAAAAGTATAAATCTTCATTACTATCTAGTAGTTTGAATTTGTTTTTTTCTTAACTGAAAATGTATGAACATTGAGTTCCAAGCTGAGCTGTTGATGACAGAAATACCAATCATGCCCCCTAATGAGCTGACACATGGTATGTGTGGAACTTAAGAAAAGTATAACGTCTCCACCTTCCTGCAAAATCTTGAAACCTGTTCAAACACACTGAAAAGTTGTTAGTGAAATAGGAAAGAGTCAGAAAAGTCTGATTTGGGCTCACTACAGAATCATAACTTAGTAAATCAGGCATACAAGTGCATTGATCACATATGTCCAAGACCAAAGTATTGCAATGAACTCTTAAAGGCAAGAAGACTTTTAAAAGCAACACAAGACTGGGGTGGCTGAGTAGTACCCGACTCTTAGCATTTGGTTCAGGTCATGATCTCATGGTTTGTGAGATGGAGTCCTCCATCGGACTCTGCACTGACAGAATGGAGTCTGCTTAGGATTCTATGTCTCCCTTTCTCTGTGTCCCTTCCCCCCTCAGTCTCCTCTCTCCCAAAGTAAATAAATATTAAAAAAAAAAAGGTAACACAAGACCTACTTCTAAGAGAAGCAGTATAGTGCATTGACAAGAGGACACTGCATAGGTTGTTCAGAAACACCATGGGGGTGTTTGCACTCACTTTGCTAAGCAAGAGTCTACAATCTTCTCATAGGATATATCTACATATCCTTTATGGTCAGCTAGCTGTCTTTCAAGCTTTTCTAGGTCAATTATGTAAATATAATCTATAAGAATTTTAAGCAGCTGAGTCAGTGTGTTGTTGGCAATCAACATATCCCCCTCTTCTCTGTAATCTAGAGTCAGTGTCCACAATCAACCATTTTATAAGATGAAGGAAAAGGCTCTCCCTAGAATAAGAATTCTAAATGAGATATGTCACCAGCAAAATCTACTTTAGATGCAAAAGGATCCCCATTAAGATCTTATTATGATTCTTCCCTTTACCTCATATACAAAGAAATTACTTTAAAATTACCTAATTTACCTTGCATGTCGCTCTTAGAATGCTGTAATCCAGATTTGTGGGTTATTTTTTATGTAATTACACAGTATAAAAAAGAAAGGTTAGACATCCGTCTTATGAAAAAAAACTAAACTAAAATAATGAAATCTTCCTCTAGTGATGATACCCATTTAAGAGCCATCATTGTCAACATAATATAGCATCAGCCCTGGTTTCAGGTGACACTGTACTGTAAAGTGAAGCCAAATATCTTTTCCTGTCAGTCCAGCCTATGAAAATCATAGCTAGCACATACGGATAAGGCAGTGGGTGGCAGGCACTCTTGTTGAGTGGGAGGAAAGGGATTAGAAAGAAATGAGAGGTCATGAGGAAACTAATTTTCTGGAACATGATAAAAGCGGATAAATAAAGAGCAAAGGGTCTAATAATAGGATTCGGAATAAACCGTTAACATTTTAAAATTCTGCTCAAATTTCACACTGGCCACAGCTCTCTGCTTACCACACCATGGCATGAAACTTGGTTAGAAACTTCTCGTGAAAGCCAAAAGGAAAGATAGATTCTAAAGCATTTAAAGCAACACTTGCTAACAGTTTTGCATCGCATTTTTATGTGGATATCTAGATGCTCTTCCTAGATATGAAGTGGAGGATTTTAAAAAGTCATAATGGTTAAAAGGGACAATCGGAGTTGACTGTCAGGGTTTGACCCCAGCCCCACTGCTTCTAATTATGATCTCGAGGATATTTTTAAACCTATCTGAGCCTCCATTTCCTCAATCAGCCTTCCATTGTAAGATGGGGCTATTAAAAATTCTTACCTCATAAAATTATACTGAGAAGGGAGAAGCAGCCCTAATAATGAGTGATATTGAATCTGTCAATGACTTTGGTGAGTTCCTCAGGATTTTACTTAGGAAAAAAAGTAAAAAAGTAATTGGGATATTTCTTACAACTCAGAGTGTGGCACAATTAATAATTTTTAAATAAAAAAATACAAATGGACATTTGCTATTTATTTAAGATCAAATTACAGCATACTATTAAAAATAATGGGTTATTAAGCAGCTAGTTTCAGCCAGGTGGGGTATTATCACTAAATCACATACCACAGGTGAGCCCATCAAGATACTACTTCTGTTTACCATTGTACTGAGGATCTGAGGTAGTGTAACATTATTTTTAAAAATGCACAAAAACTTAAATAAAACAACTAAAACGTTGTTTTCTTGATTAATAGCTGGCCTGATTATGTAACCAGAAAATCCCAAACTATCCATAGATAAATTATGATAATCATTAGAAATATATGCTGGAGATAAACTCAATACATAAAAGTCAATTGCATGTTTATATTTCAAGACAATTAAGAATTAAAAAAAATTAAAACCATACCACTTACAATAGTATCGAATCTAGCAAAAGAAGTATAAGAATTATATACTCAAACTTTTAAAAATAATGAAGCTATAAACATAGATAAACACTATGTTTACTGATTAGGAGATTCAATACAATAACAATGTCAAGTCTCCCCAAATGGGTTTCATGGAGCTGGACAAGCTGATCCTAAAATATGAGCATGGAAATGCAAATGGTCCATGTGGCTAAGATACTGTTTAAAAATGAAAAATAAAGATGAAAAATAAACAGCACACTAGTGACACAAAGAAAGGAAAATTTAACAATGAAATAGAATAAAGAATTTAGAAATAGATACTTTTGATTTGTGTACCTGGAAGCAGTGTTTGTGTAGAGGGGAAGACTTGTAAAGAATGGTTCCAGAAAAATTATATATCCATATTTTAAAAAATTACTCTTGCTTCCGACCTTATACCATACTCAAATATCAATTGTAGGTAGATTATGGGTCTAAATGTGAAAGGCAAAACAAGAAAGTATAAAGTATAACATAGGAAATGATTTTCTTGACCTCAACATAGGAAAAGATTAATAGGACAAATAAAATTCTTGCGATAGAGGAAAAAATAGTTTTTTAACCACATTGAAATGTAGAACTCTTTATTTATTTATTTATTTATTTATTTATTTATTTATTTATTTATTTAATTTTTTTTTTAACTTTTATTTATTTTTGAGACAGAGAGAGACAGAGCATGAACGGGGGAGGGGCAGAGAGAGAGGGAGACACAGAACTGGAAGCAGGCTCCAGGCTCTGAGCCATCAGCCCAGAGCTTGATGCGGGGCTCGAACTCACGGTCCGTGAGATCGTGACCTGAGCTGAAGTCGGACGCTCAACCGACTGAGCCACCCAGGCGCCCCTAGAACTCTTTTTTTCACCAAAATATACCATTAAGAGAGTGCCAAGAGAAGACAAAGATGGGAGAAGATATTTGCAAAATATAAAATTTGCACCATTCATAATTAACAAAGGTTCATATCCAGAATATATAACAACTTCCTACAAAGCAGTGGACACATCAGAAATATGTGCATTTGTGTACCAAGAGATCTCTACAAGTATGTTCATAAGGGCACTCTTCATAACATTCCCAAATGTTGAATTATAAAAATGTCTGTCAATAGGAGAAAGAACAAATACATTGGGGCATATTCACACAGTGGCATGCTATGCAGGAATAAAAATGAGTGATATATAACTATCCACACAAACAAACAAAAATCTCATAAACATATGCTAAGCAAAAATATCCACATGGAATAGAGTATTTACTATGTAATCTCAAGTATATAAAGCTTAAAGAAAGGCAAAACTAAATTATAGATTATATGTATGTGTGCCTAAGGTGGTAAAACTATAAAGACAATTGAGGATGTAAGGACCATAGAAGTCAGGTTGCTTTGTGGAGAGTAAGGATTGATGATTTGAAGCAGTCATGGGTGGGCTTCCAAGATGTTGACAATGTTCTATTTCTTGACTTGGGTGATGTTTACCTGAGAATTCTTTTTAAGATAAATCATGGAATAGTATATCCTTTTTTTTTTTTTTGCACACTGTTCTGCATGTATATTTTGCAATAATAAAACTTTTTTGAAATATAGAAGACAAGTTAGAGACCCCCATAAGAGAGTCCAAAGTGAAGAAATGGACTGTGCTCTGGACTGAACTGAATCCTCCCCAGCTTCATATATTAAAGTCTTAACTTCCTAATACCTAATGTGATTACGTTTGGAGAAGGGGACTTCAGGAGATAATTACATGTCTATGAGGTCATGAGGATGGGGCCCTCAAGACAGGATTAGTGCCTTTATACAAAGAGACACCAGAGTGCTCGTTGCCGCTCTCTCTGCCATGTGGGGACACATCTAGAAAGTGGCCATCTGCAAGCCAGGAAGAGAGCTTTCCAGAAACTGAACTCTGTCAAAGCTTGATCTTGAGCTTTCCAGTTTCTGGACTGTGAGATATCAGTTTCTGTTTGAAATTGATATCTCACAGTTTAGCCACCTAATCTATGGTATTTTGTTATGGCAGCCCAAGCTTACCAATACAGAACATGAGAAAATAATTGCAGTACTTAGAAACTTACAAAAGGCTTGAATCCAAAATCAATAAGAAGAAGACAATGCAGCAAAACAATGAGCACTAGCGTGAAGAGGCATTTCACAAAAGGGAATATATACCGATGGCCAACAAACATGTAAAATAGCCCATAATTAATCATGGAAATGGAAATGTGAACTACAATGCCATAGTACTTACTCTACACCAATTAGGATGGCTGAAATAAAAAAGTATTTGGCAAAGATAGAGAACAATAGAATCATTAATAAACTACTAGTGGGCATGTCCATTGGTTCTAATACTTTTTAAATTGACTTGACATTATATTCCTATTTTCTATTTTATGACCTAGTATTTCCAGTCATATATATATATATATATATATATATATATATATATATATACACACACACACACACACACACACACACACACACACACACATATACGTGAATCAAGAGACAGGCACAGGATTGTTTCCAATCGTATTATTTATAATAGTCCCAAATTGAAAACAACCCATATATCCACACATTTGTGTGGTCTGGAGCAAGAATACAAATGGGGGCAATACACACCTCATGTTTAAAAAATTAAAAGCTAAAAACTTTAAAAGCTAAAAGCAAGATAACAAACCATATTAGGTTTTTTCTTAATTGTTGTTGAATGAATTATCACAAAATTAGTGACTTAAAATCACGCAGTTCATCATTATGTAGCTTAGAAGTCTGGAATGATGTGGCTGTTTTCTCTAGGCTGAGTGTTACTGGCCTGAAATCAAGGTGTTAGCTGGAATTGCATTTCCTGTCTGAGGATCAGGGTTTTGCTAACTCACTTGCTGTTGGCAAAATTCATTTCCTTACAGATATAACACTGAGGTCCTGCTTTTTTGCAAGAATCAGCCAGGGCTGTTCTCAGTGCCTAGAACTCACCGCATTCCTTACCACATGGCCCACTCCATTTTCAAGGCAGCATGGTGTTTCAAAACTCTTGTGTTTCAAATCTCTGACTTCTTTTTCTGAGACCATCCAAAGAAAATTCTCTGCTTTTAAGGGCTTATGTGATTAGGTCAGGTCTAACTGGATAATTTTCCTATCTTAAGGTCAACCATGTGATGTAACATAAATTAGATTTAGCAGTAAAATCCATATTTACGGTCCCAGTGTTATGCAGGGCATGGATGCCAAGGGGGAGGAAAATAATTGGGACATCTTAGAATTTTGCTTACCACAGTCTGCCCTCTGGCTCCCAAAGATGAATGGACCTTCCAAATGCAAAATTTATTTGCAAGAACCCCAAAGTTTTCAACCGTTGTAATACCAGCTGAAGTCCAGAATGTCAATAGTTTAAAAGTCTAAAATCTCATTATCTAAATTATCTCAACTGGTGTGGATGACGCTCTTGCATATAATCTGCTGTATTATCTGCAACTCCTGGGACACAACAAAAGAGATAACTTATGTTCCCCAATACTCTCAACATACAATGGTGGGACTGGAACAGTTAAAAAGAGGAAAATAAAAGGTAAAAGGTAAAAAGTGAATTTATTGGTCCAAAGTAGTTTTTTTTTTTTTTAAATTTTTTAATGTTTATTTTTGAGAAAGAGAGAGAGCATGGACAGGGGAGGGGCAGAGAGAGTGACAGAGACACAGAATCCAAAGCAGGTTCCTGGCTCTGAACTGCCAGCACAAAGCCCAACGCAGGGCTCCAGCCCACAAACCATGAGATCATAACCTGAGCTGAAGCTGGATGCTTAACTGACTGAGTCACCCAGGCGCCCTTGGTCCAAAGTAGTTTTAACATGCAGTCTGGTGAACTCTAGCTATAGTTCCTGGATGAGGTTTCAAGGCCTGGGGATAATTCTCTGTGGCTTTCAGCTCTGCCGTCTGGTTGTCAGCTACACTGTTGGGTTCTTGATTCCATCCTCTCACTCATTCTTCCATTTCCATGCAAGGTAGCACATGTTTGGAGCGGAGTAGTTCAATTATCTTGCTTTTTGATAGTATTCTCTCTATCCTTTTCATTCCCAGGTTGCCAGTGCTCATGCTGATAGAATATTCTTCAGAATGTTGTGAACCTTGCATGAATTTCACTGGCTTTCATTCCATTAAGCAAAGTCATATCTACCAATATTTTAAAGGTAATTCCTTCTATATCTATGGCTTCTGCTAAGGTGTCTGAGGAGCAAGCTTCCTAAGAAGACATCCTCCAGTTTCTGTCTCTAAGTCTGTGAGATACACCCTTAATCTCTCAAAAGAGCAGTATGTACAGCTGAATGCTCTGATTTAATTTTTCTCAAGTTTTAGCAAAATTCATATAGCCATATTCTCAGCTTTTTTGGGATGCCATGCTTTTAGAATCAATCTCATAGCTTTTTTGTCTTTTTGCATCTGAATAGGCTGGATTTTCCCACATCATCAAGTCTCCCTATATGGTTAACTCTGCAGTAATAGAATGTAACCTAATGATGGCAGTAATTTGAATCATATTCACAGTCCCAAGGATAATGCCAGTCACATACACCAGGGGGAGACAGGAAATACTGGGGACCATCTTAGAATTCTGCCTACCAAAGAAAGTGTTAAAAATATATCCTTTACTGTTATGTGGGTCCTACAGTCTTCGTGTAGCTTGAGGCATGCCAGAGTACTGTCATTTAAAACACAGAGCCAGAGCAGACATCATTCCTGCTAAGGTCTAAAGGTGATGAAGAACAGTAGAGTGCATGAATACATTGTGATATATTCATAATGGAACACTCTACAACAATGAAGAGGGATGAATGAAAGTACATCACAGATCTCACAAAAGATGTCACAATTTAGAACAAAAATCACACAATATATGCTTAGGTGATAAACTTATAAGTCAGGCAAGCATTTACTATCACAAACATCATGATAGTAGTTACCTTATGAAGTGGGGTGACAGGATTGGTTATTGGGAGCAGTCAAGAGAGGGATTCAGGGTGCTGTTACGTTCAATTTCTTGACCAAGGCAGTAGTCACTTGAACATTTGGTTTGCAATAAATTATTTAGCTGAACACAAAATAAAATTTTTATACTGTTCTCTACATGTATTATATGTCATAATAAGAAAGGTTAAATATGTAATGAATTAAGAAAATACCTTGCAAATGACAAATGATTTGGTAATGGACCAACATCGAATTAACATTCTCATTCTCATAATTAAATTGATTTTAGTAAAACACACTTCTTATCTCTGGTAACCAAAGAATGGAGGGAAAAGACAAATTTCTAAAGATGAAAACAAATTAACAGAATGCAGGTTTTAAAGTATTCTGACAAAATTACATTTGTGTCTTTTAATAATTACTTTTTATGAAAATTAATTCAGATGTAATTCCCTTAGTGTTTCTTTAAAGATATGTCTTTTAGAAATATATTAGATGTGATTTTAATCATGTTTCTTAATATATTTAATCAAAATTTGAATTGTGGTGCAGAAAATTGATTTTCTTCCCCAAAAAGTGTGTTTTGCTTTAAGAGGAAGTATTCCCTATACTGGGTCCAACTGCATATATAAATTATCTGAATTCAAGTAACATTTACAAATGAGTCTCTGGGATACTTCACTTGAGTCCTTTTGAGGAGGTGTTAATGAAACGAAGTGCCAGGTTTAAAATCAAGTTACATAGCACATGATATAATTGTCCTCCTATAAAATGCTAATGAATAAGATCAGATAGAAAGAATTTTAGTGGGACCTTTTATCTTCTATTACATTGACTGCTTCATATAATTTAATTTCACTTTATTTCAGCCCAACATAAAATGAAGAATTCCATTGTCTGCTTAGCTGCTGTTTCTCTTGATATTTGAAATATATTTAATTATACAAGGTCACATCTGAAAAGATAAAACTCTCTGGAGAGAATGTAAATGAACTTTCCACTATTGGATCACTTATGAATTCTTTATTACCTTAGAATTACATGATATTATCCTAAAGTGACATGAAATGTCTTACTTCTTGTCTTGCTCATTCCTGGAATGGCACTGGAATATTAAAGAAAACTAATGGTTCTGAGAATTGGCTGCTCCAAAGGGTACACGTTTTTGTTACTCGTGCTTTGTAGTTGGCAGGCCACAGTGGAGAAAGCAGTGAGAACATGCTGGCTACGTTTCGAAACCAGAATTATGGATTTTCTTTTATGATGAGGTTCTAAAAATTATGGCAAACTGTAACAGCGGTTTGCAGTGTGTTAGAGATGCCAAAGTTCTGTTTATGGTAAAATGTTTCATACCAACTGTTAATTAGAAGAATTTATCTATCACTCAATTACTGAAAGGCTACTTGCAGATTGTGTCTTAAGAGTGCAATGATGCCAGCACAAGATGAAACAGAAGCTCCCTTCAAGCTTAGTATTCCCATTTTAATTGCTGAATAATTAATAAAATGTGTAATCTACTTACATGCTAGTCTATGCCATGGCCTATAATTTTATTCCAGATATTATAATCTATATTTCTGTATTTTTAGCAAATATCTATCTTGAAATTATGGACTCTGAAAAATTACATTCTTGCAAAACAAGGAAACATCTTCTTTGTTTTCCCTCTAAACTCCCAGAACTTTTAATTTGTATACCTGTTTGGGAAAAAAATTCACTTTGAGCTAAAAGTTCTTGAGGCAATTCTCACTCCAAGTGACATTTTTGAAAGCAGCATTTTGCTGCTTTGGTGTGTATGTTTGTGTTTTTGTAAATATAAGTAAATAGTAGATCTATGAAATATGTCTATTGAATAGTAAGTTTGACTATTTCACAATAAAGGAAACAGTAACTATATCTATAACATAACCAAAGTATAAGAATACTTTAGTTGAATTTCTACATTAGTTTACTGAACATTTATTCATGAAAACACTTCTCCTTCCCAAGGAACAAGTTTAATTTTGAAATCAATATGAAACTCTGATTACACACCTACATTCCTCGAAGTGGAAAATAAGAAATGCTGCCTATGGCAATAACTCTTCCCATAAATTCAAATATGTTTAATCCACTTGAAAAGATATTGGCTCAAAATGTATGGCTAAGAGAGTTTTTATAAAGGGAATAAAGAAGTGAACAAACAACAACAACAACAACAACAACAACAAAAATCTGGGCCAAAGGTTTTAACAGATCTCTCACCAAAGAACATATACAGATGACAAATAAGCCTATGAAAGATGTTCCATCTCATATATCATCGAGGAAATGGAGATTAAACAATGAGATACCACCACACACCTGTTAGAATGGACCAAGTCTGGAACATCGACAACGACAAATGCTGACAAGGTTGGTGAGCACCAGGAACGCTCATTCATTGCTGGTGGGAATGAAAGTGGTACAGCCACTTGGAAGACAGTTTGGCAGTTCCTTACACGACTAAACATACTCTTACTGTGTGATCTAGCATTCACCTACCTTGACACCTATCCAAATGAGTTGGAAACTTATGTTGAAATAAAAACCTGTGCGTGAATGTTTATAGCAGCTTTATTCATAATTGCTAAAACTTAGAAGCAACCTCCTGTCCTTCAGTAGGTGAATGGATAAACAGCAGTACATCTAGACCATGGAATATTATTTGGCACTAAAAAGAAATGAGCTTTTACACCGTGAAAGAACATAAAGGAAACTTAAACACATACATACATTACTAAATGGAAAAATCTAATCTGGAAAGTTTATATATCGTATGAGTCCAACTATATGACATTCTGGAAAAGGCAAACTGGGGAACAATAAAAAGATTGTGGTTGCCAGTGGTTGGGGGTTGTGGAGTGGAAGGCGGGATGACTAGGTAAAGCACAGAGGACTTTTAGGGCAGTTAAAATACTCTGTATGATACCATAATGATGGATACATATTATTATACACTGTCCAAACTCACTGAATGTAAACCAAGAGTGAATCTTAATGTAAACTATGGACTTTGGGTGATTATGACGTGATAACATAGGTTCGTCTATTGTAACGAATGTACCATCGTGATGAGGGATGTTGATGATGGGGGAGGCTGTTCATGTGTTGGGGCAGGGGTACCTGAGAAATCTCTGTACCTTCACATAAAGTCTGCTGTGGATCCAAAACTGCTATAAAGAATAAAGTCTTCATAACCATGACAAGAACAGCAAACCCTGGATTTTGGAGATAGTTCACAAAATACAATCTGTTTATTTAGTGTTAAATGGATGCGAGCATTAATTCAAAATTTAGTGCTATTTGGAGTAATTTCTATGAATGGTGGTTGAGTCAAGGGAGAACAGTATATAAAAAGGAGGAAAAAAAGAAAGAAAATAAAATGAAAAAATATTCTCTATCCATTATGATTATTTTGGAAATGTAAGATACAAGGCATCTAAGAACGCAGCATGGCCCTGTGAAGATCAGTAGACCATATGGTAGAGATTTGTGTTAGGTCCTTGCTCTGGCATCGATATGCTGACATTAAATTCTTATAATATTGGATTTGTCATCTAAACATGAGAATAAGAAAGCCTGTCACATTGGGTTGTTGTACAGTTTAAGCGGGATGATGTTTTTGATATTGCTTTAGATTTATAATCTTCTCACATCTAAAACATTACTATTAATAACGGGTCACTTTAAAAATGAAATATTCTTTCAAGGGGTTATAATTTAAGTCTTTATGAGTTCACACTATAATTATTTGCTAATATTTTCACTGAAAAGTTTGGTTCAAGGAGAAGTCTTACCCTTGATGTTCTTGTGATAACATCATAATTTAGTGGGACTATTAGAATTGTTTCTATTTTCTAGATGTGACCTTTTAAAAAGTGATTAGATTTATTAGTTTCTTTGATAGGTCATCAAGAACTGAACAATATGAAGTATAAAATTTACTTAACCAGCTGAAAAAAAAAGACGCAAATAGCAGTAGAGATATCTGAGTATTTAAGACTGGCAAGGAACCCAAATCAATTTAGTTCAGTCTATTTTACCTGGTATTTCTTATCAAATTACTTTAATGTAGCTACACTATTCCAGTGAAAAGACAGAGACCCATTGGGTCCCTGGGGGGGGGGGGGTCAGTCAGTTAAGTGATTGCCTCTTGGTTTCTTCTCAGGGCATGATCTCACAGTTCCTGAATTCAAGCCCCATGTTGGGCTCTATACTGACAGTGCAGACCCTGCTTGGGATTCTTTTCCTTTCTCTCTGCCTCTTCTCCTCTCTCTCTCTCTCTCTCTCTCTCTCTCTCTCTCTGTCTCTCAAAATAAATAAATGCACTTAAAAAAATACAGAGACCCCAAATATCCTTATAAATGGAAAAGACTATGGAATTCATAGGTACTGGATAACAACAATAAACAAAAGAGAGAGAGAGGCAGTGGGAGTAGAGAGAGAAAAGAAGAAATCATTATTCACTAATGGCTAATCCATTCTCTTGTGAGATGATGCAAGCATTATTTAGTAATAAATTTTTCACAGTGATGGACAAGAGATTGGTCAATTACCAGTTAGGGAAGTTAGTTATGTATGACTTTATTGTGAGCTCTGTTGCTTTCTTGCTTTTGCTAGAAACTATACCAGCCATGCATATTTATCACAGCTACAAGGAAAGTGACTATTCTCTCTTTTCTTTTCTTTTTCTTTTTTTTTTACTTCTTTTGTGTGGAGGAGTTGGAAAGGTGTGTGTGTGTGTGTGTGTGTGTGTGTGTGTGTGTGTGTACTAAAACACATTATTAAAACATGAAGTTGTGACAGGCCCTGATAATGTACTTATATTTCACCATATTCAATGCCAGGTTTTAGTTGAGATTATAGTTCTTCTCCATATTGTAAATGCTGTTCAATGGCCTTTCCCTTACAGTATCATCAATTTGCAGATAGGAAAATGGTTTAGAGAATGGAGACTATGTGCTTTTGTTTCATTTTGCTACACTCAAACTCACTTCCACAATAATGCAGTAACATTAAAAAAATTTTTTTAACGTTTATTTATTTTTGAGACAGAGAGAGACAGAGCATGAACAGGGGAGGGTCAGAGAGAGGGAGAGACAGAATCCGAAACAGGCTCCAGGCTCTGAGCTGTCAGCATAGAGCCCGACACGGGGCTCGAACTCATGGACCGCGAGATCATGACCTGAGCCGAAGTTGGCCGCTTAACCGACTGAGCCACCCAGGCACCCCTAAAACACCATTAACATACTAGAATGGATGCACCTTAATTACTTACTCTTCTATTATATTATCCTCTTGAAAAGTAATTGAATTTATTTCTCTCTATATGGATATTTAAGTCTCTTTCAAAAGACTTCAGAAGTTGTTTGGTAATGACTCTGAAATTTTACCTATTAGAAGTTATAATGATTTCTCAATTAAAACATGTATTTCATGGATAAATATCTGACATGAAAATATGAAACCAAAGAATCAAAAGGATGTCCTGAATCACTGTAATTATAGAGAGGAAAACAGATAGACTCGATACACACACACACACACACACACACACACACACATGCACGTACATACGCACATAAAGAGAAAGAGCTTTAGGCTGCAGAATGGCACATAATCCTAGCATCATCATTTTTCCTATTCTCCAGAGTTTAAGAAAATGAGGAAAAGTTTATATTACATATGAGAAGGTTCTAGTACAGGTTAGAAAAGAATGAGTCTACAATATATGCTGTTTTCCTTAAAAAACAAAAGATGGTTAAGAATTTATTAAAATCAAACCCATGCATCTCACTTAAGGCTAAATTATTTATCCAGGAACTTTTCCTTCAACATCCTCACTTGGCTTATTAATTTTTAGGCATTTATGAAACACTTTCCCAAGAATTAAGAAGGGAAATAGATAAAAATAAAATTAGTAAGCTTTCCTATTTATCACTTCCTTCAAGAATTTATTATACTATAAGCTAGAGACTATTTAATACATCTCCGGGATCTTTTGGTGACCCTAATTTCATTATTTAAAAAAGCAGTATTCATTGTCTTATAAGCTTTTATGAGCATAGTGAGGTAGATACTTGATATTAAAACTGTTCTGGAAAATTCAAAACCATTGTTGTTTTAGGTATCAGCTATAGAACCTATGACTACTCATATGTTTTCTAAGGAAACATATAACTGATCAACTTAAACTTGGTACACTTTTAGGTCAATAAGAAGATTAAAATGGTTGTCAAAAGTAGGACTTGAGATAAGTTGTGGATTTAATTCTTTCATGCTCTCCCTATTCTATTTAGCCTGCAAAAGTATTAATCTTATTTTTATTAATATTATTAGTATTAGTAATATTATTAATAGTAATTATTAGTAATATTATTATTATTAATCATTAATAAACTTGGTATAAAAACCCTTTGTAATCTATTTACTCCCTCTACTCCCTTAGTAGCAAGTGTTAAAAAACAAGCAGTTTTTGTATGGTAGTCATTTCAACTATTAGGGACAGAGGACTCATTCGGATCTAATCACCCACAAAATTGTCAATGGTATGACTGTAGTAAGGATATGTTCTATAAACTAAAATGTGGAGCATTTTTATTTTTATTTATTTAATTTCATTATCTCTTTTTTGGAGGATTTTTTTCTTTTTAAACTCTAGGTTGAGCTGGTAGTAAAAGCACCTATTGACAGTGAAAGCCATTGACAGAGAATATAGACCCGACGAAATCATTTTATAGTGACTTTCCCAGTTACACCACCTTTTTAATGGGTTAAATAAATAAACAGCATACAACCTGCATGTTTTTGTAAGCACAAGCTCTGTATGATTCTATTAACAGAGGACGAGTGATTCTGAGTAAGTCCAAATATTAGCCAAAATCTTAATGTGGAAGAAATGTTCGGCCCTATATTGCTCTCGTGATATCTCTAATTTGAAAGCATGAATTAAACTTTCTATTCCCTATCAGCCATGGTATAGATATCTGAAATGGATTTCAGCCCCCAAACTAAGATGTGGGTTGTGCACTCCTAATGTAATTTTCTTTTTAAAATGTTAATTTGGTAAAATACACGCAATGTACAATGTACCATCTTCACCATTCTTAAATGTACAGTTCTGAAGCGTTACTTATATATTTGCATTGTTGTGCAACCAATCTCCATAACTCTTTCCTCTTGTAGTTCTGAAACTCTATACCCATTAAAAAACCAGCCCCTGTTTCCCCTTCCCCCAGCCCCTGACAGTCACCATTCTACTTTCCGTGTCTATGAGTTTATTCTAGATACCTCACAAAGATGGAATCATATAGTCTTTGTCTTTTTTTGACTAGCTTGTTTCACTTAGCATAATGTCCTCACGTTTCATGCATGTTGTAGCACGTGTCAATTCCTTACTCTTTGAGGCTGAATAATATTACATTGCCTGTATGTACCACCTTTTGTTTACCCCTTTATATGTTAGTGGACACTTGGGTTGCTTCCACCTCTTGACTGTTGTGACTAATGCTGCTATAAACATGATCTTTGAGACCCTGCTTTCAATTGTTTTGGAAATATACTCAGAAATGGAATTGCTTGATTACACATCAATTCTATTTTTAAGTTTTTGAGAAACCACCTTTCTGTTTCCTCGTACAATTTTCCTTATTTTTTTTTTCATGAGAACAAGGAATAGAGAATCCATTAAGAAAACTAAAATCTTTCCAAAATGTTTGTTTGGAGACAAGCATCATATAAAAAAGGACTTTGGTAACAACTTCCAATATGTGAGAACCCAAAGGGAGTTTCTTAGGTGACTGCTACACTAGCTTAAATGAGGAGCTTGTTATAAATATGTCTGTATTTCCAGGACTCTGGAATTTCCAGGGGGAAATTTTTTTTTTAATTTTTTTTTATTTCAACGTTTATTTATTTTTGGGACAGAGAGAGACAGAGCATGAACGGGGGAGGGGCAGAGAGAGAGGGAGACACAGAATCGGAAACAGGCTCCAGGCTCTGAGCCATCAGCCCAGAGCCCGACGCGGGGCTCGAACTCCCGGACCACGAGATCGTGACCTGGCTGAAGTCGGACGCCTAACCGACTGCGCCACCCAGGCGCCCCTTCCAGGGGGAAATTCTGATTCAACAGGTCTAGTTTGGGATTCAGTTATGTGTGATTTTAACAAACATATCAAGTAACTTGGATGGTGCTTAACCACTAAATAGCATTTACATAACTAATATTTAGACAATGGTTTCCACATTTATCAGGTTAAAATCTTAGTAAAGATCTATTTTGTGCTATCAGAAAAATACATAAAAGTACTGGGCACATAGGAGTGATTAAAGCAAACATTAAATTTATCTTCATGTAATTTGCAGTGTTAGTGGACAAGACTTTGTGTGTGTGTGTGTGTGTGTGTGTATTCATGTTAATGATAAATTTGAGAGCCAAGAGCACCTAGCCTCTGAGTTGCAGACGAGGGTAATGTGGGGAGGCACAGCTCTGATACAATGAGACCAATTATAACCATACTGTGCTGTGCCACCTTAAACTCTCCTGAAGAAGTGAAATACTCTTTTCTCTAGTGGTGGGAGTATTGGTGGTTGATGGCTCTTCTCCAAAATTGCACTGGATCCAACTTGACTCTAGTGATTGGCCAATGGAGGTGCCTGTTATAAAGGCGTGTCTCCCTTGCCTCAAAAGGGGTTAACTCTGAGGACAGCTTCAAAACTCCCCTGACCCCTCTGCTGTAGTCACTACTCTGTTTAATCCTGCTTCCTTTACTGCCAGAGGGGTGTTGGACCTGAGAGCATGCCCCCAAAAGCTGAATGCAAGTCAGTGTCAGAGTCTGTTTCTGGACAACCTGACATAAGATACTATAAGTAACCAAAAAGAGGCCTAGATTCTGGAAGCCAGACTCAGTGGATCTCAGAACCACAGGTTATCCAGTGATACAATGCACAAGACCAGGACAGCTTTGCCCCATGGGCCAGTAAGGCAGGTAGAGGATGACGACCAGAAACCCCACACGAAATGTCAGCAAAATAAGAATGGATAACCGTTGGGGAGGTGGGAAAAGTTTAATAGATTAAATCCTAAATTGACTATTTTTTTTTTTTAAAGAGGGTATTCCTTTGGCCCTCCTTTCTTTCTTTTTTTTTTTTAACGTTTATTTTATTTTTGAGACAGAGAGACAGAGTATGAACGGGGGAGGGTCAGAGAGAGGGAGACGCAGAATCCAAAACAGGCTCCAGGCTCTGAGCTGTCAGCACAGAGCCCGACGCGGGGCTCGAACTCACGGACTGCGAGATGATGACCCGAGCCGAAGTCGGCCACTTAACCTACTGAGCCACCCAGGTGCCCCAAATTGAAAATTTTTAAAAACAGAAATGGTAGGGTTATTTTGAATTGGCAAAATAAGCTTTTGTCCATCAGTAGAAACAAGGGTTTGTGAACTAAGTTGGGTTCAACTGTAAAGAAATAAGACAATCACCGTTTCGTATATCTATGCTTTACTACTGTTTAAAAGTCACCTCTCCTATGCATACAATATTTAATAAGAAACACTGCTGTATGTCTGCTATTTTCTCACCACACCTTTCCACAAAAATTTTTTCTATACTTCATCTTCCATTTTTATTTTCCTAAATATCTTTCCACAAATAGAAGTCATGTTTGTGGCCAGCGATGGTTTTTAAAATACCTAAGTAAAGACTCCAGGCCAGGTCATACTGGTGCGTCTGTTTGTTTTTTTTAAGATTTGTTTATTTTTGAGCGAGAAAGTGCAGCAGGGAAGGGGCAGAGAAAGAGGGGGACAAAAGAACTGACGTGGCCTCTGCGCTGACAGTAGGGAGCCCAGTGTGGGGATCGAACTTACCAGCTGTGAGATCATGACCCGAGCTGAAGTCGGACACTTCATTGACAGCCACCCAGGTGCCCCGGTTATGTGTCAGTTCTGATTATTCCTCAGTCTGCTGAAAATACAGTCACTGAGCCCGCCAAAGATCAATTATTTACTGAACACAATAGTGTTTCATAATTTCCTAGATTCTGCAGTATGATGTGACTTCTATACCATTATTATTAAGATGTATCTAAATAAAGCAAAGTCTTCAACCCCACACAGAAATCTTTTCCATGTACCATTGTTCTTACAAAATAAACACCTCACATCTATCATTTCCTTTCTGTGTTTCCTCGAATTTTTATCACTTCTTTTAAATATTTATTTTTGGGGAGAGCACAAGTGGGGGAGGAGCAGAGAAGGGAGACAGAGAATCTGAAGCAGGTTCTGCACTGACAGGCTAACAGCAGTGAGCCCGATGCGGGGCTTGAACTCATGAACCATGAGATCGTGACCTGAACCAAAGTCAGATGCTCAACTGACTGAGCCACCCAGGTGCCCCAAATTTTTATTACTTCTTCCAGAACTATGTCAGTAATTGCACAATTACTTCCCTACTTATATTTAAAAAAACCCCCAAACTCTTCAAACAATCCTCTTCATTTGTTCGCTCATTCAGCAAATGTTTATTGAGCATATACTATATACTGAGCACTTTTCTTTCTTTTTTTTTAATTTCTTTTTTAATGTTTATTTTTGACAGAGAGAGAGAGAGAGACAGAGAGAGAGAGAGAGACAGAGAGAGAGAGAGAGAGAATGAGCAGGGGAGGGGCAGAGAGAGAAGGAGACAGAATCTGAAGCAGGCTCCAGGCTCTGAGCTGTCAGCACAGAGCCCAACGTGGGGCTTGAACCCACAGACTATGAGACCATGACCCGAGCTGAAGTCGGACACTCAACCAACTGAGCCACCCAGGCACCCCTACTGAGCACTTTTCTGATGCTGGAGAAACAGTGGGGAACAAGACAGACTATGACATTGCTTTTGTGGTACTTGCATTTTACTCATAGGTCTTATCATTTAACCAGCAAACTAAAAAACATAATAGCCATGCAGAAAGTTAAAATAGATGATAGCAAGTGACTTAGTGACTACATTAGGCAGGTGAGTAGAGAAAGCCTCTCATGTGATATGATAGTTAAGCTGAGATCTGAAATAATAGAATCCAGCCATGCTCCGCAGGAAGTGTTCATGGAAGAACAGACAGTTCATGTAAAGGCCCTAGAGAATGAATAAGCTTGACATGTATGAGGAACCATATGACTCATGAGTAATGGTGAGGAAAGTGGAGAGAGAGGAAGTTAAGGCAGAAGGAGAAGCTGGATAATGCAGTGGCTTGGGGGCCAGCATGACGGCTTGGGTTTTAAGTGCAATGGGAAGTTATTGGATTGTTGTCAGCAGAGAAATGCAAAGCAGATTTACTTCCAGGAGGATGATTCTGACTGCTGTGTGGGGAATGGGTGATAGACGAGCAAAAGGGGAAGTTGTGGTTGGCCAGGAATCTGTCAAACAGGATAGAAACTTGGCTTGACATGGTGATAGTGGTGGGGATAAGGGAGGGAGCATTTTTTGGATGTAGTATCAATAAGACTTGTTGATGAAGTGACTTTAGAGCACAGCTCTGAACTTTTCTTCCCCTGCTAACTTTCATTGTATTACCAAGTCCCTCACGGTCTGACTCACATCTTTGAACCTTAACTTGAGTGCTCACCTCACCCTGCCTTGCCTTACAGATAATACCACACTTATCTCGTTCTCTATTAGGCTGTTATTGTTAGAATCTAAGCTTTTGAAGGCCAGGGCCACAGCTCTATCCTTGTAGGTTAAGTATGTTAAAAAATATATGGTATGGATAACGACTCTAATTCTGGATTCGAGGGAGACAATAAATGGAAAATAAAGCTGACCAGGAAGCAGAGAATTTTAAAGATTCCGTGGCTTGCTCTGGGAATAATTTCACTATCTGATGAACAAAACTTTACATCCAGGAGAATTTTAAAGGTGGAATAATTATAAAGACTGTTGATCTGATAGGCCAGAAAAAATGAATTGGACTTTCTGCATCACAACTGAAATCTCTGGAAATATCTTTATTTCTGAGTAATGTCTACAGTTACACACTCATCTTGCCAAAGTCTCTGTTTAGTAACACTGATGAAAACAATCCTGGTCTGGACAGAGGTGGGTTTTTGATAGACTTATTCTCATCCCAAGGGGAAGGTCAAGTCATTCTTCCTTTTAATGCAAAAAGTGAATCTATCTATGGGTTTTCTTGAAGTGTTGAAACCTGGAAGGCTGCTCTGCCTGGGTATAGAAAATCCTAGTAATTACATATGCATTATTGTGTATTAACTGAAGGCATTGGAGTAGCCCTTTAGGAACTGTCTGTTCTAACCCAAATTTCATGTTAATGGAATTATTTTTCAAATTACTCTATAAATTTGAGGTATGGGAAGTAAGTTATTGAATTAACCCAAAATGCATGGTTTGAAAATGACGTTATAATCATTTAGAAAAAAAATGTCATCTTTGTTATCTTTCCCAGAACCCTCATTCCCAGCACACTCTTCAGATGATAATTTATGCCAGCTCTCATTTAGTGAGATCAGTTAAAAAAAAATAAAAGGAAGAAGAAAGAAGAAAGAAAATGAAAATAAAGAAATATAAATTGAATCATTAAATTTATATGAGTCCTTAAACTTCTGTCAGGGTCATATGTCTAAAATCTTCGTGTTTGTGTAAATAAACACATTTATGAGACACAAATAATGGTATAAAATCTTACTTCAGAAGGTATCATTTGAATTGTGGGTGCAAAGTTCTGAGCTAAGTGCTGTATGCTGGAGATGGTAAGAGCAAACACAAATGAAAAATACGAGGGTAATTGTCTCTGTTGAAAAAAAAAGGAAGAGACTTCCCTCTACTTGTCAATCCTTTGTCTGTGTGATATGTATGCGAATCATTTTAAAGACTAAAAAGCCTCTAGTCTGCTTTATGACCTAGCAAGATCTTACTTAAGGACTTTAAAACCATTCATCAAGGAAGACAGCGCCCCTAAAGTGCAGCTTCCATGGAAGGATAAGGATATACGGGCACCTTTGTCCCCACACTACCTTCCATAATCTGTACTATAGACACCGACCACTTTGCGGGTAGGAAATGTATACTGCTAGTGTAAGGCAATGTTAAGATTTAATTGTGTAGAAGACTGGATTAGTTGAACAATGATGACTAGGATATGTTATAACAAGACAAATTAATCTACTTGAAAATTTTACCCGTCTCCCAGAAGAGGAGCAGTACCAAAAAGTAATGAGCAAGCTTTATAATTATAATATTTTTGCTTTCCTCACTTCATCCTAACTATAACTTTGTGTTTCTTTTAGTTAATATAATCTTGATTATGCTCCTTTATTTCTCCATTTGAGTTTGTACAGCTTAGGTTTAAGACTTCAGGTTGGTGGGGCGCCTGGGTGGCGCAGTCGGTTAAGCGTCCGACTTCAGCCAGGTCACGATCTCGCGGTCCGTGAGTTCGAGCCCCGCATCAGGCTCTGGGCTGATGGCTCGGAGCCTGGAGCCTGTTTCCGATTCTGTGTCTCCCTCTCTCTCTGCCCCTCCCCCGTTCATGCTCTGTCTCTCTCTGTACCAAAAATAAATAAAAACGTTGAAAAAAAATTAAAAAAAAAAAGACTTCAGGTTGGTAGTATTACGTGTCTCAAGCAGAATAAAATAGATAAGGTGTTGAAAGATTTGTATCTGTGCTTAGACTTGAGTGTCCTTAAACCTGTGTCCCTTTTAACAATAGAATTTTCCTGGGGCATTACTTGCCCATTCTGATGGAATCTTTCCCACCTCTGGCATTTAATTAAAACTGCCTCTTAAAGTGGATGTTTTCTGTTCAGAATTCCATTTTTGTTGTTGTTGTTAAAGGTATGGATAGAGTGTGAACACTGTGTATAGATGATTGCATTCACTTCTGAGACATCTGGAGACTTCTGAGAATTCCATAGTAGTGTGCAATGACCTTTAGGTATAGGTATTAATTTCACATATTAAGGTTACCTGATGTGCCAAGTATTCTCATACAAAACTAATGCATATTGTTTGAGCATGTGCATGGAGTAGTGTGTAAGCTTGAGCTTACAGAATCCTGATAAGAAATTTTGACTCATTCTGGCATAGACGTAAGGTTTGTTTACCTATTAATAATGCCAAACAGTGATATTCCAAGGTCTTACCTAAGCACGCTATACTCTCTAGGTATGTCTTTTGTTCTTTGTGGAACATTTCATTTCTTAGGAAATTCTGCCATTTATATAAAGTATAATTATAGAAAAACTACAGTTCCAGTCAAATTTGGGTGCTTTAAAATAAAACCTTTGGGCTTCATCATATCTACCAGCCCCTGAATCCCCCACCACCATTTTTTCCACTGCTTATTTGGACTAAATGCAGTGGGGTTTGTTGCAGACATATGGCTATCTATATTCTTGCTTTTAGTTCATTCTGACTGCTATACTTTACAGTACACGAGAAAGGTATTTTCTTTATGTTTTATCAGTTCTTAAGAACTCATGGTCCCGTATGGTTAATATTATTGGAAAATTATTTAAGAAGAAACATTTTATGGTAAAACAACATCTTGCAAAGAATAAAACAGGAACCCCAGTCAGGATGAGCTGAATTCAGGTAAATGGCTTTAAGTATTATGATGAACTAAGTGGATTAGCTTGCTATAATTAGACTATATAAATTAAGCAATATGTGTACTATGTCCCTGTTAAATATTTAATAAGATATTTTGCTTCCATAGATTTTACTTTAAGGCTAATCACCAATTAATTTTTCCTGTGATTAATCTAGTAAGTAAATAAGAATTTTAATAAATAGCCATTTCTGGGACAGTTTTATCAGCCTTCGATTAACTCTTCCCACATGAGTTACTTAAATGCCACATCATGACAATATGATTCAGGAGCCTTTTTACCACCCTCCCCACTTCCCACCCCCAATGTTTAATGGCAGTCTCTCATTTTGGGGATCTAGGAAGCCTTCTTTGGGTCGTGACTCCATCTGTATAGGTGGAAACTTTAGGCATTTAAAGGTTATCTAGAATTTCTATAATACTTACTTTGCTGTTATTTCAAAATTATTTATAGGCTTTTTCCATTGAATCTGTTCCTCTGAAAATATTAATCTTGGGTGGACCGAAAAGGACCGAAAGAGGAGAAAGATCATGATGCCTCTGGCCATGACCAGATTCCTGCTCTGTTCTGGAGCAAGTGGTTTAACCTCTGCCTGAGTTCCAGTTTGTAACATATAATGCTAACGTGTAATCGACGCTGAAACATGTTGGGATCTTCTGGAATACTGTGTAAGTTCTCAATATTGTTTATGTCTTTAATAAGAGTAGTTTTTCCTCATTAAGCTAACTCGGTTTCTGGAAAGTCAAAGTGTTTAAAATCTCAGGGTTTACCATTCTTTAATATACATAGCCTAACCCACATTAATGGTGCTTCAGGGTAAACAGTGTATCTTGTTCCAAAGTTCACCTTATTAAAGGCATACTTCCAATGTTTTTGTCATCCCTTAAATGAAGAGTCCACTAGATAAGCGAAGTGTTCTCATCCATGATTTTAACATCACGATTTAAGAAATGACAAAGTTTATTCAATGTTCATTTAATTTCAATTTGATTTTGGAGTAAACCAAATTTAGACATAAGTCAAAGAGTAAAGGGATGGCTCATAAAAATGGTCTCAGCACTGGAGTAAGTTACCTGTTTGTTTCATATCCAAGTAGTTTCTGATTCTGTGAGGCAACTATAAATAATATTGATTTTTTAAAAGGCATATCTGAATGAAATAGTAACAGCAAAATTAGAGTAATGAGGATTTTTGGATTATCTGAGTTTAATACAGTAGCCCCCATCAGATTTTATACATATATATATATATATATATATAAATTATATATAATATATATTTTTTATATATATATAAGATATATAAAAATATATATATTTATAAATTATGTACAAATAGTTTTACCAAGTCAGCAGTGTAGACAGATGGAAGATACATGTATATGATCTGTTTACAAGGTGTCCTTTATGTTATATTGCGCAGCTGACTTGAACATATAACACCATGTTTATTCCCATGAAGTATATCTTAACCTGCATAACTATTTTTAGTAAGAAGTATATGGCTTGTTGATCACTTGAAAATTAAGGTATTTTTATATTTTTACCATGTTTTAAGATGTTAATTCTTGAATGACTGGTGTTTCTTTTAAAACTACAATTGCATCTGTGTCCAGATGTGCCATTGTATTGAGATAACATGGTAAGATAGCCTTCCCAAGTCAACTATAGTAGCCTTATATTTGTTTTGAGAACAGTTTGACTTAAAAAATAAGGTAAATTAAAATATTATTTGCAACATCTAATTAATATTTATTTATGTAGACTATGGCTTGAGATCCATATGATGAGGCCATGTAGTAATAAATTTTGTCTCCAGATTTGTTCTTCCTTCTCAAGATTGCTTGGGCTGTTCAGTGTCTTATAGCTCCATACAAATTTTAAGCTTGTTTTTCTTTCTGTGAAAAATGGCATTGGGATTTTGATAGGAATCACACCGGATTTGTTGACGGCTTCAGGTAATATGGACATTTTAACAATACTAAATATTCCAATCCAAGAACATGTGATAACTTTCCATTTTTGTCTTCAGTTTCTTTCATCAGTATCTTACAGTTTTCAGTATACATACAGTTCACTGCCTTGATTAAATTTATTCCTAAGGATTTTATTGTTTTTAGTGCTGTTATAAATGGGATTGATTACTAGATATAGAATTTTCAGTTGACAGTTACTTTCTTTTGGTATTTTTAAAATGTGCTACTACCTTCTGTCTTCCATGGTTTCAGATAAGACACTTGAAATGGTATTCTCTTGTAAGGAATATATATGTCTTTCTTACTTGCTGCTTTCAGGACTTTGTCTTTAGTTGTCAAAATTAACAATGATGTGTCTTGGCATGGATTTATTTGTATTTATTATATTTGAGTTTTACTCAGCTTTTTAAAGCCACAGGTTTAAGTTGTTTGATAAATTTATGAAACTTTCAGCCATTATTCTTTTAAATTTTATTTATTATTTGTTTGTTTATTTATTTTAGTTCTGCTCTCTCTTTTTTCTACTCCTTGAACTCTGGTGATATGAACCTCAGCTCTTTTGCCATTCTCTCACAGTTCCTTGAATTCCCATGTTTCATTGCTTTGTTTTAGTGCATTTTATCTCTGCTGTTGAGACTGAGTTACCTTGTTTCAAGTTCACCCACTGTTCACTGACATCTCCATTCTACTACTGAGCTCATCCTGTAAGTTTTTAAGTTGGTTTTATTTATTTATTTTTTTTTTCAGGTCTCTAGTTTTCATTTGAGTCTTTTTTATACATTCTATTTCTTTGCTGAGGTTTTCTATTTTTCATTTGTTTCATGAGAATTCCTTAGGAGAAGCACTTTTATGATGGTTGCTTTAAAATCTTTGTCAGGTTATTTCAGCTGTGATTCATCTTGAATTAGCATCCATTGATGGCCTTTTTTCATTTGAGTTGCTACTTTCCAGCTTCTTGGTATGACGAGTGATTTTCAACTATATCATGGGCATTTTGGATATTATATTATGAGAGTCTGGATTCTATTAAAATTTTTTTTAATGTTTATTTATTTTTGACAGAGAGAGCGAGAGAGAGCGAGCATGAGTGAGGGAGGGGCAGAGAGAGGGAGACACAGAATCCAAAGCAGACTCCAGGCTCTGAGCTGTCAGCACAGACCCCAACGTGGGGCTTGAACTCATGGACCGTGAGATCATGACCTGAGCCGAAGTCAGACACTCAACCGACTGAGCCACCCAGGCACCTCTGGATTCTTTTTTTTTTTTTTTAAAACAAACAGACTACTTGCTGAGATACAGAGGAGGGCCCAAAGGTAAGGGGATGAGGTAGGTGGTTAGCTCCCTAATGGGCTCTGCTGATGACAGTGACAGAAGAAGTGGAGTTCCAACTAGCTCCACCTTTCATTGCCTCATCCAGTTTCATTTATACCAGAATAAAGAAGGTTTTCACATTTTTATAATAAGCCTTGCAAATGCGCATTATAAATGTTCTTTTAGTGTCATTTTAGAAGCCAAGAATAAATATTAAAAATTTTTCATCAAAATATACAGTTCTTAGCATGATGATTTACTTCTAAATGGATTTTTTTTTCATGAGAATCTGTTCATTCTGTGCTGAAAATTTTGAGGTACATAGCCTTGAAAACCTGTTCATCATGAATTGATTACGGAACTGAATTCCAAAAATATGGTTAGTCAATATGTTATCATCAAGCTACAATACCTTATATAACATACTTAAGCAATTTTCATCTTTAATTATTTTGTAGCTTTTCAGTTAACATGAATTTATAATAGTTCTTGAGAAATCTAAAACTAAGATTTACTTTGAGGCTACAAAGAAAAACCAGATATATCATCCAAGATATTCATCTACAAATGGATTTATTTCTTTTTGTAACCCACAAAATAAATGATGTATAAAAATTAAACATTATATTAAAGAAATGGCATGTTTCCATAATAACATAGAATACACCTTTCATAAAAGTGTTAAAAATAATTGCCTTTGGAAATATATTTGTAAGCCAATACAAGTTTAAAGCAAGCAGTTTACTTGAACTAGTAAAGATGTTTACTGAAACCAGAATGGAACATGACTCATTTTGTAAAGTCTGTCACTACTGATGAAAGCACTTATAGCTATATATAGGCTATATAGAAATATGCTACATTTCAGCTTTTGGAGGCAGAGGAACTTCTCATAAATTTTGCTAGCATTTTTTTTAAACAAAAATTAATACTTGAACCTATGTCTTCCTATGCTATGAGTTTGCCTTCATAAACCAAGAAGGTGATAACTTAGAATATGGTACTTGCCCCTTTCTTTGGTATTCTTATGCATTTTAGTACCAGAGAATATTTAAAAATAATCACTGAAGAGTGATTCTTAGTTTTAATGCCAAATGAGGATTTTAGAAAAATAACTTATGATGTACCCAGAGATTCTTTGATTGAACCTGAAATCCTGACATAACTACTTAAAAGTCACTGAGCCCAAATGAAAACATGTTCTGTTTCATGGAAAGACGTGAAACACCAACCTAACAGTACGTTGACACTCCTGGCCACACATAGTGGAGAAAGAAAAAGAGTGTGAAAGATAACATACGACAAACGAAACAATGTGTTAGAAACTTTTTCAGATTTTGTTGTGTATCTGAGTGGTCAAAGCATCTCCGAAAATGCTCAGTCCCATTCCACAGGGTGGGGTCGGGGAATCTGGCTTCTATATTTTTAACAAAATCATCAGGTGATTTTGATGCATAAAATATTTCCCTCATTGTATAGGAAAATAACAGGCAGATACTTAACTTTATGCAGTTTTAAGAGTAGTAAAAACTATAAGCAAATCTTTATTATTCATTAGTTTACTCTTCATTGAATCCAACCATTTTTTTTTTCAGATTTACTAATCTACTGCTCTATTTCAAACCTAGGAATTTGCAGTTTCTACTATAACTCCCTCTTACTTACAAGGATCAGCCTATAAAAGAATTGGCTTCAATAAACTGCTCAGAAGTCGTCAGACATCGTTACCTTGCTGCAGGGAATTTGGGAAGATTGACTGAAAGCTGCTTTAAGAGGTCATTGTGACTTTATAATGTATTTTCAAACTAAAGTTTCAAATTGAAACAAATTGGACATTGAGAATTCTTTCTGGTGTTTAAATAATCACAGAATTACCATAGTAGAAAGAATCATGTAGCCTAAATCTAGTGCTTTGCAGATGAAAGAATTGAAGCTGAGATAAGTTATTTCCTATCTTATAGCTTAAGGTCTTACAGCTAACAGTGACAGAGATGGAATATAGACCTAAGTCTCTCTACTATGAGATGGACAGTATTGCTATTACACTGAGCTATCATTTTTCATTAGAAATATTATTTAAAATATTTTCTGTATCCTCAAGTACAGATAGTCCCCAACTTACAATGGGCTGACTTACAATTTTTGACTTTACAGAGGTACAAAAGTGATGTGCTTTCAGCAGAAACAGTACTTCAAAATTTTGAAATTTGATCTTTTCCCAATACCCAGTGTGATACTCTTTCCTGACGCTGGGCAGCAGCAGTGAGCCAAAGCTCCCAGTGAGCGACGTGATCATGACAGTGAAGAACTGATACACTTACAACAATTCTGTGCCCATACAACTGTTCTGTTTTCCACTTTTATTACAATATCCAATCACCTGAGCTATTCAATGCTTTATAAAATAGGCTTTGTGTTAGGTGATTTGCCCAACTCTAGGATAATCCTAGGTGTCCTGAGCACATTTAAGATGGGTGAGGCTAAGCGATGATGTTTCATAGGTTAGGTGTATTAAATGCATTTTGACTTAGGATATTTTCAACTTAGGATGGGTTTATCAGAATGTAATTTCATCAGAAGAAGAGGAAGATCTGTACAACAAAAATTTAATAATAAAGTTCAAAAGGAAAATATAACTTACATCCAGAAATACAAAAGATAGAAATTTCCTTTTTATCCAACTTCTCAGAAATTAGTTTATTTGGTAAATTATTTTATTCCTGTGGTGAATGCTATGGACTACATATAAAATTTTCTAGGTTAAGTACTTAAAAGCATATGCTGGAGTGAGCATTATAATAATTGTTTAAGAGGACTTGAGAATACAGAGTATCTTTCAAACTTTTGCTTTCTACGATTCTACCTAAATTTTCCTATTAGAGATAAAACAATACTTTAAACATGCAGGCATAATGAGAGAGATCAAACTTCACATAAATTATATGCTGATTCAAATTTCTCTTATTGATACAACCACAAAAATAAGTGTACATTATAGTCCAGTGATGTTTTATGGAATTCTTAGAAGGTTTTTAGGTGCCCAGAGGCATAGTCATTTCCACAAGACCAACTTTTTTTTAAGCTATTTTATTTATTTTTTTTGGTGGTGGCGGTGGGGGAGAGAGGTCAAGAGAGAGGAAGAGACAATCCCAAGCAGGCTACGCTCAGTGAAGAGACCAACCTGGGGCTCAATTTCATGACCGCGAGATCATGAACTGAGCTGAGATCATGACATGAGCTGAAATCAAGAGTCAGATGCTTAGGGGCGCCTGGGTGGCTCAGTCAGTTGAGCTTCCGACTTCAGCTCAGGTCATGATCTCACAGCTTGTGAGTTGGAGCCTTGCATTGGGCTCTGTGTTGACAGCTCAGAGCCTGGAGCCTGCTTCGAATTCTGTGTCTCCCTCTCTCTCTGATCCTCCCCAGCTCGTGCTCTGTCTCTCTCCGTCTCTCCAAAATAAATAAACTTTACAATTTTTTTTAAAAGAGTCAAATGGCTAACCAACTGAACCACCCAGGCACCCCTCCACAAGACCAACTTAAAGAGAAACTGCATGTTAGCACAATATTTTGAATTAGAAACAGAATCTTAAGGGTTTTTTTCTCTTTATATTTGAAATGCTAGAGTCTTGCTACTCAAAATATGGTTTGCAGACCATGATATCACCTGAATGTTTATTAGAAATGTAGACTCATAGGTCCTACTCCAGACCCACTGAATCAGAATCTTCACTTTAGTGGGATCCTTAAGTGACTAGTCTGTACGTTAATATTTACAAATAAAATATTAAAGGTATTTTCCCATCATCCCTCCTCCACTTTCAGGATCTGAAGCTCCACCTTTCTGTCTGGTAGTAGAATTAAATAGTGTAGAGAGTTCCAGTTAAACCACACAGGAGACTATGTCCATCAGAGGATGTAGGGGTGAGGGGTCATGGGTTACAAGGACCAAATGATGTGATAGAGCAGAGAGAGAGCACAAGAAAGTTTGATGGCCTCATGTAGGTGTACAATCCCATTTATTGAACTGGAAGGTTGGTTGTAAACCACCTGAAAGTAAGACTAGTTTTTATGCTGCTCATGCTTCCTCTCTTCAGTGATGAAGAGTGTACCTCTGGAGTAACACTTCCCGTCTGTACCAAGTTTCTCTCAAGTAACCATCCTGCCCCTTGACCAATGGTCCTTGCAGCTCTTGAGTCTTTTTTCTTCCAGCTTCTTCATATATTTGCCTTCTTGCTGTCTCATCTTTGCCTACATTCTAGCCTTTTCTTGGTCTCTCTAGCTTTTACTCCTCTGCATGTGAACATCCTCAACCTGCTGTATAAAAACCTGTTGTGCATCAACTTTGATTGCTGTCCTTTGCTTTTGCTGAATATCTTAAGAGTCATATGAAGTTTCTGTTTTCACATGGTAGTTGCTCTCCAGCTGTCTAGCTAATGGGTCTTTCCACGTGTGGTGTTGGACAAGCGTGTAAGGAAAGTGTGCCCAGTAAAGAGGTCGTTAATTATCTCAATATCATGTTGTCAAAAAGAAAAGTGTCATTTAGAGTATGGAAAACAAACCCACATTGCCCTCACCCTATTTTTAAAAATTTTTAATGTTTCTTTATTTTTTGAGAGAGAAAGAGAGAGAGTGTGAGTGGGGGAGAGGTTTATTTTTTGAGAGAGAAAGAGAGAGAGAGAGAGAGTGTGAGTGGGGGAGAGGTAGAGAGACAGACGATCTGAAGCAGGCTCTGCATTGTGAGTGCAAAGCCCAATGCGGGGGCTCGAACTCATGATTGTGAGATCATGACCTCAGCCAAAATCAAGAGTCTGCTTCCTAACCAACTGAGCCACACAGGCACCCCTGTCCTGACACTATTAGTCCTAATATTGGACATTCTGTTTCTTTAAATCTCAATTTTAACTCCCATATAGCAATACTGAAAATATCTCATGATATTTATATAATGATATATATAATATATATTTATATAATGATATATATATATAGTATATAATTTATATATGTTATATAACTTTAAATGGCATTATATTTCAAGGGCTTTGTATTATGCCAGAGAAAAATAAGGTGGCCAAAAGTTATATTGTCATTATCCCCCCCTTTTTAATACAAATATTATTACGTTGCTCTATACATAGTATAGTGCTTGGTTCTGTGGGATTAAAATAATTTAAACAATTTCCTTCTTAAAGAGCTATGCTAGTAATATATACAGGATAAGTAATTTTAAAAATGCAGAGAGATCTAAACTCTAACTGGGAAGAATTTTGGAAGAAGAGAGAAATTTTGCAGTGATACAAATGATAAATTGAACCTTAAAGAGAAAGTATTTGTCAAGAGGATTGAAGTTGGTTGGGGGAAGTGTGTGTGACAACAAGGCTTTGCTCTGAGACACTGAATTTTAATTGAGGACTCAATTAAAGCTATTACAAGACTTAGTCTGAAATTAATCTAAAATTGTATTCCTGGCAAAACTTCTATGAAGCTTTCTATACAAGGGATATTACTTATCAAAATGCATCACAGAACCCAGTGTCTATTCGGTTAAACTTGCTGATAAGCCCCCTTTGAAAAGGGGTCATGGGTCTATTTCAGAAAGTTTTCTTTAAGGTCAGTTAAGGTTGTGAATAATCTCTAGCCATATATCACATGTATCACATTTTTCTCACTTAAGGTTAGGATCAAGGAAATGCTGGAAATATTGGTCATCCAGAGTTACCAGTTAAGGAAAAGAATCTGTAAACTTTGCAGAGAAAAAGTCGGTTGTACAATGTAATTGTCCTTCTAAGTAAAAGTACTTTTTCTTTTTGTAGACACAATCTTACCCTGACACAGAAACTAATATATTTCAGTAGTCTTCCTTAGCTAAGCTTCCAAAATAGTGTCTTTCTAAAGTTTTTAAGATGTGCCTTGTTAGTGACAGCAACCCATAGAAACTCTCAGATTATTGTTTTCCTTTGAGTTAGTAGGAAACAAAAAATATTTCTTGCTAATATATCCAAGTTTTGACACCTAATGGCCTTCTTAAGAAATCTTGATATTTTTGGACTCTACCAAGCTCTAACCAAAGAAAGAGAATCAAATAATCTTTACCTATGAGTATATTTGATATTTTCCAAATAATAGATTTGATATTCTCTTAAATATTACATAGAAAGTGTTCTGATGTTTATTACCTCTTATCAGTAACTCTGAAATTAAAAGCATAGTGGGAAGTTAGATAACTGCCTAACAGCTGAAAACAGTTTTTTAAAAATTCATGTTTAAAATCATATTTCAAAACAAAAATGCATGATACTTGACAATATGAAAAATATATGAAAATATATATTGAAATATATTTTGACAAATGATATATTTTGAAAAAATATATTGCAAAATAATGGATCATCTGAAGATGGAGAGGCAAGATAGGTGTAAAAATTATACTAGTTTTATAAAGGCAGAATTTTAGAGCAAATGCCTATACATCTCCATGAAACAAGTTTTTCACATGGTTGTGAAACATGGCTTTGTCAGGGATTCTGAAAACATTTGATATCACTCAAAAAGAAGTTTTCTTAACTAATTTAAAGAAAAAATTAAGTAATAATGAAAACAATGCCCAGTTTCAAATATACCAAATTTTAAAACACTGGAGACAAATAGCATATTAACTCGTGCTGCATTATCTTGTTTTTAAGGCTACTCTCTTCAGCAATCTTTTATTCCCCATGGCTACAAGTTCAAATGTAGGACATTCTTTTTTAACATTGAATCCATTATCCAAATATCCCTCTGTGTACCCTCCTTCACAGCAGCTGACCTTATCTTCTCTTTTACTCAGAAAAAAAAAAGCTCCAACATCCCTCCACAACAAAGGTTCTCATGTCTGTATCTAGCTTTTATTATATCTGCATCTGTGATTCCTCCTACTATTCCTCCTAGTCTATTTCCCATGTTCTGGGGGCACATCTTCTCTGCTTCATCTGGGAATCTTACTGCCTTCCTTATCCTTCACCTTCTTCTGTATCTTCAACATTGTCTTTTCTGCTCAGTCTTTGCCAATATTTCAGGCCCCTCAGCCTCTCTAATCTGTAAAATATTAAAAATGCCCTTGACCCTACCCTCTCCTCCAGCTGTTTGACACTTCCCCTTTTTACAGAAAACATCTCAAATGCACCATTTACTTCTTTTCATCACTTTCTATTTAGAATTAAACCCATCACAATATGGCTTCTGTTCTCACCACCTCATTGACACTGCATCCAGGTCATTAGATCCAACAGACACATTTCAGGGTTCATGGATTTAGTTATGGAAGCAGTTTACCATTAGCTGACCATTCTTCTGAAAACAGTTCACTCTTGGCTTCTGTGAATTCTCAGGTTCTTAATTGTTCGCTTATCTCTATTGCCATTCCTTTCCAATTTTCTTTCCTTTCTTTTTCATTATAACACCTCTTAAATGTTGGTTTGTCTCAGAGCCCTGTATAGGTCATCTCTTTGCTCTACATATGCTTTCTATATGATCGCATCCATTCTTAAGACTTTAACAACAACCTTATGTTAACCAATCTTAAATTTTCATACCCAGTCCAATTCTCTGAACTAAACACCGTACTACTGAACTACTCAAAACTGAGGTTTTTCTTTCATTCTTTCATGGATACCATGTATGATATACACACACACACGCACACACACACACACACAAAGGAGAAAATTCTCTTCCAACTAGTTTCAATAACAATCCATAATCTCAAAAAATGGTATAATTATTTGCTCAACATCTTAGTTCAAAACCCAAGAGTCTGATTTCTTATCTACCATTTGTCCTGACCAATTACCAAGTCCCATTCATTCTATCTCCAAAACATTACTAAAACCATCTACTCCTGCCCCACTTGTACTATCTAGTCCAAGATATTTTTATTTCTTTCCTTAATACTGTCACATCCTAATTGACTATCTGGCTTCTCCCCCACTCCCCCCCTTTTTTTTGCCCTTAAAAACAAACCGTCATGCCATTGCCAGATCATCTGTCTATGAAGTCTCAGTGATTTCCAATGCCCCATAACATAAAAATTTCAAATCCTTAACATGGTTTATAAAGCCTGAGTGATCTGACCCTGCTTGCCTCTACAGTATCATGTTTTCTTTCATACCTTGTAATTGCCCTGATTTTGTATTGCAATTACACTGAAAACTGTGCTGTGTTCTTCTGGGAAATCTCTTGACTCAAGCAGTACCCTCACACAGGTCTTTCCTTTGCCTGGAGTCTCTCTCTCTTCCCCCTCTTTTTAAGTTGAATTACTGCTTCAAACATGGAACTCAGTGTCTTCGTTCATTATCGCTACTACTTTGCACAGTTGTCAAACAATAAGATTAGGTGATTGAACTGAACAGGAATACAGTCACTGGGATAGCACTGCTTCCTCTCCATCATGATTTTTTGTTTTATGAAATATGATCAGAGCCCAAATATCTTAAATGGAATACTTTGTATGATCCAGGTGGTATGTAAGTATTTCATATATTATTTCATGTAATCATTTCAATAAATGGTATTATTACCTCTATTTTAATTTCTTTAAGCTTATTTATTTATTTTGAGAGAGAGACAGAGAGCTCACATGGGGAGGGGAGGGGCAGAGAGAGAGGGACAGGATGAATCCCAAGCAGGCTTCGTACTGATAGTGTGGAGCCTGACATGGTGCTTGATCCCATGAACTGGAGATCATGACCTGAGCCCAAATCAAGAGTAAACCGACTCTTGAGCATCATGAAGATGCTAATACTGAGCTCCAGGCCTCCTTATTTTCTCCATTTGAGAGACAGGGACACCAATCATAGACCAATTGAGCACAGCTAATAAGATGCAGATCAAGAATAAAGACTCAACTCTGAATTATTACACTATACCATGAGCATTGATTATAATTTTTAAATTTTGGAATGAAAATTTCCTCCTAATTAATGCCCTTTCAAGTGTGTTGAGAAATTAGTTAAAAAATTCCTTCAGATTGCCAGCATTTTTTTTTTTTACATAGAAGTGACATTTAAGACTATTGTGTGTATTATGACTCAGATCTTTCTCTGAGTAGCTGCAGCCAAAATAAAATACAAAATAAATTATTTTTGAGGCTCATAACAGCCTCAGAATCCATCAGTTCTGATTTCATTTTTTCCCTCCAAAAATCTCATTGATATTATTGACTGCCTTTACAAATTGATAATAGAAATGTTCACTTAGACACAGTATTTATAAATGTCAATATTACATCAATGTATTTTATATATCAGGATTTCATGTAAAATTCATTTGATAAAAAAGTCTTGCTCATCAAGGAAAATAATGGTTATTAACATAACCACTATTATTAAATACATTGTGTAAGGAAATAGCTAAAATACTAACTTCATGATTGAATAGATTTTATCTATGCTTTCCCATTGTTATATCCCTAGAGCCTAGCACAGTGCCTGGCATACTATAAGCACTCAATTAATGTTAGTAAAGTGAACTAAAAATTAAAATATAATAAAATAAATCAATAATAAAATAAATCTTGCCTCCTCAGATTTGGGTAAGAATGCTCTAATACTGAAACACTTGCTCTAGCATATGCTCATCTTCCAATAACCAGATTCTTTTGGAGGGACACCATCACCACCATATTGCCTCTGTGACCCCTTTATCAATAAGAGTGCGAATATTGACATAGCACCTCTCTTAATGATTTTAAGACAGTTGGAGCAAGAATGGGATTTTTTTTAAAGTCTTTTAAAGAGGGGCTATCAAAAGAAAAAATAAAATCAGTGTTTATAAGGCAAGACAAATTCCCAGTTCTAGCCTGTTATCTCCTAATTTGCAAATATCTTCTTTGGACCAACTGCTCAGAAGCCTAAAGCTTTCTTATAAAATGTCCTCTTCATGAGAGCAGCCAGTGGTGCTTACTTCTGGGCTGCCTCCAGAATTTCTACTTCTAGTCTCAGAAACCTTTGTTACTCAAATTATTAATAAGAGGAATATACTAACCTATTGGCAAGTTTGCCATACCTACACATAGGAGTGTGGATTCACTCTACAGGTAACAGCAGGAAAGTAATCATCTCCGTGCCAAATAATGATAGGCAGAAAGTAGACCTTTCATGACAAACTGCTGTGTGTGTGTGTGTTTTCACATAGAAGCTGTTGGTCTTTCTACTTTGAGAAGGTTGTCAGTTGCGATTCCCAGTTTTTGAGAACTAATCCCTAAAAGAGTTGTACAACTTTACTTTTTGCATTGGAAATGCTCGCTATGGTTAAAATTAGTGTTTTATTTTAGTATTTTTGTAAGACGCTAATTTATCTTCCTAAAACTCTCCCTCGGGAATTACTGTTAAAATGTTTTGAGTGTGATGAGTTTTTAAGATTCTTTTTCTTTAGTGATACACACTGAAATATTTATGGAGAAAATTACATGCTGTCTAGGATCTTTTTAAAAATAATATGGGGGAAGAAGTAGATAAGAATATACATGAGATGGTGAACTGATAGTTGTTGAAGCTGAGTGATGGATGTGTGGGGAATCTCTCTACTTTTGCACATTTAAAAGAATTTCCATAATAAAGAAGTTAACATCAAATGCGCTCTTGGCAAGTAACAACAGACTTTTCCTCTGCCACTTCTTGAGGTCAGTGTTATCTGTTCTCACTGCACAGAGACTCCTAAGGGAAATTGAGATGAATCTGTTTGTCCCAAGTATAAGTGAGGATTTCGATGTTTGGACATGAGATCAAATTTGTTCCAGGATCTTATTTAGAAGACTCAGTTCCTTTTTTTCGGATTGAAAATGATCTCAAAATTTTTAACTCGCTTTAAAATGTTACTTTATAAAATAAATGTATCTAATTTTTGACAGTTGTGTATTAATTAAGATAGAACTTCGATAGGTGATACTAGGACCATCCATTTTAGTACTGGGCTTTAGTGTCTTACTCTAAATGATATTTTTAGGGAGGTGCCTGTGTGGCTCAGTTGGCTGAGTGTCCAACTTCAGCTCAGGCCGTGATCTCGTAGTTGGGTTTCAGCGCCGTGTTGGGCTCTGTGCTGATGGCTCAGAGCCTGGAGCCTGCTTCAGATTCTGTGTCTCCTTCTCTCTCTCTACCCCTCCCCCACTTGTGCTCTGTCTCTCTCAAAAATAAATAAACATTAAAAAAATTTTAGTAACTAAAACTAGTCATTGATAACAAATGATTTTTATTGTCTACATCAGCATTTACATCCCCTCTTTCTTGATTTTTTTACTCATTAAATAAATCACTAAAAAGCACAGAATAAATGGAAGGGCAGACCATGGTCAATTTATAAATTTCATTTGCATAGTCTAAATTGAAGGCTACCAGGATTTAATGATTTAACTAATTATGATTAAATGATATTTCTTATTGAATAATAATAATTTGATTATTAGGATAAGAGCATTAAACTACTCTAGGGATTCAGGGATCTGAATTTGTCCATGCTAAGGTTAACAATTTTTCCTTTCTGTTGTCTCATATGTAAAATGCAGTAACAGCAGCTTAGTTAAAACTGCACAAGGAGGTTTTTTTTTTTGTTTTTGGTTTTTGGGTTTTTTTTTGTTTTTTTTTTTTGACAACACAAGGTTTCAAGCCACATGGGGTTAAGGACAACCCGTGGCTTGCTCATTGCTGTATCTCCAGCTCCTGTCTTTGCGACTTGTATATGGGATAAATATGTGCTTTGTAAATATTTATGAATGAATCAATGAATGAGCGAGCTATTGAAGTTTTTAGAAGGCACATTTCAGACATCTTACTAACTGTTGTATAACATGTATGTCTGCTTAGAAAATATGCACAAGTCGGGGCACCTGGGTGGCTCAGTCGGTTAAGGGTCCGACTTCGGCTCAGGTCATGATCTCGCGGTTTGTGAGTTCAAGCCCCGCGTGGGGCTCTGTGCTGACAGCTCAGAGCCTGGAGCCTGTTTCAGATTCTGTGTCTCCCTCTCTCTCTGACTCCCCCGTTCATGCTCTCTCTCTGTCTCAAAAATAAATAAACGTTAAAAAAAATTAAAAAAGGAAAAGAAAATATGCACAAGATATATTTCAAACGTTTCACCAAAGACATTGAACTTCCCAGGTCTGGTATAGATTCTTAGGTCTGCTTCTCTAAATTTTAGTTTTCCTACCAGTAAACAACAATAATGCTATACCACAATGCATTGTTGTTAAAGTTCAGTGAGACAATGTATTTGAATATCTCTTAATCTAGAAGGGGCAATTTCCCAGGTACACAGTGTTGCTGTTATTTTCGTAATTATTATACAAATGTGTGTGATGTTAGCAGTGAGGTGGAGAAGGAAACACCTGAATCTAGCGCCACCTCTGTTCATGGTTGTGCCTGGGCAATTCATTAAGCTCTTCAGGCCTCTAGGACCTGATGTGTAATGAGTTTGAAACGGGCCATCTATAAGGTACTCTAAGATACTTTAGGCCTTTAAAGTGCCGCAAGCCTCTTCCATTAATATAACATTACAAATTTTTATATAAACCATTTTCAGGTATGAATTGAGAGGTGAGTTCCCCATTCACATTCTTCTTCTAGACAAGGAAAAGGCAGGAGCTTACAGTGTCCACCCCCCTCCCCCATTCATTATGCCCCTGCACTGCAACCTTACAACCAACTACATATGTAAACACAAAAGACTTCAGTTCAAATCTCAAATTATTTCATTTTTAGTTCAACTCAAATAGACTATTTCTTTCTGATGCTGCTTCAGTCTCTCTCAGTGGGAAGTCATGGAGTTTATATATTATTCATCCATTTAAAAACCCTGAGGCAAGACCCCTGTGGAGAGTGTTCAGTAATTGGTCTCCAGATGCTGCTGATACGAAGCACTCTAAAAGTCCTTAAACAGCCCAAGAACACAATTCCATCTGCTTCACTGGTTGCATATGTTGGAAGCAATAGCAGATTGCTTTCCCACATTTTTACTCCTTTCCTTCGGTACCTAATTATTTCGTACCTAATATGCAACATGTAAAATATATGTAAATGAATAGAGAACATCTTACAAAACTGGTAATTACTATATTATTTAATGAAAGTACAGTATAGCCAAATGTTCCAAACACAAAATCAGTAGGCATTAACAGTAAAATGGCCAATGGTTTTAAATCTATGGAAAAGCTATTCATGGTTGAGCAGCAAAAAATAGGTGTGACTATGCACTGAAATAGATAATCATTACATTTAGCCCCATATTACATATTTAAAGAAATAATGTTAGGAATTTTACTAAAATGAATAAGCAAACATGCACAAATTAATATATAACGTGCTTACCAATAATAAAATAACTTCTGAATCAGTATAAGATGAAGTATGGTCAAAATTTTATTTTGCATAGTCATATTTGTTATTCTGTGTGTGTATACCCAAGCACACATACATACACATTTATAACCATGCCATATATATATATATATATATACACACACACATATATGTATATACATATACATATATATATATACACACATATGTGTGTGTCTCTTTCTATATGCATATATACAAGGCATGTTTATACACACGAATATATTTATTTATATACACACAAGCATAAATCAAATTAAAATGAAGTAACTACCCCTCCTTCTCTAAAATTCTCCAGTCTAAATTTTGTCAAATATTATTTACACTTATACTTACTCTTTGTTTACATATTTACTAATGTTATTTGTTTTCATATATCTTTGCATATACATAATATATACATATATATTTCATATATCTTTGCATATACATAATATATACATATACATAATATATGTATGTATAAGTATATATACACACATATATGCATTTTCAAAGACACAATGGTAAGTTTGATTGTTTTGAAAGCTTACTATCAAGGTGGGGCTATTGGATGATGCTTTTTGTTCTGGGTAAATTTCCACGTCTCTGGAACACCAGCATTAAAATTCTTAAATAGAGAAAAGATGGAAATCCTCATAGAGAGTCGAAATATGAGGAAACTACTGGATATGATAAGATATGCTTGGGTATAAATGTGAAGTCAAAAAGGTACACTTACATCATTTCACATCTTATTTTCAAGCTTTTCACAACCATTTCTAATTTTGTAGTCTTAAGTGGAGGGACAGAATGGATAAGGAATTGGGAATATTCAGAAATGCCATTTTCGCTACACTGTGTCCTAACTTATAATCTTATGGAGCAGAATGCTACCTTCCCCCCCCCCCCCCCCCCCCCCCCCCCCCCCCCCCTCCAAAGTACATGTACCCACCTGTGCAAAGACTGCCTTCAGAAAACATAAGATACAATTTCCTGGTCCCTCAGTTAGGGAGTGCTTACTCACTATGGTAGCTCCAAAATATGTCCACAAATTCTTTCACATCCCTTTCATCAAATGGTAGAGTTTATATCTTCTTCCCTTAAATCCAGGCCAGGTTGTGATTGCTCCAGGCAGTAGAGTACAATGAAGAGATGCCATTTGACCTCAGAGTATAATAAAATAAAGGCCATGTGGCTTCTTCCTGGTATCCTTTGGACACTTGCCTTTGAATATTTGAGCTGCTAGGTAAGATGTTTGACTACCCTGAGCTTAGATGTAATGAAGCTAGGTCTCAGGTATAAGCCATATTTATGTTGCAGCCAATGGCCAGTAACTATCCCAAGATATAAGAGTAAAGATGTCTGCAAAGGAATCAGCCCCCAGTATCTGGTTACCCCCCGTTACTATCATCCCAAATGAGGTCCCAGACATCGTGTAGCAGAGAAAAGTCATCCTTACTAAGTCCTGTCTGATTCCCTGATACACAGAATCTATCAGCATAATAAAATAAGTTTTGAGGGGGCTTATTTTGCAGCAATAGTAATTAGGCCTTACTGTGCTTTCTTTTTTTTTTAAATGAAACTAATCTTTTCTAAGTCGATGACAAGGTAGAATGAGTTCATTTGATAAGATAATTCCTGTGATGTGCTAGTGAGGTAGGCACACTGAGGAGATTGCTCAATTACTCACTCCAGACTCAGCTTCTCAGGTATGCAATTGGACTTTGCCTACTCATCGGTATGGGTAGTAGGCTTGCATTGAATTAAGATATATAGAGATAGCATTATACAAATTTTATGGTTTTAATTATTTGTAGAAATAGATGATTTATACAGCTCATCAATCTCAGGAAAAAGTATTTTAACATATTGTTTTAACAGCTTGAAACAAGTCTTTCTTGCTCTATTTGGGTATTCTGCTTATCCATGAGCATCTTGAATTTACTTTAAGAAAGTTTATCTACTTTGCTAAATTTTGTGCAAATGGTTTTGAGAGGAAAACTTGGGGCATCTGTTTTTTTATGCATAAGAGCATCTCAGCAGGTCCTCAACAAGAAA
Source organism: Prionailurus bengalensis (assembly GCF_016509475.1). Lineage (NCBI taxonomy): Eukaryota > Metazoa > Chordata > Mammalia > Carnivora > Felidae > Prionailurus > Prionailurus bengalensis. The sequence goes on from NC_057344.1 coordinate 56,079,971, forward strand.
GCAGAAGGCTACTATTAAAGGAAAGATTGTGTGTGACAGAGAAAATATGGGCAGAATACATAAACTGCTTTGAATATAAAATCAGTCTAGCACACAGTGAAACAAATTCAGGCTTGTCTACAAGGTCATCATAAGAGTGATCTAGGCTGAAACTAGAGGCAATGTAATAGTCCTCTGTAGAATGACACAGTCTAGCAAGACTGGCATTTATGAATATTCCTAATGCTGTGGCCTTTATTCTCAATACAACAAAATTGGAAGTTCTTTTAAAGAACTTGAAAATAAGATGTTATGTGATAGAAGTGTAACTTTTCCACTTCATATTTATACTCAAGCATATATTGCCCAGTAGTTTCCTCACATCTCAACTTTCAAGGAAGCTTAATAAATTAGCTGGAAGCCAAGGAGAGACCCTGACAGTTCTTCCTTGGCTTTTCTACCCCTCCCCACTTAGCTTCCTTGTTTCTTCTCTTATCATATCAATATCTCCACATATAGTGACCCACATAGATGTAACTAAGCAATCCATGTATAAACTATTTCCCCCTTGCTGCTGGGAGTCTTCTCTTTATTCCCTATAAACCAAAGTGAAAACATGCAGAAAAAAATTAAAATATTCCATTCTCTTCTACTAGACTGAAATCTCCAGAGCATACAGCATGTCTTGATAATTTCACCCTGAGGAGCTAACACATTTCCTGGCACTTGATAATTGCTGCAAAACATTTGTTTAAAAATTGAAATAAAACAATTTCTGGTTCTGTATGTAATTGCCACTCAGAGCTAATAGAAAGTATAAAAGCTAAACAGACTGAAAAAGGAACAATACGCCTTGAATCCATAAGAGAGAAGAAGGACACAGGGCAAACTGTCCCCATTCCCAACCCAAGGGAGAGACAGACAGACAAATACAGGGAGTTGCTGCCTACTAGAGCAGAAACTCAGGAGTGAAAACTGCCACTGGAGCCATTGCCAGAGTATGAAAACTTGAAATGCTGTAGGCTCAGTATGGACAATGCTGAGAGTTAAAAACTCCAACTGGACCTATTCTTAGGGGTACCCTGCACAATATTGTGCAATTTATCTCAAGGAGCTCCATCAGGTTCCCACAGTAATTAACTGAGAAAAACCCCCTTGGGTTTCTGGCAAGAGTGGGGCGGGGGTGAACCATTTTAATATACACACAGAATTCTGTTCTTCCTAACAAGTCTTGCTCTCAGGGGAAATTAAATTATCTAGAGCCCCACCTGGTGGGGTATTATCAGAGACCAATTGACCTGGAAGAAGGGAACTACCCAACTCCAGCTTGTCCCCACTGTGTGCCACTGTGTTCCACATAAGGGAGGAGAAAAAAACTGAAAAACTGTTGTGATGTTCACAGTCTAGAGGTACTGGCTTACTAAAAGACCAATACCCAATCAAAGGACTGTAGAACACTTCTCTCCCTACATCTCACTACCACATTAATAATGACCTATTTACAGCAGTTCCTTTTATCCAGTACATCATATCCAGCTATCAACAAACAAAACAAAACAAAACAAAAACAAGGCATACTAGAAGACAAAAAACAAAACAAAACAAAACAAAACAAAACAAAACAAAACAAAACAAACACACAGTTTGAAGAGACACAGAGCTTCAGTACCAGACATGGCCAGGATGTTGGAATTCTCAGACCAAGAATTTAAAGCAACTATGATTAATATGCTAAGGGCTCTAATGGATAAAATAAACAGCACACAAAAACAGATGGACAATGTAAGCAGAGGGAAGACAATCCTGATAAGAAACCAATAAGAAATGCTAGAGATTAAAAACACTGTAACAGAAATAAATAATGCTTTTGATGGTTTTATTAGCATACTGGACACAGCTAAAAAAAGAATCTTGGAGCTTAAAGATATATTAATAGAAACCTCCAAAACTAAAAAACAAAGGAAATAAAGACTGAAAACAAAACAAAACAAAAACAAAACAGAATATCAAAGAACTTTGGGACAACTACAAAAGGTATAATATATGCTTAATGGGAATATCAGAAAGAGAAGACAGAAAGAAAGAAACAGAAGATATATTTGAAACCATAATGACTGAGAATTTCCTCAAATTATGTCTGATACCAAACAACAGATTAGGAAAGTTTAGGAACCACCAAGCAAGATAAATGCATTCCCCTCCACATTTACTTAGGCATATAATCTTCAAATTATAGAAAATCAAAGACAAAAAAAAATAAAACAAAGATATGAATTATATCCAGATTTTCTTTGGAAATCATGCATGTAAAAAGAGAATGGAGAGTAAAACTTAAAGCGTGAGAGTAAAAATCCCACCAATACAGAATTCTGTACCCTGTGAAATTATCATTCAAAGTGAGGAAGGAATAAAGACTTTCTAAAACAAAAATTGAGGAAATTTGTTGCCAGTAGACCTGCCTCTCAAGAAATGTTAAATTCTTTAGAGAGAAAAAATATATAGATCAAAGTGTTGGATCTACATAAAAAAAGGAAGAACATTCAAGAAAAAATAAGTGAAGGTAAAATTAAAACTTTTAAAGTTTTTCCTATTTTTAATTGTCTTACCAGATAATGGTTTGTTTAAAATAATAATAACAACAATGTATTTGATTATGCATGGATATATATACATGTATATGTATATACATATATATGTAATATATAATATACAACATGTATAATATATAACATACATGACAAGAGGAAGTAACTAAGATTATTTTGTTATTATAAGATACTCACACTACCTATGAAGTGGCATAGTGTTATCTGAAAGTGAACTTGGATTAATTGTAAATGTTTACTACAAACTCTAGGGCAAACACCAACAAAAAGTGAAAAAAGAAGTATAACTGAAATGTCAAAAATGGAGAGAAAATGGGAGCATATAAAATGTACAATTAAAACTCAAAATAGAAGAAAAAGAGCAGACAAAAAAAATGGAACAAAGAATAAGAGCAACAAATAGAAAATAGCAATTAATATGGTAGATATGAATCCAATTATATCAATCATTACTTTGAATGTCAACAATATAAAATGCACCAATTAAAAAAAGATTGTCAGAGTTGATCAAACAATAAAAGCCAATTATATGTCCTCTACAAGAAACCTACTTTAAATATACTGACATAGGTTAAAAATAAACAGATGGAGGAAAAAATACCATGCTAACACTAATCAAAAGAAAGCAGGAATAGCTACGTTAATTTCATAAAGAGAAGACCTCAAAGTACATAAAGTTATCAGGGGTAAAGAAGGGTGATACATAATGATAAAGGGGTCAATTCTATAAGAAGACATAAAAATATTGATGTATATTTACCTAAAAATAGAGCATCATACTACATAAGGCAAAAATAATTAAATTGCAAAGAGAAATAGATGAATTCACTATCCTAGCTGGAGACTTCAACAACCCTCTGTTGGAAAAGGACAAACTCAGCAGCAGACTTGTAGTAAGAACATGGTTGAAGTCAACGCACAATCAATGAAATAATGTAATTGAGATCTATAAACTAGGTTACCCAAGGACAGCAGAATTCACATTCTTTTCAAGCTCATATGAAATATTCACCAAGATAGAACACATTCTGGGCCATAAAACACATCTTAACAACCCTGAAAGAATAGAGATCATACCATGTCTTTTCTCATATCACAGTGGAATTAAACTAGAAATCAATAGCAGAAAGATAACTGGAAAATACCCAAAAATGTATAAATTAAGAAACATACTACTAAATAACACGAGTCCAAGAATAAACCTCAAGATAAATTAAAAGTTACTTTAAATAAAAACACAACTTATCAAAATTTGTGGGATGGAGCAAAAGGACCACTTAGAAGGAAATTTATAGCATTGAATGCATATATTAGGAAAGAAAAAGATCTAAAGTCAGTCATCTAAGTTTCCACCTTAGGAAACTAAAAAAAGAAGAGCAAACTAAGTCCAAAGTAGGCAGAAGAAAAGATATAACAAGAATAAGTAGAAATCAATGAAATTGAAAATAGGAAATGAATAGATAATGAAATAAAAAACTGGTCCTTTGAAAAGATCAATAAAATCTATAAGCCTTTGGTCAAGTTAATTAAGAAACAAAAGAGAAAAGACACAAATTATTAATATCAGAAAAGAAAGAAGAGACATTACTACAGATCCTATAGACATTGAAACGATAATAAAGGAATATTATGAGCAACTTAATGCACACACATCTGATAATCTAGTCGAAATGGACCATTTTCTTGAAAGACATATTTGCCAAAACTCACAGAAGAAATAATAGACAATCTTAATTTTCTATTCAGATTTATTTAATGACCTTCCCAAATAGAAAGCACCAAGCCCAGATGGGCTCAATGGTGAATTCTACCAACCATTTAAGAAAGAAATCATAACAATTCTTTACATCTTTTTTTCAAAAGACACAGGCAGAAATACTCCTTAACTCATTCTATGAAGCCAGCATTACCCCATACCAAAATTAGATAAAATACTACAAGAAAAGAAAACTAAAGACCAGTATCATTCATGAACATAGATGTAAAAGTCCTCAACAAAATATAATCAAATCAAATCAAATAATGTATAAAAAATTTACACTCAATGATCAAGTGGGATTTATCCTAGGATTGGAAGGTTTATTGATTTTCAACACTTAGAAATCAATTAATGTAATCCATCACATCAACAGACTAAAAAAGAAAAATCATAGGATTATACCAGTAGATGGAGACAAAGTCCTTGACAAAATCTAACAGCCATTCATGATAAAAATTCAGTGAACTAGGAACAGGGGCAGGGACTTCCTTAATTTGATAAATAATATCCATAAAAATTTTGTAACTAACATAATAATAGTGAGAAACTTAAAGCTTTCCCACTAAGATGAAGTAAGGAGACAAGTATGACCCTTCTCACTACCCCTTTTGAACATCACACTGGAAGTTCTAAATAGTGAAATAGAGCTAGAAAATGAAATAAAAGTGTACAGATTGGGAGGGAAGAAATAAATACGTCATGTTCATGATGATATGATTATCTTTGTAGAAAATCTGAAAGAAGCAACAACAAAAAAAATTTCCTGGAACTAATAAGCAACTATAGTAATGTTTCAGGATACAGTGTTAATATATAAAATTAATCACTTTTGTGTAGGACAGCAATGGATATATAGAATTTGAAATTAAAAACACAACGCCAATTACATTACGGTCCCCCAAAACAAAATAATAGGTATAAGTCTAACAAAATATTCACACATCTATATGAGGAAAATTATAAAGATTCTGATGAATAAAATCAAAGAAGAAATAAATTGATTGATATTCTGTATTTATGCATAGGAAGACTCAGTAGTGTTAAGATGTCAGTTTTTTCCCAACTTAATCTATATAGTCAATGCGATCCCAATCAAAATTCCAGCTAGTTATTTTGTGGATATTCACAAAATGATTCAAATATCTATGGAGAGGCAACAGACCCAGAGTAGCCAACTCAATATTGAAGAAGAAGAACAAAGTTGGAGGGGTGACATTAGCTGACTTCAAGACTTACTGTAAAGCTGTAGTTATTGAGACAGCATGGTATTAGAAAAATAATAGATAAATAGATCTGTGGAACTAAATGGGAAGCCCAGAAATAAACTCCCATAAATATAATCAACCTTCTTCAACAAAGGAACAAAGATAATACAATAGAGTAAAAATAGTCTTTTCAACAAATGTGCTGGAACAAGTGTACATCCACATGTAAATAAATAAATAAATAAATAAATAAATAAAGGGAATCTAGACAAGACCTTACTTTATTTGCTGGGTTTGACTAGCAAACCCTGGGGTGGTGGATCACAGATTAGTCCAGACTCCTGAATCAGAGAAAGGAGAGGGCTAAGGGGGCCAAGCACTCTAGTGGCGATGCCCCTGAGCAAAGCTCTTCTCCAGTTTTTATTGAGAATCTTATCAGTACATTTTAAGGAGTGCAGAGGAAAGGAATGTGTAGTTTCAAAAGTAGGAACAAAGCATACTTATAAATTATCAGGGGAACAGTACAATCAGGCTAGTGACATGCAGGCAGGCAAGTGGAACTTCATGGGGGCAGTGTATATGTCCATAGGAAGGGGGTGGCTTTATTCCTTTAGATTACACATTTACAGAGTAGGAAAACATGTTGATCCACAGGCAAGGTCTGGCTGCTTTCGGCCATGGTATTTCAAAGGAGACCTGGTTTTCCTGGTCTGCTTTGCTGCTTCTCAACCAGCTTTTCCCAGGCTGCAAACATTTCTTTCTTAAATCTTAACCAGCCAGGCTCTATGAGCCTCCACAATCACTCACAAAAATTAACTCAAAATGGATCATATATCTAAATGTAAAATTATAAAACTCCTAGAATATAACAAAGGAGAAAATCTGGATGACCTTGGGTATGGTGATGACTTTTTAGATACAACACTAAGGGCATGATCCATGAAAGGCTGTGTCAAGAGAATGAGAAGACAAGCCATAGGCTGGGTGAAAATCTTTGCAGAAGATACATATGATAAAAGACTGTGATCCAAAATATGCAAAGAATGCTTTAAACTCAACAATAAGAAAACAAACAACCTGATTAAAACATTGTTTAAAGATATGAACTGACACCTTCACCAAAGAAGGTATAAAGGTGGAAAATAAGCATATGAAAAGATGTTCCACACCATATGTCATCAGGGAAATGGACATTAAAACAATAAGATATCACTGCACACCTATTAGAATGACCTAAATCTTGAACACTGACAACAACAAATGATGACAAGGTTGTAGAGCAAGAGGAATTCTCATTAACTGCTGGTAGAAATGTAAAATGGTACAGAGTTTGGAAGACAACATGGCGGTATCTTAGAAAACTAAACATATCCTTACTATACAATCTAGCAATCATACTTCTTGCCATTTACCCAAAGGTTTGAAAACTTATAACAACACTAACACCTGCATATGGATGTTGATAGAAGCTATATTCATAACTGCCAAAACTTAAAAGCAACACATATTTTTTAATGGGTATTATCCATTCACCTGTAAAATATACAGCAAATGGATATTCACAGTGTCCATAAAGGAGGGTATATCCAAACGATAGAATATTATTCAGCAGTAGAAACAGATGAGCCATCAAGCCTTGAAAAGATATGGAAGATGTGTAAATACATGAAAGAACCCAATCTAAAAATAGTTTGATAAAATTATTTGACTTGTGAATATTGGTTTACTGACGGTTTTATCAAAGACAATTGTTGTAAAGAGACACAGAAGCCGATCTCAAAAAGCTAAATAATGTATGATTCCAACATACATGTCTACATGACATTCTGGAAAATATAAAATTATCCAGACAGTAAAAAAAACCAGTGTCTCCATGTGTTGATGTAAGGGGCAGGGAGAGGGATGAATAGGCAGAGCACAGAGAATTTTTACGGCGGTGAAAATAGTCTGTATGATATCATAATGATGTACATATGTCATTATATATCTTTCCAAATATACAGAATATACAAAATCAAATATGAACCTTAAAGTAAAATATGGACTTTGGGTGATTATGTTGTGTCAAGGTAGATTCATCAATTCTAACAAATGTACCACTCTGGTGAAGGATGTTGGTAATGAAGGAGGGTATGCATTTGTATGGGGAGGGGTAATGAGAAAGCTCAATACCTTCCTCTGAATTTTGCTGTGAACCCTAAGCTGGTCTAAAAAATATCTTAAAATCAATTGAAATAAACCTTAATAAATGGTGAATATAAGATAGAGGCATTGCTGAATGATCCATAGATGGCTTTCCATGTTCCTCTGATGGTAGTTATTCCACTGCTGCAAAGCAGACAAGCTACAGCATGACTTTAACTGCACTCTTTTACTGCTTAAAAGCATAACTTTCACTGCATAAAACATTAGAAACAATTCTGACATGAAAATAAATTATAGCAGTATACAGCTAAAAGACATAAAAGAAACAAAATGCTCATATTAAACAACAGTGCCACAGTTTTTCCAGTTCTCTTATTTTGATACATATATTACCTTAAATATCAACTCACCTATAGCAGAGAGTTGTTATGTTCTTTTTGGTTTTTTGTTTGTTTGTTTGTTTTGGGGGGGGGGTTGGTGGTTAACTTCACATAGCAGGTACTTAATAAATATTTGATAATTTAATTAAAAAATAATTTGTAACAGAGAAATAATTCACAATATAAATCTCTGTATATATCAGTAGTTATCACACTTTCTTAAGAAATATATGTTACAGGGGCGCCTGGGTGGCGCAGTCGGTTAAGCGTCTGACTTCAGCCAGGTCACGATCTCGCAGTCCGTGAGTTCGAGCCCCGCGTCAGGCTCTGGGCTGATGGCTCGGAGCCTGCAGCCTGTTTCCGATTCTGTGTCTCCCTCTCTCTCTCTGCCCCTCCCCCGTTCATTCTCTGTCTCTCTCTGTCCCAAAAAAAAAAAAAAAAAAAAAAAAAAAACTTTAAAAAAAAATTAAAAAAAAAAAAAAAAGAAATATATGTTACATTGCAACCCAGTACACATATACATATGTGTGTAAAGGATATATAAAACAGACACTGTATAAGACAATGCTAACATTATGTGAATGGACTCTGGTATGTTTTCTATTCCATTTTGTTGTTTTTTTTTTTTTGATTATTACATTTAAAGAATACTGACCCTGAACCACAAAGTGGATTGATGTGTCATGACCCACAATTTGAAAATCATTATTCTGATCGTACAAAAACACTAGTTGGTAAATAAAGTGAAGATGAAGTATATGTTACCTCCCGCACCGCCTCCAAAAAGAGAGAAGGCAGGAGAGTAGGGACAATGCAATAACCTGAAGTTGCTTTCATTATTTTAAGCAGGACAAAAATGCTTGGTTTTCCATTTTCAATGTGATTCACAATCTTTTGTTGCTACTACGACAAATATTTGGCATGCTCTGTTTGTCCTAATCAGTAAAAATACTGATAAAATAAAATCAATTCCATATATTTCTTTGCTAATTCTACCATTTTCATATTAAAAATGCAGATCGTTTTAAAAATAACAATTAATTTTAAAGACAAATTCATTAATAAAGCATCACCTTTAAACCATATATGCATATATGACACAAATTATAGGGAAAATACTTTTCCTCCAAAACAAGTTTGCACTGAGTTCTGTTTATAATTCTGTCACTAAAAATGTCTTCAAAGAAAAACTCTGAGCCTGATTTCTTCTGTGCAAACTGAGACAATTCCTGGTATTTTTATGAAGAGATAACAGGTAATCATTAATAACTCTTCAGAGAGAGTTTTATCAGAAATATTTATTTCTTTATATGGTGCGCTTAATAGGGTACTATTGCTATTGACATTTCAACAACATTCCAACATTGCATTTCAACATTGCATTCCAAGCAATTTAAAATCAATTCTGAGTCACCTTCTCATCAATGTCAGTTATTCAGAAATCTAGGAAAAATCATTAAATAATAATCCACAGAACTACCAATGTTTCCAACCAGTGCTCTCAGTCAATAGCACATTATTAATCATTCCCTAAATATACATCCTGTTATACTAGTACGTCTATTATAATTCCAAATAGGTGCTATTTATCTTGGGAAAACTATTCACAATCAAATAATATAGGGTATTTGCCTAAAAATCTAGTCTTGTTACTTTTTTTGTCATTGAATGGCCAATATTTGTGAACCTGATGCACAAAGCATTATGCATATTTCTAGTCTTTTTCATTGCTATCTAAAGTCTTCCACACAGCATATCACAAATCAATAGTAGCTAGTTATTAAGCTAAGCAATATGAAAAAGGAACGTGTTACAAAGCAAGATGTCTGTTGGGTTTTTTTTTTTCCTATACTTTAAATGATTATACTGTCTTAGGATAGTTTTCATTTGTATCTTTCTCAAGAGACCACCTTCATACCCAGGGTTTACTGTTTTCTTTCTATAAAGATATATACAAAATATGTATCTCTGCTCTCTGGTCTCTAAACTTACATTCTTTGTTATCTCTTAGTTATGTAGAATTAGAGATGCCACTGTCTCATAAATTCTTTATATCTCTACATCCCAATCTATTCATTTTCATCTACCATTCTAGCCTCAAAAGCTTTTCTCTTAACTTTACTTTTCAATTTCATTAAAGTCCCCCCTACCCATCGTCCAAATGGACATATAGTCATTTCAATGCTTTTTTGCCTCTTCCCGCCATTTTCTTTAAATAGTAAATATATCCTACATCTCTTGCTTCCCTTCTCAGTCACTGCATTTGTCACACTTAAGATCCTCAAAAACTTTAAACCCCAACATTATTCTCCCAATTCTTCTCCCAAGCTTCTATTATTTCTCAGTTGTAATTGGTCTAGACACTGTTGCCGAGTGGATTTTTCTATCAAGGAGCTCAAATAATTGTTTCTTTCTATTTTTGTTATGGTTTTAACTTATATTTTTATTATTAGTGAGAATGAACACTGTTATTTATTAAAAGATTACATTTTTCCAGAGGGTACTTTTCATATTAGATTCAGAAAAAAAGAAAGATAGCAAATATTTAGCAAAATTTTAAGTGTAAGAGTCTAGAGTTCAGATATAAAACATAGAGTTAGTACACAGATTTAGTCAGCCAGAACGTATTACTACATCTTCTCACATAAAGATATTATGAGCTGATGATGGGGGTGAATTTCATGGGAAGACAGAAGCTTCCGTCATGGGTCTTTTTGGTGCCTTAACTTATGGGTTGAGTTGGACATAAGGATGAAAGGCATTTTACAATCCTCCTCTAAGTTTGGAGATTTGAGAGTAGGACAATTGTGTGCATCGTTTTGTGGGTGAAGTCCAGAGAGATGATAAGCATCATTAGAGCAATTCTCATTGACATTATAGTATTGCATCTATAAAGTAGAAATGGTGATATAGCACAAGGGGACTTGAGGGTAAAAGCTGACATTAGTTTTGCAACAATTAGAAAATTTTATTTTTTCACATCTGAGCTAATAACTGAAAAATTGTGCCTTTGTGTTTATATTTCTTCCATCATGTATGCATCAGTGTTAGTCACTCACTAGTTATGAGCACCTTGGACATAATAATATCTATATAATATGCTGTTCTATTATAAGTAATGCTTCTTCTTTTTGTCCAAGATCTCATAGGTGGTTTATTTCTTGCCAAGCTGAACAGGATATACGAACCAAGCACACTAACCATGTGATACACCTGGTCAACAAAGATATGTGTTGTATCAACACAATGTATGCCATATCAACAGATAGGAAGCCAAATTTCAGCCTCTGGCACAAATTTTTCTCTGAGATGACACTGCTTTCTGTGGCCTGTACCAGGGATCTTTTGTCAAACATCTGTTCAAACAAGGTACGCTTTGCTATTCATAGTCTACCCACCTCAATCAGCAAAGAAGAGAGCTCTGCTGGCACTGCAGCGGCAAGGTTATTTCTTGAGTTCCCCCCTGGTGCGATGTTTCAGTCATAAGGATGTATGTTGGCCCAGGAGTAGATGGGAACATAGCTAGGTTTCCATCAGTCCTATGCAGCTTCCTTGGAATTCTGTCTGACTCAGAAGCTGTAAAGAACTTAAGTTCATTGTAAGACACGAGTCTCAGTAGACTCTAGTCTTTGTGACAATTTTGCTAGCTATCAAAGCACATCAACATGTAGGGAGGACTACTCTCAGCTGCTTTTTTTGGCTAAAATTTCTACCCCATCACACCTGGCCTGGTTCAGAACCCAAGATGATGTGAGGTTCCTTAATGGAATCCTTTACTTAGGATACAGAGAGCCATATAACTCACGCCATTACTTGAGTTGCTAAGAAGTAGGCAGCTTTTTAGGAAGATATTCTTGGAGACTGAAGCCAAATCATTTTTGTTGAAAGATTGTAAATGGCTGTTTATTGGCCACTAAATTGCAAAGGCCAGTACATAGGTCTATTTGAGAAGGACTCTAGATACCTGTCCAGGTTTGCTTCTCACTATTCTCCCAGTATATTCCCAAGTCAGACTACACTCCCATCTTCTATTGCCAATTCTTTCATCCTCTCCTGACTTTCTTCATAATATGGCCTTTTCCTGAAAATCCCATCCCATTCATGGAATTCTACTCCTCCTTTAGAGATCCAGCTCAGATAATATCTCTCTCATAACACCTCTCCCGAACCTTCCATATGTGTTTGTAGAATATGTACTCAAGAGAGTGGCTTGAGAATTTTATAATCCCCTAAATTCTGAGACAATATTTATAAGTAATCTTCCACATAATATTTTAATTTAAATATTATACAAATGATTTTTAATGCACAATATATAAAAATATATTTTTATTTATTTTACCAAGGAGGAAACATTGTAATCAATATTGTAAATAAAAATGTAAATGATCTCTCCAGAACTTTCATACAAGAATAGAATTAGTTCAGTCAATAAGCTTACTGAGCACTTACTTTGTGCTATGTATTTTGCAGTCACTTAGAATTTAGTCATGAATAAGACAGACAACATCTTTCATGGAGTGTACATTTAAGTGGTGAAGATGAACAATAAAAACTCTGTTAAATAAAGATGTCCCAGAAAAATCTCAAAATGCCATATGTTTTAAAGACAGTCAAATGATCAAAAATGAAAGTTTTGGTCAAGGGTTTAGTGTGTGTAATTTGTGCTATTTTTCTTTTACTTCTTTTTTTAAATTTATTTATTTATTTTGAGAGAGAGAGTGCAAGCGGGGAATGGGCAGAGTGATAGAGGGAGAAAGAGAGTCCCAAGCAGGCTCCACGGGGTCAGTTCGCTGAGCCTGACATGGGGCTCGAACTCACATACTGTGAGATCATGACTTGAGCCAAGATCAAGAGTCAGAGTGGGACACTGAACTGACTGAGCCACACAGGTGCCCCATGTGGTATTTTTCTTAATTTGCAGTATAGTCATTTTTACTTTCCTATTCTCCTGGTAGTAGATTGAGTACATTCATGACCTTGATGAATACCATTCTTTGCAGTGTGACATTGCGTCTCCTTCCTTCAAGAGATGGAGCCTATTTCCTATCTTTGAATCTGGCCTAAACTTGCGACTTTCTCTGGCTGACAGAATGTGGTAAAAATGTCAGTATGTCAGCTCTGAGTCCAGGCCTGAGAGACACTGTATACTTAAATTTTCTCTCATCACCCCTTCCTAGGCTAGCCTGCCAGAGGACAAAAATCATGTGGAGGAAAGCCTAGATAATTGAGCCAAGGCCAACCTAGACTACAGCTAGCCACTCCCCTAAGACATGTGATAGAATCAGCCAACCAGCCAACTGCCTACCTGACCCACATCTGACTGCAGACACATGAGGAAGCTGACCAAAAAGACTCAGGAACAATAATATGTGCTTATTGTTTTAAGCCACAGAATTGTGGCATGATTTGTTATACACAAACTGCTAAATAATAACCCCTCCCAAATCACCAGCAACTGTAGGAGAGGGTTTCTATTTCATGCATCCTTGTTTATCTGGGTAATCCCTAGCACATTGTATTTTACATCATAGTTACTTAAATAAGCTTAATTGATTTTAGATGTTAAAGGATTTGACCATGGGTTCAATAAGATAAGAACAGCTTTTAAAAGAGCAATAGTTTTAAGTCTAAATGAAGTCAGAATTTACATTAGTTAAAGAGGCTGCTAAAGGAGGTCATGAGTGAGGATTAAATAAAGAAATGAACAGTACTCTCACTAGGAAGGCCAAATAGGTAATGGAGATGAGGAGGACCTTGCTTAAAAGGACCTCTCTCTTTTTTAAGACTTTATTTTTGAGAGCAGTTTTAGGTTCACAACAAAATGGAGGAGAATGTGCAGAGATTTTCCATATATCCCTTGCCCCCACATGACCACAGCCTCTCCCAATAGCAAGTGGTTAAGGCTCATTCTTGGTTTTGTACATTCTATGGGCTTGGAAAAAATGTATAACATGTATTCACTATTACGGTATCATACAAAATGGTTTCATTGCCCTAAAAATCGTCTGTGTTGTGCCTATTCAGCCTTTCCTCCTCTCTACCCCGCTGACAACCACTAATCTTTTTACTGTCTCCATAGCTCACCTTCTCTAGAGTGTCATATAGTTGGAATCATATTGTATGTAGCCTTTAGATTGGCTTCTGTGTCTCTCTTTACAACACGTGTCTTTGACAAAATAGTAAACCAATACTTGCATGTCAAGTAATTTTATCAAACTATGGAGCTTGATATCTATAAAATTATCATTTATTTATAAAAAGCATACCAACACTTCATAACTTAACTCTCTAATATGACTCAGAGTTTTAGATGTACTTTGTTAAAGTGGGTCATACACGTAAACACATACAGAAGTGAGGAAACCTGGTTTTAAGAGCATCTCTGCCTCTTGTATAATGGACTCCACAGGTGGGAACACTCTGCTGCAAAGACCATACTGTTACACAACAGGCAGCCTTGACCTACGGGTCACTACCTTCTGGGCTAACGTATGAAGCCACAGTAATTCAAAAGAAAATAGTGCAGAAGTTTGTTTCCACTAAGATCATGTATTTCTTCCTTTTCCCTACTGGCTATTCTATTTCTAGAATAGAAAATTTTTAGGGGTACAAAAGTTATTCCTGATTTGCTAATGCTGGTGAGAAAAGTCAAATGCATCCTTCCCTTCCTATACTTTTGATTTTTAGAGGGACCTGGTTTACGGCAAATTTACATTAATTTAAGTTTACTTTAATAAAATAAATATAACAGTCCACTCTCTTGTTTTGATATTAGATGTATAATTAATCAAAATGTGGATTTGGCCTTCTGAGATCTGTTGCTCGTTCTAGGCAGAGATGGGGAGGGTTGAGGAAGGGGAGAGAAGGCACCAACCAGTCAGTTTTGTCTTTCACTATCTTTCTTCATTGTTTTGCTTATGAGTGAATTTCTATTTTCACATAAGGAGAATAATCACATACAACTACACAGAAACTATTCCCTAGAATTTTCTTTCCTATATTACTCTAAAGTGTATTTTCTCTTTTATCTTCCATGAGTAGGCAGTCTCTCAGTGCGAGCCTCCTTCTTTACCCTACCTTTTATAACATTCTTAGGGTGCTCTCTCTCTCTGCTTCTTCCATTTTAATCATACATTCCTTAAAATCTCTCAAGCCATATTCAAATTTTCCTAACATCTTAAAAAAAGAATAAAATAGCACTATTTCTGAATATTACACAATTCAGGCATTTTACCAGTTGGAACAAATAGTCTACCTTGCTAATCGAATGTACAGTGATATTTTCCATTTCTTTCTATTCTATTGGGAAAGTCTAAGAACATATTTTCTGCCTGGGTGAACATCTCAAATACCTTTCCAGGTTTTATCTTCAAGTTGTCAAATTCATGGTAAATTATTCGTTTCTCCATGAGATGCACACAGGACACACAGTATACCGGTTGGTCACATGATGATGACCAGTTTTCTCATAGGGTGACAAAGAAACTTTTTCCAATGAGTTATTTTAGAAGCAGCATATAAGTAAAGATAGAAAAGCTCTAATGTACACAGCCTGAAGCTTTAGGCTGTTGATCATATGACTATATGTAATACATATGTATATATTATATTTAATTTTCAGTTCAACCACATGTCAAATAAGTACTGCTATTGCAAGAGCTGCTGTCATCACCTCTGGTATTGTAGTTATATTTTTTATTTATTTAGAAAAATCATTGTAGGGCTCTTCAAAGAGAAAATTGGCATGGAGGATTATTTTCTTATTAAAAACTCTCTTCATAGAATAAATATAAGGGTTAACCACTCACATTAACCAGAGGCATAACTTAAAACTGACCTGAATGAATCCTTTGATAGAAACACGATGCTATTTCATTGTCTAGAGCCATCTCAGCTTTGATTTTTACTAATGGCTGATTATACCCAGCTTACACAGAATCTGAAATTCTAAGTCCAGGGTTAAAGGAAATTCAAGCAAATTCCCATGAACCAAGTTACTAAGGAGAATATATAAATATGCCTTGAAAATGTACAAAAAGCAAACTTTACACACCATACTTTATAACCCTCTGGAAAAACACCTGCCTGATTTCCTTTCTGGATGTCCAATACTACACCTGTCAACTAAACCCTGAGTGCTTTTTTGCTGCCAAGGCAGCCTCTGAGTGAATTGCTCCACTTGAGAAATTAAAACCTATAAGAATACAGATTGGAAGGAATCATGAGATACTTCCAATTATCTGGTTATATCTTAAATCATTTACTATGAGCCAGAACATATAAAATAAGTGAAACTTTTTCCACAGGAAGGAGAAAAACATAATTGAAAAGTGCCCTGGTAGTAATTTTGGTTTCCCAAATAAAAACACTGTCTGAAAATACATTAAGGACAAATAAGCAATTTTGTAGGTGTGCAGAAAGATGTGACACATTCTTTCTATTAATAAATCACAACATTTCAACATTTTGATTTAACCGTTCCTCTTTTTGCCCTTCACCAACTCTAGAATGAAGGAAATCAATAAATAAGATTACACTCAGCACCTCATACAATTTTTTACCAGTTGGGGGCACAGCTATCCAATTATGGTTTGAGATTTGCTGAACATATATTACCATTTTTTCCAATTTATTCAGAGGAAACTTTTGGAGGTTCATTTGAAAGAGGCAATCAGTAGTGCATTAATGTAAATCAGTATTGATTGTGCTATGAAATGCAGTAAGGGGTAGTGCACAAAACAGAATAGCTACCTTTTTATTTTTCATTTAATGACAGACAAATGACCGGAGGTAGAAAATTTCATTCATTTCATGAGGATCAAAAGAACAATATAAAACAACTAGTTATAAAAAAATTAAAAAGTAAAAAAATAAAAATAAAAATAAAGCAACTATTTATGAAAAAATCCACAATTGTCATATTCTGTTTCCAAAAATTATTTTTATCGGGTGATATTTAAAAAGTAGGGAAGTACAAACTTATGAAAATGCCAATATTTCTTATAGGATTTTTTTACTCTTGAATATAAAGAAAAATTATCTTAATTTTAGAACTAATGTCTAATAATACATACATCACCAATTATAGTTTCTTCTTTCAACAAATGTTTTCTATGCATTCTGTATATGTGAGAGCATATACTGGGATATATCAAGGGGTAAAACAGTCTAGGAACACTGGTCTTGAAGAGCTTACATTTTATTTTATTATTTTTAAATTATTTTCCAGTTCTACTGAGATACAACTGACAGACATCACTGTCTGAGTTTCAGGCATACAGTGTAAAGGTTTGACTCCATATACTTATATATTGTGAAGTTATTACCACAATAATTCTAATTAACATCCATCATCTCATGTAGATTCAATTAAAAAAAAAAAAAGAAAAAGAAAAACATTCTCCTTTTAAAGAGAACCCTTAAGATTTACTCTGTTAATAACTTTCATGTATATCACATAGGGGTAGTAACTATAGTTATTGTACATTATATCCATAATACTTATTTATCTTTATTTAATGTTTAATTATTTTTGAGGGACAGTGAGAGAGAGAGAGAGAGAGAGAGAGAGAGAGAGAGCGAGAGCGCAAGCATGCATGAGGAGGGAAGGGGCACGGAGAGAGGGAGACAGAGGATCCAAAGCTGTCAGCACAGAGCTCAATGCAGGGCTTGAACTCATGAACCATAAGATCATAACCTGAGCCAAAGTCTGATGTTTAACCAACGGAGCCACCCAGGCGCCCCAATACATATACCCTAGAATAAGGTATATCTTACACCTTACATTTTACCATGGGAAAATTGAGGGGGGAAGAACTTAGTAAACAATTAAATGGTTTAGTACATTAAATTGTTATGATTAAAAGGAAACATGAAGAAGGAAATCAGGGGGTTTCAGGGCATGGCTGATGAAGCAGCTGATTGTATTAAATAGGGTGCCCAGTGAAGACCGTACTGAGTCAGTGGAATCTGAGCAAAGATGTGAAAGATGGGTGAGAGTTAGCTAAGCAAATATCTTAGGAAAGAGCTGGAAGAAAATTCTAAATTGGGAGTATGGAAGACTCCTTCAAGTAACAGCAGGTAAAGCAGTTTGCAGAAACAGAGTCAATGGAGGATGAAGGGAAAAATGGCAGATAAGTTCAGATAATGGAGGAATTTGTAGGCCACTTCCAAGATTTTGGCTTCTACTCTGAATCAAATGGACTTAAAAAAATTCTCCTCCAAGTGTACTTTCTTTGCAGGGTTTCCAGAAGATCCATCTTAGTTCTCCTCCTATGTCATTAGCGGACTCTGCAGAGCAGTGGTCTGATCTGACTTACATAGAAGGATTGCTCTGGCTCCTATGTTGGGAACAGACTCCAAGGCAAGAGTGGTAGATGCAGTCGATGTATGGATCTATACTTTGGGAGAGAAGCTCAGAATGGAGGTATCAACTCGAGAGCCATCAGCATATGTAGGATGAAACTGGATGTGGTCGGTAAGGGAGTATTTTATACGGAGAAGGGAATAAAAACAACGTTTGAGTCCAGAGGCACCTCAACATGAAGAGGCCCAGAGAAGAGTAGGAATCAGGGAGACAGCTAATGACAGCTAATTACTCAAGGAACAGCTAATGACACAAGAGGAGAACTAAGACAGACCTTCTGGGAACCCTGCAAAGAAAGTACATCTTGGAGGAGAAATTTTTGAAGTGTGTGTGTCATGACTGACAATTGGTAAAGTCAGGTGAGTAATAAGTGATCATTGGCTTGAGTAACGTGGACATAACTGGTGATCTCGACGGAGAAGTTTTCGTGGCATGAGGAGATAGCACAGAGTAGTAGTGGGGTGCCTGTGTGGCTCAGTTGGTTTAGCATCCAACTTCGGCTCAGGTCATGATCTCATGGTTTGTGAGTTCGAGCCCTGTATCCGGCTCACTGCTGTCAGCACAGAGCCTGCCTCAGATCCTCTGTTCCCCCCTCTCTCTGTCCCTCTCCTTCCACTCATGATCTCTCTCTCTGTCAAAAATAAGTAAAACATTGAAAAAAAAGTAATAGCAGTAGCAGTAGAAATAGTCTTAAGAAGAAGAACCTAAGTCAGTGAATGTAATATGTAATTTTTAAAAGTTTATTTATTTATTTTGAGAGAGAGAGAGCAAGAGCAAGCAGGGGAGGGTCAGAGAAGGGGAGAGAATCCCAACCAGGCTTGGTGCTTTTAGCACGGAACCTGATGAGAGGCTCGAGCTCATCTAAGTCAGAATCAAGAGTCGGGTGCTTAAATGAGCCACCCAGGCACCTCTATATGTAACTCATTTGAACAGTTTTGCTGCAAACAGAAACAAAGAGATGTAGCCATGGCTAGCATGAAAAATGGAGTCAAAAGAAGTTTGTTCGCTCTTTTGAATATGAGAAACATAACTACATCTTTATAAGCTGAGAGAACCAGTAGAGAGCAAACTAATGATGATGTAAGAGAGGAAGAGAAACACTATAGCCTTGTTCTCTAGTAGGTAAGATGGTATGAGACTTGGTAGGCAAACTTAAATGTAGCAGGTGGTGTCGACACGGCCAGATGTGGTGAATGGTCATGACTGAGCATGGAAAAGAGTTACTGAGTGCTTAGAAAATGCATCAATCCCTTTGTTTTCACAGTGCAGAACAATCCCAGAGTTGTGTTTATTTATCAATATTAGTAATTTGGTACCTGCCACTTATTAAGCCATGACCTTTAGCCAGGTCATGACTTAATCACCTGTATTTGTTTTCCAGGGATGCAAAACGAAGTACTGCAAAGTGGGTGGCCTAAAACAACACAAGTGTATTCTCCCACAGTTGTGAAAGCTAAAAAGTCCAAAATTAAGGTATTATAAGGGCCATGGACCCTCAAAAGACACTAGCAGAGGATTCTTCCTAGCATCTGTCAGCCTCTGACAGTCCCAGGCATCTGCTGGTTTATGACTGCACAGATTTAATCTCTGCTTCTATCTTCTCATGGATATCTTTCCTCTGTCTGTCCAAATTTCCCTTTTCATATAAGGGCGCTAGTCATATTGGAACATGAGCCCACCCTACTCCAGTATGACCTCATTTTAGCCAATTACATTCACAATGACCTATTTCCAATAAAGTCACATTCAGAAGTATGGGGAGGTGGGTAAGGTTTCAATATGTCTTTTTGAGGGACATTATTTGATCCATAACATCATCTAAGCTCAGTTTCCTCTTCTATAAAAATGGCAAAATACTATCTGTTTCACGAGGTTTAAATGGGGATTAAATATGCAGTGAACTGATTAAGAGTTCAGGTTCATAAATCAAAATCTCTCTATTACTTTCAAATTGGAATTGGGAAAATTATTAAACCTCTTCAAACCTTAATTTTTCATCTGGAAAATGGAGATAACAATAGTTTCTACATAGGGCTAGCATGAGAATCAAATTTGATAATCCACACAAAATATTTAGAGACCCATGTGACACTTAGCCCTGTGCCTAGCACAATACTAATAACTCAATAAATGTAAGGATTATTATTATTATACTGCAGACTGTTCCTTTTTTATGAAATCTCTATGAATTCATAATAGTATCCATAGCTTAGAGATGAATGATAAGTCTAATAGTCAACAATTTTATGAATTATCATATGCATAATCCTTTATTTCTTCTAAATGTTCACACAGCTTCCTTATTCATAATTTATAACTACAATTGTGATTTATAATACATATATTATTTATTTATATATGCACATATATATGTATATATATGTATGTGTGTGTGTATATATATGTGTGTGTGTGTGTGTGTGTATATATATGTATATATATATGTGTATATATATATATATACATATATATACATACATATATATATATATATATATATATAATTTGGTTTGTAGATTCTGGCAGAGTGGCTAAAACCTTTGGAAATTCCTGTGACGAGAGCAATAAATGTGTCTCTTGTTATGTTAACAGTAACTTTTAGAAACCACCTAAAGATGGGAGCTGGTTGCCAGAAGAATGAACCAGGTAATTAGAACACTGAAATTTTCAGTCTTACACCCCTGATCTCCAGGTAGGTAAGAGGGCCTGGAGGTTGAATCAATTGACTATGACCAGTGATTTAATCAAAGGAACCTATACAATGAAGCTTCCATTAAAACCCAAAGGACAGGGTTTGGGGGACTTCCAGGTTGGTGAACAAGTGGAGATGCTGAGAGTGTGGCACACCTGGAAAGGGCCTGGAAGTCTGCATAATTCCTATGTATTGACCTATGCAGCTCTTCCATCTGGCTGTTCTTGAGTTATATCCCCTTATAATAAAGAGTTTCCCAGTGAGTAATATTTCCCTGAATTGTGTGAGCCACTCTAGCAAATTAATTGAATCCAAGGAGGATTTACAGCAGCTGTTCAGAAACACGGTGGAACCTGGACTTGAGACTGGCCTCTGAAGTGGGGGACAGTCTTGCAGGAGTAGCCCTTAATCTGTGGGATCTGATACTATGTCTGGGTAGATGGTATCAGAATGAAATTGAATTGTAGGACACCCAGCTAGTGTCAGAGAATTGCTTGGTATGGGAAAAACTCTTTCACACTATGTAATTGAGGCAGAATCTGAATAACCAATATTAGAATAGTTGTCGGATGCAGATGTTGGGACAAAGTATAATTTGCAGATCATCACATGGTTGTTAGGGAAAGATTTGTCATAAAGGAAAAAGAAAAGAAAGCGCAATTGCTGAAAAGAATTGGAGAAATACAGAGGGGAGTTAAAATATTTAAAGAGAAAAGTAACATGGAATAGAAGAGCATTGGGATTGCAATGGCATCAATAAACTCAGAACAATGAGAAAATGTGACAACACAAATAGACTAAGTAAAAAGGGATTAAGTCTGTATGGGAGGAGGAAAGGTTATCTTTGAATATCTAAGGTTGGCATTAGCACAGACGAAGAACTCTATTTGAATTGCAATAAAATGCTAATATTTAAGAAAGGCAGGGGTTCAGACAAGAAAGAACTACAGATTTGGGACTGGAGATCCAGGTTCTAGTCAGACTTTAGCTAGGGGTAACATTAAAAATATTGCTCAACCTGCATACAGGAGCGGGATTCACGAGGCCTCCTGCCATAGCATGGGTTCATTCTTTTGTTGCTGGATCCAGACATCTTTGGGTAGGAACCATGGAAACTTGGTTGCAAGATGGAGTTGGAGACCCTCAGGAAACTAGAAATAGTGGCTATAATATTGACCAGGTGCCTCTGAAAACTTTTAATATTTTATCAGTGCCTGTAACCAAATTGATATATACCATATGAACACCAGGTTTGACCTACGAGCTAGCTCAGTGAAATATAGAACCCAGGGGAGCTGGCCTAGGTGGCCCTCACGGCCTTTTTCAACCTAACATTTTTTGACTCTGTGTGTGTGTGTGTGTGTGTGTGTGTGTGTGTGTGTGTGTGTAGGCACATGCAGATGGATATGTGTGTTACATCTTTTGATTTCTAGGTTGACTTGAATGGCAAAATCAGTAGTTCCAATTAAGTAGAAGAATCCTTTAGTAGGATTAATTGTAAGAAACATGATATATACTTTTTCTTTTTGCAAGGAGAAAGGCTCTTCCAAAAACATCAAAGCATGGTCCTCAAAATCCAAATGATTCTCAATACTCTGTGTTGCGTTCTGTATCAAACATCAAGGCATTGTATTAGCACTATGAATAGCTTGTTCTCACCCCCATTTCAGCACTTAATTGATTTCCAAAGTTCTTTTTTATGGTCAGCATTACTTGCCTTTATTTTTGAGTAGATATTGTGCTGACACTGTGCTCAGTATCTATGGCAGATAATATAAAACACATATTATGCAAGGGAGCACAGGCCGTCTCTCTCTGCATATATTCATTCCATTAGTTATTCCATATATATTAACTAAGCCCTTCCTGAGTAAAACATACCAGCTAGGGGTAAACTCTGGAGTCTGATTTTAAATACAGATAGCACTAAATCTCACAGACTTTTTCCTCTTCTGAGACATGGGGACAATGATACCACTTCTCTCTTAGCATTACAATGATTGAATTAAACATTTCACACAACACACTTATCACATTTCCTGGCACCTAGTAAATGTTTAATACATTGTTACCTCTTCTTTTTATGTGCCCGGCACTGTGCCATACTTGGGTCTCTCAGTGGACCTGCAAAGCTTCACATTTCTTTAAACAGAGTGATCTCATTTGTCCTCATTATTGCTGCCATTTTTGAAAAACAGACACAGCTCTCCTGCATTTTGCAGTTGTGCTACATTTCTCAAAGATGAGCCCTGAAAAGTCTGGCAAAAGTAATCAGCCCACCTCTGCTCATCCTCCAGTGGGTGCCCGTGTAGCTTATGGCCATCAATTTACCATTCATATCACTCTAGTGAATTTTAAAATCAGAGATTGTGAGGTGCCTGGGTGGCTCAGTCGGTTATGCATCTGACTTTGGCTCAGGTCATGATCTCGTGGTTCATGGGTTAGAACCCCATGTCAGGCTCTGTGCTGGGTGGGTATCTCGCTGATAGTTTATAAAAATGATTCAGTAGAATTGTCACAGTTAGGTGGATTCCAACAATTTATTTTAAGTCAGTGATAGAAAACCTAAAAGACATCTATCTGTTGAAAAATGTTCAGAAAGTTTACTATCATTTTGAATGACTAATTGCAAGGATGGCTCCAATTCTTCTTTCCATATTCACAGTTTAAAGACTGTGGATGCAAAGAAGGGTGAGGTTGATTTCTCCATCCCTTCAGCGTGGGCTAGTTTTATGACTTGCTTTGACCAATGAAATGTGGTGGAAGTGACAATGTGCCAGTACTGACGGATGCCTCCAGAAACCATGCATACTTCTCTATGCTCTTCCTCTCTCTAAGCCTTGCCACTGCTATGTGACAAATGTAGGGCCCACCCTCCTGGAGGATGACAGTCTCCATGTGGGAGAGGCAAGGTGCCTCAACTAACAGCTAGTCAAGCCGCAGGAACAGTCTATTTGGAGCCCCTTGGTTGCGTGAGGTAGCCCAGACAAGGCCAGAAGAACCACTCTTGGAGCCCTACCCAAATTACTGACTCACAGAATCATGTGCTAAACAAATGGCGATTTAAACTACCAAATGTTGAGGCTGTTATGCAGTAGCTAATTGATACAGTCATGTTAATGATTTAAAAATAATTTGTAGGAGTCAATTCAGTCCAAGTGTAGCCTGAAATCTACTGGCCTTAATTATCTTTGCCCTTTGCCTTTGATATTGCTGAACTTTTCTCCTCCACTTAGAAATGATACTTATTGTTCCAGTGTATCACAGTGTATCCAGTGTCTTTCAAGTTTTCATGCCTTAGAAGTCCATTGTATTGGTTAATAAGATATGTTTAGTGACTTAGAGTCATCCAGCGGTATTCTGGCCATTCTCCCAAACGGTTAATAGCACAAAGTGAAAGTCACTAAGCTAAAATCAACTGCAGCATTAGGAAGGAACACTAAGTAACAAAGTAACATATAAATGCAAATTTCACATGATTAAAGACATTTTCCAGAAGGCCTATAAACAAAACTAACTGACATGTGAAAAAGAAAAGAAACAAGAAAATAGACATGCAATATGAGACACTGGTTATCTAAAAGCTCACAGGAAAGTTTTAAAGAAAAATAATGTTAGATGACGCTATTTATCTTTCCTACCGGCTTTGTTAACATTTTGAAAACAGTGCATGGTCTGATCTGAGCTCCTGTTAAGTGAAAGAAGCTTTATTTTTCTTCAAATATACCAACTAATGGATCAGTGCCATTTATGAATACAGGCTTAATTTAATAACAGTATTTTTTAACCTCTGAGAGAAGTGTAAAATGAAAAGCAAAAGCCAATACTTTTCACAGAACACCTATTTTTATTTCTAATCTTTGTATTCAATAAACCTCAATTAACAGTGTGCTGTATATGTTAACTCTAGCCTAGCTGCAAATCATGAGCTATAAGACTATAAAAAAGAAAATGAATAACAATGTGCTATTCCATTCATTAGGTATTGACTCTTCCAGAAATTACAAATTTGGCACTGATATAATAATGTTCCAAAATTACTAGTGGAAATTTATAGAATCATGTTATAGAATTCAACTATCACATTACATTTATATGTTTTCAAAAACAAATTCTAAGTTAATTCATATATTATTTATCTCAAAATAAATGCTTTTTAGGATATAATGACTTAGCTTCATTTTAGCTAAGACATTTTTTTCTCCCTCCTCCATTCTATTTTCTTCCTCATGCTCTAGTAACAAGGAATGGATATATTTTAAACCTATTTTTCCATTTCATTTATTTATTTTTAATTTCTTTTAATTTTCTTAATGTTTATTTATTTTTGAGACAGAGAGAGACAGAGCATGTGTGGAGGAGGGACAGAGAGAGAGGGAGACACAGAATCTGAAGCAGGCTCCAGGCTCTGAGCTGGCAGCACAGAGCCCAACACGGGACTCGAACTCGTCAACCGCTAGATCATGACCTGAGCCAAAGTCGATGCTCAACCAACTGAGCCACCAAGGCACCCCACCTATTTTTCCATTTTAATCAGTAAGTGTACTTACAATCCTTTTAAACTCTTGTGTTTTTCAATAGCCAAATTATGGAAAGAGCCTAAATGTCCATCAACTGATGAATGGATAAAGAAATTGTGGTTTATATACACAATGGAGTACTACATGGCAATGAGAAAGAACGAAATACGGCCCTTTGTAGCAACGTGGATAGAACTGGAGAATGTGATGATAAGTGAAATAAGCCATACAGAGAAAGACAGATACCATATGTTTTCACTCTTATGTGGATCCTGAGAAACTTAACAGAAACCCATGGGGGAGGGGAAGGAAAAAAAAAAAGAGGTTAGAGTGGGAGAGAGCCAAAGCATAAGAGACTCTTAAAAACTGAGAACAAACTGAGGGTTGATGGGGGGTGGGAGGGAGGGGAGGGTGGGTGATGGGTATTGAGGAGGGCACCTTTTGGGATGAGCACTGGGTGTTGTATAGAAACCAATTTGACAATAAATTTCATATATTGAAAAAAAATAAAAAAATAAAAACTCTTGTGTTTTTGCAACAGTTCTCATTATTTATCTCCCTGTATAGAAGGTATAAAACAGACCGTAAGGAAAATACACTGTCACTACGTTGGGTTTTTAGATGTCTTGAGATGACATAACAGCATAGTGTAATGAGATTGGAGTGTGTGGCTGGTCCTAAGACTTTGTAAATGTGACAGACAAGATTACTTACTCATAACAAAACAGGTCCCATCATGCTCCCAAACCTTCCTGGGTTGTCCATGTTTAAGGTGCTTTCCTTGCTCAGAGTGCCCTCATTTGAAACTTCTGCCCCCCAAAATCCCACCCATGCTATTAAAGGATGAAAGAAATGATAAAACTTTCTCTTCACCTTTCACCTTCACATTTCCATCCAATTCCAAGTTATTCAAGCACTCAACAAATATTTCTTGCACATCAGTTTTTCAGCCACTTGTACATGGTTTTAGTGATGCAATAGTGAACAAGATAGAGTCCAATACTCATGAAGCTTGAAATCTAGAGATTGCAAGATATATTCAATAGGATGTAACTTCCAATAAGCAGCTGCATGGATGGACCTACACAGATAAAATCACTTGTCTGGCACACTGGCTAAATAGCAAAAGCTCTACTGAAGGTGACATTGCAAGTTAGCTATTTACTAAGAGAAGATTCCTCAGATTGAAAAAAGTAATCTGAAGCAAGTTGTGGATATATGAGAGAAGGAACTCTATTTCTTATCCTCGTAGATAGCATCCTGCCTCTATCGGTAGACAGTTATCTGTGAGGTAGGGGCCCATACCAGGCAGCTATAAACAGAATTAATTCTTTGGGCCTAGAGCTCTGTTTTTCCTCTCTATCTTGGAATAATGTCTACCACACCTGGCAAGT
This sequence comes from Prionailurus bengalensis, assembly GCF_016509475.1. Classification (NCBI taxonomy): domain Eukaryota; kingdom Metazoa; phylum Chordata; class Mammalia; order Carnivora; family Felidae; genus Prionailurus; species Prionailurus bengalensis. Next base: position 56,107,020 of record NC_057344.1, read on the forward strand.
AAGCTAGGCATTAACTCTGACCTTATTAGCCAAGAAATTCATACTGAATGTGCTTTATATGTACTTTATCTATTTAAAAAAATTTTTTTTAAACATTTATTCATTTTTGAGAGACACAGAGAGACAGAGCATGGCGAGGGCGGGGGGGAGGGAGAGGTAGAGAGAGAGAGAGAGAGAGAGAGAGAGAGAGAGAGAGAGACAGAATCTGAAGCAGGCTCCAGGCTCCGAGCTGTCAGCACAGAGTCTGATGTGGGGCTTGAATCCTAACTGACCACGAGATCATGACCTGAGCTCAAGTCGGATGCTTAACTGACTGAGCCACCCAGGCACCCCTCACTCTCTCTTTATTTTAATGTTTATTTATTTGTGACAGTGAGAGAGAGAGGGAGGGAGGGGGGGAGGGAGGGAGGGAGGGAGAGAGAGAGAGAGAGAGAGAAAAAGAGAGAAAGAGAGAGAGAGAGAGAGAGAGAGAGAGAGAGAGGTGGAGAGAGAGGGAGAAAGAGAATCCCAAGAAGGCTCCGCACTGTCACCCCATCAGCGCAGAGCCAGCCGTGGAGCTCGAACCCACGAATGGTTAGATCATGAGCTGAGCTGCAACCAAGAGCCTGATGCTTAACCAACTGAGCCACCCAGATGCCTCTCATTGGTTCTCTCTTACAATTTAGGAAAGCCATAGAAAAGTACTAGCTTCTCTTAGTTGTGTCAAGCCGAACCAAGAGAAGGGATTTTTATCCTTTCTTGGGCCAGAAGGAAACACTATGCCCTCTGAAGTAAGTAATAAGAGAAGCAGTGTCTCTACAAGGGGGAAGCAGAAACCCAGACATCCATAGATAAGGATACTTAGCAAGCTGCCACATGTGCCCAGATAGTTCACCTATCTTAGTGAAATCTTGCACATTTTGAATTTTACTTTGGCCATAAAGATGACCTTCCCTTAGGAGAGGAAAACAGTTATTTAAAATGTTGCTTCCAGGGGCGCCTGGGTGGCTCAGTCGGGTAAGCGCGCGTTCCATGGGTTCGAGCCTCGCGTCGGGCTTTGTGCTGACAGCTCAGAGCCTGGAGCCTGTTTCGGATGCTGTGTCTCCCTCTTTCTCTGACCCTCCCCTGTTCATGCTCTCTCTCTCTCTGTCTCAAAAATAAATAAATGTTAAAAAAACTTTTAAACAAATAAAATGTTGCTTCCAGTGAAAAGGATTTCCTGTTTCTACTTGGCTTAGTGTGAGGCAGTCTAGGAGCAGAAAGGGGCTGGAAAGCCACATGGGGAAGCCTGCACCTAGGCAGAATATGAAACCATGTGAACCAGCCTGAGGAACTAACTTGACTATCCAGGCTGATACCAAGTCCAGTGCCTAAAACTCCGGTGTGATTTGGAGAACTACTGGTATCACAGGTTGGAATGGTGGCATGTCAGGGGGTTTTCAGTGGCAGATCTACTTAGTGTTGAACACTTGGTCACCGATTAGCCCTGATAAACCCAATAAATGGTATAGAATCCTGCCCAGTGGGCTAGAAGTACAGAGGATAGGATTCAGTCTCAGAGAAAGGGTTTGGCCAGGGCCTGGAAAGATATAAAGGCATCTGCCAAAGCACCTAACATGTTATGAACAGGAATCTAGGGTGACACCTAGATTTTGAACTGGACCAATTTCAGAAACAGAGAGATAAGAAACCCTGGAAAGACTGCATTCCAGATTTGACTGGATATGGGGGAAAAGACCGTCTTCATCTTACAGGATTGAATGATATATTTTCTAGTTCAATTACGTTTTAGCAGTTTATTGGAGCAGGACTAAGTCTGGAGGTAGGAGATTATCACCACATGCAAAGGAATAAAAACATGGAGGCAGTTTTCCTAATGTTCTTCTTTTCTGATTCCCTGAAGCACCCTGTTTCCTTATGAAATTTATACCATCGGCACTTAGTAGAACTTTCTACTAGTCTTTTTCCTCGTTTGGACATTATAAACATCCAAGGGACAGACTGGAGTTTGTGTGGTACAGAGCACAACACCTCAGTTTAGGAAGTTCTCAGTAAATAAAGCAAACTACATCAGTAATGAAGTGGATTGTGTCCTTGGTAGTTTGTTTTTTGTGTTTGTGTTTAGTTGTTTCATTTTTGTTTTTTTTGTTTTGTTTTGTTTTTGTTTTTTACTATTTCTTTCCAACAGAACCTGAAGTTGGACACTCTTATTACTTTACAAATTGAGCATGTTTTCAGCAATGGAGCTACCAATACATTGTCATATTTCTTATTGTCACTTAATACTCTGGACTTATTTGCCTCTGTCCTTAGGGTGCTGTCATGGACTGCTGATTTGAAAGAAAAAAAAGTGAATGCATTCAAGATCTTTGCCAGAAAAAGAAACAAAAGGAAAACATTTTATTCAGTCCTTAAATCATGGTAGTATCATTCCATAACTGTCCTCTTTCAATGCTGAAACCTTTTCAAATTTTAATCATGACCTTTTGTGCAGCTCATGACAAATTTCGGATGGTGAAAAGTAGTCAAGAAAGGAGATGAAGGAGTAAGTAGACTGTAAATACTAGCTGTTGATCAGAATTGTCTGTGCATCTGTTTTCTTTTCCTCTTAAGACAACTGTGGAGTTTTAATTTAAAACTCTTTTAATTAGTTGTAACTCTCAGTAAATCAGCTTTAAACCCATATGGCTCCAAGGACAGTCAGTTGAATGATTTAGAGTTAAAATGATCACTATTTTAAGCACAGTACTCCTTTAATGAAAAGTTTGGTCTTTCCAATACATTTCTTTTTAAAATCTCTGTCTCCTTGCTAGAGTACTAAAGACATGCCTTCATTGGGTAGATTAGCATTCACAGGAGGTTGTGATTTGGTAGTGCTAATGGCCCCATATCTCACATCTCACATTTCATAATCACCTAATTTCTGAGGAAAATTTAGCTGTCAATGCCTTTCTTAGAATTTTATTTTCTTCTAGAAATTGTGAAATCGTTGGTAAAGACAGTAGATTACAAATTAACATACATAAAGTCCTAGAGAAGGTATTTGTGCTAACCCACAGGAATTATTACACACCAGTAGCTACATTGTATGTAATACAAATCATCTTCTTCATACAACTTATTTAAATAAGGCCTATTATTATATTTAAAATGCAAATTCAGTTGTGTAAAGAAATGTACTCACCCACCTTTGTTCAAAACTCATGAGCAGCTTTATCCGAATATCCTAAGTAGAGAGAATGGTTGTACTTTACTGCAGAAGATATCCATCCAAAAATTCTCCTTGTTAACATAATATTAACTATTTAGTTAGGGATCCTACAAATATATAGTTCAGACTTTACATCGAAGAGTGCTGATGTCCAGAGACAATGGTAATATATCCCTGGAAACATCGCTTGTTAGGGGCAGGGCTGAGAATAGGACTCAGATATTCAATTGATATGGTCTTTTATTTCACTGTATTTTATTATATTTTATTAGATTCTGTTGTTGTATTTTTTGTTTTTGCTATTTCACCTTCACAAAACAAAAAATGTTTTTGCTTGTTTAACTATATATATAGATTTATCTTTCTTACTAATGATAAAGTTTTCAACTGCCCCTCAACCCCATTCCCAGTTGTGGTCTTTTAGCATAGTTGCCATAGCACTGAATTCTAATTACATTTGTGGACACATAGATAATTACACCAGCAAGTCACATACTCATAGAATATGCTTGCAGATTCTGTTCTGGAGTATAGTGAATCCAAAAGGCTTATAGTTATATGTGTATAAGTTGATTGTTGATGGCTTTTCTCTCAAGGTATATGATAACTATATATATTTCATATCACACATATATTACATGATACATGATATATGTTACATTATGACATCATATCCTCTATTTGGCTCCTTCCCCTGACACAGTGCTGGAGAAGTCCTTGACCTATCTTATACTTTTTATAAGCTAAAGAAGTCACATCCCCAACCTCTTCCTCTCCACTACTCTGTTCCTTAGCCAGTCCTTACCACTTCTTATCAGTATCTAGATTCTCTAAGATCCATACTCTGTAACATTTTCTGTCCATTCAAAAATCTAAGAACCTTGCCTATAAAAATTAAATAGTTTTTTCATAAGAGCTGGAACTGTTATAAATAATTTAATATATGTGCATGTCTTTTGAATTAGTTACTACTCTGGGATACTTAGCCAAATTCTTCACTACACCTTTCAGTAAGATTCAAAGTATAAGAAAATGAATCAAATTAGTAAATTGTATCTATTACACTTATATCAGAGTAAGAGCTCTGTGTACATTTCCTAAGAAGATAATATTTAAATAACACATAAAATGGAACATGCAATGCTGGGTAAATCACCATGACAAATCTTTCCAGAAAATATGTTTGCTTGATGATTTAATGTTGTCAATAGAAAATAGCGACTTGACTCAGGAATTTGCAACAAACCTTCACTGACTATATGTCAAGCAGAGTCTGGTACTGGAAAGGCCGTGGTGAACAGATTCCCTGAGACCTAGAATATACATAATTATAAGAGACAAAAGACAATAAGCACACAACTAAATACCATAAGTAATTCCAGGTATTAATAAGTACAGTGTAAAAGATAAGAAGATTAACATGCAAGAGAATGGGTGGAGTCCATTTTGGCTAGGGAAAGCCTCTTTGAATTGAGATTTGGACCATAAAAAGAAGGCAGCAATGAGGATATCTCAGGGAAGAGAGCTCCAGCGTACGATAGGAGAATTTTAAACCTCTGAGGCAGGAATGAGCTTGATTTGCTCCAAAGACAAAAAAGAGGCCAGCATGGCAGGTACCATTCCCAGTGATTAAGAGAGGTGGAATTAGGTTAAAGAGAAAGACAAAAAACTCACAGGAAGTGGCCAGTAGTTGCACTGGAGTTATTAGCAGGGAGTGATACAATCTGATGTATGCATTGGACATATCATATCACTTGAAATGGAGGGAGCTAAAAATAGAATAAAGTAGTTAAATCGTGAAGCTGTTAAATTAATTCAGTGAAAGGAGGAAGTAATTGTGCAAGGATTATATTAGTGGAGATGGTGAGATGTAAGGGGGATTATTGGAGGACCACAGAATATCCAAAGGAAAGAATAAGATCAAGATTATTCCTAACTATTTGATCTCAGCAGTTGGACGGGTGGTGACTCCATTTAATACACTTAGACTTGGCCAGAAAGAATAGATTTAGGAGGCAGCAGTTGAAAGACATAATTTAATCTTAGCTATTTTAGGGTTTAGTTACCTGTTGGATGTTCAAACAGAGACCTTGACCAGTCAGTTGGATCTATAAACCTGGAATGTGGGAGAGTGTTCTGGGTCAAAGTCATTAAGTTCAAGAGTCATCAGTGTATACACAGTATTTAAAACCATGAGTAGGGATGAGGTTACCCAAGAAAGAAGCTTCAATGGAGAAAACAAGATAACAGAGGGAAAAATTGTTGGTCATTGCAACATTTATAAATCTGAAGCAAAGAAAAGCAAAGAAAAGAGACTAATAAAGAACAGCCAGTGAGGTAGAAGGATAAGTAAGAGATTGGAGTTTCATGGAGCCTAGAGAAGAAAATGTTCCTGGCATTTAGAAGCAGTCAACCATGTCAACTGGTGTTGAAGTTCAAGTATGGTGATAATGGAAAATCGGCCATTTACTTTGGCCAGATATAGATCATTGGTAACCTTGAAGAAGGTATTTCAGTAGGGTGGTAAGAATGGGAAGTTGTTTGAAGAGGGTTAATGAGAGGTGAAAAGGTGCAATTAGCTAGTATCGAGGACTATTTTTTGTAAATTTTGCTGGGAAGGTGAGCTCTATGCCTTCAATATAGTGCTATTTGTAGTGGTATTAAATGTTTTTTAATAAGATGATATTAAGACATATTTTGCATATGGATGGAATGACCTGCTAGAGAGGAAGAAATATTGATGGGAGAAAAGCAATGCTACAGGGATTTTCTTCCAAAAGGCAAAAAGGAGTAGTATCCTGAGCACAAGTGGAGAGATAGAAGCAAGGCCACTCTTCATCACTCTAAGACAGAAGTTCAAATGTTTGGATACCAATGTTGCCCAGGTTCTGGTACTAACTGTGGGAAGACATTATACTGCTCTGACTATATCTATTTTCTCTATGAAAAGAAAAGTTAATAATTTGAGAGTGGAGAGTTAAGCCGGCAAGAACTAGATATGTAAGAAGAGAAGAGAAAGTATAAGATTGTCTTCTCATTAAGAGGGAAAGTACAGATTTCCGGCATGGATAAACTAACGAGATTATGACTAAGTGTTCTCATTCCTAATCATTTCTGCTCCAGGTGAGGTAATTCAAAAGGTCAAACAAAACGAAAGAAAACAACCTCCCATTTATAAGCAGGTACCAGCTGTGCCTCACAACTTCATGGTGGGTTGTGTCCAAACCCCTTCATATCTGTTCCCCAAGACCAACTGAACATGTCAATTCAGATGGCTTTTAAACTGTCAAGTTTCAAGATAATTCTATATAGACAGAAAGCTAAAGAGGAGCACCAATAATTGCTAAACTTTTCTTAGCATTCCCTGGGTAGAGAATACTGGGATTAGTAGATCCATAGATCTTGATATCCTGAAACTTCTGTCCCATTTTTATTTTAACAATCAAAACAAGCCTACTTTAGCAATGTGAGTGTCCTCTGATTTGGCAAAACAGTAAATACTGTGTAAATTTATTATAGAAGATAAAATGAAGACATTGGAGGCCAGATTACCATCTGAAGAGAGCTGGATCAACTTCAGAAGAGAATCTTAGACGTTCTCCAGAAGATGGATACAAAACTCTAAGTGTGCAGTAAAATCAGAAGCAATATTTCAATGTCCTCATGAGCAAACCACAGAGCTGCCTTTAAGATCTGGGTTCCCGGATATATAACATATAAATTTTCTAGACATTGCCCCTTTTGCATCCCACAGAACTCCCAGAGCCTCCTTTTGTAGATGCCAGATCAGGGATCTTTCTCTTAACTGAAGAATCAATAACATTGGCCATATTCCTCATTGTCCTTAGGGTGAGAATAACTGTGCATATGATCGGACCATAAGTAATAAGGCAGTAACTAGAGGACACCACTTTGTCATCCATGTTTTAGAACGATAAAAAAATCCATTTTACCTTTAAAACCTAACCTTGACACTGGATATTATTTCTTTAAAATATCATCATGTATAATAATATCACGATCAGTTAGTATGTTCTAAGTTCCAAATAACTAACTTGCATTTTGAACCGATGGAAGACAACCCATCCCTAAGTCTAAGTTTGTCTTTAAAATAGAATAAATAAAGTGGCCTTCCTTTCTAAAAACCTTGAAATATTTATTTAACCCTAGTCTGGTAATAAACTAGTATGTGCACTTTACATGAAGTATAAGCTGTGACCCACATTGAGCAGTGTATACTTTCCATGGTCTTTATGAAGAAAAAAATCTATAAAATTACTGTAATAAGACTTTCTCAACTCAAGACAGCACAATATATGGGACCATTTTCACTGAACTCTTGACATTGGCCATAAATGCATTACTATCTCCATTTACTTCATGAAACTATCATTTACATTTCTATTATGCTTTTAGAAGATATTTGTTATAATAAATGGGCCTCTTTCCTGCTAGTTTTAAGCCAGGTATGCCAGCACTGAATTTTTATTCATATTGCTCTTCACCTTTCTCTAACTACGGGGTAATGTAAAATTTGGACCTACAACATATGCCAAATACGGTGGCTACTTAAGTTGATTTAGACTTATACATACATATGTTTCCTTTTAGATTGTAAGGCCACATAGCCCCAAAGAATGATGCTTGATTCAGTTCAGCCTTTCAGGGCAGTATGTAAGTGGGACATTGACACTTAAAGCAATAACTCTATAAGAGCTAAAGTGAGGACACTGCAGGAGGGCAGGGCAGAAAGAACATTTCTGTGAAATAATGTCTCAAATGTGACCTCTTCTGGAAAATCTTTTCCTGCTCTTGAAACCACTTATCTGACCTTTGTCATATAGTGTCATTTTCATACCTCTATTTATAGCACATTCAGCAGTATGTTGGCTCATTTCTTTCTTTCTGAAAACCATGATCCTCCAAATTTAAGAACAGGTTCCACTCATCTTTATGTTTACACGATTTAGGGCAGGGAACAATACACAGTGTGCTCTCAACAAACGCAGAATGAACAAATTAAAAAATGCCACTTGAGACATGATGATATTGTACAGAAAATAATAGCAGGTGAACACAAGATATGAATCATCCAGGAGCCAATTATAGAAATCATAACCTGCACAATATAGCATCCACAGTTGCAAAGCAATAGATACCCTGGAGAAGAGGAAAGGCATCTCCCCAGCTTGGTGTTTATACTTTTCTCAAGGCACAGAGGAGGATTATAAGAATTGCTGTCCTGCATTGCAAAGAATAAGACTATGTAATTGTCTCTCTACTTTCGTGACAATGAAGTTCCCTACTATTCATGATAAAGTTAGTTAGGGCCACATAGCCTGTTCTTCCACTTCTAGCTTCATATCCCAGTTTGTCATATAACGCCTCTGTTAAACCAGAAAAACTGCTGGCATTTTCCCATATTTGGCATGAGCTCCCATGACCACACTTTTACATATGCTGCAAAATCTGCCTGCAGTATTATCCCACAGTAGCCATTTCTGTGATAGGATGAACCTCCTATCAGTTCATCACAAATGGGTCAGCTCAGGTCCCCTCCTGTAGAACATTTCTTGACCTTCCGGACTTGCAGGGGCATTCTGAAAGTATATTTTTAGATTGTTCAGAAGAAGCATAAGTGCCTATTTAGAGCCTTGGTTTTGGAGGCAGGCAGATCTGGACACAAGTCCTAACTTTGACATCTTAAAACTGTGTGCAACCTTCAGCGTGGTACCTCTTGTGTTTATTAACTTTGTACAAAATTAAGAGGGCAATGCCTACTTCTTTGGGATAGTTTTAGAAAATAAAAAGAGATTATGTATGTTAGACATATGCAAGTAAGGATAAATTCCCCATATGTAACAATTCTAATCTTTAATGTATTATTGTTACTGTTATTTTTTTTATTATGATAGGTTGTATCATAGTGTATTACAATTCTGACTTACTTAATGTCTTCTACATTGAACTTGAAGATAGAGATAATGTCTTATTTCATTTTATATCCCAATGTTGAGTTCACTTGACACATGGCATGCATTCAATAAACTTTTGCTGATTTAATGAACACAATAAAATAACATGCATGAAGCATGCATTTAACCTTCTTTATCTCTTTTCCTAATACATGTTTTTATACCTTTAGTGACAAAAAATGTACACTCTTCTCAGTGTATAACAAAGGAAAAAGAAAAAATCATCCCATGCTTTCAAATAATTTACAATTCACTACGGAAAGAATAAGCAGCTAGATATATTTAGCTCTTAGCAAACATTATCATTTTATAAAGGTAGAGAGGAAGAAAGCAAGTACATCTAAAGAATTGCTCAACCACAAGTGTTTTAGGAAAGAAAAGGTACTTATTTCATAAGGCAATATTTCCAGGTAGATGGAAAGTCCACAGAAGAATAAAACCAGTCAGCTTTTCAGTTTTATCTACTCAATTGACCTTTTTTCCTTCAAACATGGTTTATGTTAATAAGCGTGAGTGTCTGCGTCTGTGTGTGTCTGTGTGTCTGCAAATGGTTTCTTAAAAGCATATTTCACTTACTTTCTCTGGCAAATGTGAAACATGAGACGGTTGAATGCATGTAGGCTGAGAATGTTCTATTTTGAGTAAATGACATGATACAATTTTTTTCTCATCTGTACTTTTTCCTTCTTTTAATTCTGTAGTTGCTAAACTTAAAGTCACTATAAATCAGGATAAATCATTTAAACTATTTAGACATAGAAACCTTCTTTTAATGGGTAGCCTTAGGCATAAATGAACCAATTAAAATGAGCTCTAGCTGTGGATGTTGCTACTTCAGTAGAGAGGAACCAACAAACAGGAGGCCCTGACTTCCAGTTTCTCAAGAGGGACAAAAATTTCTACAAGGGAATTGTGCCCTAGTTACAGGCGGGGGTTTCTTTAGATTGCATATTGCTCATTTGGGTGATGTTTTATGACTGAGTCAACTTGTGGACTTTTCTGTAAATTAGTAGCCAATGGCAGAGTTACAGCTCTGACTCAACTCTCAATCTATCTCTCCTGAGGTCAGACTCTAGGACATCAAGTATATCTGGACTTGGTACCAAGGACGAAGTTTGGGAAGATGGGTTGTGGGTACCCTTACTTCATTTTTTGTTTGTTTGAAGACTCTCCTAATAAATATGTTCAGAATTTAAGGACATGGAAGCTATTAAAGATTAAATATGTTGAGGATTCGGGAGGATTGGAGTGAAGTGTTTTTCCTGCTTAATTTCTCTAGATAGCTGAAAAACTATATGGAATAGCTTATTATATTAGTATTTTTTTTCCAATACCCTTTCAGCAGGATTTTTCTATAATGGTTTGTCTTCTAGGACATACAACTCATATCATGGCACAGCAACTTTTCAAAGAATATTACAACCATAGGTACTGTTCTTAGTCTTCTTCTCCAGAAATAGCAAGGTCTGAGACATAAATATATCTGTATTTTACAACATGTGGTTTGCAACTTTGCAAACCGCATGCTGTAAAATAGATTTCTCAGCTTCAAAACAGACTTTCCAGCTCCAAAACAACCAATTTACAAAAAGTCATTTGCACTTCTTCAAGTTTCCAGACAGTGTGTCAGGGCCACGGCCACGGTCTTACCTCAGATAATTATTGGTAGCAACAAAGTTGGGAACAGGGGAATCATGAAGTAGCACAATAAATAGAGCACTTTTTAGACTGGTGTCAACATTTGGGCTAACAAATGGTGTTTTCTTCAGCTTGCATTCTCAGAGAATGTAGACTGTTAGATCACTTAAGAAATAAAAGATGGTTTGAACTGAGAAGTCATAAACTTCAACAGTCAGTCATCTAGAATGTTACCAATTATATGCAATCACTCAGATAAAGTGTTTTAGACTTAAAGACTATATAAAATAGTTCTCACATCTCTCTCTTCTTTACCATCTCGACTACTATATCTTAATTCAGTGACTGTCTCTTACTGTTTCTTGACCCACCTACTAAACCAGTCTTCTCACTGGTTTTGTCCCTCTAAAATATGTTGTTCACATATCTGCCAAAGTGATCTATCTCCTCAAAACTGATCAGAGACTTAAATTGAAGATGTGAAATGGTAAACTCCTAGGAAGAATACATGGAAAGACAGCTCCTTGAACAATGGAGGCCCTGGCAATGATTGCTTTGGATTTGACACCAGAAGCAAAGTCAGCAAAAGCAAAAATAAGCAACTGAGATTATATAAAACTAAAAAACCTTCTGCACAGCAAAAGAAACCATCAACAAAAGGGAACCATCGACAAAAGGCAGCCTACGAAATGGGAGAAAATATCTGTGAATCAAACATTTGATAAGGTATTAATATCCAACATATATATTAAACATAAGGGAACAGAAATAAACATTTTTCCAAAGAAGACATACAAATGGCCAAGATGTACTTGAAAAGGTGTTCAATATAATCATTAGGGAAATGCAAATCTAAACCACAATGAGATATCTCCTCATATCGGATAGAGTGGTTACCATCAAAAAGACAAGAAATAACAAGTGTTGATGAGGATGTGGAGTAAAGGGAACCCTCATGCACTGCTAGTGGGAACATGAGTTGGAACAGCTACTACAGAAAACAGTACAGAGTTTAAACAAAAATTAAAATATAGAACTACCATATGATTCAACAATCCCACTTGTGGGTATACATCCAAATGAAATGAAAACAAGATCTTGAAGAGATGTTGGCACTCTCACAATCATTGCAGCATTATTCAAAATAGCCAAGATATGAAAACAACCTAAGTGTCCACCAATGGATGAATGGATAAAGAAGATGTGATACAAAGAGAGATGATAGATAGATAGACAGATAGATACAACTGAATATTATTCAGCCATGAGAAAATAGGAAATCCATTTCCCTTTGCAACAACATGGATGGACTTTACACCTTGAAAGCATTATGCTAATTGAAGTAAGCCAGACAGAAAAGACACATACTACACCAGTATCACTTAATATATATGAATTTATTAATGTGTACGAATCATTACTTGATTTTTCCCTCTGTATTTCACAATGTTTAAAAGTTTTCTACTTTGAACATAGCACTACTTTACAATCAGAAAAAAAGATTAACGTATATAATTTTTAAAGTTAAAATAAGTAGGTCAAAAATTTAAAGTCATCAATGGATAAACATTTAATCTCAAACAGAAGTTGGCCTTTTCTATAATTAAAAAACAAATGTTCTCAGTTCTGTGCTATTAGGAAACAACAATGACAAGACTCCTTTGTGACAGCCTCTGTATTTGCTTTATGTTACTGGTTTTTTTCTTCATTAAAAATAGGTAAGTTCTTTTAAAATTTTCTGCCATTAATTGAAGTAACAATTTTGCTAGTTCTTAATGGCAGAGACCACACCTATTGATATTTATGCCCCAAGTACACAGCATAGTGTTTAACTTACAGAGAAGTCTTGAAATATATTTTGACTAACTGGATGGGCTGATTTTCTGGCTATGGTCTCTGAAGCAGGTGAGGTATCTACTGAGGTCTGACATGACTAACTTAGGATATACAATAGTGAGATAGAGTATTTTCAATTTTTATGCTGAATTGGTGAATGTAGCATAAAGTAAGGAAATCTTTTGAATAGTCTAAATATTTATTGAGAAGTGTTTATAAATTTTAATTACAGATGGTTTTGGTTATTCATGTTAGTTGTGTTTTATAATGTTACCATGAACACTGAATTAGCCAATACTAAACCTTTGCTCCTAGGGGAAACACAATGTTAGGTTCCTTCGAATCTCTGGTCACATTTTTTCTTTCTCTCTCTCTCTCTCTCTTTCTTTCTTTCTTTCTTTCTTTCATCCTTCCTTTCTTTTTTTTCCTTCCTTCCTCCCTTCCTTCCTTCCTTCCTTTTTTCAACATTTGTATCAACTGATTAATACATAACTTTGCTTTGTGTGTTTGCATTTAAAGACATCTTATATATTTAATATATACTTCTTACAAATAATTAATCATATGTAGTATTTCTTTATAATAAAACACTTACTGTGAATGGTTTACCGTTTTCCTGACCCTGACTTTTCAGCTTCACAACAATTCTATCCAGTACACTTATTTTTTTAAATGAATTGTCATCTCTTGAACATACAAATTAAGCTACTTTTCCACCTTTTCCATAGCTTCTTTTTGCAGTAGAGATATTAATTTAGCACTTCCTGGGGCAGCCTCACAGAGTTCAGTGATTTTTCTTTTCCTTTGCCTGACTATATTCACTGCGATTTACTAACATTGAACCCATGGCACCATAACACCTGACTGAAGTAAGCACATCTAACACGCATATTTTTGCTGTAAGGCACCGTACCGTCTTTCTACACTTAGAAACACTAAACAGCACTTCATCGCTATGCTTGGGGGGCATTTTCATAAAAATGCAGAAGCAAGTGGCACTAGTTAGACCACGAAAAGACACTTGCTTACAGTGTGAGAGTTGAAGGCAGAAGAACAGCACCTTGTTGGACCTCAGGAGGGAGCAGAGTGACTGGAACATTTTACAGCTCTGCACCTGTGCATAGTCATATCACATAAGATGTGAAATCACAGTGATATTGATTTGGGGATTAAAAATAAATTGTAGTGAGTAGATGAAATCACAAATATGGAATCCACAAATAATGAACAGTAACTGTGTGATAGTCTCTTGACTTATATAACACCAAAGTAGATGACTTGCAGTGTTTTCCTCATTCTAGTTTCTTATCTGTGAAAATAGAAGCTCAAAGTCTAATAACAGTACTATGTGCCATTGTGTCAAGTTACTGAGATTCATCATCTGATTTATTCTTCACAGCAAATGTTATGAGATTATTATAATTTTACCCTCATGTCATAGGTGATAAAAAATGTTCAAAAAGGTTAAGGACATTACTCAAGACTACATAGTGAGGAAATGGTCGATCTGCATTGGAAAACGGGTTCAATGACTCAGAGTAAGCACTTCCTATATTATCATGTTTTAGGAGTTTCTACTTAGAATATTGGCTATGAGGAAAATTGTCCATAAGGGAAGAAAGGTAAGAAATTCTTTATCTATTACTTTAACTTAAATAACATTAATTCCTTATACTTTTGGGTTGTTAAAACAGGACAAGACGATCCTAAATTCATTCAAAAAATATACTAGCTACAATACCCCTGGGGCGCCTAGGTGGCTCAATTGGTTAAGGGTCCGACTTCAGTTCAGGTCATGATCTCACAGTTCGTGAGATTGAGCCCAACATTGGGCTTTGAGCTGACACAGTTCAGAGCCTGGATCCTGTTTCTGATTCTGCGTCTCCCTCTCTCTGTCTCTCCTCCGCTCTTGCTCTCTCTCTCTCTCTCTCTCTCTCTCCTCCTCCTCAAGAACAAACATTAAAAGCAAATTTTTTTAAATACTCCTGACAATTTTGGATGCAAATAATAAGTAGGTATTAGTTTTCTAGTATATTATAATATAGCTTAAGGCTACATTAATGAAAACAATGTGTCATTGATTCACAAATGATACTGCAGTTTGGGAATTAACCAGTGTACATGAGGATTATGACAAAGGTACTATTTCCAGTAATTGGAGAAAAAAAAATGAATAATTTTGGGAATTAACCAGTGTACATGAAGATTATGATAAAGGTAGTATTTCCAATAAGTGGAGAAAGAAAATGAATAAACAATTTTTGGCCTGGCCTGTACCAGATGCAAAAATACATTTGAATCCCAACATCACACCCTACATAGAAATAAATTAGGATGGGACAGATATTTATTTGTTAATAAGTAAATCATAAAATGCAAGAAAAAAAATGGAAACATTTTTAGATCTTAGAATGGGAAGTCATCTCTAAATATGACTCAAAGCCTCAAAACTATTAAATATATTGACAAATTCAACAAAAAGATAAAAATTCATGCATTAATATAATTCAAATGAGAAACTGATAAAAATATTTTTAATTCATAGCATACAAAGGGTTATTTTTAATATAAAAATCCATACGAATTAGTAAGAAAGGGTTCAATAACCATAATATTTTTTTAAAATATGGACATCAGACCATTCATATAAAATAAATATAATTGACTCCTACCATAAAATTATGCTCATCAAAACTCACACGAAGGAAAATGTAAACTGAAACAATTTGGTACTTCTAAAAATCTGTCTTGGTAATGATCTCATTTTGATAACATGCTTACTGAAGAGCTTGTAGGAAGCAGGGCTACCTCTAGCATTGCTGGTGGGTCTAAAAATTGACTTTTCTAGATGCTAAAGATATCATATATTAACAAAGTACAAAATCCATATCTTCTTGAGCCTGAAGGATCTGACAGACAAGAAAAAAGATCAGTATGCTTGATATATTTTATATTTGATAGTGACGGGTACAATGGAAAAAATAAATTAGGAAAAGGGATATTGAGTGCTAAGAGGGGAGTGTTAACATTTTCAAATATGGGAAAAGGGAGGCCTTACTGAGATGGTAACATTTAATGAAATTCCTGAAAGAGATGAGGGAGAAGGCCATATGGATAACAGAAGACAGTTCAAAGAAGACACAGTAAATGCAAATGCCCTGAGAACTTTATTTGGCATATCCAGAAAATATCAGGGAGGCAGGTATAGCCAGCATTGAATGAACACAGAGAAGATTATTAGGAGATATGATCAGAGAGATACCAGGAGCAGATAATGTTGTGAATCATTTTAATGACTTTGTGAAGATGAGAAAACCACTAAGGGTATTGAAAAATGGCTTACTCTACCTTTTACTTGAAAATAATCACTTTGGCCACAGAGGGTCAAGTCAGTTAATAAGCTATTGTAACGATAATCCATGCGAGAGAGAACCATGGCTTAATCTAGGGAGATTGTGGCAGATGTGGAGAGTAGTGGTCCAATATCAGATGTATTTTGGAAATGAAGTTGACAGAATTCCTGAAAAATCCAAGATAGACTTAAAAGGAAGAAAGACACCTCACTAGAGAAGATATAAAGATGGCAAATAAATATATGAAAAGATGCTTAACATCTTGTCATTGAGGAATTGCAAATGAAAACAACGAGAAACAACCATATCCTGATTATTAAAATGTCCAAGATATAGAACGCGGAGTGTATCAAACACTGACAAGATCATGGAGCAACAAAGACTTTCATTTATTGCTGGTGAAGATGCAAAATGGCACAGCCATTTCAGAAAATAGTTTTGGCAATTTCTTACAAGACTAAACATGGCTTTACCCTCTGATCCAGCAAGTATGCTCCTTGGTATTTACTCAAAA